>NW_027507764.1:334647184-335847184 GCF_037356315.1 Lithobates pipiens | reverse complement strand
TCCTCCCTCAGATTCCTTTGTAATTGCAAGAACAGGCATGCTAGGAACTTCTATTAGATTGACCCAATTTTTAATAACTCAGTGGTTTCAAATGTCTTCAACATTCATTCCGTATTCAGTTTCCCTCGCCCCAAGTTCACAATCCAAAACTCTCACATGGCTAGAAAAAGAAAATAAGTTGTAAATGGAGTCTCAGAAATGTGATGTAGTGAACACATTGAATTTGTTCCCCATTCATGTTGTATGGGACAATTTTACATTAAAGGGACAGCTTCACTGCACAATTATCATGGATCATGAAATTTTCAGTAAATTCCAAACTAATTTCTCTCAGAGGCTTCCAAACAAAATTGTCAGTTTATGTATGCTCTAAGTGCAGTGCAGAGTATATAATACAGTGTATTGAAGTGGTTAAGGGGACAGAATTAAGAAAAAAAACGGCACAGGGCCCCCCAAAATCCTTACCAGACACTTTGGGTGTGGCATAGATTTTAAGGGGAACTCCATGCCAAAATGTAAAAACAAATTGGTGTGGGGTCCCCCCAAAATCCATACCAGACCCTTATGAGAGTAAGCTGCCTGGCAGGCCAGAATAGGGGGGATGAGCAAACGCCCCCCACCCCAGAACCATACCAGGCTGCTTCCCCTTAACATGGGGAGGGTGCTTTGGGCTGCAATTAATTTTTTTTCCTTTAGAAATGTCATTTTGCTGCGCCACCGTTCTATACATTGCACGGATGCACCTTTATAGGCAGACTGAGGGGACCGCCCCAGGCACGATATTTAATAAGAAATCTTTCATTTTTATTTCACTTTAAGTATTATTAAAATCACTCCAGAAAAACTTTTTCTTTTGCATTGATACATATCTCCTAGGGCCTGAGTCCCCATACAATTTTTCAATAACAAATTCGTGTCCCATACACTTTATTAGGATCGCTACCCCCTGTTCCTCCCCCCACAGCAATGGCTGCAAAGACAGCAGGGAAATCAGTAACAAAATCCCCACAGAGGGGAACATCAGCAGAGACCCAGACTGTGATAGAAGAAGAGGTACAGTAGAGCAAACTCCCTCTGGTAAAGACATTAAGGAGGCCATTAAAACAAGTAGGGAGACCCTTACAAGTAAAATTGATGCTTTAGCAGTGGACGTTAATTTAATGAGACATGAGTTTGGAAATGCGGATTTCTATTTCTGTAGTCCTTTGCTGTATTTTATCAAAGTAGAGGATAAACTAAAAGCAGATAATAGAGAATGGCATATATTGAAAAAACTAAATCAGTGCATTTGATACAGAAAGTCACTTGAGAAGAAATAACGTTCGAATCGTGGGCCTACCAGAACGTGTGGAGGGAGACGACCCAATAAATTTTTCAATTAAATTACTGAAAGAAGTTTTTGATTTAGTGGATATGTCCACAATGTTTGCCGTGCATATAGGACCTCCTTTTGCTCCCCAAAGCCAGGGGCACCTCCTCGTCCATTTTTGATACGTCTGTTGAACTACAGAGATCGGGACCGTATCTTATCAACAGCCAGGATAAAGGCAGATTTACAATATGAGAATTCTAAATGATCATTTTTCCCCGACTACGCGCTGGAGATACAGCAGCAAAGAAGAGCCTTTACAGACACACGAAAAAGACAGAGAGAAGGGGTTAAAATTTAGCTTTTTATACCCTAGCAAATTATGAGTGATTAATGGGGAACATACCCTCTTTTTTTAAACATAAACTTTAGCAGCAGATTGGTTGGATAGATATTTTTTTTTTTTTTTTTGGTCTGTGGTTTTTTGTTGTTTGTTTTTTTTCTTTTTCTTTTTTTATTTGTTCCTTTTTTCTTTTTTTGGAGACATATATGTGTGTATATTGGTATAGATACGGATAATAACAAACACTATATTCTAATAGACCAATGATTTATATTAACTATGGGTTTTTTGTTTTTTTCTGGCACATATATGATTATAGCTAGATATAGATCTTGATCATAACAAAAACACTATATATCAATGATTTATATCAATGATGTATTATTATAAAGAGAACAGGTGGGACTTTATATGAGACCAGGACTATCCAGTACCCAGGTCTCCATCCCCGATAATGTAAAATATAAAGAGAAATTGGGGCAAGGGGGAAGAATTGGGACTTTATATGATAACACGCCCCTCGGGTAGGATGGGACATACAATATAATATCTAGGCTAATCATAGGTGACGATAATGGGCATAATACAATGATAGATATGCATTTAATTAATACAATAAATATGATACAAATTAGTAAAGCACGATTGAGACATCATATCATAATAGAATAACATAGTAAACAATGTATCATATAATAAAATCAATATCAGCAGTACATCCAGAACAGTCACAGAACAACATAAACATATTGTATTAAATAAATCAATGACTCATCCAGATAAAACCCATGGTATGAACATGGTTGCTGTGACATGACATCAAATATGAAAGCTCTACGCGTTTCGTGGATTTATATCCACTCATCATTATTTATTTTTTACCATATACATGATTATAGATCGGTATAGATTTTGATAACAACAAAAATATTATTATATGATCAGTATAGATCCTGATAATAACAAAACACTATGTTCTATATATAGTAATATATTAATGATCCACATTAATGATATTTTTTTTTGGGGGGGGGGATTGCACATATGGAACTATAAAATAATAAGTATTAATAGATGCAAATGATATTACAACACTGAATAAGAATATACATAGTCATTCTTCTTTTCACTGAATATTATTAATTTATTTTCTCTCACGCTGCTTTTATGATACGACACACAGAAAAATATAAAGGAAAATGGCACGTGGGAAATAAAGGATTATAAAGGATGGGTGGTTGGGAGAAGATTTCTACACTGAATATAGATTTTTTTAATTAGGACAAATATATATTAATAATACATTTTTTGGAATGTTAAAAAGAGAGATAGATTTTTTTTTTCTTAAGGGGTATATTAATGAGTTTTTTTTTTAGACCTACTGATAACAGAGAGCCTGTCACACAATGGAATGGAAGGGTGACTGCTTTTTGTAGGAGCGTCTGGCTATGTTGGGTACTGAACATGGAATAGATACTATGCTCAGTGAAGAAGGGGATAGGAGAAGTTCCTCTCCATTCCCATCCATGAATGGATGGGGTTGTAGAATAGGGAAGGGAGTGGAAAGGGACAGGGTGGGATGGGAGGAGGGGTGAAGTGAATGTAGAGGAGGGAGTGTAAGGGGATAAGATGGGAGGAGGGAGTGTAAGGGGGGAGTATGGTTTGGTTCCATAAGGGTGTGGTTTAAGGGCACTATGGATGTTGTCTATGATATGGGGGAGGTATCTAGCCTACCCATACTTCCTATATAATGTCAGGTTAAAATAATTGCTATTCGGTATTCTCTTGGAATGTCCGATGATTAAACTCAAGGTTTAAAGCGGGATTCCGCTGCCGTTTTTTTTTTTATACCTGTGTCACTGGTGGGCGATTCCTACGGTGTCTTTGCAGTCACGATCGGCGTCTTTTTAACCCCCGGCGTGACAATTTCATTGCTAAGGAAAACTTTTAAAAAAGCAGTCCGGCGGTTTCCATTTTCACTGTGGGCGTTTGAAGCCCACAGGCATTTACTTCCTGGATGCGATGACGCTGAGCTCCCAGCATCCACCGCTCCATCTCGCACATGCTCATTGAGTGTCCTCTTTGTTTTCCTTCCTCTTGCCTCGTGTGCAATAGTGGTAATGGCAGATAGAGCTGCCTGCCCACTTTCAAAATGGCAATTTCGGACATGCCCTCGTCATGTGACCGGCGTCCTCCTTCCGAAATCTCACGAGATTTCGGCATGACTGTGTCCCCCACTGATTCCTGGGAAATAGCTAAAAAAGTTCCCAGGGACCATTGCGAAGCCGATAAACACGCCTACTCCCACGGTAGGAGAGCCCGGAAGTTGGCATAAACATTAAAAATAAAAGGTAAATACTGCATATTATTTTATTTCAATGGTCATAACTGCATCTATGTTCCAAAGCCATTTGAATGAGATGAACTTGCAATTTTCTGTACAAAACCGCTTTAAACAAGCATTAATGTTTTAATATATAAGGAAATACAGCAAAGATATATTACAGTAGCAGTATATGTACCACCTCCTTTCATGGTTGGAATTCTGAATGAGATAATGGAAAATAATAATTAAATATCTCCCAGCAAAGTTACTACTTATTGGAGGTTTTAATTCACTTTTGTCTCCAGAGTTAGACGAAAACCTCCTAAGCAGTATTCAGCAGATTTGTACAACTGGGCACAGGCGACGGTTAACAGAAATTTGGAGACTAAGAAATCCAGACAAAAGAGTTTACTCCTGTTTTTCTACCTCAAAACAGTGTCCAGAATAGACCTAGCATTTGCAGATGTGACAATGTTAACAGACATTTCAGAAGCTACATATTTAAACAGTGGCCTATCAGACCATTCCCCTTTATTTCTGTCAATACGTGTCCCCACTCCGAGGAGTGCATCATTGTGGAGATTAACCCCGCACTGTGTGTCATACCCTGAAATAGAAGAAAAAATGGCATCCATAATAATGGAGTATTGGGAAAATAATGCAGGGTCGTCCTCAGTGAATATTGTTTGGGATGCATTTAAAGCGTATTTACGGGGACAATACATCTCAAACATTGCAGTGGTTAATAACAGAAGTTCAGGATACAGGAATTGCAAAAACAGATAGAAACAAAGAAGGAAAAATATGGTCAAGATCCTAGTCTTGCAAATTTTGAGCAAATGATGGCACACAAAGAGATCTACATCTACATATGGAAGAAATAACAAGGTTGGAATTATATAGAATTAGACAAAACATTTTTGAGCAACGGGACAAAAGTGGGAGATTACTTGCAGAAGTATTTACAAGTAGTTTATTGGAGTCCTCCCAGACTCAATGACATAGGCACATATAACTTTAATATATAAGGAAATGAAAGATCCGAAATGACAGTATGTTCCTCGTATAGGCCGATAGCTTTATTAAATATAGATTTTAAAATGCTGACGAAAATATTAACACTGTGATTACAACCTATATTAAAAAATATCATAGATTCAGATCAGACAGGATTTGTGCCAGAGAGAACCACAGATGTTAACCTACGTAGATTATATACAAATATATATACTCACCATGTGTATGAGGGATCTAGGACAGTGGCTTCCCTGGACATAGAGAGGGCTTTCGATACAGTCTTATGGCCTTTTCTCTGGGAAATACTTTGAAAGATGGGATTGCCATTAATATTCATCAAATGGATACAAACAATATATGAGAAACAAATGTCGGCAGTAAAATTGGGAGGAAGGCTCTCATCCTTCGTCCAGCTGCATAGAGGCACAAGGCAGGGCTGCCCCCTCTCTCCGGCACTCTTTGCAATTGCAATAGAGCCAGTAGCAGAGGCTTATAGGACTCCACCAAATATCCAGGGACTTTGGGTCAGGGGGCTGGAGGAGAGGGTAGCCCTGTATGCCGATGATATGCTGCTGTTTCTGAGAAATGCGGGTCCTTCCCCGAAGGGAGCTCTAGAATTATTGAATATTTTTTCAACATTTACAGGGCTTAAGGTACCGTATTTGCCGGCGTATAAGACGACTGGGCGTATAAGACGACCCCCTATTTTTCAAGTGAAAACATAGGTTTTGGGCAATACTCGTGGTATAAGACTACCCCCCTTCTGAGGCAACACCATTTTAAAAAAACATTAGAACGAATAAAAAATACAAAGCAAGAATGCCAACCACTCATCCGCCATTCTGTGTTATGTCATAAAGTAAATCAAACAATAATAACACAAACAGAGATCTATTGAATGTCACAACTCTGGAAAGTAGAATTTTTCACTAACCAAACCTATACCACTTTTGGGTTACATTCTATGGGATTTGTCTGCCAAAATGCATTTAATAACCCCCCTGTCATATGTCCCAGATTTACCTGTCCCTCTTGGGTGCCTGGGACCTCAAAGGCAAATAGCAGGATGTATAGTAGTAGGAGATCAGTGAATGGATTTACCCAGGGAAGTATGGTGAGCGGTGTATTATTTTAATGAATACAACGCCTGCTTGGATTGGCAGAGGCTGTAGCATCATCAGCCCTTGCCTCTCTCTCTCTCTCTCTCTCTCTCTCTCTCTCTCTCTCTCTCTCTCTCTCTCTCTCTCTCTCTCTCTCTCTCTCTCTCTCTCTCTCTCTCTCTCTCTCTCTCTCTCTCTCTCTCTCTCTCTCAGCCAATCCGAGCAGTCTACTCTATGTAGCCTGCTCGGATTGGCAGTGGTTGTTACTCCAATCCAAGCAGGCTCTGTATTCATTAATAGAATACATCGCTCGCCGGGATTGGCTCAACGGCGTATACTGTTTGTTGCTGAAGCCACATACAGTATTAGCAGACATTTGGGGGCTGACATCCATCGGGCAGCATTGTATACCTGTATACCCGGCGTATAAGACGACCCCCAATTTTTGGGCATTTTTTTTAAGTGTAAAAGGTAGTCTTATACGCCAGCAAATACAGTAAATTGCGATAAGTCTTTATTTTCTGTTGACCAAGGGGCACAAGATATAGCTCCCTCAGATTTGCTGTTGAAATGGGTAACAGAATTAAAGTACCTCAAGATGAAGATTCTTCCTAAATTGTTGTACTTATTTAGAAATTCTCCACAGTGTTTGTCTAAAATATTTTTTACACAGCTACATGGTATGTTTTCCACATATATATGGAAAAGTAAACCAGCTAGAATTAAACTAAGTACACTTATGTGTCCAATGGTACAGGGGGATTGGCGTTCCCAGACCTTTATAAATATTATATAGCTACACAGTTGGTGACGGTAGGGAGATGGCTGAATTCTGATGGATTTGACACCACTACAATGGTAGAGGCCACAATAGTCCACTCAGTGGAGGCACTCCAGCCGCTGCCATTCCATGGACTAAAATACAGGCAAGATTTGACCCCCTCGATGATTACGACAATAAAAAATGGCCATGGCAAAAGAGGAGCATTTGAAAATGAATTTATCCCCAAATACCCCATTGTGGAGAAATCCAGAGCTTCCACACTTAGATTCTATTCAAGATCCAGGGGCATGGACTCAATTTGAGATCAAAAAATTATCACAAGTGGTACCTGAGGGGAAAAATCTTTCATTTGCCGAAATAAGACAATGTTGGAATATACCCAGGAGTTATACTTTTAGATATAGACAGTTGGTCCATGCTTTATTAGCCCAGTTCCCTGAGTGGATTCCACAATTAATAGAAACAGGATTAGAGCAAATGGTAAGGAAAAAGAGTAAAAAGATGTTAATTTCAACGCTATATAGTTTTCTATCAAGGACTACATTGTCAGACATAAGCAAATTTGTGAATCTTGGACAAGGGATGTCCCGAAAATAGAAGAGAACTGGGAGGAAATATGGAGATTTCCACTCCAAATATTAGTATCACTGCAAGATAAATTAATACAATTTAAGATAACACATTGGAGTTATTATACGCCATACAAATTATATAAAATATTCTCAATGAATCCTCAAAACTGCTGGAGATGTGCAGGCATTCCAGGAAACTTTATCCATATATTTTGGTCTTGTCCAAGATGGTGGTATTTTGGAGGGAGGTTCTGAGAGTAATTGCTATAGTAACACCAGTCTCTTTAGATCAAGAAGCAGAGATCTGCCTATTAGGACTAGTAGGGAATAATATTATCCCTATAGGAACAGGGGTGTCCAAACTACGGCCCTCCAGTTGTTCAGGAACTACAATCCCCATCATGCCTAGTCATGTCTTTGAATGTCAGAGTTTTACAATGCCTCATGGGATGTGTAGTTCTGCAACAGCTGGAGGGCCGTAGTTTGGACACCCCTGCTATAGGAAGGAGAATACAGGTGGGCCTGCTGCTTTTCTATCCTAGAAAGACAATAGTGTTGAATTGGAAGAAGGTGGAAGCCCCATCGGTGACACATTGGCAAAACTTAGTAAATAGCAATCTGCCATTATATAGGGAGACTTATTGGAATAGAGGATGCGGAGAGAAATACAAGAGAGTATGGGTAAGTTGGATAGAAAATGCCATAATGGCATCAGGATAAGAGGGTACGGAGATAGGGAAAACCACACCAGTTGAATAAAGGGGTTAAGAGATAAATTAATGTATAAGTTTCTATGTATAAATTTTGTAGTATATGATGAAAAGTTGTTGGAAAATCCTATCATTAAGAACAAGGGGACGTACAACACATATGATGGGACTATAAAGAGGCCAATAGCTTTCGTCTCGTAATTTACTCTGAGCCTGCGTGCCAGTTTGTGCGTGGGCATTGTCTACACACAATCAGAATTTAAACGATTGGATTTTGTTGTTCGGAAAATTTTATATCCAGATCTCAAACTTTGTGTGTCGGAAATTCCGACTGAATAAGTCCAATGATGCCTACACACGTTTGGAATTTCCAACAACACAATCCGATTACACATTTTCCTTCGGAAAGTCCGGCCGTGTGTACAGGGCATAAGGCTCCATTCACACTTGTACGACTGCAAAGTTGCACCGACTTTGGAGTGCAAATTTGGTGTAACTTGGATATGACTTTTGCTTTGACCAGTGATAATGGACTGTTGCACACAAGTTGCATTGTATAACATTCAGGGACTTTCATGCAACTTCTGATCGTTAACATTGAAGTCTATGGCCCTCAAATTACATGAAAGCCGGACCAAAGTAGTGCATGAACTACTTTAAAGTTGCTGCAACTTTAACCACTTGCCGACCGCCGCACGACGATATACGTCGGCAGAATGGCACGGGCAGGCATATGGGCGTATATATAAGTCCCTGCCTGCCCGCGGGTGGGGGGCCCGATCGGGCCCCCCCCCCGGTGCCTGCGGCGGTCGGCATTCCTTCGAGAGCGATCCGGGATGAGGGGGCGGCCATTCATTCATGGCCACCCCCTCGCGATCGCTCCCGACGAATAGGAATCCCCCGTGACATCACTTCCTCTCCTGTAATGTAAACACAGGAGAGGAAGTGATGTATTCTCTCCTCCGTGTCGGTATTTTTCGTTCCGACACGGAGGAGAGCGGATCGGTGAGTTGCACCAACACTCTACACACACAGTAGAACATGCCAGGCACACTCACACCCCCCCTTTACCCCCCGATCACCCCCCCAATTACCCCTGCCCCCCAGTCACAGTGACACCAATGTCATTTTTTTTTTTTTTTTTTTTGCATTGGTGTCATTTGTGACTGTAATAACTGTTAGGGCAGTTAGAGTTAGCCCCCTTTAGTTCTAATGTACCCCCCTAACCCCCCCAATAAAGGTTTAACCCCGTGATCACCCCCCGTCGCCAGTGTCACTAAGGCTGGGTTCACATTGCAGCGGTTTATGAGAACGAATGTGATTCGCACCGCACTGCAGTGCAAATCACATCCGATCTCTGTGCGATTCGAGTTCAGCCATTCGCCGCACCCGCCGCAAATTCGCACGGGACCCTTTTTTTGGCCCGCAGCAGAATCGGATCGCATGGGTGTTCACACCATGCGATCCGAGTTTGCAGATTGCACTGCGATATGCGAACTGATCTGGGGGTGTCAGTAACATTTCACTGACACTCCCAGCAGTTCGCATAGGGCAGTGTGAACTGCCGCCGGGAGGCATGCGATGCGGGAACCCGCCGCGGATTCGCGGCGTTTCCGCATCGCTCCAGTGTGAACCCAGCCTAATAAGCGATCATTTTTCTGATCGCCGTATTAGTGTCACAGGTGACGCTAGTTAGGCAGGTAGGTATTTAGGTTCGCCGCAGCTTTTTATAGCGCCAGGGACCCCCATATACTACCGCATAAAGCCCCCTGATTGCCCCCTAGTTAACCCTTTCACCTGTGATCACCATATAACTGTTACAGGTGACGCTGGTTGGTTAGTTATTTTTTTATAGTTTCAGGGCACCCGCCATTTATTACCTAATAAAGGTTTAACCCCCTGATCACCTGGCGGGTGTCATTTGTGACTAATAACTGTTAGGGCAGTTAGGGTTAGCCCCCTTTAGTTCTAAGGTACCCCCCTAACCCCCCCAATAAAGGTTTAACCCCGTGATCACCCCCCGTCGCCAGTGTCACTAAGGCTGGGTTCACATTGCAGCGGTTTATGAGAACGGATGTGATTCGCACCGCACTGCAGTGCAAATCACATCCGATCTCTGTGCGATTCGAGTTCAGCCATTCGCCGCACCCGCCGCAAATTCGCACGGGACCCTTTTTTTGGCCCGCAGCAGAATCGGATCGCATGGGTGTTCACACCATGCGATCCGAGTTTGCAGATCGCACTGCGATATGCGAACTGATCTGGGGGTGTCAGTAACATTTCACTGACACTCCCAGCAGTTCGCATAGGGCAGTGTGAACTGCCGCCGGGAGGCATGCGATGCGGGAACCCGCCGCGCATTCGTGGCGTTCCCGCATCGCTCCAGTGTGAACCCAGCCTAATAAGCGATCGTTTTTCTGATCGCTGTATTAGTGTCACAGGTGACGCTAGTTAGGCAGGTAGGTATTTAGGTTCGCCGCAGCTTTTTATAGCGCCAGGGACCCCCATATACTACCGCATAAAGCCCCCTGATTGCCCCCTAGTTAACCCTTTCACCAGTGATCACCATATAACTGTTACAGGTGACGCTGGTTGGTTAGTTATTTTTTTATAGTTTCAGGGCACCCGCTATTTATTACCTAGTCTCACTAGTGTACCCCTAAATTTAGGGGTGTCTACTTTCCAAAATGGGGTCATTTGGGGGGCGTTTGTGCCATCTTGGCATTTTATGGCCTTCAAAACTGTAACGCCCTTAGAAAGCCTGAAGGCGGTGCTTGGTTTTCGGGGCCCCGTACGCGGCTAGGCTCCCAAAAAGTCCCACATATGTGGTATCCCCGTACTCAGGAGAAGCAGCAGAATTTATTTTGGGGTGTCATTTCACATATGCCCATGGCATGCGTGAGCAATATATCATTTAGTGACAACTTTGTGAAAAAAAAAAAAAAAAAAAAAAAGTTTGTAATTTTCCCGCAACTTGTGGCAAAATATAAAATATTCCATGGACTCAACATGCCTCTCAGCAAATAGCTTGGGGTGTCTACTTTCTAAAATGGGGTCATTTGTGGGGGTTTTGTGCCATCTTGGCATTTTATGGCCTTCAAAACTGTAATAGGTAGTGAGAAGTGAACTCAAAAATTTACGCCCTTAGAAAGCCTGAAGGCGGTGCTTGGTTTTCGGGGCCCCGTACGCGGCTAGGCTCCCAAAAAGTCCCACATATGTGGTATCCCCGTACTCAGGAGAAGCAGCAGAATTTATTTTGGGGTGTCATTTCACATATGCCCATGGCATGCATGAGCAATATATCATTTAGTGACAACTTTGTGAAAAAAAAAAAAAAAAAAGTTTGTAATTTTCCCGCAACTTGTGGCAAAATATAAAATATTCCATGAACTCAACATGCCTCTCAGCAAATAGCTTGGGGTGTCTACTTTCTAAAATGGGGTCATTTGTGGGGGTTTTGTGCCATCTTGGCATTTTATGGCCTTCAAAACTGTAATAGGTAGTGAGAAGTGAACTCAAAAATTTACGCCCTTAGAAAGCCTGAAGGCGGTGCTTGGTTTTCGGGGCCCCGTACGCGGCTAGGCTCCCAAAAAGTCCCACATATGTGGTATCCCCGTACTCAGGAGAAGCAGCAGAATTTATTTTGGGGTGTCATTTCACATACGCCCATAGCATGTGTGAGCAATATATCATTTAGTGACAACTTTGTGTAAAAAAAAAAAAATATTTTTTTTTTTGTCATTATTCAATCGCTTGAGGCAAAAAAATAAAATATTCAATGGGCTCAACATGCCTCTTATCAATTTCCTTAGGGGGTCTACTTTCCAAAATGGGGTCATTTGGGGGGGTTTTGTACTGCCCTGCCATTTTAGCACCTCAAGAAATGAGATAGGCAGTCGTAAACTAAAAGCTGCGTAAATTCCAGAAAACGTACCTTAGTTTGTAGATGTGACAACTTTTGCGCAAACCAATAAATATACAATTATTGACTTTTTTTTTACCAAAGACATGTGGCTGAATACATTTTGGCCTAAATGTATGACTAAAATTGAGTTTATTGGATTTTTCTAATAACAAAAAGTAGAAAATATCATTTTTTTTCAAAATTTGCGGTCTTTTTACGTTTATATCGCAAAAAATAAAAATCGCAGAGGCAATCAAATACCATCAAAAGAAAGCTCTATTTGTGGGAAGAAAAGGACGCAAATTTTGTTTGGGTACAACATTGCATGACCGCGCAATTACCAGTTAAAGCAGCGCAGTGCCAAAGTGTAAAAAGACCTCTGGTCATTTACCAGCAAAATGGTCCGGTCTGAAAGTGGTTAACTTGTGCATATATGAATGGGTATCATTGCTGTCCAAAGTTGCATGACAAGTCTCACAAGTGTGAATGAAGCCTTAAATGCAGACATGCATTATCTCTTCTGCAATAAAACAAGCCTACCTGTCTGCTTGCAGTCTTATTTAGAATGTACACTGAACTGCACATGCACAGAAATTATTTCATCCCGCACTTGCCAATGAAGATAGAAGAAGCCCAAATGTTGCAGACTTTAGTTCCACTTCAAATTTGCTTTTTATTTTCCTTTCATTAAGGGACACAGTATTCAAAGACAATTGGGTTACACTTAGGCCGCGTACACACGCGGGGACTGTTCGCTCAACTTTGTCCGCTGAACAGTGTTTCAGCGGACTGTCCGCTCGTGTGTGGGCTTCAGCGGACAGTTTCAGCGAACAGTCTGCTGAACAAAGTTTTTCGGAATTTCCGAAAAACTGTCCGCTGAAACTTTGTTTCAGCGAACAGTCCCCTCGTGTGTAGGCTTGTTCGTCAAACTAAGTTCCGCGCATGCTCAGAAAGGATTTACACGCCGAAGGTTGCATTGCAGTGTATAGGACGTCGTTTTCTAGTCCCGTCGTACGTGCCGTTCACGTCATCGCGCACGGTTTCAGCGGACTGTTCGTTCATCGTGTGTGGCCAAGTCCTTCCATGCTAATTTTGAGCGGACTGTCCGCTGAAACTGTTTGACGAACAAAGTTGAGCGAACAGTCCCCGCGTGTGTACGCGGCCTCACACTGTAGCCTAAATGATAATTTGGGCACTGGCAAAAAAAAAACAGTAACCAGCTTGGTATAACCTCTTCCATTCCAAACATGTCTACATTTTTGCTACTGTCCTAAGAGAATGGGCATTTTTCTTAACTGAATAAAGTTTAACCAGAGTTTAGCCTTTTTTTCTATTTATTAAACATTTATTCAAGTTCATCTGTTCCTCAGTGAAGACTTCTACACGATGCTTGAGCTAGTCTCTTTGTGTAGCTATCCAGTTCAGCGTATCCTCAAAAATAGTCTTGGAGGCTGTGCCTGGATTTACTGAACTGACAATTGTGAGGCTTGCCTAAAATGAAGCTTGGCAGTGAGCTTTGCTTGTGGCAGTATCCAGACTTGAGTGTACTGTTTTTTTTTTTTTTTTTTTTTTTTCCCAAAAAGTTTTTTATTGAGAAAAATGAAAAAAGAACTTACAGAAGTCTTGAAAAGTAGGAATGAACACACACATAAAGCGGATACAAAGCCCAAAACATTTTCATCTTATTACAATACTTATGGTACGAAGACATACAGTAACAAATGAGAATGGGAGACAGGAGTCGTGACCTTCCCTGCTGTTCAGAGTAGGATGCCTGGTATTTAGGCAGAGAGTGCGAAGGGGGTATGAGACATTAGAGCGGGAGGGGCATAATGATAGGAAGGTGTGTTGTGACTGGGTCTTGGGGGCTTAATCCAGGGGGCTTAAAAGAATTTTGACTATATGGGACCCCACGAGTGGGAAGAAGGTCTGGTGTTTTTCCAATCATGTAATGGACATTTGCTCCTCATTCTTGGGCCTTGTAAATAGGAAGAGTTGAACTAGGTATGTGTCCTGCATATGAAGGGTGCCGATTAAGGAAAGTGCCTAGATAGGGGTGACAGGGGAGTGTATTGGGGACCAGGTACTAAATGGGCGGGGGGGGATAAAGGGACGAAGACGGGGTCAAGGGAGGATGTTGGGGGGGACGTCTCTGGCTTCCCCTAATCCTCTAGGGTCCAATAGTGGACCGGAGTGCCAGGGGTAGGGATGATCTTCTGTATGGCAGGTCCTACAAGTTATAAGGGGGGAGGGCAGGGAGGGAGGTTATAATAGAGTGGAGTGTACTGTTTTAGTTAGACTCAAAGTGTGTTCCATGTCTAGAGCCATGACACAGCCTCTAGTCCAATCCTGTTTCTGAAGACTTGCTTAAGAGTAGGCCATGTGGGCTAAGCAGCGGGGCGCCATTTGTCATTTCCCTTGGTCTCCACAGATGGGGTTCAACTTCTGAGGAATATAGTGCTGTGTCATCAGGGAAAATGTTGCCTATGCTCTTTTGACGGTCTTTTCTCGCCTGTTGCTCTTGCTGGCAAGAGATACAGGTTCAGTTAGCCCTTGATAACGCTTACTGTAGCCTGATCATTTTCATCGGTTTGAACCTCTCCCCTACTTCCAGCAGCCAGTTCATGAGTCACCAAGTCTTTGTTTTGTACTATAAACTCCATTGTCTTCATTAAGCAGTGCAACTAGTCAGATCACAAATGCAAAGCTTTCTGTCCAGCTGTATTGGGCCTCTCCAGTACACAATCCACTATCAGTTCTGGGACAACCAACAGTTCTCTTTTTCATGGGACTGACACCAACAGCCTATGCAATTGTCCCCTGCTTGTGTTTCTACATTCCTTGAAGCCTTCTTTAGCTCTGTTGGGTGTGGCCCCCTCTTTGGATTTACATTGTGAGGATTTTTCAAAGACTTTACAGGCCATATTGCAACTATGATTGTTGACAGTGAACGCATAGGAGATATAAACATATTTCAGTGACTTTTCTGGAGTCATTGTCTGATTTACCTACAGATGTAATGGCCTATGAGCCTTTTGCTGCAGAGGCTTTATCTGATGAAAAGTCTCTCAATAACTTACAGGTTAATTTTGATCTAAACAGTTTTAGGCAGCTGCTATAATGCTTAAGCTTAAAGAATTAATCTAGGTTCTTCCTTAAAATGGAAGCCGTAGCTTCTACTAGCACTGTTACTACTCTGGGATCCTTTAAGACCCCCAAGAGTATTACAACTTTTCTATAACATACACTATGCAAAGCTATTTTGTATAGAGGTTGGAAAACTCCTGATAAACTATTCATACCTCCCAAATGTTTTGTTGACCAATATTCCTCTGTAAGGATTTCTTTATTAAAAGGGTAGTAAACTCCCATCTCTGACTTTTACCTATAGATAGTGTAAATATTTCCTAAACGTGCACCATTTAGGATATTTTTACTGTGCATGCAGTCCGTGACATCACTGGCGCATGCGTTCTGAAGGAACGAGCCCTGTGCTGTAAACTGCAACTCCCACACAGCAGCTCCCATTGCAGCTTCCGGCCAGTCACACAGCCGGAGTCCACAAACCCAGAAGGAAGACCGGGTGAAGATGGGAGTGCCTGCAGCGCTGACATTGGACGGCTGGATGCATACTAGCACATTATGACATTATGACAGAGCACAACAATTTGCTGAGGATGAGTTTAAGGATCCTAGTGACAAATTTTTGGAAGCTCTTTCCAAATAATTATTTTATTTTCAGGCCCTGCCTTGCAACCTGCCAAGGCCTTAATGCTAGTCTTTTAAAACCTTAGATGAGTGGACTAAACACATTCTAAAAGATCCAGCTTCTATTCACACTGATCCCCTTTTTCTAGAATGCTTGAGCTTATGCTGATAGCACTACACTTTTCTATAGATAGGTTAGTTGATACTTCCCATCTTGTTTCCCAAATGAGTTTCCTGTCAGTAAATATCCAGTCAACTCTTTAGCTAAAATGTTAGTCTTTGGAACAATGCAAAAATCATCTGCCATGTATGCCCTTTAAGGGAGAATGTCTCTTTGGAGCTGCTCTGGACACCCTCATATTTGCTTCAAATCAAGAAGCATAGACCATAGGCCCCCACCTCTGAGGCCAAAAATAGTTTCTTTCCTTGCTCCCAGGCTTCTACCACCAAGTCTAGGTCAAAGCCAGGCACCTGCAGACAAGTCCTCTTTGGTATGAAGAAACCAACCCACTTTCCAAAGTGGGGAATGTCTGTTTGGCAAGCATCATGTGGTTTCTGGGGGCTACAAACCAGAGTTCTACTCTCTACCCTATCTCTTGATTTCATGTTTTTCAACCTGCCTCCATGCAGCTTTTCCAGACCTTTTGGATCAAGAAATTATCCTTACAGTGGAAAAGTTTCAGGAGTTTTGCTCCAACCTTTTCACTGTTTAGTATCGGAATTCCTATTTAGAATCTGAAGGTCTTAAATGTCATCAATTGGGTGCAGAAATTTTGCATGAAATCCACGTTTGTCATAGTTTTCATTCATCAGGAAGACTTATCTTGCCTCTGTGGACATCAAGGATGTGTACTTACATATTCCTATTTTTCCAGAATATCAGCATTACGTGCGTTTTGCGTTCATCATCACTACCATCCAATGCTTTTGGTGGTTTTGTGAGATCAGCACAAATTGATATGCACCATTCTTCTTCGGAAACTCTTTTCCTGCCTTCTCCACAGGATGGAGATAAAGGGTGTACCGGTGATACTGATTGTCCCAGGTGGATGTGATACTCTGACCTGATCAGAATCCTGGCAAATGCACTGTTGGCTTTTCCAGACATCAAGACCTTTTATCCCAAGATCCAATTTACGGGCCTACTTTATGCCCACTGGGTTTAGCAACATGACTGTTGAAGGCCAAGTCTTGAGAGAGAAAGGGGCGTTTTTGAGTAGGTAAACCCCACATTTTTTAAAGATGGGAAATCTACCTCTTTCAAGGGCTGGCATCGCACATGGACAGCATACTTTGCCTAATGCAAGGAAAGAAGATTTCACCCCAAGAAATACTTTGTTGGAAGAATTCTGAGTTTTTTTGTTTTGTTTTTTATAATTGGGCCTGCATCAGCAGTTGGGACTGGGTACTATTAAGTTAAATCCAGAATTTGTGACCATTTTTTAAAATATATTTAACTCCCTAGGAGACCAAGTGCACATATAGCACTCCATCCAGTTGTTCTCTAAACATGCCACCTGTATACAGCCTTTTCACCCCCCTCCCACCCTTCCTTTTGAATCCCAAATTCAGTGTTCCTGTGGGGGTAGTACAGTCATTACAGAGCCCCACCCCCTTTCCATGCCTATTTGATATGTCTATGCCTATATTATGAATGAACAATCAGAGCTGCTTGTTCATAATACTAAAGTGTTATTCAGAGCTTCAACTATGTGTAAATGATCTGCCACATGTGTGTACAAGAACCTGCAGAAACATTACATAGAGCCTCGACTTTGTTAATTCGTAAAAGTGACAGATGTCCCAGAGCTCTCTGTGGCTCTCTGTGTGTCTATCAGGGTTGCTTGTACACAGCCTGGAAGATGGCTGACACAGCTCTGCACCACTGTGTGAGCTTCAATATTTATGAATGAGCGATCATTTATGTTGAGCCAGCCCCATGTATACCACAGCCCAACATTGCTGATTGCTCATTCATAAAACTGACATCTGACACAGTGCTGTCATATATCAGCTAGGCTGTGTATGCATAAAAGCAGCCCTTGATAGATACACAGCATTGCAGGCTGTGCATTCTTTATTTTTGTGAATGCAGCGCTGGATGATATGTGATAGGCTTCTTTAAAGTAGTTGTAAACCTAGTATATGAAATATGAACAAAGCATATCTTTCTATAGTG
This sequence comes from Lithobates pipiens, assembly GCF_037356315.1. Lineage (NCBI taxonomy): Eukaryota > Metazoa > Chordata > Amphibia > Anura > Ranidae > Lithobates > Lithobates pipiens. Next base: position 335,829,232 of record NW_027507764.1, on the reverse strand, counting down.
TGTACTTGTCTCAATTAAGACCACTAAATGCAGTTTCTGCTGCTTCATTCCTCTGCTATCAGCATGAGTCACTTCTGACCCCAAAATAAACAAATCTGATGGGATGGACCTCCAGCTGATTGACAGACTCTTCTTTGGTGCTGTATGAAGGGAGGTGTGTCCCTTTCCTCCAATCAGCTCTGTCCCCTTTTTTTCTGAATGCTCAGTGAAGCCTTGTAAATTCTGATAATGATTTTTTTCATCTCTATCCATCACCTGTGGTTAGCCACTTCACTGGGTATATGTAAGCATTTACAACCATGTTAGGATACTTCAGAAACGTAATTTTCAAACTGTTGGGAATATTTCTTTTCTACCCTAATTCACAAGATTGTCTTGACTTCTGCAACACGTGTCGTAGTTCATGGCCTTGTCCTTTTAAGGAATCAATCTGATCCTAGGACAAAGGAAAGGTGATGTTGAGGCCCAGTACTTCCTTTTATTCCAGAGGTTGTTTTGGCCTTTCACCTCATCAAAGACATTGTTCTTCCATATCTTTATCCAGAGACAGTGCATCAGTAGGAAATTTCCCGTTACTATCTGGGTGTAGTTTGAGCTGTTTAGGTGAGTTTTGCAGCCACTGCTTCTATATTTTGTCACTTCTGATGATCCTCGTAAATGGGAACTATCTTCTAGTTCAACCATTTCTCAGTGGCTTAGATTACTGTTGAAACTTATGGTCTTAATGATTGGGTGCCACTCTGTAATGTGAAATCTCACCCCTTTAGATCCGTGAATGCCTCTGGGCATCACACAACTGTTTCCCAGATTTGCAAGGTCTGCCACCCGGTGTTCTGATCACACATTCTCAAAATGGACTTTCAGGACTCGTCTGATGGCCAGCTTTAGGCATAAGGACCGTCTTTGAACTGCAGACAGTCATTGGTTATATTTTTTTGTTGTGTGGGCTTGTTTGTGTTTAATACTGTTGCCCACCCCTCAGTTAGACTGCTTTTGAATGTGCCAGTTGTCTGAATTGCTAAACAGGAAAACATATAGGATGTTGGTGCTTACTGTAAAATCCACTTTTTTGATTTCATGACACAGGTCCAACTTCTCTGTACCTATGATTTTACCCTTAATACTGCTCTACAAATCTGAGGCATATAGAGAGTAGGGGGATGTACCAGGCTAGTCACTTTTTTGCCAGTGTCCAAATCCTCCTGCAGATGTTAATATAACCAGATTTGTCTCTGAATCCTCTGTCCCTCAATATAAACCCCAAGAAACAGATTTTACAGTAAGGACAAAAATCAATTTTTAAGCTTTTCAAGTTCTTCTAAGGCTCTGGCTTCTTTCAGACTGCTAGGCCAAGTTGACTGCAGATTCTTCTACATTCCAAAAATGTAGGTGAGCTGCCATGTAAGCTTTAGTAAAAAAATTTTTGAATTCTCCTATAAAAGTGCAAGTGGTAAAGCATCTATGCAACAGTTGCAGTCCGGATAGTGTCTCCAATCTAAAGCCTGGTACATGGGTACTCCTCTCTGTACAGAAGCTGGTCATTATCAGAAAAACCTGCTGGAAAAAACAGCATTCAATCAGCACTTTCAGCCAATTGCTGCAGTGCTAATCTTTGTTTTCTCTGGGGCGAGGGGGTCAGAATACAATAACACAGCATGGGAGATCCCTGCTTCCACATTGCTGGATGCAGGGATCTGGATGTTTTTTTTTTTTTTGCTCAACTCCCTGGGGCTTGTAACTCCTTCAGAATGGTCATAAAATGATTTCTATCTGGCCTTTTATTACTAGTCAACTTGCATAGTCACTTATTGTATTTTTTTTTTTTTGGACAGCCTGTTCTGGGGATTATACAGTTGTGCCATACTCTCAATTTTTCAGTAGATTTAACTACACTCCAAGGAATATTTAGTGACATCAAAATGTTCAGGTATCCATCCTAACTTGTGCTCTTTGATCACATGCCATGGAGTTCCTGGAAGTGTATTTCTTCCTTTATGGTTTAGCTTAGCTAGGATATTGACTCATCAGAAGCTCGGCCTTCAAGAACATCTGCATTTATACTACAATTACTTGAGACCCCTTGACAAAAAACAGGTGCTCTCAATTAAACTAATGTAGCTTAGGAATTGGCTGCTTTAGATGTATATTAATAAAAGTTTATATGGTTAGGCAATCAGTAATTTAATAGATATATTTACATTCTAATCAATTCAAATTACTTTCTATTAATACATTATTAAATGTATGTTTTAATGCCAGCAGTGTAAGTACCTGAACTTGACTGTGAGAGAAGATTTGGGACTTTATATGAAATACGCAACCGAATTGGCAATGTGAACATGGAGTGGCTGGTGAGTATGTAGTGAAAAATAAACCTAGTAACATTGTGTCATCTCATATATACAATGACATAATAAACACATTATCTAAAATTGTAGTTGGGTTTATTAAATATACATCACATAATAACATGGTAGCATAATAGCATGTAAATGATACTGACACAATAATGGTAAAAAAAACACCAGACTCACGAATCCATGTACACATAATAATAGTAAAATCATAACATATTGGTATAGCATATTAAAAGAAAAGGTTGATGTCACTCTTGATTTGATGATCAGAAAAGTATCTATATAGTTTGGCACATTTTATGGATAACCTCCAATCTTTAGGAGCAGATGCAGTATCACTATCTATAAAAAAACGGTAGAATATCTTGGGGGATATCCAGATGACAGGCAGAGGAAAATAGGAATAAATATTGAACTAAGGATGATAACCTTAAATCATCCCTTGTTACTTACAGATGACTTGTGCGTGTAGGTGAAGGATGCCAAGGGCTGAAACCGGCCCGGGGGAGAAAACATATCAGTCCCGGGAGCTGAGGCGGTGACCCCATGGGCCAGATGTAACGCCAGTAGGAAATGGATATCCCTGAGGAATGCTCCACCATAAAGCTTAAAAAATGATATAGCCGCATCACCATATACCTAAAACAATATAAAATACTAAAAAGTAAATGTTAAATTATATTTGAAAAAGTCACATAGTAATCAATATAGGCAAGTGGGTACTAATACAAACAAGGTATACTTTTGGTGGTGTATTAATAGTGGAACTAATAATAAGGGTAAAAAATAAGTAAGTGACACAGTTTTGACCAGTTTGGGGAATTAATGAAGATAATTAAGCTGAAATATACACACCAAGGACCAAAATAGTGTGGGGACAAAAACAAGGACAGAGTAACTGCCATAGTACTACCTGGGATTCCCATGTGATTCTATAAAACCGAATGGTGCATAGTGACCACTAACAAGACCTCAGACGGGGAATATATAACCAACTAGGAGGAGTATAAATACTCCAATGCCGTTAATGGGTGACCGCCAACGTCAAGTGAGTGGCTATCCCTAGGAGCACCATCAAATCTATCATAACCAAATAGAAAGAACATGGCACAACAGCAAACCTGCCAAGAGATGGCCACACACCAAAACTCACGGACTGGGCAAGGAGGGCATTAATCAGAGAGGCAGCACATAGACCTAAGGTAAACCTGGAAGAGCTTCAGAGTTCCACAGCAGAGACTGGAGTATCTGTACATAGGACAACAATAAGCTGTACATTCCATAGAGTTGGGCTTTATAGCAGAGTGGCAAGGAGAAAGCCATTGCTTTCAGCAAAAAACAAAGTGCCACGTTTTGAGTTTGCGAAAAGGAAGGTGCTTTGGTCTGATGAGACTAAGATTGAACTTTTTAGCCATCAAAGAAAATGTTATGTCTGGTACAAACTGAAGACATCACATCACCCAAAAAATGTTAAGGGGGGTGAATACTTTTGCAAGGCACTGTATGAGATGACACAATGTTACTAAGTTTATTCTTTACTTCACACTCACCAGCCACTCCATGTTCAAATTGCCTATTCGGTCGCATATTTCATATAAAGTCCAAAACCTTCTCTTCATGTTAATAGTAATTAGGGATGGAGGCACCTGACGTTCTATGTCTTGGCCTCACACAAAGTCCCAAACCTCTTTCCTTTGTCACCTATCTGTCCTTTCAGAAAGAAAAACTATTCAAATTTGTTTTGGGGAGTTTGTCTCCTCTATGGAGTACAGGGGTGCTCCAATAAATAAAGTGTCAAAGGATGCTTTATTCACGGGTCAGCATGTGTAGTAGCCTGAACCAAAAAAATCTGGGATGGAAGATGCAGTACATTCACAAGTGAGGCCAGCAATGCCATGGGCAGCTTATGCTTTTTGACTGCAGCCAGTAGGCATATTTTTTTCTGAACTCTTTCTGGAAAAACAGGTTGATGTGATTAGTGTGGCACTTTATAGATATTGTAGAAAGCATGATGCTGGCTGTCACTGAAGAGCAGAACTGTGACATAGAAAATGATCAGGAATGTGTGAAGAGTTCTAAGTTGTACATTTCATCTGTAAAACACTTTTGCGTTTGTAACCTTAGCCTTACAGACATGAAAATTCTGAAGTACAAAGGTCTTCTTAGGACAGAAAATGAAAGAAAAGTTTGGGAATCCAAAGCTACCAGAACATTTGATACTTTAACAACAGGACTTGAGTTTAGTGGTCAACTCTTGCTAGGACAGTGAATTCCGTGTCCATGTTCTAATCTCTGTCGCCAGAGTCTTCTCAATGTATCAGCAGACTGATACTTAGCGCCTTCTTTCTGTCTGAGCAGTTTTCTTTTACTGTAACTGATGTGATGCCATCTAATTTATAATGCATCTGGTTGTATCTTTAACCATTTGTTTATTTTGAATTCTAAAACATTTCTGTATTCATAGTGCTAAGCACTATGGCAAGCTAAATTTATTAGTAAAAAGAAATCTATCCCAAAATAATTTATAGTATTTTAGAGAAATTGCTATATTATTATATGTTAAAGCTTTAAAAACGTTTCTATCTAAAGTTTGTAAATAATCAGGTATACACAGGCTTCCTGCTTTACATTGCCACATAATGATTGTGCTCTACTGCTTTGTCTCACATTAAGGCTGGGTTCACACCTATGCAAATTGTATGTGAATTTCCCCACATCCAATTTGCATAGCAGGAGAATGTGACCGACTCTCTATGGAGCTGGTTCTCATATCTCCGGAGCGGCTGCGGAGCGCACTGCACAGAAAAGCTCTCAGTCTTTGGCTCTGTTTCAGGCCTGAATTCAGGCAAAGATTCAGCCCTGATTCATCCCTGAACCGGAGAACGGGGACGCACAGCGTTCCTGTGCATTCCCCAGCTGGTTCTTGTGTGTACCAAGCCTGAAAGTCAGTGAGATACACAATAGAGGTTTATGCCTTGTTCGTATTGTATGTCAGAGGTTTAAAACCACTTTAATTGTACATTACAAGACACAGGATGGTATCCCGGTACAGATTGGTTATGCAGCTGCCTTCAGGTTATTGGACACTGGCAAACAAAGCAGTAAGGACAGCCCAGTATAACCCCTCCCACTCCCAGCAAGCCTCAAGTTTTTGATAGTGTCCTTAGAATATCAGATGTCTCTCTGCTCTGAGAGAGGCAAACCACTTTGCTCTTTTCTCAAGATTTTCTTAAACTAGCAATATTTTTTTAGCTGTGATAGTACTGCAGGAGCTGCACCTACAATTAAATACAAATACACATCAGATTCAGCACTAACAGGAAATGTCAGACCAGAATTTCTAAAGGTCTGTAAATGCTTGTTTTAAATCCTTCTGAGAAAAAAAAAATAAGATCACATTGAAATTGATGGCAGCAACCTGTCTCAAAAAAGTTGGAACAGGGAAACAAAAAGTTGACAAAGTAAGTGTTACTAACAAGGACGAGCAGAAATAACATTTTGCAACTTATTAGGTTAACTAGCAACAGGTCAGTAACATGAATGAGAAGTAAAGATTGACAGAGGTTAACCAATCTGTGAAAAGCTTTTTGAATAATGTTCCTTGATGTAAACCTGCAAAAACTTTAAATACAGTGTACATCAACATAACATCATCAAACGATTTTGAGAATCTCAAGAAATCTCTGCGCAAGGGACAAGGCTGAAACACAATATTGGATGCCTGCAGTCTTCGGATTCTCGGACAGCAGTGCATAAAAATAGGCATGATTACGTGATGGACACCATGGCATGGGCTCAGAAATACCTCCAAAATCACTGTCTGTGAATACAGATTGCCATACCATCCTAAAATGCAAGTTAAAGCTCTATCATTCAAAAAAGAAGCCATAACTAAACATAATCCAGAAACGATACCATCTTCTCTGGGTCAAATTTCATTCAAAATGGTTTTCGCAAAGGGGAAAATTGTTCTGTAAAAATTTTACATTGTTTTGTGCAACCATGGGCGCCAAGTCCTCTGGACTGAAGAGGAGAGGTACTTTCCAGTAGGACCCCTTTCAGACTGGGGAAATTTTCAGGTGCTTTAGCGCTGGAAATAGCCTCTGCTAAGTGCCTGAAAATCGCCTCCCATTGATTCAAGTGTGACTTTTCACACTCGGGCTTCTTTGGGGTGGGTTGGGAGCACTATAATTAGGACTCCCAGAATGAATGGGCAGCACTTTGGAAGCGCCTGAAAACCATTTCGGCAGCACCGCACCATGGGAGTTTTTAACCCCTTCTTTTGGGTTAAAAGCTCCTTGCTAGCGGCTGAAAAGCGTCGCTTAACCACTTGCCGACCGCCGCACGCCGATGTACGTCGGCAGAATGGCACGGGCAGGCATAAGCACGTACATGTACGTGATTTGCCTCCCGCGGGTCGGGGGCCCGATCGGGCCCCCGCCCGGTGCCTGCGGCGGTCGGTTTTCGTTCGGGAGCGATCCCGGACGAGGGGACGGCCATTCATTCATGGCCACCCCCTCGCGATCGCTCCCGACGAATGGAAATCCCCGGTGACATCACTTCCTCTCCTGTAATGTAAACACAGGAGAGGAAGTGATGTATTCTCTCCTCCGTGTCGGTATTTTTCGTTCCGACACGGAGGAGAGCGGATCAGTGAGTTGCACCAACACATCCCACACACAGTAGAACATGCCAGGCACACTCACACCCCCCCTTTACCCCCCGATCACCCCCCCAATTACCCCTGCCCCCCAGTCACAGTGACACCAATGTCATTTTTTTTTTTTTTTTTTTTTTTTTGCATTGGTGTCATTTGTGACTGTAATAACTGTTAGGGCAGTTAGGGTTAGCCCCCTTTAGTTCTAATGTACCCCCCTAACCCCCCCAATAAAGGTTTAACCCCGTGATCACCCCCCGTCGCCAGTGTCACTAAGGCTGGGTTCACATTGCAGCGGTTTATGAGAACGAATGTGATTCGCACCGCACTGCAGTGCAAATCACATCCGATCTCTGTGCGATTCGAGTTCAGCCATTCGCCGCACCCGCCGCACCCGCCGCACCCGCCGCAAATTCGCACGGGACCCTTTTTTTGGCCCGCAGCAGAATCGGATCGCATGGGTGTTCACACCATGCGATCCGAGTTTGCAGATCGCACTGCGATATGCGAACTGATCTGGGGGTGTCAGTAACATTTCACTGACACTCCCAGCAGTTCGCATAGGGCAGTGTGAACTGCCGCCGGGAGGCATGCGATGCGGGAACCCGCCGCGGATTCGCGGCGTTTCCGCATCGCTCCAGTGTGAACCCAGCCTAATAAGCGATCATTTTTCTGATCGCCGTATTAGTGTCACAGGTGACGCTAGTTAGGCAGGTAGGTATTTAGGTTCGCCGCAGCTTTTTATAGCGCTAGGGACCCCCATATACTACCGCATAAAGCCCCCTGATTGCCCCCTAGTTAACCCTTTCACCAGTGATCACCATATAACTGTTACAGGTGACGCTGGTTGGTTAGTTATTTTTTTATAGTTTCAGGGCACCCGCCATTTATTACCTAATAAAGGTTTAACCCCCTGATCACCCGGCAGGTGTCATTTGTGACTAATAACTGTTAGGGCAGTTAGGGTTAGCCCCCTTTAGTTCTAAGGTACCCCCCTAACCCCCCCAATAAAGGTTTAACCCCGTGATCACCCCCCGTCGCCAGTGTCACTAAGGCTGGGTTCACATTGCAGCGGTTTATGAGAACGGATGTGATTCGCACCGCACTGCAGTGCAAATCACATCCGATCTCTGTGCGATTCGAGTTCAGCTATACAGATAGTATGGCTGAATTCGTGTCGCACCCGCCGCACCCGCCGCAAACTCGCACGGGACCCTTTTTTTGGTCCGCAGCAGAATCGGATCGCATGGGTGTTCACACCATGCGATCCAAGTTTGCAGATCGCACTGCGATATGCGAACTGATCTGGGGGTGTCATTAACATTTCACTGACACTCCCAGCAGTTCGCATAGGGCAGTGTGAACTGCCGCCGGGAGGCATGCGATGCGGGAACCCGCCGCGCATTCGTGGCGTTCCCGCATCGCTCCAGTGTGAACCCAGCCTAATAAGCGATCGTTTTTCTGATCGCTGTATTAGTGTCACAGGTGACGCTAGTTAGGCAGGTAGGTATTTAGGTTCGCCGCAGCTTTTTATAGCGCCAGGGACCCCCATATACTACCGCATAAAGCCCCCTGATTGCCCCCTAGTTAACCCTTTCACCAGTGATCACCATATAACTGTTACAGGTGACGCTGGTTGGTTAGTTATTTTTTTATAGTTTCAGGGCACCCGCCATTTATTACCTAGTCTCACTAGTGTACCCCTAAATTTAGGGGTGTCTACTTTCTAAAATGGGGTCATTTGGGGGGGGGGGGTTTGTGCCATCTTGGCATTTTATGGCCTTCAAAACTGTAACGCCCTTAGAAAGCCTGAAGGCGGTGCTTGGTTTTTGGGGCCCCGTACGCGGCTAGGCTCCCAAAAAGTCCCACATATGTGGTATCCCCGTACTCAGGAGAAGCAGCAGAATTTATTTTGGGGTGTCATTTCACATATGCCCATGGCATGCGTGAGCAATATATCATTTAGTGACAACTTTGTGAAAAAAAAAAAAAGTTTGTAATTTTCCCGCAACTTGTGGCAAAATATAAAATATTCCATGGACTCAACATGCCTCTCAGCAAATAGCTTGGGGTGTCTACTTTCTAAAATGGGGTCATTTGTGGGGGTTTTGTGCCATCTTGGCATTTTATGGCCTTCAAAACTGTAATAGGTAGTGAGAAGTGAACTCAAAAAATTACGCCCTTAGAAAGCCTGAAGGCGGTGCTTGGTTTTCGGGGCCCCGTACGCGGCTAGGCTCCCAAAAAGTCCCACATATGTGGTATCCCCGTACTCAGGAGAAGCAGCAGAATTTATTTTGGGGTGTCATTTCACATATGCCCATGGCATGCATGAGCAATATATCATTTAGTGACAACTTTGTGAAAAAAAAAAAAAAAAAAAAAAAGTTTGTAATTTTCCCGCAACTTGTGGCAAAATATAAAATATTCCATGGACTCAACATGCCTCTCAGCAAATAGCTTGGGGTGTCTACTTTCTAAAATGGGGTCATTTGTGGGGGTTTTGTGCCATCTTGGCATTTTATGGCCTTCAAAACTGTAATAGGTAGTGAGGCGTGAAATCAAAAATTTACGCCCTTAGAAAGCCTGAAGGCGGTGCTTGGTTTTCGGGGCCCTGTACGCGGCTAGGCTCCCAAAAAGTCCCACATATGTGGTATCCCCGTACTCAGGAGAAGCAGCAGAATTTATTTTGGGGTGTCATTTCACATACGCCCATAGCATGTGTGAGCAATATATCATTTAGTGACAACTTTGTGTAAAAAAAAAAAAAAAATTTTTTTTTTGTCATTATTCAATCGCTTGAGGCAAAAAAATAAAATATTCAATGGGCTCAACATGCCTCTTATCAATTTCCTTAGGGGGTCTACTTTCCAAAATGGGGTCATTTGGGGGGGTTTTGTACTGCCCTGTCATTTTAGCACCTCAAGAAATGAGATAGGCAGTCGTAAACTAAAAGCTGCGTAAATTCCAGAAAACGTACCTTAGTTTGTAGATGTGACAACTTTTGCGCAAACCAATAAATATACAATTATTGACTTTTTTTTTACCAAAGACATGTGGCTGAATACATTTTGTCCTAAATGTATGACTAAAATTGAGTTTATTGGATTTTTCTAATAACAAAAAGTAGAAAATATCATTTTTTTTCAAAATTTGCGGTCTTTTTACGTTTATATCGCAAAAAATAAAAATCGCAGAGGCAATCAAATACCATCAAAAGAAAGCTCTATTTGTGGGAAGAAAAGGACGCAAATTTTGTTTGGGTACAACATTGCATGACCGCGCAATTACCAGTTAAAGCAGCGCAGTGCCAAAGTGTAAAAAGACCTCTGGTCATTTACCAGCAAAATGGTCCGGTCTGAAAGTGGTTAAACAGCGGTAAAGCACCGCTAAAATAAGCGGCACTTTACCGCGCCCGCGGTCCCAGTGTGAAAGAGGTCTTGGTTATTAGCTCTCAGTTCTAAAGCCTACATATCTGATATTAAGAGGGTACGTTCGTGCGTATAGAATGGCCAGGTGGCATATCTGGAAGGGCACCATGAATGCTAAAATATATATCCAGGTTTTAGAGTAGTTTATGCTCAGGCAAGAATGGGACAACATTCTGCTCCCAAAACTCCAGAAAATTGTCTCCTCAGTTTCTAGATGTTTACAGAGTGTTTTTAAAAGAAGAAAGGATGCTACACTATAGTATACATGGCCCTGTCCCAGCTTTTTGGAATTTGGGCTGCACTACGCTTGGCTGATTGCTTGAAGGTGCTGTAGTATTTCGCTTTAAGGTTCTTAGTTTTGCATGTCCAGACTGCTGGTCTCAAAACTTGCTACAATCCTCAGTGGCCCCCTAACCTCTTTAGATACTCCTCACTCCTACTTATCAAGAGGGGGTTGTATTGTCTGGATTCATGCAGAAGTTTTCAGTCCTATTACAGGCCTCGGGGTCCTCTGGCTACTTCTGTACTTCCTGAAGAGGAGAATGAGAATGGCACCTCATCTGTTTTGCAAGATGAGGTTCAGGTCACTGATACAAGTTCCCAAACATAAGGATACCATTTCTATCGCTATTGAAGCAGTGTGCTTGTGCTTTGCCCTAGTGCAGCCTGCATTGACCTTGCTAAAGGTCACCAGTGTAGGCGACCTGCCTCAACCTACTAAATCCTTCTCTTCATTGAACATGGTTTGGGACCCTGGATCTATACTAATGGGTCCCTCTGTCCTCCTAGCATTTATTGCTCCTGGCCATGTCCCTGCACCTTGTGTTGATGGGCTGGCAGATGCACTTTGCCAGGTATCCAGGATGGGTCTCCTTTCAGTACATATGAGGATCCTTTTGTTCAAATGTTGGTCTGTGGAAATCCCATGAAAGAAGTATCTTGTGCGGATGGCTTTTTAGGAGGAACACTTTTTAGAAAATAGAGAAATAGCCTTTTTCACCTGAAAAAGAAAGAAAACACTTCAGCAGGTAAAACTGCTTCTGATACAAGCAAAATATCCTTTTGTTTCTCTTTGGTCTCCATATCCAAATTCAAGCATGGGATTCAGTTCATAAGGCCTAGACTCCTAAACCAGTCAAGTCCTGAAACAAGGCTTTCTCTCAGTGAAGAGGCGCCCCCCGCCTGTCAAAGTGCAGGGGGCATCTGGCAGCTTTCACAGTCATCTGGCCCCAGGACATTTCAGATATCCAGAAAGACATGTCCAGGGGATATAAACTAGCATTTTGGCCTACTTCACCCCAATTAATGCTGTAAAACCTACCAACATCTCTGCAAGGTAGACCTTCACACTGCTCTAAAGCAGCTCTTTTATCCATGACCCATATCTATAGCCCTCAAAGAGGAAAAGTTCCAGTTTCTATTCACATCCTTTAACTGTTCCCAATGCAAAAGGAGGCATTCACACCATACTGGAGCTAAATGTTTGTTGGATTCCATTGAGTTCAAGCCTTCTGAATGAAATACACCCATTAGTACTTTCCTGTACGGGGGAGATCTTCTGATCTTTGTGGACATTAGGGATGCTTACTTGCTTATCCCCATTTTCCTGTATATCAATGCTACTTGCGTTTTGTAGTCAGCCCACAGTATTACCAAACTGTTGCCTTTGCCTTGCCCTGTTCACCTGGGGTCTTCAACAAGTTTCTCGCTCTGTTTCACCTTTGAGGTATCAACATCACTGGATATCTGGACAGTCTCCTGCTGAGAGGACTATTAGCATAGTCTCTGTCAGCCAATGTCTGACACACAGTGCAGAAACTTCAGAGATGCAGATGGATCCAAAATCTCCAGAAATCAGTACTGAATCTGATTCATCACTTGGAGTCTGATCTAGTTCTGATCTTGGATACAGCCCTGTGCAGGGTATTCCTTTCCCTGGACAAACTCCAGTTTCTCTGCTGCTTTTTTCGAACCCTATGCTCCAGGAGCGGCCCAACCATTCACATTTGCATTAGAATTCTGGGCCTAATGGTGGCAGAAAGAGATTTCTATAGTCATGAACATATTGCCCAGTGTGCCAGTATACAAAATAAGGGGACAAGAAGGTAGGATTAAAGCCTGGCATAGAAATCATTTGCTACCTATCCCTCAGGATAGTGGTAAAGTGGGCTCAGAAGACACTTCAGAGTGTGACTTACCCCAGCTTCAGGCAGACCTCTCATCTGATCTTCCTGATAACCATGAAAGTGATTGGACTGTAGTTACTGAGGTCTTTAGCCCAACGGTACTCTCTCTCCCAAGAAAGCCACTGAACCCTGACTCTCCAGAGAGAATTAATAAGCACTTCTAGTCATTGACCCTGTCCTTGCATGCAGCCAGTGCCATCCCTTCCCATGGCTCAAACTCCTAGTTTAGTGCCTGAAAACATGGGACAACCTCAGAGGGATGTGTGGAGAGGGCAGACATCCTCCACCCATTTTGACATATGACATTTTGGGGGAACCCAGGTGTATCACTCAGCCACACTTGTACAATGCTTGCGTAGGAGCAGCCTCCAGTTTAGTCAACATATTGCTTAATTTTGCTTCACCTGGCATGCATTGCTGCTAATTTGTTGTTTTTCCTCAGCAAGCCACTGTAATAGGGGAGCACAACACTTTTTCGTACATTGGTGTTTATATGCATGGTGTGTTGTCTTTGACTGGGTGTAAATGTTTCACCATTGGGAGTGTGTAGGGGTCTGTTGCTCTCTACTGTCTGTATTTGTAAGTAGCTGCTATCACAGAATGAATGTATAGCACTTGCTCTGTGCATTTGTGGGTTGTATATCCCAGAAGTAGTATGTGAAGAGAAAGGTTTCATTGAGACCACATGGCCCCATGGGAGAGCTGTTGCTGAACCCAGACCAGAATACAGGGATTACTAGGCAAATGCTCGTATATATAATAGTGTTCTTTTGTTGCCTAGAGTCCAGGGTCCAGTCACCTGTGCTGGGGGCTCTGAGAGAAGGAGCAGCTGGAATCTTCACCACCTTTACCAGCCTCAGCTAGGCTTAGCTGAAGATACCCTGAAATCAAGTCCAGACCTGTACAGCAGTGTGACTCTACAGAAGCATCTTGGATTCCAGGATTCACTTAAAGGGACTGAGTGAGTAACTTCTACTTCTACCTACCCCAAGCCTGACTAGACAGTAAGGCTGCAATGCTTTACAGGTCCAGGGGACTTCTGGTGGGTGAGAGATCAGGTTGCATGATGGATTAGAAGCTACCAGGAAGCTGCAGAGTAGATAGGCAACACTACAGTTCCTGCTGGTGAGAATCTGCATTCCAAGCTGGTTGGAGGATCTCCCCATCACCGCTGATCTTGTCTTTAACACCATAACAGATGCAGCAATGCGTTCATCCTCAGAGGCCCTTGCAATTGAACTTTGCTACAGCATTCATCTGGGGGCATCTTTATTAATAACTATACAGTATATACCAGGGTGTCAAGTCCTGGACTTGAACCTGGGACCTCCGCTGTGTCTGGTGATGACTCTTCTCTGCTGAACAGCTCTCTGTCTGATCCATTGGACAACCCCGCCTTGTGCCTTGACTCCTACTGAACCATGAATTCTTTGCTTCTCCCATTAACTTTCTGATTTAAGTCATGCCTCTGTACTTCCCGTTTGTCGGAATATTGTGCTCTCTTCAGCTAGTATCTCGCTCTTGTCTTCCTTGCTGCTGTCCATATTGTGCTACCACTCCTTATCATCTCATGGCTTGTTCCTCAACTACACTTCTGCCTGATCCCAACCTGCAACTACTTATTACTGACCTTTTGGATTGTTTTACTGACCATGCTTCTGTTTGATTCTTCAAAGCATATCCAGTAGTAGATGGTGCAAAGGTAGAGGAAACCGCAAATCCAAGGTGACAGTGGATTGTAATGGCACCAAGGGACACACTAAAACAAGTACAGCAATGCTCCGTTGGAAATTTGTGTGGAAGCACTAGACTGCTATTTTTAATGTAAGTGTACTATAGTTTGAATAAAATTATCTTTCTATACGACACTATTGTGAGCAATTTGTTTGATTAAAGTGGATGTAATCCCACTCTCATCCTTTCTAAACTACTGCCATAGTGGTTATCTATAAGGATATACATGCCTCCTGCATGTATCCTTACCTGTCAAATGTCTCCCCTCTGTCTGTTATGAGACCCAAAAACCTGCAGATTCTGTGGGTGGGTCTGTTGTCTGGAGCTCGGTGGGTGGAGTTGTGATATCAGTAGACTCCCTGCCCAACTCTACACTCCCCTTGGCCAGACATCAATATTTCTTACACCAAACTTCTGCTGGTCTTCTGGATTATGCCCTATGATCACTAGCATCTGGTCAAAACCCAGGAAAGTCAACACATGACTTCAGCATGCTCAATCATGCCGTGGTGTGGAGCAGCCAATCCTGGGAGAGCTGAAGAAGAAAGGAGGAGGGGATCTGAAGTACACAGAATGCCTCTCTCACTCTTGTGAATGAGATCTCACCTGTCACACACAGCAAGGGGGAGAAACAGACGCCTATTTCTCTGTCTGACCATTTTTATCTCACTGAAAAAAGATAAAAAGGACTGATCAGAGCTGGATTAACTCTTTGTGTACAAGGTACAAGCCTTAATTATAAAATGTTTTTCAGGCTTACATCCACTTTAAGAAATGGAGCAGGAAGGAGGATCCATTTAAAGTATAAAGAGCCCTACCAGCATAATTGAACCCAGAGAGGGGAGGAGGACAGAAGGAATTTGAGCAGCTGATGAGCCAGGAATTTAAACCTAGCAGGGGAAGGTGTTTTTAGACCTGGAGGCAGTTATAAACTTAAAGTGAATGAACTCTCACATATACCCAGTGAGGTGAACAGCCTCAGATAATACACAGAGATTAAACAAATCCTCCTACATAAGTTTTACATGTATATCTGCTGTCTTCAACTTTATATACTGTTTAAAAAGTGCAGATTTTGTTAGAATTTTCACTTCCTCATTCAGCAGTAGCAGTAAAGTGTTGTATTACAATGGGGGCAGCTAATTGGAGGAAAGGCACACTCCCCCCTCCACAGAGACATTTAGAGCTGTCCGGTGAGTATAGCAGCTTTCCTCTAATCTTTTTATAACAGCCTCTGGTACAAAAAATTCAGGCTGGTTTTATCACAGTTGATGGAGGACTTGTCAGAAGTTATCTGATAACAGAATTACAAAGCATGAGAAAGCCACAGGACTTAGTACTTTGGGGAGAGATAAGAAAACACTGCAGATATATGTGCCCAGCTCAAATTTCATGAATTGAGTTTACATCCACTTTAAGGTGAGCGCAGTGGTGAACGGTGGTGGGAATCACTATGTATCAATTAATAACCACAAGGGTGAAGAAATGCACAATATAAGGATTACACTTTTGAAAAACTATAAACATAGAAGAAACATCGGACACACGTGAACTTTATTACTCACTGTATATGAAGATTTGAGTTTATCATCCATTTATTAATTTTGTCACTGGATGGTATTGTTTGGATGCATATTGTCGTTGATTATTAGGCACAGACTATTTTACACTTTTTTATTCATTGTCAGTTAACGGGAACACAATTATTTAGTTTGCAACCTGTTTGTTTTTTTTTTGTTTTTTTTTGGACTTTACCGTTTAGGGAGCGTGGGTTAATACACTAGTTTTGATAAGTACAGCAATGGCAGACAGGCAGAGACAATCAGAAGAGAGCTCCCGGGAGGAATCTCTGTACAAATCCAAGGACACAAACACAAGGAGCACCACTCTAAGTGCAGCATGAAATAAAATACCATAGATTTATTTGCACAATTGGCAACTTACAGTGTAGTAGACATCAAAAGCGCATATCAGACTCACCTGGGGTCGGGAGGGCAGTCGCACCGCGACTCACATGTGGAGGCAAGGATGTCCGCACTGTGTAGGGTCTTGCCTGCTAACATGCAGTGTGTGCAGGTGCTGGAGAGACCAGGTACCCACTGTGGATACCTGTTCTCTCCAGCACCCACACACACTGTATTTTACCTTGCCAGACCCTACACGGTGCGGAAATTTTTGCCTTCACAGGCAAACTGCCCTCCTGACCCCAGGCAGGACTTATATGCACTTTTGAAGTCTATTACACTGTAATTGTACACTATAAATCTATGGTATTTTATTGCATGCTGCACTTAGAGTGGTGCTTTTTGTGTTTGTGTTCTGTCCTGAAGACTGCAACCCAGTACTAACAAGCAGCAAAATACATCACTACCATCAGAAGCTCTGGAGAATACCGGTTAGTATTTAGACTCCGCACCTCTGGTGAGCCAGGGAGACTGCCTGTGTACCTATCCTGCTGGTTGGTGGTAGTCCCGCTACTGCTATAGCAACTGGTCTTTGAGCCTGACCCCTGATCGTGACACAGTGTATATATGCATAATTACACCAGGACTCTTGTTGGGCCTTTTGTTGATCATACTTGTTTGTACATTGATTGTACTGTTGTTAATCTTTTATTATATAAAGCTCATATTATTTCCATACTGGTGTGCATGTACAATTTATGGTTAATGTTATATGCTGGCTGAAATAGTTCATCTGCTCTTAATTACTTTGCTTAGATTACTGGTTAGTTTCCCAGGAAGGAAATCCCTTCTGCTCACAGAGGCCCTGTCTTGGTTGGAGGCACAGATAATTTTGTTATAGAACCCACTCTTCCACTTAATGAAGGTTCTAGTTGTGTTATTTACCAACAGGTTTAACGCAATATCCTGTTTGGGGAAAGTCACCTCTCATAACTCCTTTTCCCCAAAAGAGGGCTGCAAAGTAATAGAAATGCAGTATATTCACGGGCAACTGCAAGGGGGGGGGGGGGGCAAGTGCCCCCTCCCCAGGGAAAAGTGTCTGTGCATGGACACTCAGGGCTGATCCTGGTAATATGCTCAGGGTGCACCATGCCCAGGCGCCGCAAGTTGCTGCAAATGGGGGACACCAAAGCTGTGGCAGTCACTGTTACATTCAGCAGCAGCGGCGCTGCCATGACTCCCTAGACTCTCCTATTGCACCTTTGGCTGGCCTCTCTTCTGTCCGCTGCACTAGTTGCTAGACTTGCCTGGCGTTTAGCAACCACTGACGTCACGTCATGAGCCGGGGTAATGCCCCAGCATTCAGAGCAGAGGCAGAACTTCTTCCTCCTTTGTGCCTGGTCAATTTTTGCTCCACCCATCTCCATCTTCTCCAGACAGCGCGGCTCGGAGCCTGAGGGAAGGAATGGAGCACGCCTGAAGAGCTGAGTGTGAGCTGTCCACCTGCACCAGCACCTGCCTGAGGCGAGGCAGCCTGTGTCCATGCTCTGGAACTCATCTAACAGCACTACTTGTATAATTGCAGCCAAGGTGTTAACTTAATTATTTTATAATAGATATGCGGGAGATATCATTGCTAACCTTCTAAAAATGTACTTTACCTGGCTGCAATGCTAACCCGTGGGTCTGAATGCTTTCTATGCCAGAGCCCGTATGCAGATTTTAAAAAATGTAAGGAAATTTAACATTTTTTATATGCATACCTCCTCTGGGTTAATGAATATAACTATTGAAACAACAGAGCCATGGTGCTGGCATTTTCAGAAAGAAAAGTCAGTAGTGGAAACCTCTGTAAACAAAAACAGATTAGAAATTGCTAATCAGACAATGGCAGCTTGATCCTTCTATTAAAACCTTTGCATGTCTGCGCTTTATGTGATAATGACTAAGCCCCTCCCCTTCATGACATTGTCAAAAAAGGGCTGGGGCATAGATGACCTTAAAATGACCCCCCCCCCCCCCCCCCACTGAAAAAAGCTCTGTGGACGCCCATGAGTATATTGATTACTGGAATGTGCCTACGTTTTCACATACTTGTAGCCAGTCATTGCACTTTATGCCATCTTTCTTCAGGATGTTTGTTTGGATTTAGCCCTCTAAGACCCTTTTCACACCAGGGCATTATGCAGGCGTAATAGCGTTAGAAATAGCGACTGCAATCCGCCCTAAAAAAGCTGCACCATTGTTTGTAGTGTGAAAGCCCGAGGGCTTTCACACTACAGCGGTGCGCTGGCAGGACGTCAGGGAAAAGTCCTGCCAGCAGCTTCTTTGGAGCAGTGAAGAAGCGGTGTGTTTACCGCTCCTCCACCGCTGCTCCCCATTGAAATCAATGGGGCAGCGCTGTAATACCGCCGGTAAAACGCCGCTATTGCGGCGTATTGCCAGCAGTTTTAACCCTTTCTCACCCACTAGCGGGGGTAAAAGCGCTCCGCTAGCGGCCGAATTGCGCC
Organism: Lithobates pipiens; assembly: GCF_037356315.1. NCBI lineage: Eukaryota > Metazoa > Chordata > Amphibia > Anura > Ranidae > Lithobates > Lithobates pipiens. Next base: position 335,810,456 of record NW_027507764.1, on the reverse strand, counting down.
GCAAATCCGGTGGTAAAACGCCGCTAAAAATATGGGCGGTGTGGTTTGAAAGGGGTCTAAAAGTTTACTAAGCCGGGAGTTATACATGAGCTATAATTATTTTTCCTGTAAGGTAGCAAGTCGTTAAAGCTAATTAAGTTCTACTACTTTTGCATGTGCTGCATAGTGAGGGAAGCTGTCTTTGCGAAGTTCTGATTGATACACTAATGATACATATTGGAATGTCTATAATTATAAAAAGACATGCCAGTATCCTCTGAGTCTCTAAGTGTTACTGGAGCTGCAGCCCTCATGAACTGTCATTGCCTTATTGGACAGTATGAACTTCTCTGGTTTGCAATTATAGATGGGTATCTCTTTCAATAGAAGATTTCAGTGCTGAAATGTGAGAAAACAAATGTAAACACAAGATTATTTCATAAAACTTGTTTACAGTGATATACTCTATTTTCTGGACATTTGAAAAAATAGTTCATTAACCACTTGCAGACCGGACCATTTTGCTGGTCAAAGACCAGACCACTTTTTGCGATTCGGCACTGCGTCGCTTTAACTGATAATTGCCGGTCGTGCGACGTGGCTCCCAAACAAAATTGACGTCCTTTTTTCCCCACAAATAGAGCTTTCTTTTGGTGGTATTTGATCACCCCTGCGGTTTTTATTTTTTGCGCTATAAACAAAAATAGAGCGACAATTTTGAAAAAAACGCATTATTTTTTACTTTTTGTTATAATAAATATCCCCCAAAAATATATAAAAAAACTTTTTTTTCCCTCAGTTTAGGCCGATACGTATTCTTCTACATATTTTTGTTAAAAAAAATAACAATAGGCGATTATTGATTGGTTTGCGCAAAAGTTATAGCGTTTACAAAATAGAGATAGTTTTATAGCATTTTTATTAATAATTTTTTATTATTTTTTTTTTTACTAGTAATGGCGGCGATCAGCGATTTTTATTGTGACTGCGACATTGTGGGGGACCCATCAGACATTTTTGACACATTTTTGGGACCATTGTCATTTATACAGTAATCACTGCTATATAAATGCAGTGATTCCTGTGTAAATGACACTGGCAGTGAAGGGGTTAACCAGTGGGTGGCAGTGTAGGGGTTAAGTGTTCCTAGGGGTGTGTTACTAACTGTGGGGGGGGTTGGGCTTTCATTTAGTGAACACTGATCTCTGCTCCAATCACATGGAGCAGAGATCAGCGTCACTAGTTGCTAGGCAGAATGGAGAAATACTGTTTACACGGCATTTCCTCCATTCGGCCGCTCCGTGAGACGATCGCGGGGATGCCCGCGGCGATCGAGTCCACGGGTCCCGCGACCGGACTCACGGGGGTCCCGATGGCAGGGCGGCATTGAATATTGGACGTACCTGTACGCCAGTACGCCAATATGCCTGCCCGTGCCATTCTGTCGACGTACATCGTCGTGCGCTGGTCGGGAAGTGGTTAAACAAAACTTTTCTATAAAGCTGGGTTCTGTGCTATTAAATCCATTGAGGAAAAGAACAAGTCTTCGAAATTATGTTTGATCCATGCTTTAGCTTTATTAAAGGAGCCTAATAATGAGAATGTTACTGTATGTAACCATTCAGTATGTTTTACAGCCAGATTAATGCATAAAAACAAGCTTTGCATGTCCTGTAGTAAAACTTTTTTTGAATACTCAAGGCAGCCTTTTTCAACCTTTTCAAGAGGAACCCTTGAAATAGTTCTCCCGTCTTGAGGAACCCCTGCTAAAAATTAGAAATCTACAACTCATACATTAGTGTGATGGTCAGTGAGAAGAATGGTCCTTACACTTGTGGTCATTGGGAAGAATGACCTCCTTACAGATAGGTAAAAAGATCAATGGTGTCAGTGGGAACTTATCTGAGAGGCAGAAATTGCCCAATGCTGAAAGAACCCCTAGCAACCTCTGGAAGAACCCTAGGGTTCCACGGAACCCTGGTTGAGAATCACTGACTCAAGGTGTAATGTACAATTGGGGTGTAGTTCATGTGCTTGTGAACTTTCACACTTGCCCATCGATATCTGTAATTGAACTTAAATGTTTACTTCAAAACTCATTTAGAACACCAGGAAGTGGATTGTGATTTCTCATCCTTTTAGGTTGTCTTTGCAAACACTTGCTATTGGTCACTTTCAGAATCATCAGCAATGATGTTGCGAGGGCAATTTCAGTACACTAAATCACATACAACTTCTCCACCTAAATAGAACATGCAGTATTTGGGATTTGAAAAATAAAGCAGTGTGTACTACACCTGTATTTATTCTAGAGATCATCCCTAAGTGCCCATTTAGACTTGTATTTTGAGGTAGTACGTGGTAAAATGTGCATTGTACCTGCACATTGCTGTTATGCATAGCATTTTGTGCAGTGGCATTCAATTAGAATGGCAATGCAATTCAAAATAAAAGTAATCTACCCCTACAGCACTGCACCACCACAAATGTTCCACTGTGGTGTTCTGCATTAAAAGGGTCATGTCATTTTTTTGCTCATTGCCATGCATTGGGCCAATTTTATAATGAATGGGCCGCCTGAATTATACATGTATTGGTGCACTACAATAGATGTATGAAGGTGTGAAGCCTGACTAGCATGAACGACAGCAAGCATTCCCACATGCAAATGTGTAACTGCTTGCATGTACCTGACTCCAAATGAACCTGTTAAATTGGTGACCATTTTAGGAGCTCCGCTTATTTGCCTGTTAGCACTCTGCGCAGCTTTAGAACGGAAAAGCAGACACAATTGTGAGAGGCTTATATTCGTAGAATTGAAGGGTCAAGCCTTCCTTTTCTGTTTTTGTTAGTGATTGTAATCATTATAAGAGCAAAGGACAGAGAGAGTTCCAGAATCAAGTTGGATTAATATTTTCAGAAAGTGACCCTTTCTATAAAGTGGTTTAATGGTTATTTTTTGTAGTCATGATGTGAGGGGAGCCATGCCTTAAAGCCTATCTTCGAGTTTACTATGACTTTAAAGTGGTTGTAAACCCTTACAACACACTTTGACCTACAGGTAAGCCTAGATTAAGGCTTACCTGTAGGTCCAAGAAATATCTCCTAAACCTACACGGTTTAGGAGATATTTGCCGAAAGACAGGCACCGCTGTCTACGGCGCATGTGCATGCATAGTAGTCCACTATGCTTTACCTTTGCAGGGAATGAAAGAGGAAGTAAACTCATCAGGGTTTACTTCCTCATTAAATAATTTGTTTAGGCCAACATGGCCCAAACAAACTATTTCCTTCACTAACAGATGCGCTTGCTGGGCATGCTTTATACAGTGGGGAAAATACGTTTTCGAAACCCTGCAGATTTTGTAAGTTTGCCCACTTACAAAGAAATGAAGGGTCTATAACTTTTATCATACGTTAATTTTAATTTATAGGCAGAATACACATCTTCTCTAAATCCTTAAAGTTTCTTGGCTGTCGCTTGGGAACTCAAAGTTTCAGCTCCCTCCATACATTTTATATAGGATTAAAGTCTGGAGACTGGCTAGGCCACTCTGTGACCCTAATGTACTACTTCTTGAGCTACTCCTTTGTTGCCTTGGCAGTATGTTTTGGGTCATTGTCATGCTGGAAGACCCATCCACGACCCATCTCCAGTGTTTTGGCTGAGGGAAGAAGGTTCTCGTATAAGATTTTTTAATACATGGTCCGTCCATTGGCCCCTCAATGCGACAAAGTCGACCTGTACCTTTAGCAGAGAAACAGCCACATTGCCTAATGTTTCCACTTAAGTGCTTGACTGTAGGCATGGTGTTCTTAGGGACATAGTCAGCATTATTCTTCTTTTCACAAAAACTGCATACAAAAAGTATGTCTAACAAAGATAGTTTTTATAACAACTGGTCTGAACATAGCGCAAATAACATATACTCAGAAAGGGATAGGTCGGTTGATTACACATGGTTAAGGGGTTGTTTTGTCTTTAATGATACTTTGCTCAGTGTATTGACAGATTAGCCAACAGAGACTTTGTTTTGACTACAAGGATGACATGCTTTTGCAGTTGCAGTTATATTGTCATTGTTTAACTTCTCTATGGCTTTTCTGTATCCTAGCTTGATTTATACTTATTGTCATCACTGACTCAATGCCCCTAGGTATCGGTGTGATCCTGTGCCTTATATGACTTAAATGCTTTTCACCCGCCCACAGTAGTTTTACTGCTGATGAGTGGCATAGACAGGCCAGGAACAACCATCCTGTAAGTCACTGCCTGCCAATCCATGATGTGATTGGACACACCACGAGTTTGGCAGAAGATTTCAGCCAATAATTTTGGCTGAAATCAGCTGATTGGCTATGTCCAATCACAGAAATCAGTGTGCATTGGAACAGTGATATGGCTGATTATTCTCTCTGCAAAACAGATCAGAAAGTAAAAATTAGCACATATTATACACATTGCACTTGTTAGGCACAGTTAACCCCTTGATTGTCCCTAGATGTTAAACCCTTCTCAGTCAGTGCCGTTAGTACAGTGTACAGTATTATCACTGATCATTATATTAATGTCACTATTCATGTCAGTGCCAGATTTTAGCCATCATGCATCACAGTCACACCATAAGTCGCTGATCACTGCCATTACAGTATAGGATCTAAAGCTGTGTAAATTCCAGTATATATACCATTGTTTTCAGAAGCTATAACTTTCGCACAACCCAAGAGGTCAAGTGGAAAAAATATTTTTGACTAAAAAAAAAATACAGATAATAATAACATTTCTATAATGTTTTTCTCCCTGGGGACTCAAAGTGCTTATCAAATTTGTGTTGGGATATTTGAAGAGAGAGATTTGTCAGATGTTGCTGTAAGCTTGGTTGAATAGATGTGTTTAAAAAAAAAAAAAAACATCTAGAGGGGGTGCTTCTAGGACAGTTGAAGGCAGTCAGCTCCAAATTATGGGTGCTACATGATAGAATGCCTGGGATCTAAAATACTTTAAGACAACTCTGTGCATGTGTACCTTGACTTTCTCTGAGGGGCAGAAGGAACATGTGGGAGTATTGGTTACCAAAAGCTCTGTTAGAACGGTGAGACCTAAGTAACACGTGAGTAGACTCATTTTGAAGTATAATCCTCCATTTAGGCTGGGTTCACATATGATATGTGTATATATATATATATATATATATATATATATCTTATGATATATAAGATATCATATATATATATATATATATATATATATATATACATCATTTACTTACCCTGGGTTCACATATGAGCTGCATACGGTGCATGCTGGTTCACCATTTCAGGCAAAATTTCAGCCTGAATTTTGGTCTGAATTCAGACCTGAAAGGGCTCAAAAGACGCACAGCGTTTTGGTGCAAATCGCACCGGACCCCCATGGAGATATGTGAACCGGCTCCATTGAGACGGTCACAATCTCCTGCTACTACGAATTGGATGCGGGGAACATGCATTCAATTTGCAATGGTGTGAACCCAGCCTTACTTGGAAGCCAGTGTGTGGCATGGGAAATTGGGATAATGTGGCAGATACAGGACAGGTGAAGTAGCCTGGCTGTTTCATTCTGTACCAGTTGCAAATTATGTCGTTTTTTTTTTCTCAAGGCAACCATAAAAGAGGGAGCTGCAGTAATTCAATCTGGATGAAACAAAAGCATTGATTAATGTAGTATATCATCTGCTGGAATCAGTTGAGAGAAAATCTGAAATAGGGATTGAGAAAAATAAAATGAAAAATAAAAAAGTTTTTTTTCTTCTATGTTGTTGTTTGAGATATTTCCTGTCACTTTCTGTCCTGGGGATAGCTTAAATTGCAGTAAAACTCAACAGATATTCTAATCTTTCCCCACTCTGTGTAAATAAATAAAAATATTGGCTATAGATGCACTTTAAAGACCAATGTCCCGCAAACAAAAAATCACCAAGAAGTGGATTTTTCTAGCAGAAGAGACACTCTTAATTATTATTTTTTTGTCCGAAAACTCCCAAAAGTTTCCTTGGCTACTGGCGACTTTTTGTTTTCTGTGTACTTGACATACCAAGAATATAAATGGATGGCAAGACATTTCTAACTCCTGTTTGTGTGCATCCTCAGTGACTATCAATGATTATCCTGTTACACTGTGGTTGTGTATATGATATAGATATATGGACAGATAGTTTTTTTTTCATTATTTCTCTTCTTTTAAGGATTAAGATAAAATAGAATATGCAGTGTAAGCATCCCAATTTGTTCACAGCAGTTTATATATTACAGTTATTTATATAGCACTGACAACGTGCATAGCACTTTATATATATATTGCACATTCTTATCAGTCCCTATCCTCAAAAAGCTTACATTCTATGGTTCTTACTCACATAAATGCACATACTAGGACAAAATTAGACAGGAGCCAATTACCTACCAGCTTATCTTTGGAGTTTGGGAGGAAACTGGAATACATGGAGGGGAGTATGCAAACTCCATGCAGGTAGTGTTGAGATACAAACCTATGACCCTAGTCTTGCAGAGAAGAAATGCTAGCTACTACGTCACTGTGCTATGTAAGGTATTAAATTAATTTCCACACATTTTTATGTTTTATTCTATTTTAATAGAAATAGAAAATGGCTGTAGCCGTATTTATCCACTAGATGGCAGTATAGTATTATTTGTACCAGAATTCACACAGCAAATGCCTGTTTTTAGAAAAGCATTAGGAGAAAAAAATGCCAGACTTAAAGTGGTTGTAAACTCTAATGCTGCGTACACGCGACCAGACTTTTTGACGGACTAGGTCCGACGGTCTTCACGACAGACTTTCGGCAGAGGTCCGACGGACTTTCTGAACGAAACGGACTTGGCCACACATAACCGGACTACGTCTGTTCGAAAATCCATTTGTTTTGACCGTGATGACATAAATGGGACTAAACAAAGAAGTTCAATAGCCATTAGACAATAGCTGCCCTTGCATGTTTTATTTCTAGGTCCGTCCGCTGGAGCCCACACACGAACAAATTGTCTGATGGATTCCGGTCCGCCAGACCAAGTCTGCCGGAAAGTCTGGTCGTGTGTACGTGGCATTACAGACCACTTTAACCTACAGGTAAGCCTAGATTAATGCTTACCTGTAGGTGCAAGGAATATCTCCTTCTCCTACATGGTTAAGGAGATATTTCCCTAAAAACGGGCACCGATGTCTATGAAATTCTGCAATAAGTATAAAAGTAAGTGATCCCCAAAAAAATTAAAAATTCCAATTCGTTTTAAGGGTACACATTAGTGCTGGATGATGAGGAGTGTAAAATATGGGTTGAACTCTGTTTTAAGAGGTTTTGATTGCCCCATCTAACCAGGCCTAAGTTCAGTTCAGAACTCAATTAAAAAAATATATATATTGGTAGCAACAAGCTGACACAATTCTAGGGTTCATATGGACCCCCGTTCTTTAGTGATGCACACTAAGACAATTCTTATCAGTGGTTAAAAAATGTAAGTGATTGGGCCAGGGGAAAAACGGATGCAAAAAAATAAGTATATATATATATATATATATATATATATATATATATACTACATATATAAATGGTAATAATATAAATAACACAAGATGTTATTTATTTGCATAGTATATACTGTACCTCTTCTCAGTTAAGCTGAACAGAGATATAAAGTATCCCCATGTGGAGCTCCTTCTCTGGCTTAGCTTGAGCAGCCTACAACACAAAAATTACTACAACACACTAACTATAAAATAAAAGAACAATACCCACCACAGACAACTGCCATCCTATTCAGTCCAGCCCCTGAGTAACAACTATATTTACTTTTTTAACCACTTGACAACTGGGCACTTGAACCCCCCTCCTCCTGCCAATTTTCAGCTTTCGGTGGTCCCACAATTTGAATGACAATTACTCAGTCATGTAACACTGTACCCAAATGAATTTGTTGTCCTTTTTTGTCCCACAAATAAAGATTTCTTTTGGTGGTATTTGATGACCTCTGTGTTTTTTATTTTTTTGCGCTATAAATGAAAAAATACAGAATTTTTTTTTAAAAAAACGCATTTTTCTTTGTTTCTGTGATAACATTTTGCAAATTATTAATTTTTCTTCATAAATTTTGCCCACAATTTATACTGCTACATATCTTTGGTAAAAATAATAGTCTACAAGCTGTGGCGCAAATCATACAAAATTGATCACACCTGATGTACTGGTGGCCTATTTCATTTCTTGAGACCCGAACAAGCCAGGAAAGTTTAAATACCCCCCAAATTACCCCTTTTTTGAAAGTAGACATTCCAGAGTATTTAGTAAGAGGAATGGTGAGCTTTTTGATGTTATCATTTTTTCCCACAATTCTTTGCAAAATTACGATTTTTTTTCCCACAAAATTATCATTGTGATAAGTTATTTCTCCCACATGGCATGTGTATACCACACATGACACCCCAAAATAAATTCTGCTACTCCTCCTGAGTATTACGATAACATATGTGTGGGACTTTTCCACATCCTAGCCACTTAGCGAGGCCCAACATGCAGAAAGCACCATCAGGTGTTCTAGGAGCATAAATTACACATCTAACTTGTTGACTTCCTGATGTGACACTGATGACAGATGGCACTAATACGTGGCACTGATGACAGATGGCACTAATATGTGGCACTGATGACAGATGGCATTAATACGTGGCACTGATGACAGATGGCACTAATACGTGGCACTGATGACATGTGACACTGATGACAGATGGCACTGATACCTGGCATTGATGACACGTGACACTGATAACAGATGGCATGTGCCACTGACAGGTGGCACTGATGACAGATGGCACTAATATGTGACACTGATGACACATGACACTGATATGGCACTGATGACAGATGGCACTATGTGGCACTGGGGATAGATGGCACTTATACGTGGCACTGGGAACAGGTGGCAGTGGGGACAGGTGGGCACTTTATTTTCATTTTTTTTTTTCACTAACCTCTGCATCTCGGACTAAGCCGTTCACTCTCCCTCCTCACACGCTGTCTCTGTGTGAGGAGAGAGAGCCAGTGATGAGACATGATGTCATATGTTTACATATGACATCATCTCTCATTGGACATGCCGATCGTGCTTTAAACGGCCTCTGTGATTGGCCATTTACAGCGATCTGTGACTGGCTGTGTCCAAGGGACACGGCCAGCACAGAACTTCCCCGATGCGCACTCGCGGGATCGCATATTGCGGAAGTAAACAGGAGGGCTTCCAGGGACAGCCTCCCGGCAATTGGCGTCCGCGCTGTAGCCGTCTTTCAGCTATAGCGCGGGAGTTTTCTGACCTGAAAAGCTTTTCCAGAGAAGGAATACTCTTCATTGGGCCACAGCTAGAACTTTGCTGACCAGAGATCTTGAATGACCCAGTAACTCTCAGAGATGCCAGCTGATTGGTAATGTTCTAAGATGGGGTACCCTGACATTAGGAAATAATACAGCTATTGTGCATTTATTGAGTCTTTGAGCTTCAATGTTTTGGATTGTTATATTTTAAATACCCTATTATGTAAATGAATTGGCCACTTTATTAACGTATATGTGAACCCTTATCTTGTGAAAAGATGCATTCCGTTTAACCACTTGCCTACAGGGCATTTACACCCGCTTCCTGCCCAAGCAATTTTTCAGCTTTCAGCGCTGTCGCACTTTGAATGACACTGATAGGTGGCATGGATATGCAGTACTGATTGGCATTGACAGCATTGATGGGCAGCACTGATTGCCAACACTGACTGGCATTGCTAATTAGCACTAATTGGTGGCAGTTGTGGGCACTGATTGCTGCCACTGGTGGGCACTGATAGCTGACATTGGTGGGCAATGATGGGCACTTATTTGTGACATTATTTTGTAATATTGTAATCAGGGCACTGATGATTCCTAAATGTCCCTCTGCGTGGAGATGCTGCTGATCAGCTCTCCTCACCAGACACTCTGTCAGTGTGAGGCAAGGAGCGCCGATAACCGTAACTTCCTTGCTTACATGTGACCGACTGTGATTGGACACAGCTGATCACATGGTTAAAGACCTGTGGACACGGCTCTTTCCACAGATCAGGGTTGCACCGTGTCTTAGCAACACAGCGTGACTACGGTCGCCTCAGTGTGTGCCCCTGCAGGAATGCGAGAGCGGCCGTTCCGTCATTTCACGGTGGCAACTAGTTAAAAAAAAATGAAAGGCGAAACATTTGTGTGTGTGTAATATATATATATCATTTATAAATACCCTTTTTTGTTTATAAGTGATCACATAATCTCTGTTCTCAGCTGCATAGAGGGTTTAGAAGGTGGGTGTAGAGAAACATCAGGAAATTGAAATGTGGGGTAGCATACAGTACTGTGCAAAAGTTTTAGGCAGGTGTGAAAAAATGCTGTAACTACCCTTTAGCTTCAAACCAGCATCAGTACTTCTAAAGCCCCGTACACACGAGCGGACTTATGTCCGACAGACTTCCAAAGGAGTTCCGTCGGAGTTCTGCTGGAATTCCGACGGAGTTCTGCTGGAATTCCGACGGAGTTCTGACAGACTTTTCGGCCGAACGGACTTGGCCACACACAATCACACTAAACTCCGACGGATTTGAACGTGATGACGTACGACCCGACTCGAATAAGGAAGTTCATAGCCAGTAGCCAATAGCTGCCCTAGCGTCGGTTTTAGTCCGTCGGAGTAGCATACACACGAGCGGAGTTTTCGAAGGGGACCGGGTCCGGCGGAGTTCCTTCGGGAAAATTTGAAGCATGTTCCATATTCTAAAGTCCTTCGGACTTTGGTGAGTCAAAAGTCCGTTGCAGCCCACACACGATCGGATAGTCTGACGGACTCAGTCCTTCGGACTTTGGATGTTGAAAAGTCCGCTCGTGTGTACGCGGCATTAGGCATAGTGCTTGTGCACATAGTTTTCTTTTTAGGGAACTCCCAGGTAGGTTGTTCCAAACATTGAATTACAGCAACATCAAAGACCAGCTGTTTCTAGAAGATGACCCGGTTTAAAGCAGTGGTTCATGGACTAATGGATGGAATGGATAGACTAGTGGATTATAGGAATAGACAAGATAATATATATTTATAACAAATAGGGGAAATCCAAAGCCATCTCATGTTTATTTCATCGCACCACGCTGAATACTAAGAAAGAAAAATCGTAAGATTGACTTGACTCTGTGACTATTCCTCGTTTCCCTTAAAGAAGATGGATGAAAATGATTAGACTATTAGTGCTGGGGTTTCTGCAAAAAACTTAATATAGCTCATTCCAGATCTTTTAAATGAAAATAATACATGATTTTATTTCATGCTATGATTTGCATGCTAACTCATAGGGATGAGCTTGATGTTCTACTCGAACATTGGGAGTTCGACGAACATCAAGTATTAAGTGTAGGCTATATATACAGTGCATTCGATGGTGTACAGTTTCTAATACAGTGCAGGTGGTGCACATAGTATACAATACAGTGTTGTACAGCTTTGAATCTACTTCAGGCGATGTACACAGTATATAATACAGTGCAGGTGGTTTACATAGTATATAATACAGTGTGTACAGTTTCTAATACACTTCAGGCGGTGTACACAGTATATAATACAGTGCAGCCCGTGTACAGTTTCTAATACAGTGCAGGCGGTGTACACCGTATATAATACAGTGTGTACAGTTTCTAATACACGTCAGGTGGTGTACACAGCATATGACACAATGCAGCCAGTGTACAGTTTCTAATACAGTGCAGGCGGTGTACACAGTATTTAATAGTGTGTACAGTTCCTAATACACTTCAGGTGTTGCACACAGTATATGGTGCAGTGTAGCCTTTCATGAATTTGTGGAATGTGCTGTACCACAGTGGCAGGTTCCAAAAACTGCATTTATTTTCATGTAAGGCCATTCCGTCTCTCTACCGACAATGTTTTGGCCTTGCTGGACAAGGTGGTCAGCAGCAAGGTTCATATTAACGCTCACTCATGGTCCAGCTGGCATGGGCAGGGATGTTACCTTTACTTCACGGTGCATTGGGTAACTGCTGGCAGCTGGGAAGGATGCAGGACAGGATTCAGTGTTGTTGGAGCTTGTTCTGCCACCACGCCTCCAAAAAGCTGGTGATTCTGCTACAGCTCTCTGCTCTACCCCCTCCTCTTCTTCTTCCTCTAAGACCTCTTCTGCAGAATTTTCCTCTGAACCAGCAGTGCTCCGTAAGCGTTCAAGGGGCTACGCAAGCAGTCAGGCTAAAGGATGCCATGTGGTGTTTCATTTGGTCTGGGCCTAGGGACAGGAGCCTCACTGGTGCAGAAATTCTGTCAGCTCTGCAGGGGCAGTCTCAGAGGTGGTTGATGCCATGGCAGCTTGAGCCAGGAATGGTTGTAAGTGACAATGGCACCAACCTTCTCTCCGCCCTCTGACAGGGACACTTGACCCATGTTTGGCACAAGTCCTGAATTTGGTGGTGCAGCATTTCTTGACCAGGTACCCAGGCTTAAAAGATCTCCTGAGGCAGGCCAGAAAAGTCTGTGATCATGTCCACCCTTCATACAATGGCAGTACTCAGCTGGCTGACATTCAATGGGAATGCAACCTGCCCACCAACTGCCTCATTTGTGACATGAACACCAGGCGGAACTCAACATTGGCAATGCTGCAGCAGCTGCACCCACAGCAGAGGGCCATCAATGAGTACCTGTCCGAGTATGGCACGAGGACATGGTCAGGGGAGCTTGGCTTCTTTTTGCCACGCCAGTGGCTACTGATCAAGGATGCATGCACTGTGCTGTCACCATTTGAGGAGGCCACAAGGATGGTGAGCGACAATGCATGCATCAGTGACGCTGTCCCTCTAGTCTTCCTGCTGCAGCACATGCTTCATGGAATCATAGACAGGGCACTTGAAGCAGATCAGCCAGAGAAAGAGGAGGGCTTCCTTTCCTTCCAACGCCCCCTTTATGCAGATAGCATTCCTGCGGGTCTGGCAAAGACACAGGAAGAAGAGGAGGAGGATTGTGTCAGCATGGACATAGAATATAACACGCAGCAGTCTTCCAGGGATAGTCCCCTGAAACCCAAGGGGTTGCACGTGGCTGGGAGGGGGTAGTTACAGATAATGTCATCCTTAGTGACCCAGAGGACTCAATCTACTGCCTCTGCAAACTTACACTACATGGCCTCCCTGATTCTGCGAAGCCTACGAACACACTCCAGTATTCGTAGCATCAAGGAGAGGGATCATTACTGTCTGGTAACCCTTCTTGATTCACGTTACAAGGGTAAAGTTGCAGAGCTCATCCTGCCTTTGCAGAGTCCTTGAAGAAAAGTTTGTGTAATGCATTTCCAGACCCTAGGACAGTGATGGCGAACCTTGGCACCCCAGATGTTTTGGAACTACATTTCCCATGATGCTTGTGCCTTCTGCAGTGTAGTAGAGCATCATGGGAAATGTAGTTCCAAAACATCTGGGGTGCCAAGGTTCGCCATCACTGCCCTAGGAGGTTACCATTTCCTGCTGCTGGACAACATGTTTCTGAGGCTTCATTCGGTCAGAGGAAGAGCGGCAGAGAAGGTGGCCAGATGACCAATGCCTTTAAACAATTTTTCAGTCCTCAGCGCCAAGGTCTGATAGGTTCAAGCAACCATCGCCAGCATCTGAATTATATGGTGCAGGAATATTGGGGGGGCAAGAGCAGACTTGGAGACCTTTCCAACAGAGCATCCACTGGGTTACTGGGTCTTGAGGATAAACCACTGGCCAGAACTTGCTCAATATGCAATCGAGCTACTGGCCTGTCATGCATCCAGTGTGCTTTCAGAATGCACATTCAGTGCTGCTGGAGGGTTTGTAATGGATCAAAGAGTACACCTGTCCACAGATTCCATTGATAGGCTCATATTTAGAAAAATGAATCGGTCCTGGATCAGCAGCTATCAAACCCCTAATGCTGATGTAAATGACTGAATTTGCTATGCCTCTAGGATCCCTTAAAAACTACCTATGCTGCCTATCCTATTCCTCCTGAATCTTGATGATGCTGGCTTCCAACAATATTTTTTATTTAGGGCAACACCAACACCCAAGGCCCAATTTTTCTGCTCCTGTTTAACAGTGGTGTGTAATTACAATTTTTGAAATAATATTTAACAGCAGGGCCCATTTCTGCGCCCAACAAGAGTAACACTGAGGAGTTACAGTGTTCTGGCACCATCAACACCTAAGGCCCAATTTTTCTGCCCCTGTTTAACAGGGGTACGTAATTACAATTTTTGAAATAAGATTTAACAGCAGGACTCATTCCTGCACCCAAGAAGAATAACTGTCAGGAGAGGTTACAGTGTTCTGGCACCACCAAAACCAAAGACCCAATTTTTCTGCACCTGTTTGACTTGGGCATGTAATTACATTTTTTGAAATACTATTTAACAGCAGGGCCCAGTTCTGCGCTCAACAAGAGTAACTGTGATGAGGAGTTATTGTTCTGGCACCATTTTTCTGCAGCGTATATAGTGAAGTTCAGGGTATATAGTGCAGTCAGTGTAGTAGATATAATACAGTGCAGGGTACAGTATATAATATAGTATATTAAAGTGGTTAAGGGGAACCCAAGCCAGGATAGGGTGGGCCGGAATGTCCCATGATGTCAATCCATCTTCAATCACGTCAGCGACGGACCCGCAAAATAGAAAAACCCTCAGTCTCAACGGGAGGTGTCCCGCTGACTGCTGTCTCTTAACTGTGACAGCTGTTATATAGGCAATGGCGGGGCCACCCGGTGACGTAACCAAGAGACCCCGCCTCTTCTGACGGCATGTGCTGCCAGAGGGGGGGGGCGAGGTCATCCAGTTATGTGAGCGGGTGGCCCCACCCTTGCCTATAACAGCTGTCAAAGCCAAGAGACAGCAGTCTGCTATACGCCTCCCATTGAGGCAGAGATTTTTTCTTATATATTTTTTGAGTTTTTACTTTTTTGAAACATCTTTTTTGGTGAATGGGTAGGGGAGCAGGATCTGGGGGCCACCTTGTTAAAGGGGGCTTTCAGATTCCGATAAGCCCCCCAACCGCAGACCCCCACAACCTCCAGGTAAGGTTTGTGGGGATGAGGCCCTTGTATCCATCAACATGGGGACAAGGTGCATTGGGGGGACACCAAAGTACCCTCCCCATGTTGCAGTCAAGAGGCCTGGTATGGTTCACTCGCTCACTCGCCCCCCCTTTCCTGGCCTGCCATGGCTGTTTCCTCGGTTAAGGGTCTGGTATGAATTTGGGGGGCCCCACGCATTTTAAAAAAAAGTTTTGTCATGGAATTCCCCTTAAAATCCATACCAGACCCGACAGGCTTGGTGGGGGGGGGGGGGGGGGCCACGCCAATTGATTTTTATCTATATTGCCGGGATCTGGCAGTACATTACAGCCATGAGTAATTTTTAATGACCTTTGGAATTCTTTGGAAATTTCATTTTTCTGCGGCACAGTAAAAGATGAGAAAGATGTGCCACTTTACAGGCAGACTAAGGGGACCCACCAGGCATGATATTTAGGAATATTACATTTTTATTGTTTCACTTTAAGCATTAAAATCACTTCTGAAAAAAACAGCAGTTTTAAAAACTTTTTTATGCATTGATGCATGTTCCCTGGGGCAGTGCCCGGGTCCCCAAACACTTTGTATGGCAAAACCTTGCATATAAGCCTTTAAAATGGACACTTTATTTTTCACGTTCTTGTCCCATAGACTTTAACGGTGTTCAAATACATTTTTTGTCTGTTCGCATTTTCTGGTGCGAACCGAACCAGGGGGTGTTCGGCTCATCCCAGTTAACTCATATTAATTAGGGTGAGCTGAAATTTTCATGAGGACTTTTAAAGACATATAAACTACTTAGTTTAGTATTCAAAAGTATGTTACAGGCTGTGACAGACCCAACGGGGACAGGGGCTTTTGGAGGGGACTGCGGGGTAGCCTCTTGCTTACTGACTGTGGGGCTGGCTTTTAAGGGGCTGTATTCTTGGGAGCTGTGTGCCTGGGAGTCCCTTGGAGTGGTCTTGCTTCAGATTCAGGTCATGTCTACCAAAAACACACAGACTCTGGGAACCTAGGACCTGAATACAGATTTGGGGCCTTTCTTCCCAAACCAGCAATAATTGCTTTAGACTGTGTGATTCAGAGCAGAAGTTAATATAATCAGCTCAAAACAACCTGATGCTGGGTTCTACTTCTTTAATCTGTTTACTAAGGTGTCTTTCTCCCATGGTATTATTTCTGCATTGTATGCCTCCTAGGTGTGAATTCCCATTGTTAATTGAGTCGCCTATTTCTGTCTGTTGGCTAATCCTCGTGGAGGTTCCTACATTATGGGAGTAGTCTTATCTACTTTACCTCGTTATAAAACCATTGTGGGATGTTTATACTTATGATACAGTGCAATGTACTTTATGTATCCAGGGTTGTGGGCTTGTTGCCGGACTGTCTGGACACCCCCTGACTAATCAGGGCTTGTTAATTAGCATACTGTGTATGTTTATGTTTGATGTTCATTAGATGTGCTAATTGTCTAGGATAATGATCAAGCTCTTACCTGATCTTGCATTATACATATTCTGTGTGAATTTACAACAAAGGCAGTTTCAGTTTGAAACTAAGCTAGTGTCATCTAGTTTTTGGGTGATCAGCTATAATACCTGGTTCCTGGTTCCAGACTGGAGGAAGCTGTATACTGACAAAAGCACCCAAGCTGGGTGCTGGGAAGTCCATCACACAGGCCTCTTATCTGTGCAGTAGTTTTAATGTGGTATTGTATCAACTGCCCTATAATTTTTTTGTGCTTTTCCTACAATGAATTGGCAGCCGTGTAATATATAACCAGTGTGCAGTTCAGGACACAGTGATGCAGTATATAGCTAGCAGATTACATTGTATGGGCTGACCTCCAATTTTCCCCCAAGTGAGTGTCGGAAATGTTTAGTGTCTAAAAAATGATACTATTGCTTCCCCTCTGTTAAAAAAAAAAAACTTTAACTAGATTTTTTTTTATATTTCGTGCTCATACAAACTGTAGTCACATTTTCCCTAATACCCAGTTGTTAGATTATCAGCAGGGTGTCAGGGCTGGCTTAGCCCTTCCTCCTCTGCCAGCTCACTTCTCTCTCCACAGTTACCAGCTGTTCCCGATTCTGCTTGTCTGACCTGCCTATTTAAAGCCTTCCAGCTCATTTCTCCATTGCCTTCACGTTGGTCACATCACAAGGAACCATCTCCTGCTGTTTGTTTCAAGACAGGCTTGCTGACATCTCTCCTGGCTTCTTATCCTGCTTGCAGTTGCTCTCCTTGCATCCCTGACTTCTGGACTGGCTGATTACCCAATCTGGTTTATGAACTTTGGACTGGCTGACTACCCGATCTGGCTACTGGACTCTGCCTATGCTTGACTACGCTTTTTCCTATTTACCTTTTTATTTCTATTATTAATAAACAAGTGTGAGTTGATTGTACTTCTGTCTCAGTCTGTTTCATGGTTCCTGATAGTACGTGAAGGCAATGAATTCAGAAGATACAGTCAATCCACTTGTTGGTAATATTTTTTCCAGATTGGATGAGCAAGATCACCGCATGGATCAGTTTGCCTTGGCATTACAAATGCTCCTGAATCGCACGGCTCACCTGGAATCCCCCACGGTGGCTGCTCCGGTACAACCCGAGTCGCATGCCGTCCCTGCTGCTGCGCCAGTGATGCGAGTGTTACCTCTATAAGAGGTATGTCTGGTTCTGCTCCGCTTCCCCAGCGATTTGGGGGCGATCCAGTTCAATGCAGAGGGTTTCTCAATCAGGTTGAGATATACTTCGAAATACTGCCCCAGGCGTTTCCCACGGACAGAAGCAAAGTAGGTTTCGTGATATCTTTGCTTTTTGAGAGAGCCTTGGCCTGGGCTAACCCTCTATGGGAGACACAAAAACCTGTTGTCTTGAGTTACCCTCAGTTTGTGGCCTCCTTTAAAAGGGTTTTTGACGTTCCCGCATGTTCCGCTTCTGCTGCCAAGTGCCTCATGTCCATCAAACAGAGTACGAGAACTGTTGCCGACTACGCCATTGAGTTTTGTACTCTGGCAGCAGAGGTTGCTTGGAACAATGAGGCCCTCGTGGCTGCTTTTTCTCATGGTCTCTCGAATTCTATCAAGGATGAGATAGCAGCCCGAGATATACCCACTGAGCTGGAGAGATTGATCTCGTTTGCCATCCTCATTGACTCCAGACTCAGAGAAAAACTTTCTCTTAAGAAGCGCTTGCGGAAGCCTCCTGTACGTTTGCCTCCGAGCTTTGCAGTCCCACCCATGCCTCCCTCACCTCCCATGCCTCCTGGTACTGAGTTGGTCAGTGAAGATGAACCCATGCACCTGGGCTTCACGCGTCTCTCTGCGGATGAGAGAGCCTTTAGGAGGAGGGAGAGATTGTGCCTTTATTGTGGCCAGGCAGGTCACTTTTTGAAGTCTTGTCCTACCCGTCCAGGGAACGCCTGAACCTTGAGGTCCTGTCATGGACAGACCTTAGGTGGCGTTGTTTCATCCCCAGTTATCCAGAAGGATAAGCCCCTGGTTTTGGTCACCCTTTCTTGGGCTGAGTCGTCCATCGAGATACAGGCTCTAATCGACTCTGGGGCTGCAGGCCTGTTCATTGATGCTGCGTTTGTTTCGCAGCACTCGATTCCGCTGCAGCTGCGTGACACTCTACTTGCCATTGAGGCTCTTGAAGGGAGATCTTTACAGCCTGCCCATGTGACTCATGAGATGGTTCCGTTGTCCATGGCCGTAGGGGCTCTTCACCATGAGATAATCCAATTCCAAGTCATTTCCTCACCCAGATTTCCACTGGTTATTGGTTATCCTTGGTTACAGAGGTACAACCCCTCTTTTGATTGGCTCTGTGCTGAGGTTCTCTCCTGGTCACCACAATGCAGTGAGACATGCTTCCTGAAGGTATCCAAGGTCCTGTGCACCGCTTCACTCCCCTCCCTACTGGAGGAGTACCGTGATTTTGGCGATGTCTTTGATAAAGGTCAAGCCGGTAGTTTGCCTCCACACCGCCCTTATGATTGCACAATTGACCTTCAACCTGGTGCCATACCTTCTCGTGGCCTGATTTACCCTTTGTCGGTCTTGGAGGATAAGGTCATAGAGGAGTATGTTGCTAACGCACTTTCTTGAGGTTTCATCCGCAAATCCTCATCTCCTGCTGGTGCTGGTTTCTTCTTTGTGAAAAAGAAGAGCGGTGAACTGAGACCTTGTATAGATTATAGGGGTCTCAATTGTTTCACGATTAAGAATGCCTACCCGATTCCATTGATTACTGAGTTATTTGACCCCCTCAAGGGAGCAACGGTTTTCACAAAGCTTGACCTGAGAGGGGCATACAATCTCATGCGCATTAAGGAGGCGACGAGTGGAAGACTGTGTTTAATACCAGAACAGGCCATTATGAATACCTGGTAATGCCTTTTGGCCTTTGTAACGCCCCAGCAGTTTTCCAGGAATTTATTAACGATGTCCTCCGAGATTTGTTGCAGTTGTGTGTGGTGGTTTCTCGATGATATCCTCATATTTTCCAAGTCCCTGGAGAGCCACCACACAGATGTCTGTCGTGTACTTCAGAAACTAAGAGAGAACAATCTCTATTGTAAACTGGAGAAGTGCGAGTTCCATCGTAAACAGGTTACATTTCTGGGCTATGTAATTTCCACTGCTGGTTTTTCAATGGACCCAGAGAAACTTTCGGCAGTCCTACAGTGGCCTCGACCCATGGGTTTACGTCCTCTGCAGCGTTTCCTGGGCTTTGCCAACTACTATCGGAAGTTTATTCGTAACTTCTTGTCTGTGGTCAAGCCTCTGACTGATATGATCAGAAAGGACGGTAACCCACAGAGTTGGTCTCCAGAGTCCATCAAGGCCTTTGAGACTCTCAAGGCTGCCTTTGTTTCTGCTCCTGTGTTGGCACATCCTGGTCCTACGTTGCCTTTTATCCTAGAAGTTGATGCTTCTGAGACTGGAGTTGGCGCCCTTCTGTCTCAACGTCCTAACTCTGAAAGCGCTATGCATCCGTGTGGCTACTTTTCCAAGAAATTGTCACCTGCTGAATGCAATTATGAGATTGGTGACAAAGCTGTTGGCAATCATTTTAGACCTGAAAGAATAGACACATCTCCTTGAAGGTACCACTGTGCCCTTTCTTATTCTTACTGACCATAAGAATTTTACATTCTTGTCTGAGGCTAAGCGACTCTTTCCCAGAAGGGCGCGATTGCCTCTTTTCTTGTCGAGCTTTAATTACATTGTCTCATTCTTACCTGGTACTAAGAATGTAAGGGCTGATGCCTTGTCACGACAATTTTCCTCAACTTCCAAGTTGGAGTTGGTTCCGGTTCCTATGATTCCTCCTGATCGTATCTTAGCTACTGTTCGCACCAGTCTTACTTCGCCTTTGGGTGGCAAAATTCTTGCTCCTCCTGATAAACCTTGTGACCGCTGCTTTGTCCCAGAGAGTCTCCGTACTACAGTGCTCCAGACTTATCATTCTCCCAAGGCAGCTGGCCATCCTGGGAAGAATCAACTCATTTGGGCCATCTCCCAATAATTCTGGTGGCCTAGTCTACGGGCTGATGTTACTGCTTTCATAGCTGCCTGTCCCATGTGTGCTCAGAGTAAGACTCCATGACACCTTCCAGTGGGCCTCCTACAACCCATACCCAATGGAGAGAGGCCCTGGACTCACCTGTCTATGGATTTCATTGTGGAATTGCCCAATTCCCAAGGCAACACTGTTATCCTTATGGTGGTTGACCGGTTCTCAAAGATGTGTCATTGTATTCCACTTAAGAAGTCGCCCACCTCTAAGGAATTGGCTTCCATTTTTGCTCGGGAGATCTTTCGCTTACATGGGCTACCCAAGGTGATTGTCTCGGACAGGGGCAGTCAGTTTGTCTCCCGGTTCTGGCAAGCCTTTTGTGCACAGCTGGGAATCCAGCTTGCGTTCTCTTCTGCGTATCACCCGCAGTCTAATGGGGCCACAGAACGAGCCAATCAGTCCTTGGAGCAATTCCTATATTGCTATATTTCTAACCATCATAACAACTGGTCTGACCTATTACATTTGGCAGAGTTTGCTCACAACAGTGCCTTGAATTCTGCCTTGATTGTCTCCATTTATGGCAAATTATGGTTTCCAACCTTCCATGTTGCCTGACTCGTTTGTTCCGCAGATTATTCCTGCGTTAGAGGAGCATCTCCGTGGTCTTCGTTCCACTTAGGTACAACTCCAGGAGGCTTTGCGTCATGCTAATGATAGGTACAGACTCCATGCTGACCGCAGACGCCTGCCTACCAGGTTGGGGACATGGTCTGGCTGTCATCTCACAACCTCCGGCTTCGTGTTCCCTCACTGAAGTTTGCACCTCGGTTTATTGGGCCTTTCCGTATCCTTCGCAGGATTAACCCAGTAGCTTGCGCGTTGGAACTTCCTCCTAGTATGCGCATCTCAAATATGTTTTATGTCTCCTTATTGAAACCGTTGGTCTGTAACCGATTTACCACCTCGGTGCCACGTCCTCACCCTATTCGGGTTGACAACCATGAGGAGTATGAGGTACAATCCATTGTTGACTCCCGTAGGTTCCCTGGGCGCATACAGTACCTGGTGCATTGGAAGGGGTATGGTCCGGAGGAACGCTCCTGGGTTTCATCCTCTGACGTACATGCCCCTGTCCTCCTCCGTAAGTTCCATAGATAGTTTCCCCTCAAGCCCGGTTGCCCTCCGAGGGAGAGGGGTCATTGAGGGGGGGTACTGTCAGGGCTGGCTTAGCCCTTCCTCCTCTGGGCTGGCCACTCAGCTGTCAGCTAATTGCCAGCTCTCTTCTCTCTCCACAGTTACCAGCTGTTCCCAATGATGCTTGTCTGACCTGCCTATTTAAAGCCTTCCAGCTCATTTCTCCATTGCCGTCACGTTGGTCACATAACAAGGAACCATCTCCTGCTGTTTGTTTCAAGACTGGCTTGCTCACATCCCTCCTGGCTTCTTATGCTGCTTGCAGTTGCTCTCCTTGGATCCCTGACTTCTGGACTGGCTGATTACCCGATCTGGTTTATGAACTTTGGACTAGCTGACTACCCGATCTGGCTACTGGACTCTGGCTATGCTTGACTATGCTTTTTCCTATTTACCTTTTTATTTTTATTATTAATAAACAAGTGTGATTTGATTGTACTTCTGTCTCAGTCTGTTTCATGGTTCCTGACACAGGGTTAATGAATTTCATTGTATTTTTGGTCATTGTCTAATACTAGTCACATTGACGGGTTTAAAAAAAGTTCTTTCATGCGGAAGAGTACGAGACAAAGCGATGTTTTGTTCACTCTACCCCATGAATATTGTTGTCTAATGACACTATTTTTTGTGAATTGAACATAAGCACATCAAAACAAAGTGACATGAAAAAGAGAAGGGTGAGATGCTTAGCAGAATAAAGCACATAAGTGTGTAAAGGTCAGCTGTTTATTTGTTTTGTATTGTAATTTCCCTAAGCCCCCACAAATTGCTGACCTGCTAGTGCATAAAAAATCTTTTGTGTCCATTGACCGTGCCAAATATATCTAACAGCGCCGTGTCTCTACTGTGATTTCAGGACATTAAAATGTTATGGTGTGCCTATCTTCACTAAGGAAATGCATGCGGTGATTGTAGTTATCTTCAATTTTAAGCATGGAAATTCCTCACCTATTTACTATTTTGGCAAGCTAGAATCATCCTTGGCATACACTACATGCTCATGCAGTTCATTTATGTAGTTTTGAATATAAATATTTAGCAAATTGACTTGTATCAGGAGGATCTGCTTTCTTAAGCCATGAATACACAATGGGGTTGATTCACTAAAGTTAAATAGGCCGTTTACTTTGCAAGGGTATTTTCCTTTAAATTAGTGAATGTAGTAAAAATGTACTTGGTAAAGAAAACCCAAATGTGTGTGAAGATGCCAGTGCAAAGTGAACAGCCCAATTGACTTTAGTAAATCATCTTCAATGTCAGCTGAGAGTGGAGTGTGAATTTTAACTTGCCAATAATTTAGGTGTTTGGAGGTGTAGAATTATGTAGAATATTGAATTTCCGGCTGTAAATGTTGATCAGTGTTAGATAAAAGTAAGAACGATTTGTCATCTTAGCCAACTGTGCTGTAAAGGTCTCCCATCAAAGACACATGTAAGAACAGAATTGTGCGGGCTGCAATTACTGACCTGTTTGTTAAGGTGTGTGCTCCAAAGTTGTCTTCCTGTTATTATTTTGCCTACTATGTTATGGAATGATCATCGAATGCTGTATTTTATTCCTATTGATATTGTGAATACCCTCAGAACCTAAAAAGGAACTGCAGTCTGTTCACCTAATTCGTAATAAAAACATCTTTGGCATTCTGAAGCTTCCCTCCAACCACTTTGCATATTGTTTGTTATTATGTGATTCTGTACTTGTCAAATATGCTGCAGAAATCTCCCTCCACTAAGTCTGTCTGCAACCATTTTAACTGTGGGCAGCTGAAGCTGCTGCCTGTTCACTTCCTGGATTTACACGGACACACACCTCCAGTTCTGTAGCACTCATTTGCCCTCTTATGACCCATCCACCTCTCCCTTCCTGCCAAATGGTCACAAGAGTGTGAGAGAGAGAGATCTGTGCATGATGTCATAAGCCTAGGCTAATGACCAGACAAGAAACAGGAAGTGGGCTGTATAAGGTATTTACTGGCAAAAAATGTTTTACTATCCAAAGTTAAAAACGACAAGGGCAGAAGATTTAATAGATGGAAAGATGAAAAAATGACTGAAGTTCCGCTTTAAGATTGCTGGAAATATAGGGGATATTTTGGGTGACATTTATTTTTACATGTGCATCTCTTGTGTAAATGTGATGTGAACTTGTAAAGCCTGAAATGTGTAAAAGGTGATAGTTTTATGGTAGTTTTGTCCTGAAATTCAGTGAACTAGTGCAGTGCATTCCGTGGCATTCTTGCCCAAGCTGGCACTAGGTGTCATTGACTGTAATGTACAGCTCATTTAGGCTGACTGTTACAAATCCTGGACTGTCCATTTTCCTTGTGTCATTGAAACACTGCTGGTGGCTGAGGACATCAGTATCCTGTGCAGACAAATCATGCTTGCATGCCTACAGCGATACTCTGTTTCTAAAAGTAAAGGTTTTGGGGTTGCTCAGAGGCCTATAGGTGAAGAGTTTGAGGCTCATCTGAGGTCTGAAGTGAATGCAGATTGGCTGATCTGAGGTATGAACAGGTTTTATATGCTAGTCAGTTTTTGCACTCAGAGTTGTACTTCTAATGGCAAGTCAAAGCTGAATTCTAGTCTTGGCTTCAGTCTTTTACAGTTGTACAGGCTCTTCTCTACTATAATTCTATATCCACTACTTAATGTGAATTAGAATCTGCATCAAACTTTAAACTATCTGCATTGTATAGAGAAGCACAGAGATATAGAGATGATGACAAGTCAAAAATAAGGTATGTAATGAAAAACAGAAAGGTTTTTCTTAAGCACAGTGATAAGGAAGGTAAAGAAAGAACCAGGGAAGGCAAAGCATAAGCAAATTAAACTTCAACTGTAAATTAAGTGTTTATTATAAAATAAATACTGACTTTGAACGTTACGACAGGAAGTTATATCATTTGTGAGGTGGAGATCGGGCTTCCCCTACACGTGAGATTCGTGTTCAACAAATTAGGGAGGTTTTGGCAAAATATAGCCAAAATCTATTTCTCCACAAGCTGCTTAAGACTTTGAGCATTCCCTCTCTCTATAAGAACTGGATGTGTCTTTGAAATAAATGAAAACAGGCAAGAGTCCTGGTCCAGACTGTTTAACTTTACAGTATTATAAATGTTTTAGGGAAATTCTAGCTCCCAGACTGGTAGCTATTCTAAACGCTGTGCCTAATTCCATGTCAGCCTTGGGCAATTTTTTGGAAGCTCATATCACTATGATTCCCAAGTAGGCTAAGGACCCTTCACGGGTTCAGAACTACAGGCCAATATCACTCCTAAATGTTGATATTATGCTTTATGCGAAAATGTTGGCAAACAGATTGCTCCCGCTTCTGCCCTCTTTTGTAAACCTGGATCATGTGGGGTTCATCCCTAGGAAAGAAAGCCTGTGATAACACTATCAAGGCTCTCAATCATTGGTTATTCACAAGTAATACACAGGTTTTTTTTTTCTTTCCCTTGACTCTGAAAAAGCCTGGGACTATATGGAAGAAGCTCTTTGGGCTATTGGCCTACGCCCATGGATTTTAGTAAATATCTTTGCATTGTATTCCCATTCATCTGCCCGGGTGGCCACCTGTCAAACGCCCATTCTATCACCAATGGCACTCATCAGGGTTGCCCACTCTCCCCCTAAATTGTTGGGTTAACTTTAGAACTCTTTTTGAACAAATTTAGAGCCAACCCGAATATCTAAGGGATTACCCTGGCCAATACATAATACAAGGTAACAGCCTTTGAACAGCGATTTGGACAATTCCAGTGCTGCAACTTTTCTGCAAAGATTTTAGCATTTGAATTTTCCAGGACTGTTGAATGCCTGTGTCTCCCTCTACATGCTGTAGTTCCTCCCACAAGCTCCTACATCGCTGCTGAGTCCTGAGGTGACATAAGGGTGAGAGGAAAGAGCAAGAGTGCAAGGGACCAGGCATTTAAAACTCTTGGAAGTAGATGCAGGATGTTACAGCTTCCCTGGATGCAGCGGTATTATATGAGGTGGGGGGATGTGAGTTTCTGCCAATACAACCTGACAGGAGAAGCAACAGCAGCATCACTACTCCTGTCAGGTTAGTACTGGAAGTGTCAAGCCAAATCTGAACAGAATGAAAGGGCCAGGGTTTTTTTTTTTTGTTTTTTTTTGGGGGGGGGGGGGGCTTGGCAACACAGTTTGGCATTTTTGCCCTGGGCACTTGATAACCTGAACACTGAAGAATTTCCCAGGGGCTGCAGCACCAAATGCAAGAGCAGTTTAGAATCTGCACCTGGCAAAGAGATAGAGTATACAGTCTTCTATTTTAGGGAGCTATTGATTTTGAGGGAGGAGGTAGACAAGAGAATCCCTTTAAGTAGCACTTATTGACCAGTTTACTATTATACACCGCCATGGATTTGTCTAATTCCATCCAATACAATAGTATGACTATTCACACGTCAATTTTTTTTTTCCCCCGTTAAAGGTTTAGTTAAATAATATGCTTATACATCACACCTACCCAAACATCTGATAATACATGATTTATGACTTGTTTCACATAATGCACAAAGTAAAATATTGATCCAAGAACAATGGGTGACTTTATATCCTTCTGTAATTTATGACAGGACAAACAGAAGCACACTTAAAATTTTGAATTGCAATTTTAAGGGGAAGAATATCTGCCAGCAAAAAGTATGTTTCTACTAATATTATGACGAATGAAGAAGAGAAAGGGGTGATCGGCATTGAATTCCTCTTCGGGTAGCAGGCACATCATCATGATCATGCCGGCAGTAGCAGCAGCTGCCTCTGTGCCTTCTTCATTCACCTCCACAAATGTCTTGTGGACAACCTCAGACAAGAAAAGATTTTGGGATCCTGACATTCCTGAGAGGTCTGCACTTCCTGCATTAAAGATATCCACCATTCCTAGTGTAGATAATACAGGTTTCAGCTTGTAACTATCTTCCAGCTTGAACTTTGGTAGGTGTACATGGACATCAATACGATGCATATGTTCTGGTTGTGTCCACTCCTGGAACTTTTCAACAGTCAGCTCCCTTTCAAGCTACAAAATACAAATTTATTTAACAATAGAAGATCTAGGTTTCCAATAAAAATAATTACTATAATTTAAAATATTAAAATAAGCATGTCACCAGTAAATATAATCAATATGTGAAGCCAGAGAATGATGGTGTAGTAAGATAATTACCATGTCAGAGCAAGCCCGGAATGAAAGGGAACCTTAGTTGTAGGGCGAACATGACTGGGGACAGCTGTAGTGGGTGCACAGGATGTTGTCAGGGGAAGTGGCTAAGTAAAGGTGAGGGGGAGGTTTTTGTAATGCCAAGGGGAGGAAAGACCCTCTAGAGGGGAGGGCTTAGTAACTTGTGGGCCAGCACAGATAGGGAGAGGACGAGGTAGAACATTTTACCACCCACCCTCCCTGTTGTTTGGTATGTAAGATGGTATTTGTGTTACGTGGGCATGGGTCTCTGGTTCGTGTAGGTTGGAATTGTGGAAGGTAAACGGGATATGGTGGGGGGAGGATTGGACCTATCACGGTATGGGTACCCTCCCTAGCTGGAAATAATGGGCTATCGGTCATCAGGCTGCAGTGGAAAGAGGGTGGCAATGGTTCATCCCTGTGCTAGAGGGATCACGGCTAGGGGCCAGGATACTGAGGTGGTGGTGGTGCAGCCGGAGTTTAAAAAGTTGGGGTTTTTATATAAGTGTTAAAACTATATATATATATATATATATATATATATATATATATATATATATATATTTAAATTGGGTTTATTTTTTATAAAAATGTGTTGTTAATAAAGGGTCCGGATGGCAATTTAATCCAGAAGGTGTAGTGTGATTATTTTAGTAAGTAGTCTGCGGTGGGATGATGACCTCGGGCCTAGGCTTGGGTGCATAAGGGACCCTTTTCACAACACACAGAAGTGTTATGACCAGAGGCATGGGAACAAATGGAGGGCAGCAGAACACTACTGGGCAAATCTCAAGGGAGGAAGACAGCCAAGAGGCCTGGTGTGTGTCACAGTCATGGGACTGAGAGTCATACCTGAGAGAACAGGGTGCAAGCGGTCTTGGATGGTTACAGAATCTGTCTGGGAGGACTGTGGAGTCTTAGGAGGGCTAGTAAAAGGGGTCAATGCAGCCAGGTGGGCTGGTAGTGCTTGAAGAAGTGGTGCTGGGATCAGTAGCCACAGGCGTAGGACAGCTGAGCACTGGGACTTTTTTTTGCTACACAAGGGGGCTGTGGTCCCTGCCTGTAGAGGGACCCTATTGAGCATCTGTGGGGTATCCTCAAATGGAAGGCGGAGGAGCGCACGTTCTCTAACATCCACCAGCTCTGTGCTGTCGTCATGGAGGAGTGGAAGAGGACTCCAGTGGCAACCTGTGAAGCTCTGGTGAATCACAGTACTCCTGCTGACAGTGCCTTCATCTTCCTCTCTCCCAAGGACAGCACCATCTTTGCCAAGCATTATCAGGGGTCTTTATTTAATGGACTGAGATGCTAGTCTAGGGATGACAAATCATGTAAATCATGGTGCCAGGCAATAGTGTGAATGCTCTTGGTTTTGTGCACACTCTGCTGTTTTCTCTCAATTGCTGAGCAATCAGAAAGTTTTAGTGAGAGGGAGAAGGAATTCTCTGGGAAATCGTTCCTTCTGCTTTCCTTCCAGCCTTCTGATACTTTCAACCCTAGGGAAAATCACTTGACCAAAGATCATGAACTGATTGTAAAAGTGATTGTAAAGCTTAGTTTTTTTTTTAGAGATTAAAATAATAAATATGACAACCTTAACTGCTCTGTGCAATGGTTGTGTACAGAGAAGCCCCGACCCCCAGCCAGTGCTCCTGGCTCATCCTTCCCGCCAACTGCCCCTTAGCAAACCGTTTGCTATGGGGGCACTCATGCATGATTGCTCCCGAGCCCTGCTCCAAAAGACAGAAAGAGCAGGGCTTGGCCCCACTCTCTCGTCACTGTCTCTGACAGCAGCAGGAGCCAATGCTGTATCTGAGCCAATGAGGAACAAGAAAGCTGAGGGAGCCTCAGCTCTCATGCACATTACTTGATTGAGATCGGGCTCGAAAATGTATTGGGGGTGGGGCTGGGGGGCAGAGGCATGCGTTTCAAAACTTAACCCCAGGAATCTCTCAACATGCACATTAAAGCAAGACACCACGTCCCCCCTTGACACCCTCATATACAATGCAGGACTGATTGTTCTGCATTGTACCCAAAGATGTTGGAGAGGGAGTGGCTTTGGGGGTCAGCAAGAAGGAAGCCCTACAATGCAAGGAATAAGTATTTCTGCTTATTTCAATCCTCCTTCTTGAAGCTTTGTTCGGGGCTCTTGTATTTTTTCTTCTGTCGTTACTGAGTCATTGACACAGAATGAGTGTATGCATATTCATTGACTCAACAGCTAATGTACAAATAATTGCTCTGGGGCAGTGGCTCAACAAGTAGTAAAGTAAGGATAACAACCTTTGAGTTTGCTAATGAAAGTCAGAATTGATAGTTCCTATACTTCTTTGTTCTCATCTTTTTTTTTCCTGACAGGTTTCTTTTAAACTATAGCAGAATAAAAACTATTATATAGTAACGTGGAAGGCCTATGCCAGACATTGCATTTTTTTTGCAGAATTATACTTTGCATTCTTTTTCCACCATTAACTGGCCAGCTATCTACCAAAACAATTGATATTGTTACTTGTGAGTATATTTACCTTTTGTAACCCAGTGCTATCATCATCAATGCTGTCAGGCAATATAATAATCATACTGAGTTCATCATCCACATATGGAAGCTCTAGGACACGACAGTTAATTTCTGGGACATAGTTGAAGGGAAACTTTTTCTTCTGATACATCATTTTTACTGTCTTCTGCTCATTCTAGGGGAAAGAAATAAAATATATAATAATGTCATTCATTAAAACACTAGGAACTAATTTTGAATGCAAATAAGTATTTTAAAACCAGAAGTATATGGAAAAAATTGTCATCTAAAACAGTGGTCATCAACCTTGTCCTCAGGGCCCACTAACAGGCCAGGGTTGCAAGATATCTGAAATACATCACAGGTGATATCATTTGCTGCTCAGTGATTGCAATATTCTAGTCTGTATCTCCCCAAGGTAATACATAAAACCTGGGCTGTTAGTGGGCCCTGAGGACAGGGTTGATGACTACTGATCTTGATCCTCCACCCCCTCTAAAACACTGATACAACACATTTGCACAGACACTACTTGCCATCTTTCCCAGTATAACCAAGTCTTATAGTCCTTAAGTGGACCTGAATTCATGTGTAAACTGGTGAGTGGGGTTCTGCAAGATTACTTGATGAAGGGAGTGAATGTCAAAGTACATCTAAAGCCAAAAGAGAAAACAACACATCTAGAGTGACTCGTACAAATGCATCTATTGATACTATGCAAGTGGATATGTGAAATGAAAAAGACCTATATTGAACTATTATTTTGGATATGTTTGTGACATACATGCTGTGATGAAGCAAATATGGAAGATGTTTTCTATTTAAACAAGGATATACAGTATATGTATGTGCGTGCTGTTATATAAGAAAGGATTTGATTCTAGTTACAATAAAAGTTGTTTCATGAAAAAATAAAATATAACATTTTCAGATATACATATTTGTGGCTTCCAATTAATCCAAGGGGTTGCTTAGCAGTGTATTAAAAAAAAAAAAAAGGAGAAGTAAAAAATGACTGCGCTTATAACAAGAAAATCATGCCATTTGATAAACAACGTGAAAATAAAACAAATTATAAAGGCAGCACTAAATTCATGCAAAAAAAATAAAATAAATCCTATATGTCATAAGCAATTCATGGGTTCCATACTACACATTTACATACAGTGGGGACAGAAAGTATTCAGACCCCCTTACATTTTCACTCTTTGTTATATTGCAGCCATTTCATAAAATCATTTAAGTTCATTTCTTCCCTCATTAATGTACACACAGCACCCCATATTGACAGAAAAACAGAATTGTTGACATTTTTGCAGATTTATTAAAAAAAGAAAAACTGAAATATCACATGGTCCTAAGTATTCAGACCCTTTGCTCAGTATTTAGTAGAAGCACCCTTTTGATCTAATACAGCCATGAGTCTTTTTGGGAAAGATGCAACAAGATTTTCACACCTAGATTTGGGGATCCTCTGCCATTCCTCCTTGCAGATCCTCTCTAGTTCTGTCAGATTGGATGGTAAACATTGGTGGACAGCCATTTTTAGGTCTCTCCAGAGATGCTCAATTGGGTTTAAGTCAGGGCTCTGGCTGGGCCATTCAAGAACAGTCATGGAGTTGTTGTGAAGCTACTCCTTCCTTATTTTAGCTGTGTGCTTAGGGTCATTGTCTTGTTGGAAGGTAAACCTTCGGCCCAGTCTGAGGTCCTGAGCACTCTGGAGAAGCTTTTCGTCCAGGATATCCCTGTACTTGGCTGCATTCATCTTTCTCTCGATTGCAACCAGTCGTCCTGTCCCTGCAGCTGAAAAACACAACCACAGAATGATGCTGCCACCCCGCCATGTTTCACTGTTGGGACTGTATTGGACAGGTGAGGAGCAGTGCCTGGTTTTCTCCACACATACCACTTAGAATTAAAGCCCAAAAGTATCTATCTTGGTCTCATCAGACCAGAGAATATTTCTCACCACCTTGGAGTCCTTCAGGTGTTTTTTTTTTTTTTTAGCAAACTTCATTTGGGCTTTCATGTGTCTTACACATGAGGCAAGGCTTCAGTCGGGCCACTCTGCATAAAGCCCCGACTGGTGGAGGGCTGCAGTGATGGTTGACTTTCTACAACTTTCTCCTATCTCCCGACTGCATCTCTGGAGCTCAGCCACAGTGATCTTTGGGTTCTTCTTTACCTCTCTCACCAAGGCTCTTCTCCCCCGATAGCTAAGTTTGGCCGGAAGGCCAGCTCTAGGAAGGGTTCTGGTTGTCCCAAACATCTTCCATTTAAGGATTATGGAGGCCACTGTGCTCTTAGGAACCTTAAGTGCAGCAGAATTTTTTTTGTAACCTTGGCCAGATCTGTGCCTTGCCACAGTACTGTCTTTGAGCTCTTCAGGCAGTTCCTTTGACCTCATGATTCTCATTTGCTCTGACATGCACTGTGAGCTGTAAGGTCTTATATAGACTGCTGTGTGGCTTTCCTAATCAAGTCCAATCAGTATAATCAAACACAGCTGGACTCAAATGAAGGTGTAGAACTAACTCAAGGATGATCAGAAGAAATGGACAGCACCTGAGTTAAATATATGAGTGTCACAGCAAAGAGTCTGAATACTTAGGACCATGTGATATTTCAGTTTTTCTTTTTTAATAAATCTGCAAAAAGATCAACACTTCTGTGTTTTTCTGTCAATATGGAATGCTGCGTGTACATTAATGAGGAGCAAATGGCTGCAATATAGCAAAGAGTGAACAATGTAAGGGGGTCGGAATACATACTTAATAGTTTTACTACTAATACTAATAGCGGCAGGGAGGAGATTGCTCACACACAAGAGTTGACAGGGAGGGAGGGAGAGAGATAGAGGAGGAGAGACTGTGAATGATGGAGGCACATAAACCGACCATGGTATCGTGGATCAGCAGACATAATTACTGTGGTCAGTTTACATAGGGGCCACAGGAACAGGCAGGATCAACCAGGTTTTTTTGACAACATTGAAAGGGACAAATTAGACAGCACTATGCTGTTTAACCTGCTTTAAAGGTAGAGGACCTCTCTTTTTTTTTGGTTTACATCTTCATTTAAAAGAAATATTGTTTCAGAAATCAAGAAAAAAAATTTTGGTAGTTAAAAAACAAACAAACATGTAAATTATGAATAAAGCCAAGGAAAAATTCTAAAGGAATCACTTTTCATCTTGGAAATAAAAAAAAACATAATTGATACATCATTAAAGTGATTTTTTTTATTTTAAATATTTAAAAAAAGATTACAGAGGTTTATACTTGCCTGCTCTGTGTAATGATATTGCAGAGAACGGCTCCCTACCTCTTATGGAGTCCCCCGCTGGCACGATCTGCATGTGCCCCCACAGCAAGCCATGTAGGCCGCATTAAAGTAAAAAAACATTGTATTTCAGAAAATTATTAACTCTCAAGGACTAAAGCAACAATGAACATGAAGTGTGGCAA
This sequence comes from Lithobates pipiens, assembly GCF_037356315.1. Taxonomy (NCBI): domain Eukaryota; kingdom Metazoa; phylum Chordata; class Amphibia; order Anura; family Ranidae; genus Lithobates; species Lithobates pipiens. The sequence goes on along the minus strand of NW_027507764.1, from coordinate 335,777,414 downwards.
TCTATACCAAATAGCCACTGCGCAGCTGGCGCTTATTGTGCCTAGTGCTTTAAGGTACAATTCAAATGGTTGATACACTGCCTGTCAGTATTTGATGCAATGCCTGTCAGTATTTGAAAGAGATGATTATAATGCTAACAGTAGCAGTATCTATGATACATATGCTAACTTGACATTACCTTGCTTATCCTGAATGGAGCTTCAGTTGTTTGTTCACTATTAAATTTTTCAGCCCAGTCACCTTTGAAATATAAAGCATTCACTAGCACTAATTTGGTTGTTGTATCCACGACTCCTTGAGACAACAATTCTGGAATCTTTCCTAAAAAAATACAATTATATATATATGTTTTATACAATCAGAACAATAGTATGCAAACAGACCCAATACATAACATGAGCAGTGGATATACTGTACAATTGACTATTATCGGTTTGCGCGTTAATACCAAATATACAAACTTTCAGTAGAATAAAGAAGCAACATCTTTCTCTCTTAAGCCCCATACACAATATCAGTTTTTCTGCTGAGTTTTTCCTTCAGATTTACCAAAACCATGTAGTAGAGGGGCCTGCCTGATTGCATACAAATTGGAACTCCTAAGGTTTGACCTCATATTATCTGGTTTTGGTAAAGCTGAAGGAAAAACCCAGCAGAAAACTGATAGTGTGTATGGGGCATTATGGTTTACATCTTCACCAACCTTATGCAACCATTAGCGTCCCGTGATGTACGAGAAAGAAAATTGTATCCCTAGATTCAGAACACGGGCTTCCAGTGAAACAACATGCTTACATTTTGCGCAGCAGTATTTGCCCAAGGAACGCATACATGGCGCAACATGAACACCGTGTCGCATCTCCACACCAGCCGGGCATCATACCTACTAATTTTAATATTTAACAATACAATACACGGGTACTGGGATGAAAATATGTCTCCAGTGGGGCCTTGTACACTCTGTTGCAACAGCTGCCCCAGTCTGACTCCCTACCCACCTCTAGGCACCTCTTTGGCCCACCGGCCACACACTCAATGGACAAGAGGTTAGAAGCCATTTTTAAAGCTCCACTTTTGTTGAGAAAAAAAACATTCCCCTCTGGGTGATCTATATACATTGCAAGGTTTATAACAACATTTGTTGCAGATTCCTACCTTTTGTTATTCTGAAGAACGCTGTGTGTGTTTGTCTGTGCCTCAGGTGTAATGGGAGTGGTTTCATAATTAACAGTAAGCTGTGGGAGCTGCAGGGCATTAATGAGGAAAGCTACTGGCCTTGCATCGCTTTAGACATGTTTCTATTGGAAATATCTCACCAAAAATGCCATTTGTGTTGCAGGGTATGCCTGAAATCAGACTTGTATCTTAGACAGACTTCTGGGAAAATTGGTGAGCCAATCACATAAGCAGGAAATTAAGTTTCTGGGGAGTGGTCAGTACACATTTTGTAGCCACATTGCTTTGCAATTATAGAAAATTACAGCGGCTGCAGATTGAAAAGGAAAGGCAATTTTTAATAACATTCAAATACAATATGACTTGTATCGCAATTGTATACACTATATTATTTTTTCTTTATTCGCAATTTTTTTCCCCCCACAAAAGTGGAGTTACCCTTTAAGTTTCTATTTTTCTTGGTGTTACATGTGACCTTACTCCAGGTTTCCAGGATGAGGCTACTTTCCATCCCTATGTGGAGGATACTTTGTCTTAAATACTGGTCGGATAGAAATTAGACAAGATTCACCCAAAAAGACCTACTTGTTGCCAACATCCCAATAATAACCATAGAAAAGAGAGGGCGTGCCCCCCAAAACAGAGTACACAGGGGTCTTTAAGGGCAACTCTATTGAATACTAGATATGTATAATAACATATAAAATGTACTGAAAAACATTAAAAGGTAGGTGCATACATCACCATATAACACATAGATAAAAATAAGGAATGCAGTTAAATCAATTGAAAATTTTATTCTCCTGTTATATCGCCCAACGCGTTTCAGGATCTCACAGGAATCCTTTCTACAGGGGCATTTTCATTTTTTTGCAACAAATAATCTATAATTAAGCGTAACATAGGTTTAGAATCAAAAACCAGAGACATAGAATAAGCATTATGGGAGATAAGCTTAAGAAAAGACTTACCGATCAACTGAGATCTGCACTGGCAGATATACAGGAATACACATATGTGTATGCACAAACATATACAAAGAAGTCTGAGGCAGGAATATTGTCCATAGTCAGTACAGGCAGACATAATGTCCATATACAGTACAGGGTCAGTGTAGGTAGAGATATTACCAGCAGTGCCAAAATATTGGTCCTGGTAGTAAGCAGAAACATGGGGAAAGAATTGGGACAGGGGTAGAGGCTTCTCCCACCCAAATATCTTTAAAGCCTCCGGACACCAGACCCTAATCCGGGAATGAGAAAACAAAAAAAAATAGTTTTCTTCATCCAGAAAAACAATTCTGTAGCCTCTCCCATATGTGAGTCCCCTGTGTTCCCACTATCATAGCAGGGTAAAAGATCAGTCCAAGAGGCAGGCAAAAAACGTGGTCAAACAGTCCAGGGTAAGTTTCAGATTGGGCAGGTAGTTTGGCAGATACATGGTTGTATAACAGGCCAGGGTCGGTTCCGGAGAAGGCAGAGGTAGGTACAGTTCAGTGCAGTGGCATAAGGGATGTGGAGGAAAATGGCAGGAAATGAGAATTACATTTACCATACTTCCCTAATAATGTAGAGAAGTATGGTAACGGTGGAAACAGTCACCTATACAGAGGCCTGGTTGGGAAGGACATTGGGGACAATAATACACATCATCTCTTCTAACTCTTCCTCTGGAGCACACCCGGCATTTCTTTTGACATCTGTGGTCTGTTTCATGATGGGGGATTTTTTCCAGGAAAGTGGCGTTTGTGGAGTCTGCTCACTGAATCAGAGTGAATATTTTCTGGTGGGCCTTCAGAGTACAAAAGAGATAACAGAGATAACGTCTTCTTGATAATGCAGATAGGATAGGGGGGGTTTCTGTAGATTTTTGGCAAATAACATAAGTGTTATACATGGCCAAACTGAAAAAATAAAGACTTTTTTATACCAATGGCGGGATTTTATTGTGCAAAGGTAGGGTTTGATCATCTGATCATTGAAGTCCACTCTCTCTATGAACAAATTATAGTCATGGACACAAACCGGTTTCCGGATTGGGCCTTTTCTTCTGGTGACTTCCACATAGGCATTGTTGTGGATAAATGTAAGCATATGGACGTTTCGTCTGTCCCTCCACCTGACAGCTAATAGCTCCTGGTTCTACAAAGACGCTGTCTCCCCTCATCGTAGCCTTTCATTGACATGCTGGAGTGTCCCTCCGGTGAAGACTGCGGAAGAGGGGCAAGCTCGTATAAAAATTATCCACATAAAGATGATATCCCTTTCCAAAGAGTAGATAGATAAGCTCCCAGACCACTTTTCCGCTGGCTCAATGAACTCTGGGCATTCAGGGGGATGCAGTTGGGAGTCGTTCCCGTCATACACCAGGAAGGCATAAATGTACTCCGTGGCTCGGTCACAAAGCTTGTACAGCTTAACCCCATATCGGGCCCTTTTGCTGGGGATAAGTTGTTTGAAACCCAACCTGCCTGAGAATTTGAGAAGGGACTCATCGATGGAGATATTTTGGTAGGGGGTATATAACTGGGGGGATTTTTCAGAGAAATCATTTAGAAGTGGCAAATTTTAAATAATTTGTCAAAAGCTGGGTAATTTCGGGGCAGGCACTGGGTGTTGTGATTTTAGTGGAGGAACCGCATAATCATAAAGGTATCTTGACCTTGGCATAAGGGATGAGAAGATTGGTATGTGGTGGCTGGGGTTGGTGGACCAGTAGGAGTATAATTGTTTTTTTTTTTTTTTTTTTTGAGTCCCATGGTAAATGTTAGGTCTAAAAAATAAATTCCTCCACGGTAAGTTCTCTCCACTCAAAGGGACGGGCGTAACTAGAACCAGGGTTCCTTGCTTTGAGCTGCTGTGCATAGAGGTTGCACTGGGCCACGATGGACGATAGTAGGTCTTCAGTAAAAATTTAATGAAAAAGATCAAGAAGGGCAAAATCGTCGGTGTTCATCTGGACACCTGTCTGGGCAGTGAAAGGGGGTATGTTGGCTGCTCCAGAATTAGGGGGAAGCCACAGGGGGTTTTGAAGGGCATAGGGATGTGGCACAGAGTTGGCACAGATGTAGCACTTTTGGGCACACAAACAATAAAGAAACTCACTGCAGGGCACATAATTGCTCTCCTCTCCCCTCACGCTGTGTGAAGAGAGGAGAACGTTGAACCCCTGGATGAACCAGGCTTGTTTACATTGTGATCGTTCCATCATTGGACGGAGTGATCACATGGTAAAGGGCTGCTGTCATTGGCCCTTTACCACGATCCACGTTGCATTGGGTCCCGTGAACACGGCGAGCACAGATAGTACTATTTTCGCGGCCCCAGGGGGGCATGAGCGTGATTCTGGGAGGACGTCATAGTACGCCCTCCCAGAGTTAATTGGCCCGCTGCAGACGTCTTTTTGGCTAAAGCGTGGTTATTAACAGGTTAAATATACTGCACCACCATGTATTCTGTCACAATAACCAGGCTACAGTATGGGAGGATGATTTTTATTTTATTTTAATGATAACACCAATGATAACACCTTTTTAAGTTAAGACCTCTTCTGTCCCAATTGAATGACGCATTTTGTGAAATATACACATCAGGACAGGAAATTGTAGTGGATTAGTCCCTTGTGCCCTTTAAGACCTTAAACAATACATCCCTCCTCTGGGATCACATTAGCTGCATGGGGGAGAGAGACTGAAGGAGAAATGCTGGAATATTTGCATTGTAAAAATAAATCACCTCTAATATAGGATGTCCTATGTGTGTCAATGCTGCTGTGTTATGTAGATGTAGTTATTCATTTATTTTTACATTTTAAAATGAACATAATTTGATCTAGGGTGACATGATTTAGGTTTAGAAACACTGATCTAGATATAGGTCATTTTCTGGGGCAAATCTTGCTGCAAATTGCTGTGCTACTAAAATATGTTTCAATGCAGTTTTTAAAACTCATACTAACCTTTTGTTTGTTCTGAAACCCAAGCATTGATTTCTTTTCTAGCAGCTTCATGTGCAGTTAAGAAGTCAACGGTGCCTAGTTTTGCCTGATACAGACTTTGCAGCGAAGATAAAAATCCCTGGTAGAAAACAGTAATTTATTATGTTAAACTCTATTCATGCATGTCATATAATCAATGACTTTAATGGAATGTACTAGATGATGTAAAGCAAAGCATAAAACATTTTTTTCTTTTTTGATACAGAGGACTCCATTTTCTGGCAAGACACTGCTCTGGCCTGAACACAATTTACTTTCATTACATTGGTAAACATTTAGGAGCTCCAATTCCTAAAGCTCACTTAAAGGAACCTGTATAGAATTATGGAAGCTGCCATTGCTGGCCTATTGAAGTACAGTCTCTGGCAGTCTTTTCTCTCTTTGCTTCACTACTTAAACAGACTGTCACAGACTGTCACTGTTTACATCCTTTCACAATCCCCGGCTAGTGGGCGCGTGCTTGCGGGTCCCACAAGTTTGATGTCCACCAGTGGCCTTCAATTGTGACGAGGAGAGAGAGAATGGGTAAATGCCTATATAAACAAGGCATTTCCCTGTTCTGTCCAGTGACATGACAGGGATCTACTCCTCCCTGTCATCGGGAGAAGTGATCTTTGTCATGTCCTAGGTAGCCCACTCCTCCTACAGTTAGAACATGCTGAGGGAACACATTTAACCCCTTGATTGCCCCCATGTGTTTAACTCCTTCCCTGCCAGTGACATTTACACAGTAATCAGTGGCTATTTTTAGCTCCGATTGCTGTATAAATGGTCTCAAAATAGTGTCAAAAGCGTCCAATCTGTCTGCCGCAATGTCGCAGTCCCAATAAAAATCACAGATCGCCGCCATTACTAATAAAAAATAATAATAAAATGCCATAAATCTATCCCCTATTTTGTAGATGCTTTTGCGCAAACCAATCAATATACACTTATTGAGATTTTTTACCAAAAATATTTACAAGAATACACATAGGTCTAAACTGAGAAAGAAATTGTTTTTTTTTTATACATTTTTTGGGGGATATTTATTATAGCAAAAAGTAAAAAATATTGCTTTTTTCAAAAACGGTCAGGTTTGTTTGTTTATAGTGCAAAAAATGAAAACCGCAGAGGTAATCAAATACCACCAAAAGAAAGCTCTATTTGTGGGAAAAAAAGGACGTCAAATTTTGTTTGGGTACAACGTTGCACGACCGCGCAATTGTCAGTCAAAAAAATGTCTGGTCATTAAGGGGGTAAAATCTTCTGGGGTTGAAGTTGTTAAGCTCAGCAGATGCTCTTGAAAATCTCGGGCATTCCAACGTATCCCACCTCCCCCATTGGTATAATTTAGCTGGTGTCCTATAAGCTCTATATATTATATATAATTGGGTTAAGCATTGCTCTGGTGAGATTGATACGGACTGTACATGTTCCAGTATACACTGCCATGTTTCCTCTGTCAATTTTCCAATGTCTTTTTCCCCTTCCTCTTCTGTCTAAACAGCTGTTTACCTTCTATAGAGAGTGGAAAAAAGACCCCTCTTAAAGTGGTTGTACACCCTGTACAACCACTTTTACTTTCAGATAAGCCTATATTAAGGCTTACCTGTAGGTACAGAAAATATCACCTAAACCTCCACAGTTTAGGAGATATTTACAAAAAAGTCATGCAGCGATGATTAAAACGCATGCACCGATGTCTACGGCGCATGCGCACTTTAGAAAGGGCAAATCATACTGTTTCTAATAGGGGTCATGCCATGACTGGCGGCTCCCACGCGCATTTGCAGGAGTGATGTCACGTGACTCTGGCCAGTCACAGAGCCAGAGTTCGTGGCCCTGGAAGAAAGAGGGGTGAAGATAGACGCTCGCTGCTAGTGGGGACAGTAGTGACATCACAGGCTTCGGTTTCAGGTAAGTGATGCATAATGGGCTACTATGCGATGCATAGTAGCCCATTATGCTTTACCTTTGCAGGGAAATAAAGAAGAAGTAAAACCCACCAGGGGTTACTTCCTCTTTAACCTGTATCTTTACAAAAAAATCCACAAGTGGCATATTTTGTATCTTAACTTAGTTATCTTTAAACTGAATCTGTAGCTCATGGTGCAGTTGTAGATATTGATAAAAGGTGTGGGAGGGCATTAAGTATTTTTTCTGCAAATCTTGAAATATTTTTAGTATATTATCTGTATACAGCTGTGCAATATATTTTATCCCCTTTTCTCTCCATATTCCAAACCCTTTTAGTCTGCCCACTTCCTCATTGTTTTTATTTCCCCATAGGGGAGAATAGACTGAAATATTACTATATTGCATAATACGTCTCATTTGCTGCCATACTTTATGTATGAGTCCCAGGGTAGAACCCTGTGACGCGTAAGTAAAAATTACCTGATTCTATTTGAGCTATCAAATGAAATTGTGAAGACCTACTCAGAAGTATTGATTGGATAGGATCCGTCCAGTAGATCACTCCCCATCCTGCAACCTGTTGGATTTGTGCTGCCAAAATTTACATTTCAGCATTTGGAACGGCTAAAACCCCCCCTTATTCTTTAGGGAGTTGTAGTGTGGTTATCCTAATTCTAGCATTTTGCCCTTTCCATAACAAGGTTTGAAACAGGGAATCTATTTTTTTTTTTAAACCATTTAAGTGGTATCCAGATCGACGAGTGATGTAGAAGATAAAGTAACTGTGGGTCCCAAAACATTTTAATTAAAGTTACACGCCCTACCACTGATAAAGTTAATTTAGTCCATACTCTACTCTTCACCTTAAATTTATCCAATATAGGGACCAAGTTATAATTTATATATTGCCTTATGTTAGAAAAAACCCACATTTAAAGGATGTAACAACCTGTATTTTATGATCTATCTGGCCTAAAGCTGGTGTTAAATCATCAATTGGCAATAGCACTGATTTTTCCCAATTCATAACAAACCCCAAGAAACTACCAAAGGTCTTAATCAGTTTTATCGCACATGTCAGGGATTGATCTGTATCTCCGAGGAATAGTAAAGCATCATCTACGTACAAGGACATTTTTTGTCCTCTCTTCTTCCTATCTCAAATCCCCTGCCAGTGGTTGTATGTCTAATTGCTATTGCCAGTGGTTCTATAGCCAATTCAAATAGCATTGGTGATAGTGGGCACCCCTGCCTAGTACCTCTGGACAGAGAGAAATATTCTGATGAGCCATTTATCTGTATACATGCTTGTGGAGCTGAATACAATAATCAAATACCCAACCCAAACTTCTGTAGAACCTCCCATAAACATGTCCAGTTGAGGCAGTCAAATGCTTTGGCTGCGTCTAGGGAGAGAATTGCTACCTTTTAACTTCTACAAAGGCTGCTATCATGTCGTTGACTATACTAGGACTGAAGGCAGTGCCTCACTCACCATGTTATTGTGTTAAAAGTGAAAGGGGCATTGAGCTCCAAAATTACTGCTGCCCCTGTTAAAGAGGAAGTAAACCCTTCCAAACAACTTGGACCTACAGGTAAGCCTAGATTAAGGCTTACCTGTAGGTCCAAGCAATATCTCCTAAACCTATATGGTTTAGGAGATATTTGCCCGAAAATGGGCACCGCTGTCTACGGCGCATGCGCCGTAGACAGCGGCGCGCAGGCGCACTAAATGCGGCAAATCCATGAATGGATTTGCCTAATTTGTCGACTCCCGTGCGCATGCGCGGGAGTGACGTCATCGCGGCTTCTCCGAGTGGCAGCGGCGGAGCTGCAAGACGCGACTCCCGTGCGCATGCGCGGGAGTGACGTCATCGCGGCTTCGCCGCTGTGATTCGTCGGAGCTGCGAGATGCCACCAGCAACATGGATGCGGCGGACTACAGGGATCAGCGGCGACTTCGCTGGCTCCTGTGTCAGGTAAGTGACACATAATGAGCTACTATGCGATGCATAGTAGTCCATTATGCTTTACCTTTGCAGGGAAAAAAAGAGGAAGTAAACCCATCAGGGTTTACTTCCTCTTTAACTCCTGCACTATGATTCAGCTCCGTTAACTACTCTCTGGTGAGGGTAGGGGAACAGGGAGATGTTTGCTGACTGGGCTGGTGTGTGGGGGGACTCTCTCCCAGCACCTACAGTTGATAATTCACTCCTGTCACCCACAACGACTGTAGATATGTGCAGGTACTGGGCTCAAGTAACAAGGCAAGCATCAGTCAGTGGGCAAAGTCTATCACTAACTTCCACTGCGTCTCAGCTCTGGCCTCTCAGTTTCATTGCCTCTTTCCATCCCTCTCTATTGTTGCTAACTTTTTCAGCCTCCTACCATGAGCCCCTGGTCATGATCTTCTCTCTCCCACAATTGGGTCTCACCATCTCTTCTCTCACCTCCTCCCCCATCCAATTACTCTGCCCCCTTCGCCCCCCCCCCCCCCCCTCCCCATCTTTACTTATGTCCTATTGACTCTTTTTTCTTCCTCCTCCCCAGTGTTGTCATGCTGCCTCATCTCCTCTAACCTGACCCCCAAAAATCCATCTTGCTATCCCTTTTCTTCTCTGTCCCAATTGGATCATGCTCTTCTTCTCTCCCTCTTCACCACCCTTGTCTCGTTGCCTCTTTTCTCCCCCTCCTGCTCATTTTGGTCTTTTGATACTTCTCTCACCCACCTTTCCAGTCTGGTTATGCTGACTTTTCTCTCTCATCCCAATCCAGACTCACTCCCTCTCCTCAATGCAGTAATGATGCCTCTTCTCTCTTCCTTCTCCATAAATCAGTCTGATTTCCTCTTCTGTCCATCTCCTTCCCAATGTGTCCATGCTGCCTCTTTTCTTTCTCTCCTTCCCAATAGAGTCATGCAGGTTCTTCTCTCCTTCCTCCTCAAACTGTATTTTCTGGATGATAAATATATAGTTCTGCTTTTTTTCCAAACATGCATGCTTAGTAAGACCGTATTGATTAAGTCTGCATGTTATCTGGCCTGACCTCATCATTTATTTACACTTTTTGTGTACTGAAAGAATTGGCTGTTAACTAAGTGCCCATGAGGTATTAGGTCATAGGCTCCAAAGGCAGGAAAACTCAGTGGGCATGGAGGGAACCAGTACTCAAATAGATAACAAGCAGGCAAAATTGCCTGCTCCCCAGGGCAAGAAATTAGCTGAGCTCATAGAGCAGGGATATGCAATTAGCGGACCTACAGCTGTGGCAGAACTCCAAATCCCATGAGGCATAGCAAGACTCTGACAGCCACAAGCATGACATCCAGAGGCAGAGGCATGATGGGACTTGTAGTTTTGCAAAAACTGGAGGTCCGCTAATTGCATATCCCTGTCATAGAGGAAACTGACTGAATCACACACTGTGCAATGGCTTAGAAGGTGCTTGCAATCAAGACTGAAGAGTAAGGTGATTGATGCACAATACACTTGTGGGCAGGTGGTAGATTGGGGTCCCCTCTAAGGTGTCTCCTCCCCCTGGGAGTAGACTAGGATACTAGGAAGGACCTAGGAGGAGAGCTGGGTCAGACTGCAGAGAAAGAGGAACAGGCAACATCATCTGCGTTCTCTTGCTCTCCCCCCTCCTAGGAGAGGGCATGGTGCCCTGGGGTTCCCCATCCTAGTTCCAGGAGAGAGAAGAGAGCCATGGAGCTGGTATGCCCCTCTGTTCCCCCATTCCAGTGCCAGGAGGAGTATGGGCCCATCTACCTGCAAGGAAGTGAGCCGCCACCTGCAAGGCCTGTTACAAGAGCCCATTTGCATTGGAGTTGTTCTATGAAAGTCATGATTGATTGCGGGTTCAGTAAAGGAAACATCCATCCATGTGGTGCCCTTATTTGGTAAGCATGCTGCTCGGAAGAGTGTGAGTTCTGCTAATGCTGTCAAGCCTGAAGAAGTTGCCCAGTGTCTGAAATCCCCTGGGAGTGAAGTGGATGAAGCACACAGGAGGATGGATCAGAGTCATCCCACAACTCACACATTGGGAAAGTCGCTGGGAAAAGTCCTGTATTGCCCAGAAGGTTGCTGTCACATTAGGGGTCAGCTTGGCTGCTTACTATGGCCACTTACTATATATGCGTCCATGAGAGGAAGCCCAACAGCAGCCAACACACTATTTAAAATTCATTTTTGCCTGGAGTTTTAACTGAATTATATTTCTGCTTGCAAAAAACAGGACGGGCTATGATCAAATACATAAATGGCCCAGTAACAGAAAACACTGACTTACCTTTACAAGTTTTCTTATGGATAAATTGCAGATTTGGTGTTCTGATGCTGCAATTATTTTTGTAAGCAAATGGCTGTATGCAACGGGCTACTCGTGATGCAGCTGCATATAACATGGTTTACGTAAATACTTTATGGACATATACACCCCTTGCAACAATAATTTCGCCCCCGACAACTAATTCTGCTAGTATCATATGGAATTATTCCCCAGGGGCAGTTTTTAGGAACCCTGGCACACTTCACAGCTATTTAAATGCAGTTTGTGTTACTTGTCAGAAAATCCCAGATAGGTTGAAATGTGAGATTTCTGCCCCTTATGCTCACTCAGTAACAACAGCTGTAGCTTAAGTGCCATTGGTCTTACTCATCCAGGCCCCATGGAGACTCTAGAGGCTTTTCTTCCTCTCTTTCAACTGAACCGGCCAAGGTGACAAGTTCATACAACAGGTGGTTTATAATACTGAAATTTCCGTACCACCTACACTAAAACAGTAACATGTTTAGAAACGCTACCAGGAAAATCAAGTCTGTGATATGATCCAACAGATACCCATCTTCTTTACAAGCATGATGTAACAAGCAAATATATGCAGTAGTCTTTGCCAACCGATCACATTTCAGCTAGAGCAGTGCTAAATCACACTTGTTTGGTTCCTATGGGCAACTGAATTGCGCTTTTTCTCTTTTACTGTGATAGTCTGCTGGTATTATGATAAAGGATTGACTCAGTCCAAATAAAGTATAAACTAATAATTACAAATATTCATTTCATTTTTATCTGGGAAAGAGAATACTCACAGATAAGAAGTCAAATGTCTTTTCACCAAATAGTCTGTTAGCAATATTCAATGTATATGAAGAACCAGATTTCTTATTAATCTGAGCATTCAGTGTTTGGAAATTGGAATGGACATCTTTAACAGCATCAAAATGTAAAACCTATATATAAAAAGAACAAATAAAAATGATAACTGAACCTTTAAAGTTAATTTATCTGGTAAAATAATCACATTTCATATGAAACAGACATGTATGCAAAGACTACCAGTTGTCCATAAAAAGGACTTCATAATAAATATTTTCTGTCAGAAAGTTTTTTTTGTGATGGTTGTATAAACAATCATTTCTGACAGTTCTCGGCTGCATTCCTTCAGCCATGAATACTGATCAGCTGTGATTGGCTACAGCTGATCACATGGTACAGGGAGGTGGTGCTTGGCCCTGTACCTTGTGATCAAACTGACCGATCACAGAGCTCCCAGAAGTTCTAAATGACTGCATCAGTAGCAGCCATATTTACTACTGGCCATGTGATTCCATGTGGTCACAATGATCACATGGTACCAAGGTGGAGCACCGCCAATCAGGACACAGATCAGTTATCCGCTGTGTCCCCTTGGACATAACGGTCATGCTGATGCGCCGGGAACACCCACTCAGAACGGTGCTTGTCCCACTGGCCATTTATGTACAGTGGTTTGGTGGGAAGTGGTTAAGGATGGTTGTTCTGATTGTGTTATATTAAAGAGGTTCTGCAGTCTGCTCACATAATTTGTAATAAAAACATCTTTGCCGTTCTGAAGCTTCCCTCAAACCACTTTGTGTGTTATTTTATATATATTGTGATTCTGTACTTGCCAAATATGCTGAAGACATCTCCCTCCACTGAGTCTGGCTGCAGCCATTTTAACTATGGGCAGCAGAAGCTGCTGCCTGTTCACTTCCTGGATTTACACAGACACACACCTCCAGCTCTCATTGGCCCTCTTATGACTCATCCCTCTCCCTTCCTGGCAAACTCTCACAAGAGCGAGAGAGAGAGCTATGCATGATGCCAAAAGCCTACACTATTTACCAGACTAGGAACAGAAAGTGGGCTGTATAAGTTATTTACTCACAGATAAAAAAAAAATGTTTTATTATCCAAAGTTAAAACAACAAGGGCAAAGGATTTGATAGATGGAAGGTTGAAAAAATTACTGAAGTTGCGCTTTAAATTGTGTTCCTTGTGTTTGTTTAGTCTCTTGAATGTACAAGCTTCGGTTTCAATGTTTTGCTGGGCTTGAAAAGATAAAGGGTTAGTTCACCTTTTCAGAAAAAAATGAAAACACCATACATTTTTCCCACTCCCTAGTCCCCTCTGTATTTACCTCTATTGGTGATGATCTTTTTGACCCTCTTTGACATCTAATGCCGCATACACACGTAGCCGACTATCCGGCGGACTTCCCGCCGGACTGTCCGGCGGACTTTCCGAACGGGCTACTTGCCCACACACGGCACTTTTTCAGCAGACTAATAAGGCGTACTAAGTCCGCCGGACTATCCGCAGTACTTTTGAAATGAACGGACTCGCCCACACACGCGGGGGAAAGTCCACTCATTTTGAGCACGTCTCCAGGTAGGCGGGGCCCGCGAAGGAGACGTCGCTGGTCCCGCCACCTGGTATGGACTTAAAGGGGAACCCCAACGCCGGAAAAAAACGGCGTGGGGGTCCCCCCCAGGTCCACATCAGACCCTTGTCCGGGCACGCTACCCGGCCAGCCAGGAAAGGGGTGGACGAGCGAGCGCCCCCCCTCTTGAGCCGTACCAGGCTGCGTGCCCTTAACATGGGGGGTGCCTTGGGGAAGGGGGGGCCACGCGGCCCCCCACCCCAAAGCACCTTGTCCCCATGTTGATGAGGACAAGGGCCTCTTCCCAACAACCCTGGCGTTGGTTGTGCGGGGTCTGCGGGCGGGGGGCTTATCGGAATCCGGGAGCCCCCTTTAATAAGGGGGCCCCCGGATACCGCCCCCCCACCCTATGTGAATGAGTATGGGGTACAATGTACCCCTACCCATTCACCTGTAAAAAAAAGTAAAAAAAAAAAAAACCACACAAGGGTTAAAATAGTTTATTGCACAGCTCTGGGGGTCTTCTCGCCGGACTCCTCCACTATCTTCTTCTAGCTCTTTTGCTAGCGGAGGAGCCCGGCTTTCTTCCTCGCCGCCACCCTCTTCTTCCGACTTCGGGGGTCTTGTCCCCCTCTTCGGTTCTTCTTGCCGGGCCACCGCGCCTTCTTCTAGCTCTTTTACAGGCGGTGGCCCGGTCTTCTGTCACCGCCTTCTGTTCTTCTCTTCAGATTTTGCCTTGTCGCTCTCTCTGCTCACAATGACAGGGACAAGGCGCGCAGCGACTTATATAGGGACATCACCGGATGATGTCCCCGCCTATTATGATGTCACAGTCCCAGCATCCTCTGGGACTGTGACACCATAATGGGTGGGGACATCATCCGGTGATGTCCCTATATAAGTCGCCGCGCATCGCATCCGTGCCACTGTGAGTGGAAGATGCGACGAGGCAACATCTGAAGAGAAGAACAGAAGGCGGTTTCAGAAAACTGGGCCACCGCCTGTAAAAGAGCTAGAAGAAGGCGCGGTGGCCCGGCAAGAAGAACGAAGAGGGGGACAAGACCCCCGAAGTCGGAAGAAGAGGGCGGCGGCGAGGAAGAAAGCCGGGCTCCTCCGCTAGCAAAAGAGCTAGAAGAAGATGAGTACGGCGAGAAGACCCCCGAAGACGGAAGACCCCCGGAGCTGTGCAATAAACTATTTTAACCCTTGTGTGTTGTGTTTTTTTTTTACTTTTTTTTTTACAGGTGAATGGGTAGGGGTACATTGTACCCCATACTCATTCACATAGGGTGGGGGGCCAGTATCCGGGAGCCCCCTTATTAAAGGGGGCTCCCGATTCCGATAAGCCCCCCGCCCACAGACCCCGCACAACCAACAGCCAGGATTGTCGGGAGAGGCCCTTGTCCCCATGTTGAGGGCACGCGGCCTGGTACGGCTCAGGAGGGGGGGGCGCTCGCTCGTCCCCCCTTTTCCTGGCCGGGTAGCGTGCTCAGACAAGGGTCTGATGTGGACCTGGGGAGGACCCCCACGCCGATTTTTTCAGCATTGGGGTTCCCCTTTAAGTCCATACGAGGTGACGGGTCCAGCGACGCCTCCTTCGCTGGCCCCTTCTACCTGGATACGTGCTCAAAACGAGCAGACTTTTCTCCGCGCGGGAAAAGTCAGCTCATTTCAAAAGTACGGCGGACTGGCATACCAACGGCCGGATTGTCAGCCAAAATGAGAGTCCGGCGGGAAGATTGGAGTGCAAAAATACTTTCTAAGTCCGCCGTACTTTCGGGTAAAAAAAAGTCCGCCGGAGGCTACACGTGGGGGGATTGTCCGGCGGACTTGAGTTTGCCGGACTTTTGCACCCGATTGTTTGATCGTGTGTATGCGGCATAACACACAGTGCAAAAGGGTAATTTGTCATTTGTATCAAATTTATTTTAGGTGCACTTGAAAAGGCTGACTTTAAGTTTGGCAGTTTTGTAGAATGTTAATGCAAAATTGACTATCTAATAAAATTATGTTCTAATATAATATGAGATGAGTATATACTGTACAGTTTAGTCACATGCATGTTTAATTCAATTGGGCAACATTCCAATGATCTGCAGGGTAGATTATTTTCTAGTTCCACAAAGTGTTAGCTGGAAAGTCACAGAGGTTACTGACTCAGAGTACTGAAGAAAGATGGTTGAATTGATAGCCAGGCAGCCAGCATCTTAAAGAGAAAGTATAGTGCATATTCAGTGCATGCATATTCTAAAAGGATGGAATTAGGGTCCAAGCTTTTGCCACAAAAAATAAACAAAAAAGCACACAAAATTAAAAAAGGCAGTGGAACAGGTTTGCATTAAGGCTCAGCCCTCCAACAGAATATATTTATTTATATCTTCATTCGCTCTTTCACTGCCCCATTTTGCTGTGTGGAGCAATGCTTCTGGGGCAAAGCACGAACTCACATAAAGGAGAGTGAGCGCAGCAATGGCAGCCCTAATGTGTATTACAGGTTACATTTAAAAGGATGACTGCATGTCTAAAAAAATGGCTTTTATATGCAGGCACACCTATATCTCTTGCAAATATAGATGCAGGCCTCTTGTTTTTCTTTGTGTTTCTAGAGTTGTCGTCACAGAAATCAAATGGGAATGCAGAATAGATGTCTTCCTGGTTATGCTAATGCCGCGTACAGACGATCGGACATTCCGACAACAAAACCATGGATTTTTTTTTTGCAATGGATGTTGGCTCAATCTTGTCCTGCATATACAGGGTCACACGAATGTTGTCGGAAATTCCGATCACCAAGAACGCGCTGACATACAACACGTATGACGAGCCGAAAAAATGAAGTTCAATAGTCCACGCGGCTCTTCTGCTTGATTCCGAGCATGCGCCGACTTTTGTACATCAGAATTGTGTACACACGCTCCGAATTTCCGACAACAAGTTTTGTTGTCGGAAAATTAGAGAACCAGCTCCCAAACATTTATTGTCGGAAATTCCAACAGCAAATGTTAGATGAAGCATACACACAGTCGGAATTTCTGACAACAAGCTCACATCGCACATTTGTTGTCGGAAATTCCGATCGCGTGTACACTGCATTAGACTTGGTCTGCAGTTACAGTGCAGGCTGTAGATTGACTGATTGTAAAAAATACAATGTTACCTTGGCCTGAACATCTGATGACAGAAAAAAAAATGGGATCCAATGTTGTTTGGTATCCCTAAATGTTCCTAAGTTCACATTTAGGAACAGGTTACATGTTCCTGAGCACCCACACATTGGCCTGGACTTCTGTTATCAGATGTCTAAGCCAAGATTAACATTGCATTGTTTACATTCAGCCTACAGAGTCCCATCCGCTGTGACATTGGGTTGAGGTTCCTCTCCCCCGTAGCCACTGTCACATTTAAAATTGGCCCACTGCCCACATCACTACATAATTCATTCACCAAGATCTATGTTGGAATGAACAAGTCCCATCTCCCACTGCGACAGACTTGCAGTTCTCAGTGGACTAGGAGTGCGCCGATAAGTGCACTCCTAGTCCATTGACACTTCCTTCCACTTTCTAACTGGTACGAGAGCTGGAGGAATGGTTTGCAGGAGCCCAACATTGTACCCCAGATCCCCTGATCGTGGGTGCAATGATTTGCAAGCTCCTTGAGAAAAATTTAGTTTCCTGCAAAATATGTGCATATATTTTTTCTTAAAGACAAACTTTAAAAGAGCTAATATGTTTTACAAATAAAGTTATGACTATTCAGTCATAATTGGGCATTTGTAAAAATCCAAATTTCTATTCTTAAAGTGTATGTCCAGCAAAAACTATTTTTATCTAGTTTTAGAAGGATCCCTGTCTGGTTTCTACTACTATCCAGGACTATTGGATAGATTTCCTGCCATGATGAAACCGTTTTATCAAACAGGAAGAGGAAATCTGCAAGAGGTACACAGATAATATTAAAAATCCACCAGGGTCAGTAGTCTCCCCCTACTCTGTTAAAGGAAAGCCATTTATTCATGTTTATTTTTCTGTTGGAGCATACAAGAGTAACAGCTATAATAGCGCACCTGTCCCCTCTTAGGAATAGGTGTGCATTTTGTTACACTCTTGAATTCTATTCTTTTCAGAGCAGAAATGTCAGCCCTATTACAGTCTGTAAGGCTTCCATAGAGGCTGACCTGTCTTCTCTTGCCTAAGCTTTGAGTTGATAAGTGACGTACTTCCCAGGCTGCTGCAGCAGGGCAAAATTGTAAATTCACAAAAAATACATTTTCTTTTATGTAATCCTGGCAATCTCAACATTAAATGACAGTTTTCGGATGTCTGTTAAGAGCACTAAACTCAAGCAGGAGATAGAATACTTACAGTTCGACAGTTTACTACAAGTAAATAATTGAACGAGCATTTTCAAAACAGACCTAGAGTAGAATACAAATTGGGTTGTAATGTATTAGTATTTCATCGATGAGAAAAGGTCTTATTGCAGGCCTGAGCACCCCAGTTATGTGGCCGGGCAGTGTTTAAACAACATGGGTGTCTCTACAGGTGAATTCAACTGCAAAATTTCATAAAATATGATGTAGGCAAGGTGGCCGAAAAGGGCGCAGCCTGGAAGTGACTATCTTTTGGTAAACACTCGTTGCTATTTATTTTGGAATGCCTGCAATGTTAAAGGAAGCCAAGCCAAATTCACCTTTGAGGTGCATATCTATATAGTACAAACTTGTTCTGTTAGCAATCGTAGCCAAGTACAAAGAACACCTGGCATAAAAACTTTACAACTGCAATAAAGTACATATGCCTGCAGTAAGGATTACCATGAAATTCCTTTTTATAGAGTGACTCAGTCTAGGACCTTCCCATACTGATAAAACCTATTATCTTCTTGGTAGTTTGGATTGCCAGAGGTACTTGACCTATGACAACATCAAATCTAGCAATAAGAGCCAACCATAGTGCAAAGATGTACATTTTAATCTGGCATTGTTGCTTGTATTCTGTTAAACTGTATGGACAATCTATTATTCACATAAGCTATTTATGTAAGAATACTGATTATGAGAACCCTATACTAAAATAAATATGCAGGCTGTCATTATCAACCTCTCCTTTTAGAAAATGCCAGTTCAAGTGTTTGGTTGGTTAGACTTGTTTGGGGAGGGCGGAGAGGGAGGGGGAGGAAAATGACCATAACGTATGCTTATTCCTCAATGATTATACTATTTGACTACTCAACAAATAGCAGGTACAGCAAAAACCAAAAAGGATTGAGTAAGGATGTTGAAATGTTAATGGTACAGCATTTATTCTATTGAATTGTTATAAACACAATGCTAGTATGTAACATGCCTGTTAAATGTAACCTGTATACAACGATTGTTATTATATAAAAGAAAGTTTAAAAAAGTTAAGTTAAAAAAGGACTTCACCCTGCCCTCATTGACTGCATACTTATTCTGGGTCTGTAAATTAAAGTATTTTGGCAGAAACAGAATGGCAGCTAGCATTTTCTGAAAGAAGTCAGTGATGGCAGACTGCAATTGTAACTTGATACAGATCTTGGCGTTATCGTGTTTAAAAAAAATAAAATAAAGTATATGTTTGAAAGAAATGATCTAATTTCATTGGTATTCAGCCAGTAGACTGATCTATGGCTCTTTGATAACTCTGATGTTAATCAACCCAGCCTTTCAAAATATACTGTATTCATTGGCGTATAACATGCACGTTTTCCCCCTGAAAATTATGTGCAAATAGCGTGTGCATGTTATACGCCAATACTTACATTTTATCTGCCACTGGAGGGGGGGGGCAGGGAGGAGGGCGAGACGAGCGCCATCAGATTACATACAGTGAGAGTCTCCTGTTTACTTGGCGGCCTCTGTAATAGGAAGTCCCGTATCCTGGGCCGCCATTGGACCACTGTTCTGTCTATCATAGGAGATTCTCACTGTATGTAATCTGTCGGCGCTTGTCCCGCCCCCCCTCCAGGCTGCAGATGGGCATCGATCAGGCTGCACTGGTGGCAATGTTGAGGCTGCTGCATTGAAGGCAGTGGTGAGGCTGCTGCATTGAAGGCAATGGTGACAAATAATTCATAAGTCCAATGTGAAAAAATCCAAGTTAACTAAGTGAAAAGTGATCCAGAAAATGTAATATGGATAATATCACCATGGTAACAGCGAGCTTTGAAAGAAGATGGCAAAGTCCTCCACCTAATAGTATCCAGAAATGCTTACCGGATAGCTTATCAGATGCTCCGAAAGATGTCAGGTGTGATGAAACGCATGGGGTTGAGCCTGCTGTGACGTCATTGCATTGCCAGATGTTTACGTGCAGCCATTTTGCTGGAGTTTATGCATTGAACACCAATTTATTCCTTTTTAAATGTGAAGGTTATGTATTTAACCACTTGCAGACCGGACCAATTTGCTGGTCAAAGACCAGACCCCTTTTTGTGATTCGGCACTGCGTCACTTTAACTGACAATTGCGCGGTCGTGCGACGTGGCTCCCAAACAAAATTGACGTCCTTTTTTTCCCACAAATAGAGCTTTCTTTTGGTGGTATTTGATCACCCCTGCGGTTTTTATTTTTTGCGCTATAACCAAAAATAGAGTGACAATTTTGAAAAAAACGCATTATTTTTTACTTTTTTTTATAATAAATATCCCCCAAAAATATATAAAAAAAAATTTTTTCCCTCAGTTTAGGCCGATACGTATTCTTTTACATATTTTTGGTAAAAAAAAATCGCAATAAGCGATTATTGATTGGTTTGCGCAAAAGTTATAGCGTTTACAATATAGGGATAGTTTTATAGCATTTTTATTAATAATTTTTTATAATTTTTTTTTTTACTAGTAATGGCGGCGATCAGCGATTTTTATTGTGACTGCGACATTGTGGGGGACCCATCGGACATTTTTGACACATTTTTGGGACCATTGTCATTTATACAGTAATCACTGCTATATAAATGCAGTGATTCCTGTGTAAATGACACTGGCAGTGAAAGGGTTAACCAGTTGGTGGCAGTGTAGGGGTTAAGTGTTCCTAGGGGTGTGTTACTAACTGTGGGGGGGTTGGGCTTTCATTTAGGGAACACTGATCTCTGCTCCAATCACATGGAGCAGAGATCAGCGTCACTAGTTGCTAGGCAGAATGGAGAAATGTTGTTTACACAGCATTTCCTCCATTCGGCCGCTCCGTGAGACGATCGCGGGGATGCCCGCGGCGATCGAGCCCGCGGGTCCCGCGACCGGACTCACGGGGGTCCCGACCAGCGCGGGAGCGCGCCGCCGGTGGCGCGCTCCCGATGGCAGGGCGGCATTGAATATTGGACGTACCTGTACGCCAATATGCCTGCCCGTGCCATTCTGTCGACGTACATCGTCGTGCGCTGGTCGGGAAGTGGTTAATATTAAAAAAATTATTTTTATTGGTACACACTACTGTGTAGAACTTTTATCTTTTGGTATGAATGCACATGATCCTGTGATCGAGAATTAAGCATTTCAAGATACTATTAGGTGGAGGACTTTGGGGTTGATTTACTAAAGGCAAATCCACTTTGCACTGCAAGTGCACTGAATGTGCATTCGCTGTAGATCTGAGGGGAAGATCTAAAATGAGGGGAAGCTCTGCTGATTTTATCATCCAATCATCTGAAAACTAAAATTCTGTTTTTTTATTTTCCTTGCATGTCCCCCTCAGATATACAGTGACTACACTTTCAGTGCACTTGTAGTGCAAAGTGGATTTGCCTTTAGTAAATCAACCCCTTTGTGCCATCTTCTTTCAAAGCACCTTCTTCATTTAAAGGTTACCACGGAGGATATCTTCCATATCACATTTTCTGGATCACTCTTCACTTATTCTTTTTAACTTGGATTTTTTCACATTGGACTTCTGAATTTTTTTCACATTATTTTGTGGTTGGGGTTAGTGCAACATGTGATTATATATATTATAAATAACCTCTAAAACATTTAGCATAGTTTGAGATTTCAGATAAATACCATTACATAAATGAGCTACTGTTATTCTTAATCAGGCTGTTAATACTCACCTTTAATACTTGTTCACTTGTTTTACCTTTAGCCCCCATGGAAATCATGGCCAATGCAGCTGAGATACTTAATGGAGAGAAAAAAATATTCCCTGTGGGGTTACATTCACTTAATTTTCTGAATAAATCAAGTGAAAAGTTAGTGTTAGCAGAAGTCAGTGCATCCATTTTGGTTCCTGTAAAGACAATATAGCATTATGATTAGTTTATGTATTATCTGTAAAGTCAAATGTACTGAAACCATTGATGGACTCCGGTCAAAATGTTTTTTTTTTCAGCCTTTAAGTAATAAGAAGTAACTATGTTTGTTAACCTCTGTCATTTTTGCAATTGGTAAGGCTGTAATTTACTTTAATAATCAAGCCAGGAGGAAAGAGTAAGGACTGATCTAGGAAATATTTGAGTAATTGAAAATTATGGTGAGGGTTCTTATGCTGGTATTGGAGCATGGAAGGGTTGTGTTTACTTAAAGTTAGGGTTACGGTTAAGTTTACAGAGAGGGTTAGTGTTAAGGTTTACAGGCCGTGTGTATGGTGGCCCTAAGGGTAGAAATTCCATCTACCTTAAAAATCCAATCTCTCAGCACCATAAGCTGACATATCTTGAAAATAAAGCAAATTGAAATCAAGTTTCTAAATATCTGCATGATGACAAATGCCTAAATGCTTTCAATCATTAGGGGGCCAAATACACTAAAAACTTTTGTATGACTTTACCTTAAAGTTGGTCATGTGAGGACCATGGAGGCAACCAGTGCTGTCAGTTTACTCTGGCAATGCTAGTTGCCTGGCTGTCATGCTAACCATCTTGATTCAGCACTTTAATTCTGTGACCCAGAATAAATATGCAGCTAAAGACTTCAAGCTTTATTTTGACTCCTTATCTGCACGTTTTTCATTTTAGAGATTAAAAGTATGTAAACCAGAAGATCCGCATAACAGCCAGACCAACATTTTCTAAATATAAGCACAAATGACTTTAAATTACGTTGTGGAACAAACGGAAACAAATAATTTATAAAGCACTTTTATTAAAGTGTAATGTGTATGTAAATAAAACAACTTAGGCCCCCTTTACATGGGCATTGTCAGTACGGGAAAACCAGGAGGTTGAGGCACATTTTTAACTTGCCTTAGCCACCTGTCAAACTCAGGCTGCCAGACAGCCCCATATGCATTGCTGTGGCTTCAAATCTGTACTATGTGGTGCAGCAAAAAAATTAAAAAATAGAGCATGTTGTGTTCAGCAGGTGGTACAGCCCACCACCACGCCCCAAGAGGTGAATGGGGCTGCACTGCGAATGCATACAATGGACTTGGTTGCGGCACAGTGCAGATGAGCATCAGTGGGAAATCCCTCTTTGAAAAAGCATGTGGGAGGTGGCATATCTCCTTCTGATTTCCTGGTAATAGCGGGCCAGCCACTGCTGACATGTCCCACCATGGATCACAGGTCAGCAGCTAGGTTCATGTAAAAGAAGCCTTTTGCTACCTGTGAATATACGTTCAGCTGCAATATATTAATAGGCACCTTGTTTCTGGTGATCTGGTCAGCAACAGAACGAATGCTGCATGTATACAACTACCTTTTACACACAAGTGTAGGGCTCACAAAGCAATTTTGCCTTACATTTCAGTAGCATGGAAGCATACAAACAAAGCCATATGTTGTGGTATGGTACATTTCTATATGGGGCCATACAAAATGTAAACCGGAACACAAATATTACATACAATGCGGGTTGAAGCCACAGCAATATGTTGATCCCATTCTGGTTCTTAAGCAAACATTTACATTTTTTTACTGTTATGCTGTGCTATGCTGTTAGAGTGAGCACTAACCGAGAGATCAAACTCAATCAATTCATTCAAAAACGAAAGAAAGCCTTTCTGGGTGGCGTTCCATGTTAGGCAGTCATATAAATACCACTTTGTTCTAGCCAGCTCTGACACTTTTTGCAAACAAAATTTGAAACTGATATGCCTTACCCTTTGTATTTTTTTTCCAGGCTTGTGAAAAGCTTTCAGCTGTATATTTCACAGAGCTGGGCGGTGACGGGTTGTTGCTGCAGCCTTTTCCCACAGATTGTGAAACTAACAAGACAGCGTAAGAGGAAGAAGAAGAAAGAGGAGGGATTACAGATAGAGAAAGACGTGACCAGTACACAGGATTTCTTAAGTGAAAATCCAGCTGAAAACACAAATTATATAGCTATATGAAATTTAAGGACATTTATGAATGCAAAAAAAAAAAAAAAGAAGAAGAAAGGACTGTAATAGATTAGTGGCACTTTCAAAAGAAGTTGGTTACGGAGTCCTACTGCCACTATAGGCTGACACTTAACCCCTTCACTTTTCATAAAGCTGGTATCATTCTTGTGCTACAGAGGTAGCTGTCAAATGACCTGGATCCTGCTGGACTGCAATTCCATCTGTCTTGCAAAATATTCTGTCCTTTATTAGATGTGACAGCAAATGCTGCTCTCCAGTCCTCTATCAAGCCTCTTCATTTGGGTGGCGCCCAGTAAGTGCTTGCTCTTCTCCCTGTCTGATCTTTCTATCAGCAACGCCTGGCCCCTGAAAACCCATCTCTCCAACTAAGACCCCCTTTATCAGCTCAAGGAAGTTCCCCCCCCCCAAACATTCCTTGCTTGATACATGTGAATGTGTATATACACACATACACAGAAGCATTACATATACAGTACTTCACTAAACCACCACATTTTGCTTTTGTGGGCCACCAGTTTTTCAAACTTCCCTAGATGCTCAAATCACATACCCAATTCTTCTTAGTAGATAAATTGAGCCATCATTTCAGGGGTAATGGCTGGCACCAAGACATTGGGAGTCAAGAAATTCAGAGTGAGATGTCCCTGCATTGGCTATTGTTTGACTTGTAAATAACACTGCTGTTTGAATAATTCCATGAAAACATAATTAAAGTTTACCATTTGTACGTAAAGTCTGATCACTCAGGAAGTGCAAAGCAAGATACATTTCACCATTTACCTGAACATGCCTCCAAAATGTGTGGTCCAAAAATCAAATAACAAAAATGTAATAAACTGTAGTTTAACAAAAAATATATATTGCTGGGGCTTAAATACACTCAAGGAGATGTAGGGCCAAGCTCTTTTTGCCCTACTTCTCCTGCGGGCATGGACGTCCGCAAAACTTTTTTCAGGGGGGGGGGGGGGGGGGGCATAATTTTAGGGTCACCCATGCACCACCCCTTTTCAACAATGTAATTTTCACATTATCAGGGTCAGAGACTGCAGACGTAGTACAGTCCCTAGGGTAAGTAATGGATAATGGCCAACAGGCCCTCTTACCATACCCAGCAAAACTACAGCAGTGATCCCTCCGGCTGGATGATGCTCACTCTTGGTGACTCTGGTCAGTAGTGTATATCTGTACCCTGGTAGTGGCTCAGTCTTTCTCTCGCTGGTGGTGCTGGGCAATGTGGCTCTCTCTCTGGCCTCCGTCCAGCACACTCCTCATTCTTTGTCCTGTATCACTCTCTCCTTCAGCCTTTTTTCCAGGCTGCAGTCTCTCAATTTCTCTTGATCGAGCTGTAGCCTCCCCCCTGTGGAAAATGGGGCTGTCAATCTTTGGGACTACATGTCCCATGATGCTCTCCTCTCCTAGTCTCCTTTGATTCTCCCTCAGTTATGGCCAATAGGGAAGGAACGGAGCGGGCAGGAAGCTGGGCGGGGAACCTGGTGAGACCGCCATCTCTTCTCCCTGACAGGAGGAAGGGGGGGGGGGATTGGGGGAAACATCTTATAGCCTGCAGCTTGCCTTTCTCCTGTCACAGTGCTGCTGAGTTCTCTGCTGGTTTGAGCAGGAAAAAAAGCCTGAAATCACACTACACTGATGGGGGAGCTTGACAGCACCTTGATGGTATCCCCCCCACTGGCGGGTGGCACCCGGGTGCGGGCTGCCCCCACCCTGATAGCGACTGTGCTGAATTTAAGATCAGATCCCCGATTCCAGGGGGGGCACTTGACCCCCCTTGCCCCTACCTGTGGACGCCCATGCCTGCGGGTCACAGGAGTGCATTTAGTTCTGCACTCTTGTGACCTGTATTCAGTAGACAGCGGGCCAAAATCCACCGTCACCCGACATCCCACAGGCAGTCCAGGCTCTGGAGCGATCTTGACTTTAATGTCAGGATCCACCCAGATGCCTGAGCAGGAGCTGGCTCAGGCTCTCAGCATGCTGCTGAGAGCCTGAGTCAGCCACTACCACCCCCTCCAAAGCCCAGCACTCCAGTTAGCACTTGAGGGACAGAGCAGGGAGCTGGTGACCGACAGCCACCAGCTCTCTGCTTATTGAAGACCGAGAACTGAGCAATCCCCAGTCTTCGATCACTCAGTTCTCAGATTTAGAGGTGGCAGGGGACAGATGCGGTATCAGACTGATTCTGCATCTAAATAGGGATTTATGGCTGTTTTTTTTTTTTTTTTTTAAACCCGCACCTCTTTTAAAGTTCAGCTACACTTTTGAAACAAGTTTCTAACTGGCCCTTCATTAAGTGATCACAGAGTTCAGATATGTGTCCAAAATAAAAAGCAGTCTGGAGCAGCACTTTCTCCATTATACAGAAGTATTTCACCCATTTTGTTACTCTAATGTTTCCATGGCAGCAAGGTCTGCTTTAAATCAAACAAAATATGAAAACCTGCTTTATAGTTTTAGATGTTGAAAAAAAATAAAACATGTCAAGTTCTAGGATGAGGTATTTTTAGGCTAGGTGAAACAAATGAGAAAGCTTTGCCTTGAATTAAAGCAGTTGTATAGTTTTTTTTTTAACTTTTACCTACAGGTAAGCCTATAATAAGGCTTACCTGTAGGTTAAAAAAAAAAAAAAAAAAAGTATATCCTAAACCTGTATGGTTTAGGAGATATTCCCCTCGCAATGAGCCGCTGACTGCAGCGGCGCACGCGGGATTCTCGGCTGAAAGCCCGGCAGACGCCAGATCCTGCCGTTAAGAAACCTCCCGCGTGCACGAGTGACGACATCGCGGCTCCGGCCACTCACAGCGCCAGAGCTGTGATACCCGGAAGACACGCCGAGGGAACATGTCAGCTCCTTCGGCATGGATTGTGTGAGATGTTAGGGCCTCGTTCTAAGGTAAGTATTTCATAATGAGTTAGTATGCGGTGCATATTAGCTTATTATGCCTTTTGCCTTACACGTCTGTAAAAAAAAAAAAAAAAAAAAAAAAAAAAGTCAGTGGGTTTACTCCCACTTTAAAGGAAACCTATAATTAGAGGCTGTAATCCTTTAAGAAATGATAGTTGCCCAACTGTATTACTTATTTAGCAAGCATGCAGATCAGGAAAGGCGCGTACAGGCTGGTGTGAAGGGAGTCTGCCTCCAGGTCTCCTGCTTTTCCATTTCCTCAACATTACAATAGTGGCTTTTGCCATTTGGCTACGATTGGCATCATTTACCAGTCAATCAGAAGTAATTTGCAGGCAAAATGTTCTGCATCTTCAAGTATTGTTTCACAACACAGTGGATACAATTTATTGGTTTAAACCAATGTAACTTTGTCTTCAATGCCCTGATGAAAGAACTTGCAGGCTAAAACATATTTTCTTCTGGAATTGTCCTCTATTGCAGTGGTTCTCAACCTAAAATAGCTGTCCACAATACCAAGCCATTGACTCTGATTTAAAGCATCTGTGCAAGATAAAAGGAACACCAGCAAACATGGCCTGTTGGGGGTACTTGAGGACTGAGGTTGCGAACCACTGCTCTATTGCACTAAGTTTTGAATGTATGGTGCTCTCTGGGTGAATAACTCATTTCAGAGGTTGCTCACACGCTAGCACTTTCAACTTTCAACTGGTCCCAGTGCTGTTTGGCCCCTTGGGCCAGTTAATATTTGTAGTGTGAGTGCTCTGAACCACACCCAGGACCACTTGGAAAAGGCGGTCCTTTGCGCGGTTCACTTGCGATCCGGTACTGTTTATTCTTGTGCGAGAGCAAATCATGGTGGTCCATAGAGAACGGTGTAGTGAAACAGATCACTGGTTTGGTTTGCAGGGAAGTGTGCCTGGGAACACTTCATTAAAAAGCAGCGTTTGAGCAAACCAGCGAGGGATTAGGGAGGGACAAATGGACCTAGGTAGGGTTCACTTAAAGGGGAGGGCCAGCTGAAAAAAAAAATATTTAAAAGTCAGCCGCTACAAACACTGTAGCGGCTGACTTTTAATAAGCACACTTACAGTGTCATTATAGGTATACCTCAACTATGAGACAAAATGTGGAAACAAATACAGACAATCACATTGTCTGATTTTTGAAATAATTTATTTGCAAATTATGGTGGAAAATAAGTATTTGGTCACCTACAAACAAGAAGGATTTCTGTCTCTCACAGACCTGTATCTTCTTCTTTAACCACTTAAGCCCTGGACCAATTGTCAGCCTAAGGACCAGAGGTCTTATTACAATTTCGCACTGCACTGCTTTAACTGGTAATTGCGCGGTCATGCAATGTTGTACCCAAACGGAATTTGCGTCCTTTTCTTCCCACAAATAGAGCTTTCTTTTGATGGTATTTGATTGCCTCTGCAAGTTTTATTTTAAGGAAAAATATATATATTTTCTAATTTTTGTTATAAGCAAAATCTAATAAACTCAATTTTAGTCATACATTTAGGCCAAAATGTATTCAGCCACATGTCTTTAGTAAAAAAAGAGTACATTTCCTGGAATTTACACAGCTTTTAATTTATCTCTGCCTATCTAATTTCTTGAGGTGCTAAAATGGCAGGGCAGTACAACCCCCCCCCCCCCCCCCAAATGACCCCATTTTGGAAAGTGGACACCCCAGTGAAATTGCTGAGAGGCATGTTGAGCCCATTGAATATTTTTTTTTGTACCAAGTGATTGAATAATGACAAATAAAAAATATATTTTTTACAAAAAGTTGTCACTAAATCATATATTGCTCACACAGGCCACGGTTATATGTGGAATTGAACACCAAAATTAATTTTGCTGCTTCTCCTGAGTAGGGGGATACCACATGTGTGTGACTTTTTGGGAGCCTAGCCGCGTACGGCACCCCCAAAACCAATCACCGCCTTCAGGATTTCTAAGGGTGCAAATTTTTGATTTCACTCCTCACTACCTATCACAGTTTCAAAGGCCATAAAATGCCAAAATAGCACAAAACCCCCCAAATAACCCCATTTTGGAAAGTAGACACCCCGAGGTATTTGCTGAGAGGCATGTTGAGTCTATGGAATATTTTATATTTTGCCACAAGTTGCGGGAATATTACAAACTTTTTTTTTGCACAAAGTTGTCACTAAATGATATATTGCTTACACATGCTATGGGCATATGTGAAATTACACCCCAAATTCATTCTGCTGCTTCTGCTGAGTACGGGGATACCACCTGTGGGACGTTTTGGGAGCCTAGGCATGTTCAGCCCATTGAATATTTTTTTTTTGTCCCAAGTGATTGAATAATGACAAAAAAAAAATTTTTTTACAAAAAGTTGTCACTAAATGATATATTGCTCACACATGCCATGGTTATATGTAGAATTGCACCCCAAAATACATTTAGCTGCTTCTCCTGAGTACGGGGATACCACGTTTTGGACTTTAATTGCACACCAGTGGGTTCCATTCAACTATTTGACATCTGGAGACATTTAATTTCACTGAAACGGAGTTAGGGGAAAAAAAAGGGACTACTTATGCAAATTTCTAAGGTTTATATTTGCAAATAATTCTGAATACTTTATATATACTTATTTGTGTGGATCAGTGACAAAAATCCCACATAAATCTTTTTTAACCACTTAAGGACCGCCGTATTGCCATTGTACGTCATTACAATGGCACAGGCAGGCACAAGCACGTACATGTACGTGCCTGCCTTCCAGCGGGTGGGGGGTCCGATCGGACCCCCTCCCGCTGGATACGGCAGTCCGGTTCGCTGCAGGAGCGATCCATGATGAGGGGATGGCCGTTGGTTTCTGGCCATCCCCTCTCGATCGCTCCTGGCCAATGACAAGCTTCCTCCCACTGTGTATTGTATACACAGGAAGGAGGAAGTCATGTCATTCTCCTCGGGGCGGTCTTTTTGACCGGACTACGAGGAGAAGACAAAAAGTAAGTGTGCACCAACACTACAATGACATGTAGGTACACACAGGCACACAACCCCCCCCCCCCCCCCCCCCGATCCCCCCAGTCACAGTGTCAATGATTGCATTGATCATTTATTTACTGATCACTGCATTCAGTGTCAGTTGTAAAAGTAAAAACTGTCAGGGCAGTTAGTGTTAGGTCCAGGATAGCCCCCCATCACCCCCCAATAAAGGTTTAACCCCCTGATTGCCCCTAGAGTTAACCCTTTCACCCCCTTTTGCCAGTGTCACTAAGCGATCATTTTTCTGATCGCTGCATTAGTGTCGCTAGGTAGCTAGTTATTTTTTTAGGTTCACCGCCAGGTTTTTATAGCGCTAGGTACCCCGATATACTACCCAATAATGGTTTTAACCCCCTGATTGCCCCTAGAGTTAACCCTTTCACCCCCTTTTGCCAGTGTCACTAAGCGATCATTTTTCTGATCGCTGCATTAGTGTCGCTATTGTCGCTAGTTATTTTTTTAGGTTCACCGCCAGGTTTTTATAGCGCTAGGTAACCCGATATACTACCCAATAATGGTTTTAACCCCCTGATTGCCCCTAGTTAACCCTTTCACCCCCCTTTTGCCAGTGTCACTAAGCGATTATTTTTCTGATCGCTGCATTAGTGTCACTAGGTAGCTAGTTATTTTTTTAGGTTCACCGCCAGGTTTTTATAGCGCTAGGCACCCCGATATACTACCCAATAATGGTTTTAACCCCCTGATTGCCCCTAGTTAACCCTTTCACCCCCTTTTGCCAGTGTCACTAAGCGATCATTTTTCTGATCGCTGCATTAGTGTCGCTAGGTAGCTAGTTATTTTTTTAGGTTCACCGCCAGGTTTTTATAGCGCTAGGTACCCCGATATACTACCCAATAATGGTTTTAACCCCCTGATTGCCCCTAGTTAACCCTTTCACCAGCGATCACAGTATAAGTGTCACTGGTGACGCTGGTTAGCCAGTTATTTAGGTTTCCCGTCAGGTTTTTATATAGCGCCAGGGACCCCCATATACTACCTAATAGAAATTTGAACCCCGATTGCCCCTAGTTAACCCTTTCACCAGTGATCACCGTATAAGTGTTACGGGTGACTCTGGTTAGTTTGCTTTTTATAGCATCAGGGCACCCACCATTTATTACCCAAGAAAGGTTTAACCCCCTGATCACCCGGCGGGTGATATCAATTAGGATTTAGGTTCAGTGTCTGCGTCGCCCCAGGCAGCGCTAGGTTAGTGCCAGTACCGCTAACACCCACACGCAAAGCATAAACCTCCCGTAGTGGTATAGAATCTGAACAGATCAATATCTGATCTGATCAGATCTATACTAGCGTCCCCAGCAGTTTAGGGTTCCAAAAAAACGCATCGTTAGCGGGATTAGCCCAGATACCTGCTGGCACCTGCGTTTTGCGCCTCTGCCCAGCCCACCCAAGTGCAGTATCGATCGATCACTGTCACTTACAAAACACTAAACACATAACTGCAGCGATCGCAGAGTCAGGCCTGATCCCTGCGATCGCTAAGTTTTTTTTTGGTAGCATTTTATATTTAAATCCGGAAGGCAGTGCTTGGGTTTTCGGGGTCCCGTACATGGCTAGGCTCCCAAAAAGTCCCCCACATGTGGTATCCCCGTACTCGGGAGAAGCAGCAGAATTTATTTTGGGGTGTAATTTGACTTATGCCCATAGCATGTGTGAGCAATATATCATTTAGTGACAACTTTGTGCAAAAAAAAAAAAAATTTTTTAAATTCCTGCAACTTGTGGCAAAATATAAAATATTTCATGGACTCAACATGCCTCTCAGTAAATAGCTTGGGGTGTCTACTTTCCAAAATGGGGTCATTTGGGGGGGGTTTTGTGCCATTTTGACATTTTATGGCCTTCGAAACTGTGATAGGTAGTGAGGAGTGAAATCAAAAATTTGCACCCTTAGAAACCCTGAAGGCAGTGATTGGTTTTCGGGGTGCCATACGCAGCTAGACTCCCAAAAAGTCCCACATATGTGGTATCCTCGTACTCAGGAGAAGCAGCAGAATATATTTTGGGGTGCAATTCCACATATAACTATGGCATGTGTGAGCAATATATCATTTAGTGACAACTTTTTGTAAACTTTTTTTTTTTTCATTATTCAATCACTTGGGAAAAAAAAAAATATTCAATGGGCTCAATATGCCTCTCCACAACTTCCTTGGGGTGTCTTCTTTCCAAAATGGGGTCATTTGGGGGGGGGTTTGTGTTATTTTGGCATTTTATGGCCTTCGAAACTGTGATAGGTAGTGAGGAGTGAAATAAAAAATTTGCACCCTTAGAAATCCTGAAGGCAGTGATTGGTTTTCGGGGTGCCGTACGCGGCTAGACTCCCAAAAAGTCACACACATGTGGTATCCCCCTACTCAGGAGAAGCAGCAAAATGTATTTTGGGGTGCAATTCCACATATAAACTATGGCATGTGTGAGCAATATATCATTTAGTGACAACTTTTTGTAAACTTTTTTTTGTGTCATTATTCAATCACTTGGGGGAAAAAAAAAAAATTCAATGGGCTCAATATGCCTCTCCACAACTTCCTTGGGGTGTCTATTTTCCAAAATGGGGTCATTTGAGGGGGGTTTGTACTGCCCTGCCATTTTAGCACCTCAAGAAATGAGATAGGCAGTCGTAAATTAAAAGCTGTGTAAATTCCAGAAAATGTACTCTAGTTTGTAGACGCTATAACTTTTGCGCAAACCAATAAATATACGCTTATTGACATTTTTTTTTTACTAAAGACATGTGGCTGAATACATTTTGCCCTAAATGTATGACTAAAATTGAGTTTATTCGATTTTTCTTATAACAAAAAGTAGAAAATATAATTTTTTCTCAAAATTTTCGGTCTTTTTCCATTTATATCGCAAAAAATAAAAATCGCAGAGGCAATCAAATACCATCAAAAGAAAGCTCTATTTGTGGGAAGAAAAGGACGCAAATTTTGTTTGGGTGCAATATTGCATGACCGCGCAATTACCAGTTAAAACAGCGCAGTGCGAAATTGTAAAAAGACCTCTGGTCCTTAGGGTGTGTATTGGTCCGGGGCTGAAGTGGTTAATTGTAGGCTGCAGTACTACACAATGTGGAATTTTTCAAAGTGGAGGAGTACTTATGAAGATCAACGCATTCAGTTATTAGATAGAAGGCTTTATGTCTCATGAAGTATTCATTTTAGCTGAAATAGTCCAGTTTTCTGCTTTTAACACAGCACACAGAATCTCGCAATACATGCCAACAGGAAGATGGCATTCATTTTAAAAGTACAATAACCTGTGCCATAATTTTTATGAATTGACCCTTACATAAAACAACGTAAATAAATATCAAT
Organism: Lithobates pipiens; assembly: GCF_037356315.1. NCBI lineage: Eukaryota > Metazoa > Chordata > Amphibia > Anura > Ranidae > Lithobates > Lithobates pipiens. The sequence continues at coordinate 335,744,057 of NW_027507764.1, read as the reverse complement.
TTTCATACAACCGATGTACAGATTCAAGGGATAAAAGGTCTAATATTGATTGAGGGATATGGCACCATAGATTCACATACGTGTAGGTATATCACAATCTACACGAGGATTGATCACCAAGGAAAATATAAAAAGGGCTCAACATCCTTTATTGGCTATACACCTACATCTGCCATATAGCCACTTGTAGCAAGCAGTAAAATGACAGCATTCACAAAAAGGAAAAACTAAACAGATAACAGCAACAAGACATCCAAGACAGAATCAATAGAAGGGACAAAGCAGTGTCCCTTAATAAACATTAGAGAAAATTATCTTATGTTAAATACAAGTTATTTTTTTCTCCATTTTCTATGAAATGACACAACACTGTAGTTTTATATACATGTGGCGTGCAAATTTAGCACAATAAAAAAAAAATTGCATACGTTTGTCTTTCTTGACTGGACCCTCATGCATGCAAGATGGACTGATTTTGTATAACTGGTTTTTACAAAGCCCTCTTCTGTTTTCCTGAAACTGATTGCACCTTGGCACTCTTTTTACTATAAAGATCTAGTGAATGTTTTATTTATGCTTGGACTTCTATTACAGGTTTTCCCACCATACCACAAGTACATGCAGAACATCCGTTAATGTGCCATTTCTTTCATGCAGGTAAGGGAATTCCTACAAAATAAAGCAAACATGCAGCACCTGGAGCAGCATTTTTTTCCCCCAAGCGTTATTCATTAATGTGAAGTAGGTTTTGCAAAATCCAACATGATAGCAAAGAAACAAACTTTTGCTCATCTCTATTAACTACCTTACCATAACATTCAAAGGTCAAAACATTATTGCTGAAATGAGTCAGTGTTTGCAGAGTGCTCTAAACAGCATCTGCCTCTTCTGAGCCATAAACTAATGTTATTGCAGCCAGTTGAAAATTTCAAAATTACAACTCCGAGGTCTGATTTTAATTGCCAGAATTTCTCTTAGATACTTTTGTCTCACAACAGATTTATTTATGGGAGATCCCTTAGATGGAAGCCACCATTTTCCTTTCTGCTGCTTACTAGATCAGGGACAGAAAAGCTGGACCTACTATGCTGTACTACAATTGATGTCAGTGCCTTGGAGCCAGTATACACAACCTGGGAGTCAGAGGGGTTTATTTACTAAAGCTAGAGAGGGCAAAATTAGTCACAATTCTGCAGAGAAACCAATCAGCTTCTAACCTCAGCTTGTTCAATTAAGCTTTAGCAATAAAACCTGGAAGCTGATTGGTTTCTCTGCAGAATTGTGACCAATTATGCCCTTGACACCTTTAGTAAATAAACCCCTATGTGACCATGCTGTATCTACTAAACACAAAATCCCTGTTTTGGACCGCATAGTCCAAGCAAACAACACAAAAGGACTTGTGTCTCTAAAGTATATATGAAAGTACTATCTGAATCACTCCTTAAATTTCCGATTCCACGTAGACAAAAATAGGGGATGGATACTGATGTGGATCTAGAAGGTATGTGGGACCAAATAACGAAGAATGTTCAGCTTGTCTCGATAAATCCAACACATAGAATGACACAACTCTTTATTTTGTACAGGGCGTATCGTACCCCCGAGCTGCTGCATAGGTAGGTAGAAGGGAGAATCTGAATGTCCAAGATGTGTGAAACGTTCAGGCTCATTTATTTGTTTTGGAGATGCCCAAAACTGCATTGGTATTGGCAAGATATGATAGATATGATAAATTCCATATATGATATCTCACTTACTCCTGACCCTGTCCTATGTCTCCTCGGGTATATAAACTCCAATAATTTAGTATATGATGAGGCAATGGCCATAATGAGAATTTTTATTGGCGCGTAAATTAATAGATCCTCTCAATGGATTTCACCTAACCCTCCTACCCTTGGGGATTGGGTAATGGATAAATATGTACTGTTTGAGAAATATACCCATCTTCAATGCAATGCATCTTGGAAATTTCAGGGGAAAAAAAAAAAAATGGATAGACGCCCCACTTTGAGTTTCTGCTTTCTGGTCTTTACGAGTGGCCATCTCCTCTTATTCCAAATACTTGACGTAGGCAAAGGGTAAAGCTAAAAGTACTATTGATTACATGAGTGTAGCGGTTGCTCCGGAACATCATATTAGTATTTATATATATTTTTTTTTGTGATGTTTTTCTTTCTTCCCCATCTGGAATATATCTCAAGGGTGTGGATGATAAATGAATTAAAAAAATAATGTTGCTGATGCCGATGTATTTGCTTAAAAAGGGAAAAAATTGTAATATGATGATAAAAAATAAATCAGAACGAGCTTACCTTTTTTTTTTTTTTTAATGAGGTATATAAAACACTGCTGAATTCACAAACCAGGCCAATTTGCTTTGCTATTCCAAAGTTTTGTTACTCTAATATGTTAGCAATATCCACTAAAAGCTATAGGAAAGAGCAACTTCACATTTCTAAAAAGGTGAAGACACTTGTTGACAAATTAAAGTCACAATAAAAATAAAAAAAAGAATCATTTGTTCCATATTGTCTCTTTATTATTTTTTTTATTTTAATCAAGACATCATTGGTATAGGCACAAAAGAAAAATTAGAAGATATGTTTTATCACTTAAGTCAAAGTTCTCTAAATTAACCATGTCTTATAGTCAAGCATAGCAAATAAACATGACTGGCCAAATGCAAGTAAGCTTGATACATTTTTATTTTTCCTAACTTATTCGGAGTATCCCTGTAGTGCTCAGGCACATGCTTGTATTCCATAAATGTGCTGCCTGCACCTTCTTGACCTATAGAAAGACACACATTGCAGAGCTGTGTGCCAGAGCTTGGTCTTGGAGTGAAGAGTTAGGTTGGCCATACATTATACGATCTTCCTTTGGTTTTAGCAAAATCACAAAATATACATGTAAAGTGATTTACTTTTTGTCTGTAGACAATAATTCATGAGTGTTCTAATTATAAATCAGTCAATTAAAAGGAGTTTACTGAAAGGCACATTTCACATGACTGTTTAAGGCAAAACTGCAAACATTTTATTATTAAACAAGAATTAATACAATATGAAATAAAAGTACAGGTTTGCATAGGTATTAAAAAAAAAAAACTTTACATCCATATTTGTGAACGCACAAGATGTACTACTATAGGTCCCGCAGTCAGGAAGCATTCACTTTTTAATGTAATCATAGTGCATATAATGATACAATGTTATTTCTTAAATACTAGCAGCATGCATTACTTGAACTATCACTAGGCAGCGTGTAACCTATTCCTCAAAGGCATTGTAACAAATACACTCCAACTTGTTCTTGCTTTGGTATGATAGCTTAAATCAAAATACAAATAAAACCAGCTAATATGCAATATTTGAAACCTATTAGTACCATGTTGTACCTTCGGCTTTTTACCCATGGCGCATAAAAAAATTAAAGTGTATGTATAGCCAACACTTTTCTTTTTAGTTTTGATAGAACAGGGAAGGGTTCAACTGCTGTCAGTTTATTTTTTGCTGTCTGTGTCTTGAAGAATCAACAAGAAATAGGAGGAAATCTTTGCAAAGTGGGGGAATTTTGCTCTTGACAGTTATCACCAGAACGTGTCCTCTGAAGATTTTTCCTTACTCCTTGTTCTGGGGACAACTTTTAAAAATGTCCCATTTGCACAACTTTGTCTTACTGATAACAGTCATGAGGACATATGCACAGCAAGGACACAGAATGTAACACAAACCAGGCTTGTAACACTTCCTCCAATCTGTACAAATTTAAAAAAAAAAATTACTATACATATACTTTATCCTTTTATAAAGTCTTACTTTTTTTGTTCTTTAAAAGCACTTTAGCATCACCCCATATGTCCCTTCCCCAGCAAGTGCTGAAATAATCAAAATGTAGTTTTTTTTTTTTTTTTTTGGTGCATGTTAAGGTGAAGTAAATCTGCCAAAGAACAAGACACTGCAGCTCTGTTTGTGTATGATGAAGAAGAGGAATGGATGATCACAAACAAATCTTGGTACAAAGCGTGCACAACGAAGCATGAATACAGCACCGGTGGCTCCTGCCGCTTCAGTACCTTCCTCATTCACCTCTACAAATGATTTGTGTACAACTTTGGATAAAAATAGGTCACGATTTCCAGACATGCCAGAGAGATCACATCTGCCAATATCAAAGACATCAGTCATCCCGAGACTGCCCAGTACAGACTCCAGGTCAAAGAAGTTTTCTAGCTTGAATTTTGGCAAGAAGAGTTCCACTTCCGTTCTATCCAAATTAGATGGCTTTATCATGTCAGCAAACTTCTCATAGGTTAGTTCCTGTTCAAGCTGGAAGCAAACAGATTGATGGCATCAGAAGCTGATCAGGGGAAGAACATACCATTTCAACAGATCAAGCACAAGTGAGAATTTTTCCTCATTGGAATGCAGATGTATTTCCAATGTCAACATATCTAAAAACCTGCTGAATGGACATAATCTGATAATAAAATACTACATTTTCCTCTGTCATGTGGCGTTAACCTGGCTAATGTGAACAGACAGTGTTAAAAAAGGTGCCTAGAACTCTGGCTGCATTAACATAACTCATGCACTGTAAAGCCTGGTAAACTTTTTTTTTGTTCAACCCAGCAGGGCGGAATGAAAAAAAAAATGATAGCTCATGCTGAGGAACTGTACTAACTAGCCAATGTTAGTAGTGATCTCCCCTTATGTTCTATTGTGTTCTGACAGGGGGGGGGACGGCCCCCCGCCAGAACGCACCAGTCAGCGCTTTTAGCCATTGGCCAAATCGGCAGACCCTTTTCGGTCATGCCCTTTGACAGCAGCCAGCCAAACAGCACTTCCTGTCCCAGGTCAGTTTTTCTACTCCATAGGATTTTTTTCAAGATGTTTACATATGTATTGTTTTATGGGATTTAAAAGTAAATTTAAAAAAATTGGACTTTGGGTGCCGCCAGCCCCTCTTTACATGATAAAAACACTTTTTTGCAAATATATGTATGTATGCATTTAAAAAAATAAATAAAACATTTGAAGGGTTGTAAGCCAACATGATAAGCTCCAAATGAAGAACAAGTCACCACAACACACAAAGAAGCTAGGAGATACAAGGAAGCTGATGTCACAGATGATTGTAAATTTTCATTGGGCAAGAGAAAAAAAAAACACCTAAAAGCTTACAAAACACATGAAAAATGCTTGAAACATCTCTGTATACGTGTGCCAAAACTAAAATTTAACACTGAAAAATCACTTTAAATACGGTCTGCTCAAGTGTGCATACAGCCCTAATGTCTTCTTAGTTGGGGCATATTTTAAGAAACAATGTAACTTCCTTTTCAAAGCATATCCCTAAATGTTTCACTGCAAAATTACTACCGTATTTTTCGGACTATAAGGCGCACCGGATTATAAGGCGCACTAGCAACGACCGGCTGATAAAATGGATATTTCCATATATAAGGCGCATCGGACTATAAGGCGCACCGGATTATAAGGCGCACTAGCAACGACCGGCTGATAAAATGGATATTTCCATATATATAAAGCGCATCGGACTATAAGGCGCTTGGTCGATTTTGTGAGAAAATTTAGGCTTTTACGTGCGCCTTATAGTCCGAAGGTTTACGTCAAGATGACAGATACTGTTAACAAAGAACTCCAGCGATGTCAACAGGTCATATATAAGGCGCACCGGACTATAAGGCGCACGGTCGTTTTTGGGAGAAAATTTAGGCTTTTACGTGCGCCTTATAGTCCGAAAAATACGGTACATTTGTTGTAATCCTAAAGTTTGCCAGCTAACACATACTGTGGTAATATTCATAATAGGATTTTACAGATATTTTACAATCAGATCATATTATAAACAACAGCATAAAAGACAGTAACATTTTTTTTCCCCTTCAGGAAACAGAACACTTAATTAAAATTCACATATTTAGAATCAAATAGTATATAACAGACATGATCACATTCCTAGAGAGAAAGATCATTGCAAAATTATTTCAATAATTATTTCAAAAATTATTTAAACACAATTTAAATTTTAGAAATGATTAAAAAAAATTAAAAGAAGGTAAATGAAATGAAAAAGTGGAGATCATTAGCACAATTATTGGCGATTAGGCCAAAATCTGTGAAAAAGAAAGGGAAATAATACATCCTGTTTGAATGATCTTACCATTTCTAGCAAATTTCTTCCAGTTCTAAAAAATGAACTCCAAATATGTTAGGTGACGATAGTGTAAGATGTAAGATTCAAACAGTATAGGTGTCATTGCTTACACTATGCAAATTTAAAGAGAAAAACCTAGTTTGGATATGCATTCCCCAAAAAAAAGAATCCCAAACCGAACTGAATCCTTATTTTTCACTGTTCATGCAGTCCGACTGCATATATACTAACAAATACAATTTTTTTTCTGTATAAATTTACATAACAAGTGCTGCAGCAAGGGTTAAGGTGCTACTAAACACACAGCAGTAAAATCAGTCTGTATATGCAGTAAAGCATGCTTGTTCTACTCACTGTGTAACCTAAGGGGTTAATCCTCCGAACTGTCTAAAAAGGCTGTTTGATCCTGTCTTCTCTGATCCTCCTTTTCCCCAATCCATCTCCTAATAGTACAGAGCCTCGGGGGCACTTTGCACATGCTCAGTTTGGTTTGTATTGCTAGGGATTTATTTTTATTTTTTTAGGTGGGTGCATCTGATCGACACAAGGCCAATCGGCACTGTACAGAAAGAGGGTCAGGGGTCATGCAGCCTCATAGGGCAGATGATGAATGAAAACTCCTCCAACAAGCTTTAAACAGTGCTCAGCTGGACACTGATATTCACAAGACTGAGATACTGCTAATGAGAAAGGGTATTTAGCAGTTTACATTTACTAAAATAATTGCATTTTTGTGTACTATGGGAGACCAGATATAGTGAATGCAGGGCCCTGGGTTTAGTAAAACTTTTAAAATATGCTGTGCAAGCAACACACTGGAGAGCTGAATCACAGCTCTCACACAAGCGGCAGCCCATTCCGCCAAGGGTCTGATACCTCAACCTGCACACTGCTCCAATCAACAGCATAGTTCAGGAAGTAAGCAGTGGTAAACCACTGGAGTAATTTCAGAAAACATTTAGATGTAATCTTCTGTAGCTCAGGTGCCCAATTTGGACACTTCCTGTCAGTGTTGCGTGTTAATCCTCCCATTCTGCACGTTTCTATTAGTCAGTCTCTTAGATATGTTACCTAACAGGCCAACAGAAAGATATAGAATGGAGTTGTGCATGTAAAAACGTACAGAAGAAGGGAACATTTGGTGCAAAGTGCCAATATTATAGTGCCGAAGGCTGCTAGCACCATTTTTACTGCCAGGTTTACTTTAAATGTATGTAAAGAATACATGCTTACCTAGTAAAAGCCTTATTTCTTCTTTGTGCCAGAAACAATGCTAATATACAATAATGTAAGCAGAATTTGTTATTTTTTCTTAGTAGACAAGGAGAAAAAGCATTTGGTATACACAGGGTGCAACTGCCCCAGAGGTTATGTGTTGTTCAATTTCAGGCACGAAAAAACAAAAAGCTGCTTCTAAAGCTGGTAGCCAGTGTGACATCATTACATACAATATGTGAGAACAGCGAAGTTCCATCACAACCTGGTGCATCAAAGAAAACAGCAGAGTGCTATACTTTTGCTTTTCTGAATACCGAGTTATTGATCTGGATACGTTCTGTAGCTCATGAGTGCTAGCTTCCAGGTCGGGTCAGTGACTGAAACAGCAAAGCAAGGATGAAGGATGACAACCCTAGAGTTTGCACTATTAGAAACTAGTGAGCAACAGCATTTTTCATAGGAGTACCTTGACCTGTTCACTTAAAAACTATTGGGGATGGCTACCTTATTAGTTCCCTCAAGTCACATGGGATCGTGTTAATCTCACAAATACTAGAAAACATAACAAATCTGCACCATCTCAAGTGAGTCTAACTCACTTTCCCAGCTCCGGACTTTGGGGGCCACCCAAAGCTTTATATACATGAAATGCAAAGATTGACATGCATTCCTAGTACATTGAGTGACCTTGGCACAGATGCTTTTTATGAACCAAAATAAATGTTTCAAAGATTGGTGCTCTGTAAAAAAAAAATCTGCTTGGCGTTTGTTAACCTCCCTGGCGGTAGGATTATTTCAGATTTTTGATGCTGAAAGCAGTACAATGTTTTGCATGGAAATTTGGAGTTTTATATTGTAGGCCTGTAATTCTTATGCCCCATACACACTATCAGTTTTTCCATCAGATTTACCAAAACCATGTAGTACAAGGGCCTGCCTGATTGCATACAATTGGAAACTCCTAAGGTTTGACCTCATATTGTATGGTTTTGGTAAATCTGAAGGAAAAACTCAGCAGAAAAACTGTGTGTATGGGGCTTTAGGAACAACACTTAAATCTGTCCAAACAAGACTCTAGTAGAAATCCTGGGTATAAAAGTTTGAAACCCGAAATAATAAATTATTATATAATAAATAATAACAAATAATAATAAAAATTATTCAATAATGTAATCAAATCAAAAACACTAAAATTTGCTCAGTTGCAGAATTGTCGTTACTTTCAGTGTTTGATGACGAATTTCCCCACAAATCACTATCGCTCAATTCTGCAAGTGATTCTAATTTATTATCGCTGGTTTCTAGCTGGTCTAAAACCGCTTTTCATGTAAAGGGACGCTTTTTGGTTGCTATGGACAATCTCCAGTTTCCAGGCAGAAAGAACAGTATTTATGATATAAAACTGCATGCAGGGCACTGGACACAGCACTGGGGACAAAAGGGAGGTGAAATAATGTGATACAGTGATGTAATCTGTAAGAATACAGAGTACTGTTTGTACTGAGTGTTTTTAACTTTTTGAATTTGGCACCATACTCCATTCCCGTGCGTCGTAACGCTCTCAGGGAACAGAGCTTGGCACTGTGATAGAGCCGGCGGAGGAAACAGCTCGCACACACAGCGGGGAGACTTAGCAGGATCCTGGGGACAAGATAAGTAACTTTGCCTGGATCCTGCGATGCGATCCTGAGTGAGGCTCGGGGTTACCTCTTTTGGTACTGAAAATCCACCCCAAGCCACACTTGGGATTACCGCCAGGGAGGTTAAAGTGGTTGTAAAGGCTGAAGGTTTTTACCTTCATGCATTCTGTGCATGAAGGTAAATAACCTATGTGCTGCTCCCCCCACAGCCCCCACCCCCCTAAGAATCACCTGAGACTCCTCTTGATCCAGTGATGTGTGCGAAAGCCTCGCCTGTCCCAGCACTCCTCATTGGCTGAGATAGCAGCAGGAGCCATTGGCTCCCACTGCTGTCAATCACAGCCAGTGAGCCAATAAGGAAAGAACAGTGGGGGGAGCTGAGCCACGGCTCTGTGTGTCTTATGGATGCATAGAGCAGGCCTCAGGAGAAAGCCCCCACCAGTGCCCCCATATCAAAAGTGGTTTGCTATTGGAGGCACTGGTCAAAAGTGAGGAGTCAGGGCTGCTTTGTGCAAAACCATTGAACAGAGCAGGTAAGTATAAAATATTTGTTATTTAAAAAAGACAAATAAAAAACACAACTAACCTTTAGTTCTACTTTAACAGTGTCTACAGGCATCTGTGGATAATGTGGTCTCTATAATTTATTAACTACATAACAAAACAGGCCCCACCCACTAGTCTGAACATTGGGACCTCCAGCAAATGCTGGACATGTACCAAAGCCAGTGCACCCATGCTCCCATTGAAACAATACATACTTTCCTGTCTTCACAATGAGCACAGGTATAGTCTGACAATCTTATTTAAATGGCCTACAATATTATCGATTATCTTTGTAAAAAGATCTGAAATACATGTATTTCAAGGGAGTCTTTGGGCACTGGTGATAGAAAACTTTCAGCTTAGGTTTTCTAATAAAATGAAATGGAATAATGATAATGAACATAGCATGACATTTTTTTCAGAAACGTTTGCTTTATTCCATGAGACAAAAAGGTGTGATGTCTTTAACATACATACATACAACTATAAACACGCAACATATAAAAAAGGTCATACTGAAATAAAGTATCAATAATGTCCAAGAAATAAACCTATCAACATCCACATATGGGAATAATACAAGATTAATGGTCTGTGTTACTCTACAGCAACCAGTCAGCTACCACTTTATATTTTCTTACCTTCCCTAGTAGCAACGAAGAAAGAACCTGATTGCAGTAGGGAACACAGAAAGATCTTCTTTTGGGCATTACATACTACTGCAGCATGATGAACCAGCCTCAATGGGGTTAATTTACCAAAGGTAACTAAGCTTTTCTTTTTAAGGGAATTTGCACCAGAGCTTGGTGAAGGAGGTCAAGCTTCTATTATTCAACAATGTGCAAAACATTTGTTTTTTTGCTTGTACACAATTGGATAATCTATGCAAATTAAAATTCACCACATAAGCAAAGTTCAACTGTCCCTGTAAAATGAACAGCCTATTTGGGTTTAGTAAATCAACCACAATGACTATTACTTGAAGAATTCACAGTACTAGCATACAACTTTGCTATGTAAGTGAAACATTCACGAATGACAATGTACCCTATCAAAAGGTCATTAAAGTGGATATAAACCCTCACATATATCCAGTGAAGTGAACAGCCTCAGATGAAACAAATCTCCCTACATACGTTTTACATGTATATCTGCTGTTTTCAGCTTTAGATATCCTTTAGAAAGTGCAAATCCTGTTACAGATTTTCTCTTCCTGTTCAGCACTGAGTTTTATTGTCTGGGCATACAGCCAAGACAGCTGATTGGAGTAAAGGCACATATCCCCACTCCACATTGGCAAATGAAGGAATGTGCAGACCTGTGCTGTGAGAAGGCAAGCTGTCTGCTAATAAATTTATAGCAACATCCCAGATAAAAATTTCAGGCTGCTTTTATCTCCTGTTGGAGAACTTGTCAGATGTTATCAGGCTGATAACAGAGCTACAAAGCAGGAGAAAGCCACAGAATTTAGAGCTTTGGAGAGAGATAAGAAAACACTACTTTCATTTCATGAATTGGGTTTACATCCACTTTAAAGCATTTATCATCATAATTTTGTAATAGGCAGCTACAGTATATTGAACCATTTACACATTGTAGATAGTGTTGCAAGTACCTTTTCCTGTGATAAATTATATGGTATACAGTTTAGAAATCAAAAAGTAAGTAGTCATTTCCATTTGGAAAGGACACTTAAATAAGGCACAAAACTCAGTGGGACAAACAAACTATATAGGATGTGAACCTTTTCTTTATTAATTAGTCTGAGGACGGTTGTTGAGCATTAATAATTGTTTGCTATATGTAAAATATATAATGTTTAGTAGGTTAGAAGCAAAGGAAACCTAAACCTAAAAAGGCACTTTAAAAGCAACAGAATTATAGAAAAATTGACACAAGCTTATTACACAATAACACAAGATTATTTAGAAAGGCATCACAAAGAGCAAATCTGAAGTGCAGAAACCCATAGATACCTACCAGATCTCATCCTAATGAAGTTAGATCATTTAAGGCTGAATTCTGACTGGTAGCTATGGGCTATTTCATTGTGAATTCTTAAAGGAGCCTCTAAAAATAAATGTAGTCTCTACAGATGTGCTTGCTTTGACTGAACTAATAAAATTAAGTGTAAACATAGACCTTAGACACAGTCCAAAGAAATAATTGGATTAAAGATTGGTATACGAAAGAGCTTTTGTAGACTACCAGTCTTATCACGTCTATTTTTTCACAAGATAAATGTATGCTTTCCAGCAATATAAATATGCATTTCCTGTGCCTGGAATCATTTACATTTTATCTAGCACCATTAGAATTAATTAGAAAAAAAAAAAACTTTTTGATGTGTATAGAAGGTCTTTCATGACTCTGGCGACCAATGATTAACATATGTGTAGCCTAAATTACAATGACTAATGTTTTCAAACCGATTTGTGATTATTGCAAGAAGTCTTATTACCCAGATTGGCCTTTTTAGGTTTAGTCAACCTCAGTATTTCAGCGATTGAAATGCAGTTCAAGGTGAACTGTACCTGCCACAAAACAAAATGCTACGGCTCTGCTTGTGGGTGATAAAGAACAGGAAGGGATGGTCACAGTATATCTTTGGAACAATCATTATACAACGCATCATCATAATTCCTACTGTTGCACCAGCTGCCTCGGTACCCTCCTCATTTACATCTACAAAAGATTTGTGGACTACTTTAGAAAGCACTAGTTCGTTATTACTAGACATTCCCGAGAAGTCTGCTTTGCCTTGGTCAAAAGCATCAGCCATCCCCATGTCACTAAGTACAGACTTCAGGTCATAACTGTCTTCTAGCTTAAACTTTGGTACAAACAACTCCATTTCTGTTCTGTCCATCATGTCTGGGTTTGTCCACTCCAAAAATTTACTATACGTTAACTCTTTTTCAAGCTGAAAAGAACAAAAATTTTGTAACAATTAATTTAAAAATAATTCAGTACACTACTAAAACAACCTATTCGATTGTAAGCTTCCAGGAGCAGGACCCTCCAAACCCTCTTGTATTGAATTGTATTGTCTCCATTTATTTTGTAAAGCTCTGCGCAAACTGTAGATGCTAAACAACCTCAAAGCCTTTCACATAAGCAAACTGATTTCAGCAATACAAAATGCCATAATGTGAAGAACATTGCATTTACAGTGCCTTGCGAAAGTATTCGGCCCCCTTGAACTTTTCAACCTTTTGCCACATTTCAGGCTTCAAACATAAAGATATAAAATTTATAGTTTTTGTGAAGAATCACCAACAAGTGGGACACAATTGTGAAGTGGAACGAAAGCTGTTGGATTTTTGAAACTTTTTTAACCAATAAAAAAATGAAAAGTGGGGCGTGTAAAATTATTCGGCCCCCTTGCGTTAATACTTTGTAGAGCCACCTTTTGCTGCGATTACAGCTGCAAGTCGCTTGGGGTATGTCTCTATCAGTTTTGCACATTGAGAGACTGAAATTCTTGCCCATTCTTCCTTGCAAAACAGCTCGAGCTCAGTGAGGTTGGATGGAGAGCGTTTGTGAACAGCAGTTTTCAGCTCTTTAAACAGATTCTCGATTGGATTCAGGTCTGGACTTTGGCTTGGCCATTCTAACACCTGGATACGTTTATTTGTGAACCATTCCTTTGTAGATTTTGCTGTATGTTTGTTGGAAGATAAATCTCCGTCCCAGTTTCAGGTCTTTTGCAGACTCCAACAGGTTTTCATCCAGAATGGTCCTGTATTTGGCTGCATCCATCTTCCCCTCAGTTTTAACCATCTTCCCTGTCCCTGCTGAAGAAAAGCAGGCCCAAACCATGATGCTGCCACCACCACGTTTGACAGTGGGGATGGTGTGTTGAGGGTGATGAGCTGTGTTGCTTTTACGCCAAACATATCGTTTTGCATTGTGGGCAAAAAGTTCGATTTTGGTTTCATCTGACCAGAGCACCTTCTTCCACATGTTTGGTGTGTGTCTCCCAGGTGGCTTGTGGCAAAACTTTAGACGAGACTTTTTATGGATATCTTTGAGAAATGGCTTTCTTCTTGCCACTCTTCCATAAAGGCCAGATTTGTGCAGTGTACGACTGATTGTTGTCCTATGGACAGACTCTCCCACCTCAGCTGTAGTTCTCTGCAGTTCATCCAGAGTGATCATGGGCCTCTTGGCTGCATCTCTGATCAGTCTTCTCCTTGTCGGAGCTGAAAGTTTAGAGGGACGGCCAGGTCTTGGTAGATTTGCAGTGGTCTGATACTCCTTCCATTTCAAAATGATCGCTTGCACAGTGCTCCTTGGGATGTTTAAAGCTTGGGAAATCTTTTTGTATCCAAATCCGGCTTTAAACTTCTCCACAACAGTATTACGGACCTGCCTGGTGTGTTCCTTGGTCTTCATGATGCTCTCTGCGCTTTCAACAGAACCCTGAGACTATCACAGAGCAGGTGCATTTATACAGAGACTTGATTACACACAGGTGGATTCTATTTATCACTATCAGTCATTTAGGGCAACATTGGATCATTCAGAGATCCTCGCTGAACTTCTGGAGTGAGTTTGCTGCACGGAAAGTAAAGGGGCCGAATAATTTTGCACGCACCACTTTTCAGTTTTTTTATTTGCTAAAAAAGTTTAAATTATCCAATAGATTTCGTTCCACTTCACAATTGTGTCCCACTTGTTGGCGATTCTTCACAAAAAATAAAAATTTTATATCTTTATGTTTGAAGCCTGAAAAGTGGCAAAAGGTTGAAAAGTTCAAGGGGGCCGAATACTTTCGCAAGGCACTGTATCTCTCCCCCTCTTTAAAATAATTTCTTGATCTCCTACAGGCCAGCTTGTATATGGGTGTGCAGCACATATGTAGAGTTAGAATTCTGAGAACTTGCGATTCTTTACCTCCCCTAAAATGTTTTAAAGATGCTTTGATTTTCATTGAGGCTGGGTTCATACTGCCGCATGGAGTGGCTCACAGCAGGGGCCTGGTGCATCCCTGTTCACTGTTTCAGGCCTGATTTCAGTGCGAATTTTAGGCTGAATTCATCCCCCGAAACAGGACTCCTGTGCAATTTGCTCCCCATAGAGAGCCGGTCACAATCTCCTGACATGCGTATTGGATGCGGAGGAAACCCACATCCAATTCACAATAGTGTGAACCCAGCCTAAAGAGTGGCTGTTTTTGCAGACTTTGGCTCAGCTAAAGTCGAGGATGGTAATCCAAAGCACCATATTTCAAGGATTCATATGGAACACATGGAAAAATATTAAAATTAAAAGGGCAAACATTTGCATGCTTTACAACCAACTAAAACAAAATTGTTTTTGGTGACTTTTGTAATGTTATAATTGCCCAAGCCCAGCATAGCCTATGATGACTTAGCAAGGATAAGGCCGCGTACACACGGGCGGACTGTTCGCCCAACCTTGTCCGCTGAACAGTGTTTGGGCGGACAGTCCGCTCGTGTGTGGGCTTTCAGCGGACAGTTTCAGCGGACAGTTGGACGGACAAAGTCTTTCGGAAATTCCGAAAAACTGTCCGCTGAAACTGTGTTTGAGCGAACAGTCCGCCCGTGTGTGGGCTTGTCCGCTGTACTTTCGAAATGAGCGGACTGTTCCCGCTCGGAAAGTCCGCCCATTTCGAGCGCGTGTACAGGTAGGCGGGGCCCGCGAAGGAGACGTCGCGGGCTCCGCCGCCTGGAATGGGCTTAAAGGGGAACCCCAACACCGAAAAAAATCGGCGTGGGGGTTCCCCCCAAGTCCACACCAGACCCTTGTCCGAGCACGCTACCCGGCCGGCCAGGAAAGGGGGGCGAGCGAGCGCGCCCCCCTCCTGAGCCGTACCAGGCCGCGTGCCCTCAACATGGGGGGTGCCTTGGGGAAGGGGGGGCCGCGCGGCCCCCCCACCCCAAAGCACCTTGTCCCCATGTTGATGAGGACAAGGGCCTCTTCCCGACAACCCTGGCCGTTGGTTGTCGGGGTCTGCGGGCGGGGGGCTTATCGGAATCCGGGAGCCCCCTTTAAGAAGGGGGCCCCCGGATACCGGCCCCCCACCCTATGTGAATGAGTATGGGGTACAATGTACCCCTACCCATTCACCTGTGAACTAAAGTACAATAAAAAACACAACACAGAGAAAAAATATTTTATTGCACAGCTCCGGGGGTCTTCGGGGGTCTTCTCGCCGGACTCCTCCGCTATGTGTGTGTAGCTCTTTTGCTAGCGGAGGAGTCCGGCTTTCTTCCTCCCCGCCGCCGGCCTCTTCTCCCGACTTCGGGGGTCTTGTCCCCCTCTTCGGTTCTTCTGCCGGGCCACCGCGCCTGGTCCGGTGGCCCGGTCTTCTGTCGCCGTCTTCCGTTCTTCTGTCGCCGCCTTCGGTTCTTCTGCCGGGCCACCGCGCCTTCTTGTAGCTCTTTTACAGGCGGTGGCCCGGTCTTCTGTCGCCGCTGTCGTCGCCGCCGCCGCCTTCCGTTCTTGTTCTTCTTCTTGTTCTTCTTCTTCTTCTCCTGGAGATGTTGACTCGACGATCTCTCCGGCCGGAATGCCAGGGACACGCTCCGCTGCCACTTATATAGTGACAATGGGGCGGTGTCACATGGTATATGTCACATGGGTTGGTCACATGGGTTGATGTCACATGGGGACTATGACATCGTAAGGGGGCGGGGTCACCATGTGACCAACCCATGTGACATATACCATGTGACACCGCCCCATTGTCACTATATAAGTGACCGCACAGCGCGGCTCTGGCATTCCGGCCGGAGAGATCGTCGAGTCAACATCTCCAGGAGAAGAAGAAGAAGAACAAGAACGGAAGGCGGCGGCGGCGACGACAGCGGCGACAGAAGACCGGGCCACCGCCTGTAAAAGAGCTACAAGAAGGCGCGGTGGCCCGGCAGAAGAACCGAAGGCGGCGACAGAAGAACGGAAGACGGCGACAGAAGACCGGGCCACCGGACCAGGCGCGGTGGCCCGGCAGAAGAACCGAAGAGGGGGACAAGACCCCCGAAGTCGGGAGAAGAGGCCGGCGGCGGGGAGGAAGAAAGCCGGACTCCTCCGCTAGCAAAAGAGCTACACACACATAGCGGAGGAGTCCGGCGAGAAGACCCCCGAAGACCCCCGGAGCTGTGCAATAAAATATTTTTTCTCTGTGTTGTGTTTTTTATTGTACTTTAGTTCACAGGTGAATGGGTAGGGGTACATTGTACCCCATACTCATTCACATAGGGTGGGGGGCCGGTATCCGGGGGCCCCCTTCTTAAAGGGGGCTCCCGGATTCCGATAAGCCCCCCGCCCGCAGACCCCGACAACCAACGGCCAGGGTTGTCGGGAAGAGGCCCTTGTCCTCATCAACATGGGGACAAGGTGCTTTGGGGTGGGGGGGCCGCGCGGCCCCCCCTTCCCCAAGGCACCCCCCATGTTGAGGGCACGCGGCCTGGTACGGCTCAGGAGGGGGGGCGCGCTCGCTCGCCCCCCTTTCCTGGCCGGCCGGGTAGCGTGCTCGGACAAGGGTCTGGTGTGGACTTGGGGGGAACCCCCACGCCGATTTTTTTTCGGCGTTGGGGTTCCCCTTTAAGCCCATTCCAGGCGGCGGAGCCCGCGACGTCTCCTTCGCGGGCCCCGCCTACCTGTACACGCGCTCGAAATGGGCGGATTTGCCTCCGCCTTACGTGGGCGAGTCCGTTCATTTCAAAAGTTGAGCGAACTGTTTGCCCAACCTTGTTCGTCAAACAGTCCGCTCGTGTGTGGGCAAGTCCGCTCATGCAAATTTTGAGCGGACTGTTTGATGAAACTGTTTGCCGAACAAGGTTGGGCGAACAGTCCGCCCGTGTGTACGTGGCCTTAGATGTGCAATTTCTCCAGGTGAAGCAAGTGGGAAGCATTTTTTTACATTTTCTCTATCACCACCAGCTGCATTGTCAAATAGATCTCACTAATCGGCCTACACGATCACAATGGTGTTTATTACAACAATTCCATTCCAATTAATAAACGCTTCTCATACTTAAGTGCCAAGTCAAAAGCTGGCCATACACCTATATATTATCTGCAGATTTTCTATGGTTAGATGGAAAAAGTGGGAGATTACTCCATCCACACAGTTTAGCGAACATGGAGAAATCTGTTGCACTTTTTCCATCTAACCATAGAAAATCTGCAGATAATCTATAGGTGTATGGCCTGCTTTAGATGCAAGAAACAGCAACCATTCTGGATGTATATTGTGCTGGTCTCACTTAAAGCGTTTGTTACACCCCCCCCAAAAAAAAAAAAAAAACGGATCCTGTTCCCTTGAAGCAGGTTATACAGCACAGTGCTTGTGCCCTGCCCCCGTATCACCGGAAATGCCTGGCTGACCCTGCCTGGCTATGCCCTCCCCTCTGTAAACTGACCAGGATAATCAGGACTGCTGAGCCCTGACAACATGGTCAGTTTACGTTCCTCTGTCATCCACAGCCCTGCTCTCCTGCATCTGTGTCTCCTCTGTCCTCCTTCCCCCTTCCCACCCTGTCTGCTCATACCAGTGACCGCCACCTCCCATTCCCCGCTCCTGCTGCTCTCATAACTTCTATTCTAATAAGTGTCCCTGTGTTATATAAACAAATCTGCCGATCAGAGCTCAACTGACTGTCAGCTCTCTCTCCCCCCTCCCTGGCTGATGTCAGCAGGAGTGCTTGGCCCCCACCCACTGAATCTGTGAGCCTGAGAGAGAAGATGGCTGACAAGTCAGCTGAGCCCCGGGAGCTGAGCTTATTATTATGATACAGATGAGGATTACAGGATTTAGTAGAAGTGGGTTAACAACCACTTTAAGCAAAATAAATGCTGATTGGTTGCTATAGTTAACTGCAATTTGTATTTTGAAGACACTGTAATTGTATTTTAATAGCTTACTAACCTGACAATTGTTCAGCCATGTGTGATCAGCTTTGTATGGAGGAGATCCCACCATCCAGATAATCCTTAGCGAACCACAAAACTGCTGTTCGCAGCAAGTTCTTACGAGTGGCTCCTTTCGCATATAGAAATCCTGACATATACTTTCACACACACACATCCTTTATCTATTATCATATCTATTTTAAACATTGTCTACATACTTTTAAAAAGTAGTGTCTATGCAAGCTAGACTCATTACATTGATAGAGTAGGTATCTAGCACAATGACCATAACATAAAGCAAACTTCGCAAACACTGTAGCAATAAAACAAAAAGTACAGCCAAATACATTAAAGGAAGAAAAATATCCAGCATTTTACATGTATACAAATAACAGTCTTTGTTTTACAACTCCATCATTTAATATGAAACCTTTAGGTTAAATTACTATATACTAGTACTATATACGACCTGGTGCCTGGGGCAGCACAGCTGGGGGCATCTCCGTGGACCCTCCCCCCGGTGTGAACGCGTCGGGCCGCCGGTAATTGAGGCTGTGGCTTTGAGGCCTTCTGCGATCCTATGGTTCCTTCTGCAATCTGGCGCCCTCTTGTGGTGGCCGTTGGTATGACAACCAGCAATGCTAATGGAGCTTCCCTTGCCAGTTTTCACTGCCTGCCAGCCTATCTCCTTCCCTTTACTTAGAACCCATAAACATTATATATATTTTTTATTCTAACACCCTAGAAAAAAAAATGATGGTCGTTGCAATACTGTCTGTCACACCGTATTTGCGCAGCGGACTTAATAATTTAATAAAAAAAAGAAAACAGTAAAGTTAGCCCAATTTTTTTTTATATTGTAAAAGATAATGTTACGCCAAGTAAATTGATACCTAACGTGTCACGCTTCAAAATCGCTCCCACTCATGGAATGGCGACAAACTTTTACCCTTTAAAATCTCCATAGGCGACGTTTAAAAAAAAATTCTACAGGTTGCATGTTTTGAGTTACAGAGGAGGTCTAGGGATAGAATTACTGCTCTCGTTCTACCGATCACGGCGATACCTCACATGTGTGGTTTGAACACGGCTTTCATATGTGGGCGCTGCTCACATATGCGTTTGCTTCGGCACGCAAGCTTGGCGCAACGGGGCACGTTTAAAATTATTTTATTTTTTTCTTATTTTAAACTTTTATTTTTATTTTTTTCACTGTTCTTTTAAAAAAAATTTAATTTGTGTCACTTTTATTCCTATTACAAGGAATGTAAAAATCCCTTGTAATAAAAAAAAAAAAAAAGCATGACAGGTCCTCTTAAATATGAGATCTGTGGTCAGAGAGACCTCACATCTCATATTTACACTAAAATGCAATTTAAAAAAAAATTATAAGAACATCCAATTAAAAAGTGATCTTAGAAGGTACACCTTGACCTTTCATAAAAAGTCAAACAACCCAACAGAGGTTACACTGGAGAAGTTTCTTACCTTTTCCAAGCCAGTGGTTCCATCCTGAATTTCATCAGGGAGCAGTATAAACATACTCAACTCATTATTCACATAGGGCAGTTCAATAACTTTTGTGAACAAATCTCCTACGTAGGTCATTGGAAATTTTGCTTTTTTGAACATCATCTGCACAGGCTTGGTTTCATTCTAACAACATAAACCCAAGAATACATTACAATTCACGTCAGCATAATTTCAAAAAACATAATGAACTCCTACAGCTAAGCAAAGTGACCAGTAAAAAATAAAGCAAAACTTTCTAAAATGACATAAACCACATCAAGCAAGGTTTAATAAATGGCCTCTTAAACTACAGAGCTTATACTGCAGAATAATAGTGTATGCAACACCCTATTGACCAGGGGTAATTCATACCCTCATGAATAATACTTGCCATTTTACAGTTCAGTTTCAGATAATAGATTTAATACAGCTTTGCATATTTGCACACAATTTACAGTTTTCTTTTGGCAGAATATGTACTTTATAAAACAATTTTAACTGTTGTGTTTTATTTATGGAAACAAAAAAAAATAAAAAAGAGAAAACCTCCTTCAATTTCTTCTACAAACCTTTGCAAACATTTAAAAGATTTTCTGTCCAGTTACAGTTCTTAACATATTCTGCCAGCTGTCCTAGGTACAAGATACCAAACCTGTATGCATACCTAACCTACCTCTCGCCCACATGGTGGAACAATACTGCACCTTAGATTTGCCTGTCTGCTACTATGTAAAAGAAAAAGTAAACCTCTTTTCCACACCTATCTGGCCAATATCTCTGGTAATGCAGCTGTGCATACCAGCCATGTCAGGTTGGAAGAAAACTGGAACAAAGCGGAGATACTGGTGTAAAAATAGGCAGAAGTTCTATGGCCTTTTGAAAGGATATTAAGAGATTGGACTGTTAATCCCATGCCTGATTATTAGGGGGTTAAATTATACTGTACATGTATATTGATATATCGTAGGTGGATGGATACATTGGGGAGTAGAACGCTCTCTAGCTGATTCTTTCACATATGCAAGTCTTGCAATCTGTCTTACCTCACTGCAACAAATCAGCATTCAATGTATTAAATAGTGGTGTGGCCTCACTGTGGTGAAAGGGCTGTGATTAAAAAACATGTTTAGTGCTTTGCTGGCTTCAGGACTCTGAAGCATTTGGAGCACTATTTAAATAAATGATAAAAAAAAAAAAAAAAAAAAGGCTTTGTCTTGTCAATAATGTAATTAGAAGAACTCTGACATACCACAGGTGCCACACAGCGGTCTGCAGTTTATAAATATGCAGTGTATAGCAGAGAGTGGATAGTGATATATGGACTCGCCATTATAAATCATTAATGAGATTCCAAGTAGTACCTTGGGGTTACAAAGTATCTATGATTCATACCTTATTCAATTTGAAGGGCATTTCTGATGTACTTTGCTTGTCAAACTGGTTGGCCCAATTTCCTTTGAAGTAGATAGCATTTACTAGTACAAGTCTAGTAAGTGAATCCACACTGTCGCTTGGTAACAGGTCCTTGATTTTACCTAAATAAAATTTGAAAATTATGGAACAAAATCAGTACTGAACATTAGAAGGCTTATACAATATATTTTAATATATTCATTAAATTAGTGAAGTCCTTATTCTTAAGGACACAAAGAAAAGTTGCAAACTATAGCCGCTCGCTGTATCACACGGCCCCTCCCTCCGGCGCTCTGCGTCAGTGGATGTGATTGACAGCAGCGCGAGCCAATGGCTGCGCTGCTTTCCATCCATCCACTCCAGCCAATCAGCGGCCAGGCTGAATGGTGGAAAGGACGGCGGGGGAGAGCACGGGATTTTCGAGGGGTGAGGTAAGTAAAACAGGGGGGGGGGGGGGGCTGGGGGCGCAGGCACTGTCAGATGTTTTTTCACCTTCATGCATAGAATGCATGAAGGTGAAAAAACATTTACCTTTAAAACCCCTTTAACCCCAGTATACAGACAGAAGTGAGAGCACAGCCCACACCTCCTCCCAGCTCTCCCCTTTTCTTGTACTCCTGTTAACAACGTAGAAAGCTGTTTCAGTCATCTGCCCGCATCCCACCAACCAATGACGTCATAGGCTGCTAAGGACATGTTGGGCACCCACACAGCTTACTGGGTTGCCAACAGGCCTACAGATAGAAGCACAGAGGAGGAGGGTGACGGGAGCAGGTGCAGGCTGTGTAGGGGGTGGTAATCAAACCCTGGACAGTTCTTATCAGCCAGCATTCCTTTGTCATCTCCTGTATACATACAGAAGGGAGAGCGCAGCCCACATTTTGTGCTAGGAGAGGATATTTGAGAGGGGAATTTGCGATAGGAGCAGGTATTGGGGGGGGGGGCTATTTGTGCTAGGAGCGGGGATCGATTGGGTGGGGGGGGGGAAATAGTGCTAGGAGCAAGGATTTTGGAGAGGGTGATCTGTGCTAGCAGGGGACATGGGGGGGGGGAGTGAATATTTACAACCTGCAGACTACTGAACTCTGCGATACCTTTTGCAGATGTGCACTGGGGACATTAATTCCTAATGGCACCCCAAGCATCTAGAAAATGCACATGCGTTCACACGCGCTAACAACAGTACCATGCGTTTTGGTGTGGCGCAATTTGAAAAATCATGTTGACTTTTTTCATTGCATGCTCCTCATACACAGATCAGCCCATTAAACACAACGTGTGGGAACGTGCAAAAATAACCGAGCACTTGGATACACCTCCTGGTATGAATGAGCTCTCAGGTATGCCCCAAGATTGTGCACAATTCTAAATGTGCCTTGACTGAGAAAAAAGGTTGAGAAACAGTATGTCAAAAATAACTAAAAATGAACAGACTTTCTGAATGGATCAGTAAGTAAAAGATAAACATGAAAAAAGACTACAAAAGAAAACAAATGTAGCCAACACATTTAGGGATTGGTAAGCTGCAATACAGTACATTTTTGTCTTTAGGTTTACTTTACATATATTTTATGAGCAAAGGTTTGTGCGGACATAATCTGTAAACAGAAACTTAAAAAAAAAATTATATATATATATATATATATATATATATATATATATATATATATATATATATATACACACACACAAACATATTTTTTGCCACCTTCTGTCTTTTGTTCCACCCAGGTATTAATTTCTTTTCTACAGTCTTCTGCCTTTCCAGAAAAGTCTACAGCCTGTGAATCTGCATGATAGTGTTTCTGAGTTGATGCAAGAAAATCCTGAAAAATGAAATCATCATTAATAGCAACAATGCAGAAGAAAAAAATATTCTAGTTCAGGCAAAACTAGCAAGAATAAAATTTACTATTACCACTTAATCAAGAAGACTAAAACTTTTTCAGTGACATAGATAAAGGCGTTATTCTTTGGCTTGAAATATATATCCAGTGGAGAAATTCTTTGGGCTAGGAGCAACGACTGTTTAGAACACAGTGATAAAAGATGGACAAATATAGAATACATGTTCAATAATTCACATTTAGTCACATAATATGGAATCCACCTCAATTTAGAACTTTGGGCCAAAATACACATGACATCACACGCACAATATTTAAGGTATAGGATAGGGTACATATTCACAAAAAATGGAAGTATAACTCATCGCTGATCTATTTAAAGGAAAAGGAATATTTTGAGCCCGGGAGGCAGGAAGTGGGAGGAAATTGGATTAAAAAAGAAAATGTGCAAGTGAAAGATATAGTAAAATACGCACTTTACAAAAACTTCAGACACGTGGTGATGAAAATTGACATATAACGGGAAATCCAATTGAAATGTTTTGTGGAGAAATTACCAACCCCAATTAGATCTGGAGAAGAGTACACTCCGTTAGAGAGGTTGGTCATGAAGGGGAACTCTAAAAATAATATAACATGTTTGTACAGAATTCTCTCCGAGGGAGAGGGATCGGAGGTCCCTCCATATGTCAAGAAATGGGAAAGGGAAATAGGAACCAAATGCACTTCACATAGATTAGGGAAAATTTGGAAATTGACTCGGATCCGCGATAGGCGCCAAGATGGCGGAAACAAACTATAAATGTTTGGTAAGATGGCATCCCACGCCTGATAGAATTTAATTGATAGAAATATAATAAAAAGGTACAACGTTCCACATTTCGTGGGACTAAACCATCATTAAAAAATATTGGTTGGAGATATTAGACTTTATAAAGCTAAATCACTAACAAAATAATCCCAGCGGACCCATGGACGTGTTTATTCCATGGGACTAATAGATCAGTGAGGCAATATAAAGCGTCAATAAGTCCAATCTTGTTTAACGTAGCAAAGAGCCTAATTTAAAAAAAAAAAAATGGCAGGAAACAAAGCCCTAAAATTCGGGATTGTATATTCCGAGTGAACAGGATACAAAAGTTCGAGAAGGAAGAGGAATGGGAGGAGGATCATACAGGCAAGGTTGACTGGAAGGCTAAATGAAAGAGCGGGACAAGTTTAAAAACTCCTGGAGATAACCAAATGAACTAGAAAACAAGTCTGGAGAGAAGTGAGGAGTCAGGAGGAATAGGGAAGATGATAAGTAGTGAAAGGGACAGGAGAAGATACATTACCTACACTGATAGAGACATTGGTGCATGGGGGGGGGGGGGTAAATTGGATGTTTGAATAAAGGACGTGGGTAATTTTAATTGTGATATATATTTTTGTATGATGGAAAATTATAAAATGAAATAAAGAATTAAAAATAAAAAAGAACACGGTTTATACTGCTATCCAAGGCTGCATTCGAGAGTTTGCCCCTTACTAAGGCTGCTTTCACACTGGGGCTGTATTCAGGCGTTACAGCGCAAAAAATAGCGCCTGTGTAGCGCCTGGAAAAAACCGGCCCCTTTCACTCCAGTGTGAAAGCCGGAGGGCTTTCACACTGGAGCGGTGCGCTGGCAGGACAGTGAAAAAAGTCCTGCTAGCCGCATCTTTGGAGCGGTGAAGGAGCGGTGTATTCACCGCTCCTACCCATTGAAATCAATGGGACAGCGCGGCAATACCGCCGGCATAGCGCCGCTGCAGCGGCGCTATGTGGGCGGTTTTAACCCTTTTTCGGCCGCTAGCGGGGGTTAAAACCACCCCGCTAGCGCCCGCAGACCGCCGCTAAAACGACGGTAAAGCGCTGCTAAAAATAGCGGCACTTTACCGCCGACGGCCTCACCGCCCCAGTGTGAAAGGGGCCTTACTGTCACAGTGACCCATGGTGTCACAGACAAGAAGTCAGTTAATATATATATATATATATAATAATATATAACAGGGACACAAAAAAGCTGCAGGGGTTGAAATTTTCCATACTCTAATACCAAAAAAAATACTTCTGTCTGTACTGCGGTGGAGAGATCAAGATGATTCAAATGGAGCTGATGAAAAAAAATGCATATGGGCCTAGTCAATATATTTATATATTTAAAAAAAAAAACCTTAGATATGTTTCAATCTCTTAAGATTAATTTACAGAGAATACAAACTGTCCATGTTATCTAAACCAGAAATCCCCAGGCCACAGCCTGTTAGCAACTGGGCTGCACAGCAGCAGACATCATCTCCTTTAGTGAATTCACAAGGGAATGGAGAGCTGCCGGAGCACTTTACTGTTCAGGCAGCTATTTGTTGCCAGCTGCGGTAGGGAGCAGTGTGGTGCATGATTCAGCGTATCACATGCCACCCAGGTATTTATTATTTGCTTTGTACAAACTTTATACGAAGTACACTTCATTCGTGGCAATGTACAGTAGCACATTGTCATGTGATTCGGCACGACGCACTGCGATAAAAAGGCATCATTCTTGCTTTTTAGCATAGCCATAGGCTGCGTTGCAATGTGACTGGGGGACAAACAATTGTTTGCTGTGTGTCCTTGCGGTGACAGAGGTTTTACAATGCAGCAAAACATCTGATGCTGCACACTGTGTGAATTAACCCCTACAGCCACTTGCATTAGCGCCTGAGCTTTGCCCGATGACCTGAGGGAGGGGCAGAGGTGGTGATGCTAGCCCTGGGGAGTGGGAGAGGCTGCAAATACAGATCATTAGCAGAGACTCCTATGAAAACCCTGTCAGTGATAGGCAAGTGACTGCAAAAATTGTCTTCCATGAAACTGGTCCCTGGTGCCAAAAAGATTGGGGACTGTTTATGTAAACCATAGCACAATGTCTGAACAAACATATAGGAGGGAAACTACAATATCTACTTTAGACCTTTTAATCTGTCTGAAGACAGAATGGAAACAAAAGCAACATTTACTCACTTATCTTATCATTAACATTTAGTAATAACACACTAAAGATGAGCTTACCTCAAGGAAGGTAAATGACTTTTCTCCATAAAGACGATTGGCGGTTCTCAAAAGGTAATCAGTGCCTGGCTTGTTGATTTCAGAGATAAGAGACTGAAATGATGAATGAACATCTTTTGCCTTTTCAAACTGAAGAACCTGGGGAAAAAAAAAAAAACAGACTTATTAGCTGGATCACCAAGTGAAAATAAAAGTAATAAACCCTAAAAAAAAAAATACAAACACAGTCATCGCATATAAAAACTGGTAAGCTGCAATGAAATGAATGTTTGCTTTTGGGTTTAACACCACTTTAAAACATTTTGTAACTGATTATTATTATAATATTACATCTTGAAAAATGCAATGTTAGTATAACCCTAGAAAGTTTCAAAACTAGTCAACTACAAAATGGTGTATGAAATTTTACTCTTAAGACCTAAAGTCTAAAAGTAAAAAAACAAATATCACATTGGTGGCCCAAGAGCACTAGCCCTGCGCAAAATAAAAATCTTGCACTGTGAAGATAAATATAAAAGAATTGCATCTCCAACACTTCCTGTTCAAACGCTGCCTATGCTGTTCAGATGCATCTTGGGATATCGAGGTTGTTCCGATTTCTCCCTCTTATCTGTCTAGTAGTATTAAAAGTATCTTCTTATTTACTCAGAAATCCTAATGTGATTATACAAGGTCTACGAGTTAAGATATACATGTAAAATCTGGGTCTCCAGACCTGACTAGCAGTTAGAATGGGTTGCATGGTCTTTTTACATTTATCCACAAATGTAAAAAGGTCAACATCCCCATTGGGTGCAAAAGGGTATAAGGCCGAAGTGGCGAATCCCAAAATGTTTGTGGCATGCAATTAAATAGTACCAGTGAAAATTGTAAAACTATGTGGCAAAGAAAAAAAAAAAAAAATGTCCCTGCGTTTGTGCTGTCAGTAAAAGGCAAAAAAAAAAATGTCCCTGTATCAGTGGTGTCACTGAACTGAAAATGTCCCGGAGTTGGTGATGTGAATGGAGTGAAAAAATGTCCCTGCAAGTCCATGGTGTCACTGAAAAAAATGCCCCTGCATCAGGGGTGTCACTGAAAGAAAATAAAAAATTGTCCCATATATCGGTGGTGTCATTAAAAGGAAAAAATGTCCCTGCATTGGCGGCATCAATGAAAATAAAAAAAAATGTCCCTGTGTCAGTGGTATTGTTGAAAAGGAAAAAAAAAAAAGTCCCTGCATTCAGTGGTGGTGTCTACAAAGCACCACTCCCAATATAGAGCTCTTCCCTCAACTCGGACTCTCCCCTTCCTCATTACAAAGCTCACCCCCAGCCTCCTAGTACAGTGCTCCAACCTCCCAGTACAGAACTTCCCATTTCCTCCCACCCCTCCAGTACAGGGCTCCTTCCTCCTCCCACCCTCTCAGTACATCACTTCCCCCTCCTTGCACTCCCCTAGTACAGAGCTTCCCTCTGCTCCCACACACCCCCAGTACAAAGTTCACAACTCCTCATACCCCCCAGAACAGAGATGCCCTTGTTTCCCAGTCCCCCCCCCCAGTACAGAATTACCCCACTACACAGAGCTCTCTCCTCCTCACCCCCTCTCCCCCAGTACACAGAACACCCCAACCCCCCCCCCCCAGTACAAAGCGTCCACCCCCCAGGACAGATATCACCTGTTCTAGTCCCCCAGTACACATCTACCCCTAGCCCCCACCAGATTAGTGCTCCTCCGACTCCCCCATTATACAGAGCTCCTCCCACTCCAGTACAAATCTCCCTACTCCCCAGTACAAAGCTCCCCCTCCTCACAGTCCCCTCCAGTACACAGAGTTCCCCACTCTCCCACCCAGTACAAAGCTTTCCACTCCTCCCATCCCCTAGCCCCCACTCCAGTACAAAGCTCCCCAATCCCCAGTACAGAGCTCCCACCCCTTAGCCCCCTCTGGTACACAGAGCTTCCTCCTCCTACCTCTCCTCCCAGTACAAAGTGCTCCCTCTTCCTCCCACTCACCCAGAACAAACCCCCCCCCCCACCTCTAGTCCAAATCCCCCCATGCAGCGCTCTACCATCTGACCCTAGCTATTTACCCAGTCCTGCAGAGTGCTCTATTCCCATTGTCCTGGCAGCTGCTCCTCCTGAACTGGGGGCGCGCTATCATGTCTGAACACTGAATTTACACAGGGAGCCACTTCTGTATTTACAAGTGACAGTGGCCAGTAGAGGGCACAGGACTAGTGCCGGAGGTGGCAGTACAGAAAATGCCACGTTAGACAAGGAGAAGGGAGCTGCTAGAGATCTTCCCTAACCCCTACCCCCCAGGAAAATTAAAAAAGAAAAATGCCATGCTTGCCCATTTACATCTGCCCACTCATAGACATACAATGTGGTTCCTTATGGATCCATCTGAAAAGCTGACACATGGATCCAGACTGAGTGCAAGTGTGAAAGTGTCCTTGAAAAACCAGAAACACAATCCAATACTGTAGTTACACAGGGCAATTGTGTCTTATGTGGTCAGTATATGTATCTGTGCTCTGTAACAGATTTATTGGGTATATTCTTGCATATATTTATATACAGACCTTTGACATTTGAGCAGCAGTATTTCCTTTGGCTCCCAAATGAATCATTGCCAGAGCTGAGGAGATGCTTAATGGGGAGAAGAACAAGTTGCATTTTCTATCCTTTTCATTCAGCTTCCGAAAGAGATCAATAGCAAAGGAGCCATTTGCTACACTGAGAGAATCCATTTTTTCAAGCCTGCAGAATTAGTGAAAAATCAATGACGACATAACAATTCAAGCTATACAACAATAAAAGTTAAAACTGAACTCCAGAAATGACCTATTTTTAAAACTTACATTGTAAGAAGAATGAGATGCAACTAAGCTGGACCAAACAGTCAGTACTGGTCTTTTCGAGGGCTGATCGAACAACTTGCCATCTGTATACCGAGCACAGGGGGTCACTTGCTCCTCACCTCCTCCATTCAGAGAGTGTCTTGTATCTTTTTTTTCAATACGAGATGTTCTCTGATTGAATGAAGTGGTGATCGTGAGCCCCTGAGAGGCTGAGCCAGCCACTCCCGGCCCTTCCACAGCCCAGAGCTTCAGTGATTACAGAAGGGGCAGAGCAGACAGCGGTGACTGACAGTCCCCAGATCTCTGCTCAGGGAGCTCCAAGAACCGAGCAATCGGTGGTGTTTGAGCTCTCAGTTCTCTACCTTCAAGCCGACAGGGGACAGATGCAGCCTTGGAGCGAAGCTGCATCCACTTAAGTAAAAAATCCCAAACTTCTCTTTTAATGCAAATTAACACAACAGTATAAATGAGCCCTGAATACTTATCTCAAATAGCTGGTCAAGTTATCCTATTTCCCTACTGACATATTCTGAACTACAGAGGAAACACAAAAATGCCCATCTCCTGTCAGAAGAATAGGTTTTTACTGTATTAAATAGAAGCTGCTTTTCTGTGTGAAAAACAAAAGCTGTACCGTATTCATTTTCATCAATGTTTTAAGCAGTTTCACAAAATGGAATGAACACAAACTTCCTGTGACTTAACTTTTTAAAAGATGGTCTATTCTCTAATAGTTGGCTTCAGCCGTATAGGATTTTAATTCCAACTACTGGGGAAAAAGCCTCGATTCACTGAACAACCATGTGAATAATGACACGCGTTTAACCACTTCCAGTCTGAGCCAATTATGACCATTCTCTCCTACATGTAAAAACCAACCATGTACAGTACTTAGAACCCCCAAATATTATACATTTGTTTTAAGCAGAGGCTCTAAAGAATAAAATGTTGGGCGTTACATATTTTTATGCCATTTTTCGAACGCAATTGTTTTGGAAAATATACACTTTAATTTTAATGTGCAAAAACACAATATAACTCATATAAACAATTGTTTGGTAAAATATAAAAGACTATGTTACGCCAAGTAAATAGATACCAAACATGTCACGCTTTAAAATGTCGTATGCCCATAGAACCAAAGTACAGTACCTAAAAATCTCCATATGTGCTCCTTTAAAAGCCCTTACAGGTTACCAGTTTAGCGTTACACAAGGGGCCTGGTGCTAGAATTATTGCTCTGACGTTCGCAGTATGATTATTTCCATTTTTTTTTATCAACTTTATTGCTATCATAAGGGATGAACAACATCCCTTGTTATGGCATGGGCTGTGCCAGGTACTCTTTATTTAGAGATCTGGGTCTGTTAGACACCAGATATCTCCTTTGGCCTCCAAAACATCAGATCAAACTGAGATTTGTTTGATCCGATGCTTTAACATCAGTTCCTCTCATTGTGTGCCTGGAACCAGATGCCACCAGTGGTATCTTTATCAAACTCTGATTGCATGGGAGAAACCAGTAAAAGATGACGGCGGGGGAGGGGAGGACCCTTCCTCCATCTGTAAAATTAATCCAGCGGCTGTACGGTCCCTCGGATTACTGTTACTGGAAAAAAGATCACAGGGGGCTAAAAACAATACCATAGCAGTCATGATACCAATATAACTACTTCAACCTTAGGCTGTTTATTAACGACCTATGGATGGGAAGTGGTTAAGCCCAAATGAGGTCTATCATGTTTTTACTCTCCTAAGAGCCGGTTCACACAGGGGCAACTCAGGATCAGACTTCAGGTTGCCCCTAGTCGCCTCAAGTCACGCTACACGTAAAAGACAATGTAAGTGAATGAGAGCTGTCTTAATGCACACTACTGAAGTCGCTCCGACTTCATAAAAGGTTCCTGTACTACTTTTATCCGACTTCTAGGTGACTGGTACCCATTGATTTCAATGGAAGTCGCCTCCAAGTCGGATCTCCATCTATATTGAGGCGACAATGTCACCTCTCACAGAATAATAAGCTCTCGAGAAGGAACGCCATGACAAATTTTAAATAAAAAAACGGCATGGGCTCCCCCTCTGGGAGCACACCAGGCCCTTAGGTCTGGTATGGATTTTAAGGGGAACCCCCCTACGCCGAAAAAATCCATACCCTTATCCGAACACGCAGCCTGGCCGGTCAGGAAAGGGGGTGGGGACGAGCGAGCACCCCCTCCCCTCCTGAACCATACCAGGCCGCATGCCAACAAGGAGGGGTTGGTGCTTTGGGGAAAGGGGGTGCCCTGTGGCCCCCCCACCCCAAAGCAACTTGTCCGCATGTTTATGAGGACAAGGGCCTCTTCTCGACAACCCTGGCCGTTGGTTGCTTATGGGAATCCGGGAGCCCCCTTTAATAAGGGTGCCCCCAGATCCCGGCCCCCCACCCTATGTGAATGAGTAAGGGGGTCTCCCGCTCTCCGGCGTCTTCTTGCAGCTCTTTTACTAGCGGAGGAGCCCGGTCTTCCTTAGTCCTCCTCCCCTCTTCTTCCGATGTTGACACACCACTCTCTTCCACTGTAATGGCTTGTGGGACGTCTTATATTAGGTATGCAGTGTGGTCACCGGGTGATGTCACGCGGTGACCCCGCCCCTTTATGACGTCAAGTCCCGGGGCATGCTGGGACTGTGACGTCATAAAGGGGTGGGTCACGGTGTGACATCACCATGTGACCACGACCCATACCTATATAAGTCACCACGCACGTCGCACAAGTCATTACAGTGGAAGAGAGTGGCGTGTCAACATCGGAAGAAGAAGGAAGAGAGAAGAGGGGAGAAGGACAGAGGAGACCGGGCTCCTCCGCTAGTTAAAGAGCTGCAAGAAGACAGCGGAGGAGCCCGGGAGAAGACACCGGAAACCGGGAGAAGAGGCCGAACAGAGCAGAGAAGTCGGAAGAAGACCCCCGGAGCTGATTAATAAAATTACTTTAAAGACCTGTGTTGTGTCCCCAAAGCACCAACTCCCCCATGTTGAGGGCATTCGTCCCCATCCCCTTTCCTGACTGGCCAGGCTGCGTGCCCGGATAAGGGTCTGGTATGATTTTGGGGGAACCACCACGCCGTTTTTTTTGGCATAGGGGGTTCCTCTTAAATCTATACCAGACCTAAGGGCCTGGTATGCTCCCGGAGGGGGAACCCATGCCGGTTTTTATTTAAAATTTGGCGTGGAGTTCCCCCTTGAGAGTTCATTATTCTCTGATTGGCCACGGCCAAAGTCTCCTAGCATGGGGCGACTTAAAGTCGTGTTGTAAGTCACTTCAAGTCGCGCTGTTATTCATACTCAAGTCGTGTCCAAGTTGCCTCTGAAAGTCGCGCTGGAAGTTGTGTTGCCCCTGTGTGAACCAGCTCTAACTGCTGGCTCCTTGCTTCTTGCCTGGAAATTGCATTCTCTCATTGAAAATGCTACTTTCTGCCCCTCTTCCCAAGTGATCTCTGCTGGCATAGAGGAGCAAGTGCACAGACCAGCATTGTAGAGGGCATGCGTCAGAATATTTCTGTCAGCGAGTGCAGTGGGTCTATATCTGATGCCCGTTGAGCTGCACAGTCATATTTGGTAAAACAGAGGCAAGACTTTACATAAAGGTTGTTAGTACAAGTCTTATCTGACTGCATATTTGTATGCACATCTGTGACTTTGACTGGGCCTTAAAGCTGAACTCCTATAAAAAAATAAATAAATAAATAAATAAAATCAACCCTTGGGATAAAGGAATACGTTGTAATACCTTAAAATGTCAGAGTGTATACTTTGCTCAGGTGAATGAATAATCAGCCATCCAATGTGGGTGCCGGCCCTGGCTCGCGACCATGCAAATAAAAGGTAATAGAAAAAAAATCAGCCACACATCACCGGGAGCTTGAATGATGAAAGATCTTTTATTCACATATGCCAAAAGTAGACAGGATACAATAAAAGGTAGACGCATTTCACACAAAGTCAACGTGCTTGTCGAACAAGCACTGAGTTTGTGTGAAATGCGTCTACCTTTTATCTGGTCTATTTTTGGTATACGTGAATAAAGGATCTTACTTCATTCAAGCGCCTGGTGGTGTGCGGCCGATTTTCTTCCATACCCAATACTTAACTTACTCCTAACAT
The DNA here is from genome assembly GCF_037356315.1 of Lithobates pipiens. Lineage (NCBI taxonomy): Eukaryota > Metazoa > Chordata > Amphibia > Anura > Ranidae > Lithobates > Lithobates pipiens. The sequence goes on along the minus strand of NW_027507764.1, from coordinate 335,710,758 downwards.
CTGCCCTCTCCATTTCTCTCCAACCTAAGCCCTTACGTACAACTATTATGTAGGACTATTGGCCCTGCACTGCACTTGATGATATCAGAGTGTGACCACCTGGTTGGAGTGCGTTAGAGAAGAGGCATCGGGGGAACCAGTTGCGCAGATGAAGGGAGTCTGCTGGAATGAGGAATAAGGTATTACCCCTCCTCAATTGAGAAAAGCCCACGCATTGATTACACTGCATGCAACACAATCCGTGAATGGGGGAGAGTGACAACTGGGAAGGTGCACTTGCAGGACGGGAAAAAGAAAAGTCCCGCATGTAGCATCTTTGGGGTGGTGCGGAAGCAGTGTATACACCGATCCCAAAACATCCTGCCCTTTTAAATGAATGGTGCAAAGCGATTCGACAGTACCGCAACATGAACGCTTAAAAAAAAAAAAAAAAACACACATACACCACACACATCAAAAACACAAGAATACTTTTTTTTGCCTGCCTGGAGTAGGGCACAGCAATATTTATTAATGCTCTAACTTAAAAAAAAAAAAGAAATATTGTTCTACTGAGTGGAGCCCTTTGATTTTCTCCCAACACAATGCAACAAAGCAAAGAAGAAAGACAGAGCCCTATTAGGCTGGGTTCACACTGCTGCGGGGGTAGATCCGGATGTGATTCGCACCGCAAATCACATCCGATCTCCGTAGCGATGCGAGTTCAGCCATACAGATAGTATGGCTGAATTCGCATCGCTCCCGCAGCAAACTCGCACGGGACCCTTTTTTTGGTCCGCAACAGAATCGGATCGCATGGGGGTTCACACCATGCGATCCGATTCCTGTGCGAGTCGGCAGATCGCACTGCGATATGCGGACGGATCTGGGGGTGTCATTAACATATCATTGACACTCCCAGCCGTCCGCATAGGGCAGTGTGAACTGCCGGCGGGAGGTGTGCGATGCGGGAAAACGCAGCAGATTCGCGGCGTTCCCGCATCGCAGCGGTGTGAACCCGGCCTTAAAGACATAGTTTAGACTGTCCAGGCATTTGTTCTGGTTTTCAAAACTAGAGAAAAGCCCTGCTGCCATCCAGCTATTCTGTTGTCTGCTCACATTCTACCACCATGATCGACTTTTACTGCATTCAACTAATTGAGTAAGGAACATCTAGAGAACCTTGCAGATGCTCTGCTAGACCTCTCCACTAGATATCCTCCAGTAGAGTGTACAGATATGTTGGCAAACTGCTGGAGTTCATATGGTTCGCTGCAGCAGGAGTTATCCTGGTAAGTTGCTTGAGTGCACCAAAATGATTAATTACTGTTGTTAGGTATTGTACAGAAACCTCTGGAACTTCAGTAGAGTGCGATTTTCACTTCCTTTTATCACTCAAAGTTGCTCAATGTTTCGCAAAAGGATGGGGAATATTAATCATTTTGTGCTTAAGATGCAAGTATTTTGATGGTGATGCTTGCTCTGTTTAACAGTGTATGAACTTTTAATGAAACAATACTTTCCCTTTTTGGGTGGAGCTCTGCTTTAAAGAAAGTTCCCCTTCTCTTCCTCTCCCCCTCTGCTGCTACATTTGGCACCTGGTTTTGACAGGTATTGCTCCCACTTCCAGCTCAGTTCACCACCCCCCTTCCCCTGTAGCCAGCCCATTCACATGCACAGTAGTAGACTGGCTGTGAAGCCTTAAGGCTTCACTGCCAGTTTCCCTTTGTCAAAATGGGTATGCGAGCATCTGACAGCTGACTGAAAAACCCACATGGGCGAGGACATGGCTGGCTTCCTGGACAGTGCAGTACTTGTAGTTGCTGAATTTTTTGGGAGGGAGCTCTTCTTTATATGCTTACAATTACAGATCCACAATAAATACTACTGATCACTAGTACCTACACTTTATTGGCTAATCATGTTCCAATTAGACTATAGGGAATAAGACACAATTTAGATGTAAAAAAAAAAAAAAAAAAAAAAAAAAAAAAAAGGGATTTTGGATTCAGGATAATATGCATTATATAAAAAGTGATACTAAATACACAGGGATTAATTTACAGTATCCCTTCTATTTCTGTATATGATTGCACTGTAATTATAAAAAATAGAAACACCTTTTTGAATTGATATACAGCTGTCACATGACCCAGCTCTTTCCCAGCCTGTCTGTAGGGAAACGGTAGCAAGAGGAGCTTATAGTCCTCTTCTGCTATTCACATGTTCAAAAAAAATAGCCTTGTAATACAGGAGTAAAATATCAAATGGATTTTAAAAATTGTCATACAAAATATATATTTAAAATGAAAAAAATTATATATATATACATATATTTTTTTTTTAGCAAGAACATGGTGTGGGCAGATTTCTGACAGTCACAGACTGTGTGGAGTATTTTTTAATTACACGGATGGGATTTTTAAGGTGCCATATGAAGCAATATATCAAGATACGGAAATTTTAAAAATCACAAAAAATAAATATTTTACATATACTAAAGTTAAAAGCAATTTTTTTTTTTGGGGAAAACTTTGCAATTGCATATAATCACAATTTGCGTCCAGAAATTTGTACATAAGAAACATATCAATGGTACAGCGGTAACATATATGACATTCCAAACCATTTATATTAAACCAACAGCCCATCATCCTGCAATTAAACATGGGATGGCATGAACATTATTCCGTTCCTCTTTACCCCCCCCCCCCCAGCAGGCCTTTCCTATTCTCATTTTTCCTCAGCCAGCCAGTCTGATCAGTTCTGTGAGCCCCTGTATTTATCCATCTCTACGTACACGTTTCCCCATCCCCCATCCATCTGTCCCAAACTTTGGAAAATGTTTGTGTACATACCCTATGCTTGTATATCAGCTTTTTAAACGGTAGGGTATTGTTTACATCTCTTTTCCATTCTATTACAGTCGGAGGGGAACTCCTCATCCACAGTTGGGCCACAGCCTTCCTGGCTGCAAACAGAGTTTCATGCATAAAAGTAGCTTGATGCTTGTCAACCTCAACATCGTGCAGCAGTCCCAATATACATAGTTTTGGGTCTAGTGTCACTGGCGAGCCCATGACATCATGCATAAATTGAACCACTTGCAGCCAAAATGGCTGTAGATTGACACATTCCCAAATTAGGTGAAAGAATGTGCCAGGGTAGTGACCACATGCGGGACAATGTGATGATTGAGTTGGTCTGAATTTGGCCAGTCTGAGGCGTCAGGTATGAGCAGTGAATGATGTATAGCTGCGTCAACCTATCTATCTGAGAGCTTGGGTGACGTCCTCGAGACGTTATCTATGACTTCATCCCAATCAGTGTCGCTAATGTCGCCCAGATCGGACTCCCATTCTGCTTTAGCTTTCTGGATTACCGTGACCGTCTTGGGGAGGCGAAGTGTAGAGTATATATTGGATATCAGTTTTCTAGAATCTACATCCAGAATTATGTCTAGTATTAGAGGACGGGTTAAGGAGATCTCCATATGCCTAAATTGGGTTTTCAGTGCATGACGCAATTGGAGATAGCCAAATCGTAATTGGCGTGGCAGTGCAAACTCATCCTGAAGTGAGCGAAACGGTTTGGGTCCCAGTTCCGTCAGGACTTGGTAGAGGTATACCACCCCGTAGGAGGGCCATAGGCCTGAGTCTGGTAAGTGTTGCAACTCTGCCATATAACTGTTAGCCCAGAGTGGTGTGTGTGAGTAAATATGTCCCCTATTTAGCTTTTTTAAGGCCGTATCCCAGATTTTTTGGTGGTGCGCAAGCATGCCATCATTATACCTTCGGGTCCTCCTATGCACCTGTCCTCCCCTAAAAATGGCCTGCAGGGGAGACACTATGGGATTTCCCGGGCTATCCCCCACCAGGACTTGATACCGAAGTGCCTCCGTTGTATTAAAATAGTGTAGATGGGACAGCTGTGCTGCAAGATAGTATTCCTGCAGATCAGGAAGCGAGGCTCCCCCCATGGTGGTAGGGTTTTTAAGAGTGAGCCAAGCTAATTTATGTCGTCCATGCCCCCAAACAAAGGTGTTAAGTATACTTTCCATTTTTTTAAATACTCTAAGAGGAATACACAGGGGGGGCATGCCAAACCATGTAGAGAATTTTGGGCAAGAGAACCATTTTCACTAAATTAATTTGGCCCATAACCCCGAGTGGTAATTTGGCCCAGGCCTGCGTCTTGTTTTTAAGCAGCGTAAATAGAGGCTCTATATTAAGTGAACAGTAGTCCCTCAGATCTCTAGTTACCTGCACCCCCAGGTATTTAACCGACCCCACCCTGATCAGTGGTAGCTCCGGGGGTTACCTGTGGCGGAGGGAATTGATCCACCGGGACAATTTGGGGCTTGTCCCAGTTCATGCGCAGTCCCGAGTAATTTCCTATTCGTTCAATAATTTTCAGTGCCGCCTGGAGAGACGGACCTTGATCTGCCAAATACAGCAGCGTGTCGTCTGCGTATAGTCCTATTATATCCAGGGTGTTACCTATGCGTAGGCCCTCTACGTCCGGGGATGCCCTGATTACCATTGCTAGGGGCTCAGCCGCCAAGGCATACAGAAGAGGGGACGGGGGCACCCTTGTCTGGTTCCCCTCTCTAGTGGAAACTGCTCTGACAGCCATCCGTTGACAAGAACTCAAGAAGTTTGGCCCAAACCCAAATCTCCGCAAGCACTCCCATAGGTAGGGCCATTCCACCGAATCAAATGCCTTCACCGTGTCTAACGCTACTATGACTCGCGATCCCGAATTGTCATGGCGTGCCTGTATGTTCATGAACAACCTCCTAATGTCCATGAACCCGGTTTGGTCAGGGTGTATTAGGGATAATATAACGAGATTCAGTCTAGTGGCAAAGATCTTAGCCAGGATCTTGATACCTACTTGTAAAAGGGAGATAGGCCTGTATGACTCTGGGAAACACAGATCCTTCCCTGGATTAGGGAGTACTATAATTTGTGCCTCCTGCACGGACGGGGGAAGGGCCCCTTCACTAAATACATTGTGGTAGTAGTTTAGCTGTTTTGTCAAGGTAGGGGTGAGGAATTCAGAAAAGGTTGAGTAAAATTCCAAGGGTAAACCATCTAGTCCCGGTGCCTTGGACTTAGCCAGCTGTGACACAAGTTAAAAGCAATTTTAATCATAAAAACCATCATAATAAAATTCATGCAGTCATAATGTGTAATGTAGTTTCAGCTCAACATGTTTCACCATTCAGTGGCTTCCTCAGGAAACTTGTGAAGCACTGTACCGAAGATTAAGATGTGAAAAACGGTGGGTTTGTAATATTTTGTGAGAAAAAAAAATATATAACATTGTGTATAACATATGTATATATATATATATATATATATATATATATATATATATATATATATATATATATATATATAAAATATATAACATTCGCGCCTGCCCTATAGCTGAAATACGGCTGCAGAGCGGACGCTAACTGCCGGGAGGCCGTTCCTGAACGACCTCCTGTTTACTTCCGCAATGCGCTCTCCCACGAGCACGCATCAGGGAAGTTCTGTGCTGGCCGTGTCCCTCGGACACAGCCAGTCACAGATCGCTGTAAATGGCCAATCACAGCGGCCGTTTACAGTGCGATCGGCATGTCCAATGTGAGATGATCTCATATGTAAACATATGAGATCATCTCTCAGCGCCGCTCTCCTTCCTCACACAGACAGCGTGAGAAGGGAGAGATCAACGGCTGCAGCGGCTGTAAGTTTAAGAAAAGAAAAGTGCCATCTGCCCCAGTGCCATCCTCCCCCCCAGTGCCACCTGTTAGTGTTATCTGTCCCCAGTGCCACCTGTCGTCAGTGCCATTTGTCCCCAGTGCCATCTGTCATCAGTGCCACATAGTGCCATCTGTCATCAATGCCACTTATCAGTGCCATCTGTCATCAGTGTCACGCATCATCGGTGCCACGTATTAGTACCATCTGTGCCACGTATTAGTGCCATCTGTCATCAGTGCCACATATTAGTGCCATCTGTCATCAGTGCCACGTGTCATTGTCCTGGTGCTCCAGGGCCTTCAAAAGTGTAAAAGGTAGTCAACAAGTTAGATGTGTAATTTATGTTCCTAGAACATGTGACGGCGCTCCCTGCATGTTGGGCCTCTCTATGTGGCCAGGCTGTGAAAAAGTCCCACACATGTGGTATTGTAATATTCAGGAGGGGTAGCAGAATTTTATTGGGGGTGTCATTTGTGGTATACACATGCCACGTGGGAGAAATAACCTATTACAATGACAATTTTGTGGAAAAAAAAATCTTAATTTTGCAAAGAATTGTGGGAAAAAATGACAACATCAAAAAGCTCACCATGCCTCTTACTAAATACCTTGGAATGTCTACTTTCCAAAAAGGGGTCATTTGGGGGGGTATTTGTACTTTCCTGACTTGTTCGAGTCGCAAGAAGTGAGATAGTCCACCAGTACATCAGATGTGAGCAATTTTGTGCGATTCGCACCACAGCTTGTAGACTCTCTAACTTTCTCAAAGACCAAATAATATCCACTAATTTGGGTTATTTTTACCAAAGATATGTAGCAGTATAAAAAGTGGCCAAAATTTATGACGAAAAATTAACAATTTGCATAATTTTGTCACAGAAACAAAGAAATATGCGTTTTTTTTTCAAAACTTTCGGTCTTTTTTCATTTATAGCGCAAAAAATAAAAACCCCAGAGGTGATCAAATACCACCAAAAGAAAGCTCTATTTGTGGCAAAAAAAGGAAAAAAAAATAATTTGGGTAAAGTGTTACATGACTGAGTAATTGTCATTCAAAGTGTGAGAGCACCGAAAGCTGAAAATAGGTCTGGGCAGGAAGGGTGTTTAAGTGCCCAGTAAGCAAGTGGTTAAGGGACCTCACAGGTTGGTTCAGTGTTTTCTTCCCTTTAATTTTGTGTTAGCTTATTGTTATTCTTCTTTTCAGGTTCCCACAGTGGGTGTATTCCTCTTATAACTGATATTGCTAACTGCAATCTTTTCAGTTCCATAATTTTATTATATATTAATCTTGGTGAGCACCTGGGGTAAGATGGCCTATCAGAGAACTTATGACATTGATTGTGCTAACATAGTGTTAACTTTTGTACATTAGTGTTTAAACATCTCAAATACAACTTATATGTTCAATTTATAATGCAACTTTTCCATTTATTTGTAGTAAAATTATATTCTGTACAGTGCAGAAGTCTCCTGAGGAAGCCTCTGAATGGTGAAACATGTTTGGTGGAAACTACCGTAAACACATTATGATGGCATGAATTTCATTATGATGGTTTTTATGATCAAAATGGCTTTTAACTTTGGTATATGTACAGGGCCTTTCAAAAGTATTCACCCCCCTTGGATTTTTACCTATTTTGCCTTTAGATCGATGTTTTTTAAATCTGAATTATATGTGATGGATCAGAACACAATACTCTAAGTTGAAGTAAAATTAGAAAAATATTATATTATTGGTGTTTTTTACTGTGCTTTGGACATTTTCTACCTTCTCCTCCGGGAGAAAAATTCTCTCCTGTATGGAGTCGATGGTATATTCCAGGAATTTTATCGACTGAGATGGAATCATGTTCGATTTCTCCCCGTTTATAAACCAACCGAGACCTTCCAAGTTTCTCCTTGTCCTTTTCCAGGTTCCTTTTGAATAGATTCTTTGTACTGGCAAATATTAGAAGGTCATCTAAATATGGGACAATCGATATTTCCGCTACGATCCTTGTAAAGATTCTCGGGGATGAGGACAGCCCGAAAGGAAGAGCTCTGAACTGAAGATGTAGGACTGCGCTTCCCTTCCTGGCCGAAAACCTTAGGTATTTTTGCGATGCTATGGCTATGGGCACATGGAGGCAAGCACCCCTCAGGTCTATGTATGCCATAAAACACTTTGGGGTCAAGACTCCTTACTGAGAAGATTGTACCATTCTGAATTTCTTGTACCTGATTGATTTGTTTAATATCTTCAAATTCAGAATTAACCACTTTGCGCCGGGTGGACGTCTTGGGATGTCCTTGACTATCGGGGGGTATATCTGAATGATGCCTGTAACTACAGACATCATTCCGATATTGGCTTTTTCCGCTTGATCGTTCTTACAGGCGGCGGGAGGGGACTCCCCACCCCCCCCCCGCTGCCCTCCGGTGCTTCTACCGACTCACCGCTTCCATCGGCAAGTCGGACACAGGATCTGCCGGCCCCCCGATGTTCATCATAAAGATTTACGGCTGACCAGATGGTCGCCGGAGTCTCTATGATCGCTCGAATTCTAGCCCTAGACCTCCTCTGTAACTCCAAACATGTAACCAGTAAAAAATGCTCAGAAAAAAACTAGCTGTGTCAAAAATAAAATTACAAAAAATTAACCCTTATACAATAATTTTATAATCAAAAAAGTTTTTGATAACTAGCGAGTAGGAGTCGCCTATGGGGATTTTTAAATACAAACGTTTGGCGCCATTCCATGAGCGTGTGCAATTTTGAAGCGTGACATGTTGGGCTAATTTTACTGTTTTTTTAAAGCATGAAACAAAAAAAAGTGTTCAAAAAATTGCTGCGCAAATACCGTGCGAGATAAAAAGTTGCAACAACTGCCATTGTATTCTCTAAGGTCTTTGCTAAAAAAAATATATATAATGTTTGGGGGGTCTATGTAATTTTCTAGCAAAAAAATTATGAATTTTACATGTAGGAGAGAAATGTCTGGGTGTGAAGTGGTTAATCTGAATTTTCCTGATGTAAAAAAAACAAAAAAAAAAAAAAACAAGAAATGTGTGAATAGCATTCTAGTCCTACTTCTTCGGGGGTGGGGCGGGGCGGACACGCACATTTATATATATACTGGATACTGGAGCGTTTAATAAAAGACCACATCGACGAGTTCTTGCTGAACAAAAACACTTTAAGCAACAGACAACATGGATTCATGAAAGACAGAAGTTGTCAGACAAATCTGATTTCTTTTTATGAGGAGGTAAGTAAAACCTTGGACAGAGGGGTGGCGGTGGACGTGGTATACTTGGATTTTGCAAAAGCATTCGATACAGTTCCCCACACACGGCTCATGTGTAAGGTAAAGTCTACTGGTCTGGAAATATCAGTTTGTAAATGGATAGAAAATTGGCTAGAAGACAGAATTCAGAGAGTAGTGGTTAATGACTCTTACTCTGAATGGTCTAAGGTTATCAGTGGTGTACCCCAAGGTTCAGTGTTGGGACCCTTACTTTTTAACATCTTTATAAATGATATTGGGTCTGGGATCAAAAGTAATATTTCTGTCTTTGCAGATGACACCAAGATATGCAGTGCAATAACGTCTTTACAGGATGTCTCCAATTTACAAGCCGACCTCAATACACTGTCTAATTGGGCGACTATGTGGCAGATGAGGTTTAATGTTGATAAATGTAAAGTTATGCACTTGGGGCCTAAGAATATGCATGCATCGTACATGCTAGGGGGAGTACAACTGGGGGAATCCATAGTGGAGAAGGATCTGGGGGTTTTGGTAGACCATAAGCTCAATAACAACATGCAATGCCAAGCTGCTGTTTGCAAAGCGAGCAAAGTCCTTTCTTGTATTAAGAGAGGTATGGACTCCAGAGAGAGAGATATCATTTTGCCCCTGTTCAAATCATTAGTAAGACCTCACCTGGAATATGCCGTTCAGTTTTGGGCACCAGTTCTCAAAAAGGATATTGGGGAACTGGAGAAAGTGCAGAGAAGGGCAACCAAACTGATAAGAGGCATGGAGGAACTCAGCTATGAGGAGAGATTAGAGGAACTAAATTTATTCACTCTTGAGAAGAGGAGATTAAGGGGGGATATGATCAACATGTTCAAATACATTAGGGGTCCATATAGTGAACTTGGTGTTGAGTTGTTCTCTGTACGATCAACCCAGAGGACACGGGGGCACTCTTTACGTCTAGAGGAAAAGAGATTTCATCTTCAAGTACGGAAAGGTTTCTTCACAGTTAGAGCTGTGAAAATGTGGAATAGACTCCCGCCAGAGGTGGTTCTGGCCAGTTCAGTAGATTGCTTTAAGAAAGGCCTGGATACTTTCCTGATGGTACATAATATAACTAGGTACTAACATAGGTAAAGTTGATCCAGGGAAAATCTGATCGCCTATTGGGGGATCAGGAAGGAATTTTTTTCCCCTGCTGTAGCAAATTGGAGCATGCTCTGCTGGGTTTTTTATTCGCCTTCCTCTGGATCAATTGTGGACATAAAATTGGGTATCTGGATTGTACGATTATTTTTTATTTTATTTATTTGTTTTTAGGGTTGAACTGGATGGACTTGTCTTTTTTCAACCTGACTAACTATGTATGTATATATATATATATATATATATATATATATATATATATATATATATATATATATATATATATATATATATATATATATATATATATATATATATATATATATAATCACCCTTTGTTGAATCCATTCCTGTAGGATTGAGGACATGGCCACTGATTTCTCTAGGTCTCGAGGAGTTTGAGTTAAGTAAAACCGAACAGGTGGGGGTTGAGAGAATTCCAGTCTGTAACCCTCTTTTATTGTTTTGAGGATAAACGGACTGGTTGTTATCGACTTCCACTGTGGAAAGAAAGCCTGTAGCCTTGCTCCCACAGTTGGAAGACTGTCACTGGCTCTTTGTGTTTGGGGCAGAATAACACCCCTGACTTACCCCTCCCTCTCTGAGGCCTCCAGGGTTTTTTATATGATGTCTCCTTTGTTTCCGCGGTTTTTCAAAAAAGCATGAAAATTCTTGCTACCCTGCGGATTGACTTTTCTTTACTGGAAAGGCCTTTTTCTTATTGGCTGTTCTGTCAATTATGGCTACTAGATCCGGGCCAAAAACCAAGTCTCCTTCAAACGGCAGACCGCAGTTTGGTTTTTGAGGCTGTATCCCCGGTCCATGTCTTAACCCATAGGGCCCTACGTGCTGAGTTCATCAACGCTGAGGATCTGGCAGACATCTTTATAGATTCAGCCAAAGCATCTGCCATATATCCTACAGCTTTCAGAAGAAACGGAAGAGTATCCAACAGATCTTGCCGGGAGGTTCCTGCCGCGATATGGGTTTTTAACTGTTCCAACCAGTATTCCAGGTTTCTGGCTACCACCGTTGATGTCATCGCTGGCTTTAAATTTGCTAAGGTTGAATCCCAAGCTTTCCTTATGCCTCTTGTCCATGGCATCCTTTAAGATACCCATGTCCACAAACGCTAGGTCCGTATTCCTTGAAACCTGAGAGAACGATGTGTCAAGTTTAGGTTTTTTGTTCCAGATCTGAGAGTTGTCTTCTTCAAAAGGAAACCTGCGCTTAAGGGATCTGGAAAAGAAAGGAGCCCTCTCAAAGTCCTTCCATTCCCTTTTAATAGTTTCCGATAGAAACTTGTGCACCGGATACACCCTGCGGTTCTCCCCGCCCATACCTTGAAACATTTTATCATGTAACGATAATTGGGCTTTATCCTCTGTGATGTTCAGAGTTGTGTGGATAGTTTTCAGATCATCCACTTCCTCTAAGGATAATTTATACCAAGAATAAGTTTATTTTACTTCATCTGCTTCTATCTCTGAGCCTGAGGACACACTATGCCCCTCATCTTCCGAGTCCCTGCCCCCTCTGGATGCAGAAGCTGAAGAATGAGAACGAGGTACATTGCTACCCGCTGCTGGGCGTTTATCCAAATAGGACCGAAAAGTTTCAAAAGTGTCTGCCAATTCTTTCCGAAAATAATTTAATAATTCTCCTTGCTGTGACGCAGGAGTGGTAGGAGTGGTTGCTTACTTAACCAAATAGCTCATGCAGGACCTGCACAGGACTTTGGTACAGGACTCGAGTATATTTTTACACAACGGACATTTTCTTTTGCAAGGGGGGATGCATGTTTGGGTTTTTTCTTTCACTTTCTGAAATACACCAAAAAAAAAATCTATTTTCTCAGTTTAATATTAAAAAACACCTAGAGAGATATAACATGCCGACATGTAGCAGAAAACACCCTTTTAGCTTTGCTTTACAGCCAGTGAATCCCCCCACAGACTCACTAAACAAACAATATTATATTTCCATTCTTCATGAAACAGAACAGACAGGAAAGGAATGCTGCAGGTTCCTAATCTATATCAGATCATGGAAGGGAAGATATTCACAGAGCCCATAGAGTAAAGACAGAGACCACTGTCCCTGCTTACCTGGGCCTGGCTGACCAGTGTGGCCGCTGCCCCTGCCACCGCTGATTGATCCTCCTCCATAATCCGTGAGGCTTCAATAGTGTTGAGCGCTTAAAATCTTTGATTTTCACGGTCTCTCGCCGCTGTGAGGATTGGAAGTGACGTCAGCCAAACCAGACCGTCCCCTCTTCCTGCGTTCCAGTGGCTGGAACCCTTGAGAAGGAGAGGACGCCAAAGCAACCCCCGCACATAAGGGAGGAGGCTGGGCTGGGTTTGGAAAACAAAACAAACAAGTACAGGTATGCTTCCGGCTCTCCCCACCTGGAGAAAGCGCAGCATCCCTCGGTTCCCTGCAGCGCTTCCACCATGGCCGGAGGAAACACTACAACTGAGGCCATGGTGGAAATGATCGGTCTTTAAAGAAAACTGCAGTGTTTTCTGGGAAAGTGGGTGGGGCTGCGCTCTGTCCAGGCGCTGTCCTGAAAGACGAAGGGAGAAAAAAAAAAAACACAACACATCAAAGTTGTGGGCATGTTCTGTAAATTAAATGATGCAAATCCTCAAACAATCCATATTAATGCCAGGTTGTGAGGCAACAAAACATGAAAAATTCCAAGGGGGGTGAATACTTTTGCAAGGCACTGTATAATAAAATTTGTGATTTTACAATTTCAATATCTTGGTATATTGCTTCGTTCGGCACCTTAAAAATTCCATCCATGTAATTAAAAAATATTTTGTTTATTCTTAGGATGTGGTACCTTTATCCCTAGATCTTCGGCTGATTATCAAAATATCTGCAGTGGAGGTTGACTCACTGGCATGGGATACACTTAATTGTCTTCAAGTGCACTTTGTAATTTGTAATGTGGACTTTCTCTACACTGCTATCAAGCATGGTGGACTTTTTCATATTTAATAATTAAAGAGGAAGTAAACGGCATAATGTGCTAGTATGCATTGCATACTAGCACATTCTGTGACACTTACCTGCAAATGAAGTGGAGGCCGCATCCATCTTCGCCAGTCTTCCTTCCGGGGCCATGTACTCCAGCTACTGTATGCTGCTGGCCAGAGCCACATAATGCCCCTCCCGCGCATGACCTGCCGGTCACGTTTCTGAAGAAACTGCATGGGTGGCCGTTCCTTGAAAGCACATGCGCCGATAACGGCACATGTTTAGGAGATATCTACAGTACCTAGTTTCATAGTTTCATAGTTAGTAAGGTTGAATAAAGACACCAGTCCATCCAGTTCAACCTGAGTGAGTGTCTACAATAGACCCCATCCCTGTACATTGCACACTCACATTGGTCCATACCCTCAAGGCGCCCACAATCCAAGGTCCCCATTCATATACTAGGGCCAATTTTGGACAGAAGACAATTAACCTACCTGCATGTCTTTGGAGTGTGGGAGGAAACCGGAGTACCCGGAGGAAACCCACGCAGGCACAGGGAGAACATGCAAACTCCAGGCAGGTAGTGTCGTGGTTGGGATTTGAACCAGCGACCCTTCTTACTGCTAGGTGAGAGTGCTAACCACTACACCACTGTGCCGCCCGGTACCTATAGTTACAAATTATACAGGAAGGTTTTTCTTCCTCTTTAAAATCGCAGCACATGGTTTACCGATTAGTTTGCTATGGTAAATGTTGCATAGCGTGCTTACAGATAATGTTCATATAAGAAAAGATTTGTTCCTCCCTTAGTGCGGTTTCTCACTTTGAGTTTTTGATTCTTATTGCCATTTGCTTTCCATTAGGGAGATTTTCTTTCACTTCCTCTAAATACATGAAAAATCTTTCCAATCAGGGAATACAGGCAGATGCAGTAGTGCAAGAAAGGGTTAGAATGTGAGGATATTTTTAATCATGTCCATACCAAAGAGCATTAATAAAGTAGAAATGTTAACAAGTAGCAGTTAGGCACATTACAGTAACAATGCCTAAGCGTAATAAAACATTTATCCAGGAGGGTGTAATATTGGATATCCAAACATGAATAGCGTTAGACATTTTGCTTTAGCATCAAAAAATGTATTATATGGTTAGCAGATATTACATTTTTTCCTAAAATGATAGTCTATATTTCCTTTAATCATGTGAGTCTTAGTTTAGATTATTATAGCTGGTTAGACATGTTAGGCTTACTAAGGCATTTTCATGGTGAAAGGTTATTATAGCCACACCCAGGGCAAGGCAGATGACAGTAGTCATTCTTACTAAATGAACAGGAAACTCTAAATTCTCATATCTGAAAAATGTTTCTTTTCCCATGAATGCTCCTATCTTGTGAATGCAAGACAAATAAAATATTTCACTTTTGTACTTCAAATACAGAAATTAGACACCAGTGTGAATGTACCAGTACAGAATTACAGTCTAAGGTAGAGGAATTAGAGTTGAATACACTGATTAGCAACAACATTATGACCACCCACCATAACTCATCGAAATATGAACTCCACTAGACCTTTGAAGGTATGCAGTGGTATCTGGCACCAACCATAAGTAGCAGATCCTTTCATTCCTGTAAGTTGCGAGATGGTGTCTCCATGCATCGGACTTGTTTTATCAGCACATCCCAGTGCTGGATTGGTTTGCGATTTAAAGAATTTGGAGGCCAAGTCAACACCTCAAACATTGTTTTCTTTAAACTATTCTTAAATTCATAAAACCAACCCACCTTTTATCTATTACTCCATGACAGAGTTTAATGCTCACATAGCCATTATAGGCACTTTTTGGTGTGGACACGGGTCAGCATGGACAACCTGACCAGTCTGCGGCTTCGCGCTCCCATATGCAACAAATTGTGATGAACCATGTTAGAGCTGCATGATTCTGGGGAAAATTTGAATCATGATTTTTTTTTTTACTTAGAATAAAGATCACGATTCTCGTGGCGTAACATTATCTTTTACATTATACAAAAAAAAGTGGGCTAGCTTTACGGTTTAGTTTTTTTTTTATTCATTAAAGCGCATTTTTTTCCCCCCCCAAAAAAAATCCATCTGAAAGCCCACTGCGCAAATAAAGTGTGGCATAAAATATTGTAACAAGCACCATTTTATTCTCTAGGGTCTCTGCTAATAATTTTTATAAATATATATATATATATATAGCAAAAAATAATGACCGTCGGATCTTGTCCGAAACTGTTGCATACACACAGTCGGACTAAGTTGTCGAAAAATCCGATCATTCAGAACGTGATGACGTAATTTCGTTACGATGGGACTACATTCAGGCTAGTAGCCAATAGCTTTGATGTAGGAATTTGATCTAAACATGCGTGGCACTTGGTCCGATCAAAATTCTCTACACATGATCGGAGTAGGTCTGATCGAATCAGTTGGTCGGAAAATATTTCCAACAAGTTGGAAAATTGGGTTCGACGGATATTTTCCGACGGAATCAGTCCGATGCATACCATACACAGTCAGATTATCCAAACAACATGGTCCGATAGGACACATTCCGACGGATTCTCCGACCGTGTGTACAAGGGCTCAGACTACTTTGGTAGGGCTTGACCACTACAGACCTGGAACATCCCACAAGAGTTGCAGTTTTAGAGATGCTCTGACCCAGTCATTTAGCCATTATAAAAATTTGACCCTGGTCAAAGTCACTCACATCCTTATGCTTGCCCATTTTTTTTCTGCTTTCAACACAGAAACAGCTTCTCTTTTCCTTGCAGAAGTCCAATTTGCATGCAGTTCTATTGAACGAAGGCAGAGCTCAGCTGACACCTCCCCCCCCCCGTCCCATGACCATGCCCGGAGGAGGAGACATGTCAGCTACTTCAACCCCCTCCCCCCTGTTTATTAATTTTTTATTCTAGGCAAGGCACAAAAAAAAAAATAAAAAAAAAAAAAAAGAAGAGTCAGGAATCTGTAACAGTGAGTAAGTGTTATAGAAGCCAGTCCTGAGCTGATGCGTCCCAACAAATACACCAGGTTGTTGTTGTGGAACTCATGCAAGGAGGAGGGTTTTGGGTTCCTGGAGAACTGGTCTGATTTTTCAGTCGACTACCGGCTCTATAGTAGGGACAAACTGCACCTAAATGAGGAGGGTCTGAGGAATAAGTGGATGCTTTGAAACGCATGATCTGACACGTCTTGACGTCATGTCTGGTCTAGCTCCGAGTGCATTCCACGCTGAATTCTACACACTGAGGCAGGGTAGTGGCCAGCTGATACATCTACCCTGCCGATACCACAGTGAACCCGCTGCGATACATCACGGGGCACCTACAGCGACTAAAGACTTCTACTTTAATGCTTGCTGATCGCCAATTTGATGTGATTAGCCATTTGGCTGTTGAATAAATCCCAACAATTGTTTTTAATACTCAAAGGAAACTGTGAACTTTTAAGTGGACTTACATTAAAGACTTGTGAATGCATTCTTCTTAACTGATCCCGTTTTGTTCAAAAGCTAACGTATTGCCAATATAAAAAAAAAAAGGCAGAGATATATACTGGAAAAGTAGCCTAACATCAGTAGTATGTAAAATATTGGAGGGGATAATAAGGGACAATATCCAGGAATTTGCTGGTGGAAATAGTATCATTAGTAGTAACCATCATGGATTAATGAAGGATCGTTCTTGCCTTCTTAACTTTTAACATTCTACAAGGAGGTACGTTATAATTTGGCTAGACGAAGGGCAGTGGATATGGTGTATCTGGACTTTGCCAAAGCATTAGATACAGTACCCCATAAATGCTTAATTTGCAAATTGATGTCAGTTGGCATTGACGATAGTGTGTGCTCCTGGATAGAAAATTGGTTACAGGAACACATTCTAAGGGTGGTGATAAATAGAGTATCTTCTGAATCGACTAGAGTTGTAAGGGAGTTATTACAAGGCTCTGTCCTGGGACCAATTCTGTTTAACTTGTTCATAAATGATATAGAGGTTGGAATACATAATTCGATCTGAGTTCTTGCTGATACAAAGCAAAGCAGTGTAATAACCTCACAACAAGATATGGCAACCTTACAAGAAGACCTTAATAAAATAGATAGATGGGCAACTACATGGCAAATGAGGTTTAATATTGATAAAATGTAAAATAATGCATTTGGGGGCTAAAAACATAAAACAAAACAATATAAAGTTGGCGCACAAATGACTGGACTCTTTAAGAGCGCTTGGCTATCTCGTGGGAAGTTCGTTTATTTAAATAAATGTCCTGTAGATGGTCTCAATGTGCGGCTGTTAACCCATTATGGACTTGGCAAAAAAAACGATCAAAAACAGCGCATCAAAAGGGACTAGTAGATTGATGTGAAAAAGACTTTAAAATGTCATTTATTAAATGTAAACAATGAACACAGACATCTGATCCCTGCAGGATCTAAAACACATAAAAAACACCAATCATAAAACGGACAGATGTTTGATAATGAAAAGCTCCTCAGATCTCTCAATTAAAACTTTGGAAAGGTGAAAACCAAAGACCAATGTGTACAGCTATCGAATGCCTAATGAATGCAATCAATCATCTGAAAGAACCCAGAGCGTTGTATGAAAAGTCAGTGTAAACGAATGGAACAACGTTCCTAGGGACACTCACTTCATAGGTGTTCAATGGGCTGCAGAGCTGATGAATCCAGTCTGATGACCGAGGGGGAGGTGTTTATTTCAGCTCCATCTGAAGCGTTCGGCTTGGAGGCAGAGGTGTAGTGCTGCACGCTGGGTGGTAAGGATCAAGCTTAGTCACCAGATGATATCAGCTGTACACATAGGCAGCTTAGAGAATGCTGCACTGCTTGCAGCGCCGCTTGTCCGAGCGGCTGTGGATCACATGAGAGGCTTGTCACGTGGAAGGCTGTGAAGGGGAAGGTTGCTATGCCGACTCTCCTGCTTACATGTTTTGCGCTCCTGCGCTTTGTCAAAGACAAAACATGACTGGGAGCCACTTGCTAGAGGGAGAACATCTAGAGGAATCTAAGATGGAAAAGGATCTGAGGGTTCTAGTAGACCACAGGCTCAGCAGCAGCATGCAATGCCAAGCTGCAGCTAGCAGAATATCAGCATGCATGAAGGGTATCTATTTGAGAGACTAAACTATAATAGTGCCACTTTACAAAACTCTGGTTTGGTCGCATCTTGAGTATGTAGTCCAGTTCTGGTCACCAGTCCTCAGGAAGGATATGCTTAAACTGGAGAGATTCCAGAAAAGAGCAACAAAACTGATAAGGGGACTGGGGGGACCTCAGTAATGAGGAACAACTACATATGTTGAACTTATTCTCCCTGGAGAAGAGGAGACGCTTAAAGCGGGACTGCACTGCGGAAAAAAATATTAAAAGCCAGCAGCTACAAATACTGCAGCTGCTGACTTTTAATAAATGGACACTCACCTGTCCTGGGGTCCAGCGATGCCGGCAGTCGAGGCCGATCAATTGCTCGGCTCTCGGCTGCTGTCGTCACCATTCTAGGTGAGGGAATCAGGAAGTGAAGCGAAGTGGCTTCACTTCCCGGTTCCCTACTGCGCATGCGCGAGTCACGCAGCACAATAGGAATTGTCCGTGCTGTCTCTGGGACCCGTGTGTGTCCCAGCAGACAGCGAGCAGGGACAGAAAGAGGCATAGACTCCAGAAGTCTGTAAATACCTGTCTTTGACCGGTATCTGCACCCCCCTCCCCCCTGAAAGGTGCCAATTGTGACACCGGAGGGGGGGGGTTCCGATCAGCGGAAGTTCCACTTTAGGGTGGAACCCCGCTTTAAGAGGAGATATAATTGCAATATACAAAAGTATATCTAAATGGTGATCTAAACATAGGGAAAAAAAAAAACTATTCAGTCTCAGGTTACTTAAGACACGGAGCCATTCACTGACGTTGGAGAAGCGATTTAAACAGGGATTCTTTACTGTTAGAGCTGTACAGATGTGAGTGCCCTTCCAGAATTGGTAGGGTACGTGGAGTGTCATTAAGTTCAAAAAGCTCTTAGATGTGCATCTTAGCGATTGCGATATACAGGGATATGGGAATTGGTAGAGACAAATACATACACAATTATATACCCCAATACACTTAATATACCCACACCCACAGGTTGAACCAGATGGCCTGATGTCTTTATTCAACCTTACCAACTATGAGAATTATAGGATTGTAGTTGCAAAAATGCTTACTGAACCCATTGAAGCAAAAGGTTAATATTTGGTTGCTATGCTGCCACCTCCATCCTAGCAATCAAGTGGTACAAGCCACAGATACTCACATGCAATACAAGTTTCTATCATATGGGCATATAATAAATTAAGGAAGGACAGTTCTCGCCATATTTGGATTGAGCTGATCTTTCAGGAATGGCACTGACATAATAAGGGCATGAACACACTCTGGTGTGCTTTATGAGGACCAACTACATCTGGCTTTATTGTGTCATGCACCTTAAAAACAGACAATGCATGATGTACATGTATTAACACATAGTCCCAAATACATAATGCACAATACAAAAGGCTAATCACATTGTTGGTGCACTCAAAGTTTATATCTGCCTTGATATTTACATAGCATGGGTTTCCCACTTGGAGTAATAAGACAGAAGCAGTAAATGTATATTAAAGATGAAGAAAAATAGCCACAGAGCCGGAAATAACCCTCAGTCAGGTAGATTTCTATTCACACCATTGCCCAATGATGAAGAGAAATCAGTGGGCCAGACCAATATATCTAATTGTAAAGGCAGTTGTGAGGGGAGGGAGTTCTTCCTAATACTTTGTGCAGTCATGGATAATAGCTCTTCCGGAGATAGATGGAAAAAGTAACCTAATGAGTCTCTATATGACACTACCCTTTGGAGTCAGATCCTACATTTTTTGCATGCATCTTGAATTTTGGTACACACGTTTCAACTCTATATGAATGGCTTGATCTGTGTAATAGGTAAGTTAAGGTTAAATTCATGTTACTATTATATTGCTGGGTGTGACAGTTTACTTTCTAGGTCTAGTCGATTGTCTTTTTCAGCTTTCAATATAGTTGGCAACAAAGTAATTGTGCCCTAGAGGTCTGGGAACAAGTGTGGATGGTGGCTGCATTCCACAGATGGATTATTCCTATGAGGTGTGGTTGGAACTGTACATCCTGTACTGCAATACATAGAGGAATGTATAGTGCAGGCACGGTTCTACTTTCTACTGCGCTTAAGGGTATAGAGTATCGCCTGCTGCATTTAACAGATGCAACCTATCTCCTCTATTGTTAGGCATTTGCTACATAAATATATAAATTTCCAGCAATTTATTCATAAGTTGATTTAAGAAAGGTAGTATACAGCAAGATTGTCATAAAGTACAATCTAAGAAGGGACAACATTACCCATGTGGAAATCGGGTGTATATGAACCTCGATAACACATAGCGGGGGACTGCATGGCACATTCGAAATTTTATATGACATGATACAGATGCTAGTCATTTGGCCCAAGTATACTGGAGTCAGGCTGTCTTCTGTTTAAGGGGCATTATCAAAAAAGGTCTGCCGGCCGACTCCTGACCATTGGCTGAGAGCACTGAGTGAAGTGTTCTGACGGGGGGGCACCCACCTGTCAGAACACAATAGCACAGCAAGGGTGATCACTGTTCTAACGTCGGATGGTTAGTAAAGCGGCTCCTCCAGAGCTGTCAGGTCTTTTTTTTATTTTTTCGTTCAGCTTCCTTCAGGTTGAATGATAAAACAAAAAACAAAAACAAAAAAAAACACAACACGCACACTACTACTGTGTACAGGGCTTTAGATTGACTTTTACAAAATATTCAAACTCTTGTTTAATGGAAACAATAAATGACACTGTTGTGTTTGATAAGTGGGGACACTGCCATTTTGACATGATGTTG
The DNA here is from genome assembly GCF_037356315.1 of Lithobates pipiens. Taxonomy (NCBI): domain Eukaryota; kingdom Metazoa; phylum Chordata; class Amphibia; order Anura; family Ranidae; genus Lithobates; species Lithobates pipiens. Next base: position 335,689,680 of record NW_027507764.1, on the reverse strand, counting down.
TGTCTTTATATCAAACTTGATATACAAGATTCATTTCTGTATAACTATGTGTGGGCCTTAATGATCATAAGTTCCCATCTCATTTGACTGTGCTGTTGGTGGATTTTACTGCAATACAGGTTTTCTACTTGGGCTTCTGATCCCGGTGTGCATCCATCTCATTTGTTTACTGTGCTTCTTGGTATAGGACTGGGCTTGCACACAGTCCATACATCTCCTGAAATCGTGCTGCTACTCCAAAATAGCCCTTAATAATAAGCAGGATGAAACAGACTCATGTGCCCGCACAGCCCCAGTACTCAGGTAGTCAAACGTCCAATCAAAAAGAAAAAAAAATCTTATATCACAATGTCTCAAAAAATAAAACATACGATTTTATTAGATCCCTCCATTACATAGGCCTTAGGCTCCATGCACACTGAAGTTCAAAAAAGTTTTTTCTGGACGCCAGATTGCTGGCAGAAAAACTTGCTTTCAACAGCGTTTTGTACTAGCGTTTGAGCGTTTGCGTTTATGGACGTTTTCAATAAAAATACACAGAGGACACTCCAAAAATCCCACAGTACATTCCAAACTCCCACAATGCATTGAAAAAATAGAATGCCGAACACTAATTAGCGCGCGTTTATCAGCGTTTGTCGTTTTTTGGCGGTGAAAAACGGCACTTTGAACGCAAATTTCTGGCGTTCAGAAAAAAGCCCATAAACTCCACTGCTCATTAAAGCTGAAAAACGTCCATGTGTGCATGGACACATAGGCTAACAGAGTGGAGTTTATGGGCTTTTAAAAAAAACGCCCAAACTCCAATAAACTGCAGTTTATGAGCTCCAGTGTGCATTAGTCATAATGAAACAACATAAAAAAAGCAGGTTTTAAATACTAAAATCCTCATGTGAAATCTTCAGTTACTGGGGAGTAGTTTTCTATAAAGCATTATATAAAAAAATGTAATACAACGTTTGTGGTCTATGTGGTAGAATGCAAAACATGTCTACAAAAGGTAGGCTAAACGATACCTTCCCTAACGTAGAATTTCTGAACATTTCTGTGATTCACTGAATCCCAATGCCAAAGCAATCTCAAAATGTATCTAAACATTTTAACCTCTTCCGGACCAGCCGCTGCAGTTTTACTGCAGCAGGTTGGCTCCCCTGGGTAAAACGACGTTACCTTATGGCTTTGGCTTTTGGCCACCAAGGGGCAGGCACCGCCAGAGCCGCACACCCGTAGCTCGCCACCGATGCAAGGCCCGGCGGGCGCAATGACTGTCAGGCACCCACGATCGCTTGTGACAGAGCGAGGACCGGGATCTGTGGTTTCAGATCCTGGTTCTCTCAGGGGAGAGGAGACAGATTGTGTGTTCATACTGATTATGAACAGCGATCTGTCATCTTTCATTGTCAATCCCCCCACAGTGAACACACTTAGGTAACAGTTAACCCCTTCACTGCCAGTGACATTTATACAGTAATCAGTGCAATATCGCAGTCCCGATAAAAAAAAAAAAAAACACTGGATTGCATGTGGTGTGAACTGGCCCTTAGTTTCTAGTGTTAGTACATATAGGCAGATGGTCCATCACAGTAAAGGCACCTATGGCAAGCATATATTGCACCTAGATGGGCAAATACAACAGAATTCAGAGTTGGTATTTACCAATCTCAGAAGTTAATGGGTATAAGCTGCGGAAACTGAAGTACTATAGTAACTATAGGCTAGTACAAGCTAGAGTTGCTCAGGTATGAGTAACGCTCGGTTCACACAGGACGCGACATGACTTGCCGCGACCTCAGCGGCGACTTGCAAACGACTTCTGTATAGAAGTCAATGCAAGTCGCCCAAAAGTAGTACAGGAACCTTTTTTCTAAGTCGGAGCGACTCGAGTCGCTCCTCTTAGAACGGTTCCGTAGTACAGAACGGGGGCGACTTGTCAGGTCGCAGCGCGGCAAGTCGTGCCGCGTCCTGTGTGAACCGAGCCTAAGGGCATTGGGTAATGTCCAAATTATATGAGGTATGTTTATCAATTGTTTTCCCGACCCTGTTCAGCCCAACTGTTGCATATGCTTTGAATAAATTATTTTTATATTTAAATAAAATATCTCATCTGTTACTACAAAAAATAAACTGCGGATTTTCAATGGGTACTGGAAAAATTGAGTAATATACCCTCACACTCACACTGCTACCTGCTGTTAAAATTTGGTACTGTGTATCAACATGAAAAATAACCTGCATTGATTCTCTAGAAGCACTACTATATTTCAAAGATCAAACTCCAGTCCAAGCAATAAGAGTAAGGCCCTTTCAAACTTGGGCGAGCTGAAAGTCACACGACTTGAAGCAATGCCTGTGTAATCTTGAGATCTATGGACCTAAAGTCACATCAAAGTCGGACCAAAGTAATGCAGGGACTCCTTTGAAGTTGCACAGATATGAATTGTACTCATTGGGAATCATGGGGTACAACTTGTCATGTGACTTTGCAGTCCCAAGTTGCAGGAAAAGTCACACAAGTGTGAAAGAGGCCTAAGGGAACAAGAGTCATTGCAATATAGCAGGCATCACTAAATGGCGGACCATGGGCCAGATCCGGACCCACAGTCGCATCATTTAGGAGCCGCTTCTCTTCAGGTCTTCTCCTTCAGCTTCGGCGGCTGTCATTCTCTGCATGTCAGGAGGCATCATGGTAATATCCTGGGTACAGCAGGCACAGCTCTGCACTGAGGCGGGTAATCAGCTGAGTGCTCGTATTAAGCGGACTTTGGGGGACACGGCTCTGCATTGGACGGGAACAAGAGCTGGCAGCTGTTTTCATATTAACCAGCAAGTGATCAGTGGCTAGGACTGCCCTGCATCCTACCTCTGTTTGTAGGCAGAAGAGTGAAGGGCAGAGGAAACTAGAGGAAAATGGGGGTGGGGGGGGGGGGGGGGTGATGTCAGAGGAGGCAGTGCTGGAGGGGGAGGCTGGCTGGATATTCAGAGGGCAGGGTGCACTACTGGGGGGGGGGGGGGGGCAAAGGTGGAGGGGGGTTAGTGCTGTGAAGGTAGGCAGTGTTGTGGGGGGGGGGGGCTGTGAAGAGGCAGGGTTGTGATTTAAGAGGGGGGGGGGCAGTGCTGTAGGGGAGTGGAGACGGCAGAGCATATTTTATTTGGGATGTGAGGGGGCAGTGCTGTGTGTGTGAGGGAGTTGATGCAAAGGGGGGCAGATGATGTGAAGGAGCCGAGCACCTGTGTGTGGGGGGGTTGGGGGATTTGTGACGTGAGGGGGTCTTCAGACCTCTGCTGGAAAAGAAAATTGTCCGATTGGACCTCCGTAAAATTTAACCCCTTCCCGCCGAGCGTACGCAGATCTGCGTACTCGGCTTCCGGGGGTTATACCGGGATGATGCTCGCACCTGCAGGCATCATCCCGGTACCGTTTTTTTCAGCGGGCGATTGGCTATCCAGCCATAACAACCGTAGTGGCTAAAAGCCGCTCGGCTGCTATGCCGGAGGAGAGGGAGGGGACCCCCCCCTCCTGCCGCTGTTACCGGTGCTCCCGCTCGATCGGGAGCACCGATTCAAGATCTGGCGCCTCCAGCTGCTGGGGAGGAACTGGAACGAAGCCGTAATCTGCTTCGTTCCAGTATCCTAATCGTAAACACGGAAGCGACGTCATGACGTCACTTCCCGTTTACTCGGCTGCCAATAGCGCCGGTTTTAAAAAAATATACGGTAAAAATAATTTTGTCATTTTAATATAAATAAATACATTTTTAAAGCGTCCATCGTCCCCGCGAGCTCGCGAAGCAAAGAAAACACATATGGAAGTCGTGCCTGCATACGTAAACGGTGTTCAAATCACACATGTGAGGTATCGCCGCGATCGTCAGAGCAATAATTCTAGCACTAGACCTCCTCTGTAACGCTAACCTGGTAACTGTAAAAAAATTTAAAGCGTCGCCTATTGAGATTTTTAGGTACCGTACTTTGTCGTCAATCCACGAGTGCATGCAATTATAAAGTGTGACATGTTTGGGATCTATTTACTCGGCGTAACATTATCTTTCACATTATGCAAAAAAATTGGGCTAATTTTACTCTTTCGTTTTTTTTAATTAATGAGTGTCCCTTTTCCAAAAAAGTTGCGTTTAAAACACCGCTGCGCAAATACCGTGTGACATAAAATATTGCAACAATCGCCGTTTTATTCTCAAGAGTCTCTGGTAAAAAAAAAATATATATAATGTTTGGGGTTTCCAAGTAATTTTCTAGCAAAAAAATATGGATTTTAACTTGTAAACACCAAATGCCAAAAATAGGCTTAGTCATGAAAGGGTTAATTCAATACCCCTGAAATATAGGGACAAAGACAACTTTTTTTTATTTATTTTTTAAAGTGTTTCTAAAACCTAAAGATAGAAACCCATCATTTTTAAATGATGGGTCTTTACACTTTTAAATTCCAGTTTTCCCCACCTGTTCTATCCCTTTCACCTTCACAGCAGTGGCCAAGTAGTTCAGGTAGTGATGTGTGGCTGCGTGATACGATAATGCATCCCACCAGGGTTGTGTCAAAGACAGCTTGGGTTCCCAGAACATGGGCGGGAGACACTGTGAAAAGTTTTGGTGGGATTAGCACTCATAATAATGTGAGTACAGTAAAACTTTGGTTTAAGAGCGTTTTGCAAGACAAGCAACATTTAAAAAAAAATTTGACTTGATAAACAAGTGATGTCTTGATATACAAGTAGCGTCAAGTCACAACTGAGTATAAAAGAGAAGAGAAGCCCCTCTAAGTGTAACGATACATTTAATAACGATACAACATTTAGCAACTCACATGGTTGATGATTAAAACAGGCACATCTAAGTATGCAGGCATCCGCGGTAAAGCTGTCCTCATAGACAGTCCTCCACACCGCCATCAAAGTCATTCCTTCCACACTGTGCTCCGTGAGTGCACCAAGCCTCATTTTCAGATAGCTCTACCGCAGGTTAGTCTTCCCGGTCACGATTACAAACTGACATCGGTGAGATCCATATTGCTACACTAATGCCTTGTACACACGTTCGGACATTTTGACAACAAAATCCATCAGATTTTTTCCGACGGATTTTGTGCCAAACTTGTCTTTCATACACACGGGTTGGACAAAAGTTGTCGGAAAATCAGATCATTCCTATCAAGGCGACGTAGGGACTATAAACGGGCCAGTAGTTGTGGTCTCTTAATTTATTCTGAGCATGCGTGGCACTTTGTCGGAATTGTCTACACACGATCAGAATTTAGACGATTGGATTTTGTTGCCTGAAAATGTAAGATCCTGCTCTCAAACTTTGTGTGTCAGAAATTCCGACAGAAAAGTCCGCTGGAGCCCGCATACGATCGGATTTTCCAACAACGCGATCCGATCGCACATTTTCCATTGGAAATTCCGACTGTGTGTAATGGGTATTAGAGGCGCATCTCTTCTCTTTTATACTCTGTAGCTCCTGCTGGATTTTGCTTCTAATCCCCTTGTGGAGGCTAACATTTGTGGATGAACATTTTATGGTTACACAACCGATCACATTGCTATAATTGTTTTATATGGACTATAAACCGAAGAACTTACAAATAAATTGTTGTGGAACGAATCATCTGGAGTTTCCATTATTTCTTATGGCAGGGGTTGACAAATTTGCTTGGAATCTAGGAGCCAGCTAAAAAAGTTAGGAGCCAGGTCCGTGACGGCGATCTGGACCTGTCCCTGGCCTGACATGGAGACGAGTGAGGGGAAGATAGCGCCCCCAGCCCCTCACCTGTCTCCAAGTCATTGCCCATAGCTCTTAGAGGGACATTTTATTTTTTTTATTTTTTTCAAATGACAAATTTTTTTTAAATTGCATTTTAGTGTAAATATGAGATGTGAGGTCTCTCTGACCCCAGATCTCATATACAAGAGGACCCGTCATGCGTTTTTCTATTACAAGGGATTTTTACATTCCCTGTAATAGTAATAAAAGTGACACTTTTTTTTTTTTTTTTTAAAGAACAGTGAAAAAAAAATAAAAATAAAACGTTAAAATAAGAAGAAAAAAAAAAATTTTTTAAACGCGCCCTGTTCTGCCAAGCTTGCGTGCAGAAGCGAACGCATATATGAAAGCGTTGTTCAAACCACACATGTGAGGTATTGCTGCGATCGGTAGAGTGAGAGCAATAATTCTAGCCCTAGACCTTCTCTGTAACTTAAAATGTGCAACCTGTAGAATTTTTTATATGTTGTCTATGGAGATTTTAAAGGGTAAAAGTTTGTCACCATTCCATGAGCGGGCGCAATTTTGAAGCATGACATGTTGGGTATAAAATTCTTTTTTCCCAAAAAAGTGCGCTTGTAAGTCTCCGCTGTGCAAATACGGTGTGACAGACAGTATTGCAACGACCACCATTTTATTCTCTAGGGTGTTAGAATAGAATCAATTTTTTTTTATATATATTAGGCTGGCAGGGAAGCTCCATTAGCATTGCTGGTTTGTAATTCCAACGGCCACCACAAGAGGGCGCCAGATTCCAGAAGGAACCATAGGACCACCATTTCTGTATATTGGGAGTTGCTATTCTTCAAAGGAAATCTAAATCTTATTTGTCATATTTTAATACAGCAAATATAATTTTGACATTCCCTATTTGCCACTTGGAAGCCTGCTAAGAGTGGCTGCACTAGTTTTCTTTTTTAGCCATTTTTTATTTTATTTTCACCTGGTAATCTGGTCAGTAAGTCTTTTGTTTTTCAGCAGAAAAAGTCGTTCTGCAGATGTAGCAGTTAGAGGGTTGAAACAAATCATTTACTTCTGGCAGGGGTGCTTAGAATTATCAGCTTTTTATTTATATCAACCCTTTATCCTAAAAGGAATAAACTGTTTGCTGTAACTGCCTATAAAGCATTAGATAGAATTCAGCTTCAATTTGTAAGGGTATCTAAATCTTCTAGTCCATCTAACACTCCTCTACCCCCCCCCCCCCCCCCCAGATTAACAATGCTGCTGTCCAAAACGTGCCCCCTGTGCTCCTTCATCCAAAATGGAGGCACTCTAATACAGAAGGCATGTTACTGGTCAGAGGGACCTGTAGGTTGAGGCCTATTTACACTATCGCAGAGAGCTGCATTTTTTGCAGTTTTCCACACCACTCCACAGGTGAACACAGAAAACTCCTGCAGCTGTGGACATGAGGGGGGGGGGGGGGATCAGTGTGGGGGGGGGGGCAATTAAAAAGAAGTGATCCCCTGTATGGCAGCTGAATGTCAGTTTAGTTTCCTCTCCCTTACATTGCTGTACAGAGAGAGGATCAGTTCCTTTTACCCCCCCCCTCCCCCTTTACCACCACACTGATCACCCTCTCCTGTCCACTGTCCGATTCCCCCAGCTGCTAGGCCCCCGTGTGCAGTGCCTCCAGCTTTTTTCCCCCTCGACTCCCTTACCGGCTCCGGCAGACACACAGGATGGGATCTTGAAGAGCAAGTTCAAGAAAAATCTGTAAGGTGAACTTACACAGAACACCCTCCTCAACCCCCCCACATACACACACACAGTGATTACCCACACTGACAAATCAGGTCGCCACCTCACCGTTCCAAGGATTTGAAATCGCCTGCAGCTTATCTCCAAAACGTACCTCGTCAGGAGGTAAATTTAGGAGCATTCTAATTGCAATTAGTACCTATCAGAACCCGCATAGCCAGTCCTGTCGCTGTGGGTGAAGAGCGGAGAAAGGCGCAGGGATTTCCTAAGCCCCTTTCTTTCTCAAAAATGAGACAGGGTCTGTTTTTAGACCCCTGATATTTCACCAAAGGAACAACCACTGATACCATCCTCTGCCCTAATGACACCATCCACATCCCCAAACCACCCCCCCAGCCCCCTGCAAAAAAGCATTGTGAAAAAAAAAAAAATAATAATAATAAAAGAAATTGCAACAAATGATTAAAAATGTAAGAGAATAATAAAAGAAATTAAAGGGGTTGTAAAGTAAAATTTTTTATTTTTTTAAAATAACAAACATGTCATACTTACCTCCACTGTGCAGCTCGTTTTGCACAGAGTGGCCCCGAACCTGCTCTTCTGGGGTCCCTCGGCGGCTGTCTCTGCTTCCTCCCACAGGTGCTTCTCACGTTAATGCGAGCTCCCTCGCATTGGTGAGAAGCACTGCGGGCGCGCTCCCGTGATACAGCCGGCGGCTATAGCCGCTCGCTGTATCACAAGGCCCGGCGCGCTGCGTCATTGGATGTGATTGACAGCAGCGCGAGCCAATGGCTGCGCTGCTTTCAATCCATCCACTCCAGCCAATCAGCGGCCAGGCTGAGCGGCGAAGAGGACGGCGGGGGCGAGCACGGGATTTTCGAGGGGTCAGGTAAGTAAAACGGGGGGACTGGGGGCGCCGGCAGTGTGAGATGTTTTTTCACCTTAATGCATAGAATGCATTAAGGTGAAAAAACATTTACCTTTACAACCCCTTTAAGGGCTCGTTTAGATGGATTATCTTGCCAACACAGTGTAAATTAGCCATTTGTGCAAACACAGCCGCAGGTCCTAATTTGACAGGTGTGGCCCTGAATGCATGCTGTCTGTGTACATGTGCATCCCCATGCCTGTCAAGTTAGGATCTGTGGTTGTGTTCATAAAGTTGCTGCATCCCCATAGCGCAACACAGGCTGCCTGCACATTAAAAGCTAATGTAGTTGAAGCCACACCACCCATGTGAATGAGCCCCAAGACCTCATTCACCCACAGAGCTTTATTTCTTACTTCAATACAGTTTAATCTTTTAGATTGATGAGGAATTTTATAAGTTATGTTGCGTTTGTGTCAGCCAATAATTATTTTACACAGAAAAAGTGTGTGGTGTGTACCACCATAGTATGAGGACCCCCCCTTTCTGCGTAATGTAGCACCATAGTATGAGGACCCCTCTTCCTGCGTACCCCCATAGTATGAGGACCCCTCTTCCTGCGTACCCCCATAGTATGAGGACCCCTCTTCCTGCGTACCCCCATAGTATGATGACCCCCTCTTCCTGCGTACTCTCATAGTAGGAGGACCCCTCCCCCTGTGCATCTCCATAGTATGAGGTCACTTCCCCCTGTGGGGTGTGAAAATAATGACTTTATTGTATTTTTGTGAAAAGGAAATGATGACACAGAAGGAAAAAAAAAAAAAAAAAAAAAAAAAAAAACACAATATGAGTTTAAAAAAAAAATAAAAAAAAAAACATGCATAACAACAAAGGTGAATGCACATTAATTTTTTACCTGCATTTTTTTTTTTTTTTTTTAATGAAGCGTGAACCAGTCCTAACTGGGAAGAAAAGGTGAGTCCTTTCGTAGTCCATTTTTTTTTTTTCTATAAACTTAACCTTTACCTGAACAAGCTAAATGCTGATTGGAACTATGCACAGCTGCTCCACCTTTAGTATCTTCCCCCATAGTATATGTCTCTTTAAACACATTTTTAAAGCTCTACTTTAGGTTAACTTTTAGACAGAGAAGATACTTTGGAGACATGATTGTTTATAGTAAAAATTAATTTCCCCATCACTTAATTCTCCCCACCCAAACACACCGCTCCGGGCTGTTGGCACGGCACCTGAGAGTACCATACTACACTTTCACATGATGCCAAGGTAAAACGTTTGGTGAGGATAAATGATGCTGTGATTTGTAATTAAAAGAAAAATCCATCTAACACAATTAGCAAATGCCTATGAATAGAATAGCTGACCCTGCCTCATGTACGTCATTCTGACATTGTAAAATCATAATTGTGCAGCTCTACCTGCTGCCACTGTTACACTATGCCAAGGAGGGAAACATCTAGTAAATACTATGGCAGTGTGCCAAGCATACTACCCATAATGGAGGAATAAAGGTGTGTCATGCAGGTTCTCACCCTGAACACACCTGCTGCTCACATTTCTAACAGACTGCCATTCCCTGTACTGTACAGGAGAGCACTGTCCTTTCTGCAGAACTTTCTAAAGAAAAATAGCACAGCACAAGAGCTCCATGTCTTGGTGCACTCCTCTCACAGAAGATACACCTTCAATATATGTTAGGACTTCCTCCTCATAAAAAGGACTCACCTGTCCAGAGAAGTCTCAGGTAGAGAGTAATGCTGGGAGAGTACTCACACAGATGCTCAGGTACTGAAAGCTGCACACAGATCAGGAAAAGAGCAGGAAGTGATCACTGACTGACTGACTCAGGCTCCAGCAATGAGCCCCGCCCCTATCTGCTGACACCGACACTCTACTAAGTGGGAGCTCGATTACTGTGTCATACATCTCCTACACTGTGTCAGCTGCACACTGTTCTTATATCTCTAGTAATAAATGGAAGTATTACATCTCCTACACTGTGTCAGCTGTACACTGTTCTTATATCTCTAGTAATAAATGGAAGTATTACATCTCCTACACTGTGTCAGCTGCACACTGTTCTTATATCTCTAGTAATAAATGGAAGTATTACATCTCCTACACCGTGTCAGCTGTACACTGTTCTTATATCTCTAGTAATAAATGGAAGTATTACATCTCCTACACCGTGTCAGCTGCACACTGTTCTTATATCTCTAGTAATAAATGGAAGTATTACATCTCCTACACTGTGTCAGCTGTACACTGTTCTCTGGTAATAAATAGAAGTATTACGTCTCCTACACTATGTCAGCTGTACACTGTTCTCTGGTAATAAATGGAAGTATTACAGCTCCTACACCGTCTCAGCTGCACACTGTTCTGTAATACATGGAAGTATTACATCTCCTACACCGTGTCAGCTGTACACTGTTCTCTGGTAGGGATGAGCCGAACACCCCCCGGTTCGGTTCGCACCAGAACTTTCGAACGGACCCCAAATTCGTACGAACGTTAGAACCCCATTGAAGTCTATGGGACTCGAACGTTCGAAATTAAAAGTGCTAATTTTAACGGCTAATATGCAAGATACTGTCCTAAAAAGGGTTTGGGGACCTGGCTCCTGCCCCAGGGGACATGGGTCAATGCAAAAAAAAGTTTTAAAAACGGCCGTTTTGGCGGGAACACTGATTTTAATGACGATTAAAGTGGAAAAAAAAAGAGAAATATTCCTTTAAATATGGTGCCTGGGGGGAGTCTGTAGTATGCCTGTGAAGTGCCACGTGTTTCCCCTGTTTAGAACAGTCCCTGCACAAAATGACATTTAACGGAAATAACGTCATTTAAAGCTGCTTGAGGTTTTAATGTTATATCTGGTTCCTGCAATATGGTTGAAAATCATTGAGAAAAATGGCATGGGTAGCCCTCCCTGCCCATTACCAGCCCCTTTGGGTCTTGTACGCATATTAAGGGGAACCCCGTACCCATATTAAAAAAAGGAAATGCGTTTGGCCCCCAGGCCCTATATACTCAGAACAGCAGTATACAGGCGGTGCAAACAAGACAGGGACTGTGTAGGTTTGTTGTGTTAAGTTGAATCTGTTTGTAATTTTCAACTGGTACATTTTTAAAGTGTAGCTGCAGTCAAAAAAAAAATTTTTTAAGCTTTTTGGAAAACATAGGGAAGGGTTATCACCCCTGTATAATTTGTTTTGTCGTCCATCTTTTTTCATCTCACTTGCTGTTGTCTCCTTCCATTTGCAAGTAGGAGATGTTTGTAAGTTGGATGTTTGAAAGTAGGGGCCTGCCCTATATGCTCTGCAGAAATGGCGGAACAAGGTGTTGGTTTTGCCACAACATTGTAAGTCCTCACAGTTACTCTGAGTGGGCACAGGAACGGGCCCTCCTGTGAAATATTATGTCAAGAATTGTAATTACATGTCCCTGTTAAACAGAGGCAGAAAAATTGGGCCCTTGGTGCTGGTGCCATGACACTGAAACCTCTCCCATATACTCTAGTTTTATTGCAGGAATTAGCCCTGCTACAAAGCATTGCATCAAAAATTGTACTTAAACGCCCCGGTTAAACAGGGGCAGAAAAATTGGGCTGATGACATCACCCAGAAACAGAAATGTTCTTCCAACATATCATCGGAGGAGGAAGAGGATAGACAACTCAGCATGAGCATAGGCAGTCTTGAAGGGATGTGATATTTCAAAAAAAATTATTCGGTTACATCAGCTTCAGGTGCTTGGTTGCTGTGGGTGATCCAAGACTGATTCATCTTGATGAAGGTCAGTCGATCAACTGATTCGGTAGACAGCCGCACCCTGTGATCGGTAACAAAGCCACCAGCAGCACTGAAGGTGCGTTCCGAAAGAACGCTGGATGCAGGACAGGCCAGTAGCTCAATTGCATACTGTGCAAGCTCTGGCCAGTGATCCATCCTCAAGACCCAGTAAGCCAGAGGATTTTCGGTGGGAAAGGTGTCCAAGTCTGACCTTGCCCCTAGGTATTCCTGCACCATGTAAATCAGACGCTGGCGATGGTTGCTGGAACCGATCATACCTTGGGGCTGCGGACTAAAAAATTGTCTGAAAGCATCAGTCAGACGGCCACCTTCTCCACCGCTCCTTCTGACCGATGCCTCAGCAACACGTTGTCCAGGACCAGGAGTTTGTAACCTCCCAGTCTCTGGGAACGCGTTGCACAGACCTTTCTGCAAGGCCTCCCGGAGATGTCTCATCCTCTGCTCCCTCTGCGATGGCAAGATAAGGTCGGCAACCTTACCCTTGTACTGTGGATCAAGGAGAGTGGCCAGCCAGTAATGGTCCCTCTCCTTGATCCGAAGAATACGAGGATCCTTCCGCAGGCTTTGCAGGATCAGGGAGGCTATGCAGCGTAGGTTAGCTGAGGCATTCAGTCCGGAGTCCTCTGGGTCACTAAGGACAACATGATCCGCAGCTACCTCCTCCCAGCCACGTACAAGTCCACGTGTTTCTTGGGACTGTAAATCATCCCTACAAGACTGCTGCTGCTGCTGCTGATGCTAAGTGCCAGCCTCCACCTCCATGCTGACACAATCATCCTCCTCCTCCTCTTTCTCCTCCTCATCCTCTTCATGTGTGATGGTTGGCACAGCAGGAACACTGTCTGGATAAAGGGGGCCTTGAGAGGCAACGAAGTCCTCCTCTTCCTGCCTCTGTTCTGCCTCAAGTGCCCTGTACATTATTCCACGCAGCGTATGCTCCAAGAGGTGGACAAGAGGTACAGTGTCACTGATGCATGCACTGTCACTGCTCACCATCCTTGTGGCCTCCTCAAACGGTGACAGGACAGTGCATGCATCCCTGATCATGCCCCACTGGCGCGGTGAGAAAAATCCGAGCTCCCCTGACCCTGTCCTGGTGCCGTAGTCGCACAGGTACTCATTGATGGCCCTCTGCTGCGTGTGCAGCCGCTGTAGCATGGCCAACGTTGAGTTCCTCCTGGTGGGCATGTCACATATAAGGCGGTTCTTGGGCAGGTTCAACTCTTTTGGAGCTCAGCCAGCCGAGCACAGGCATTAAATGATCGGCGGAAATTCACACAGACTTTCCTGGCCTGCTTCAGGACATCCTGTAAGCTGGGGTACCTGCCCAAGAACCGCTGCACCCCCAGGTTAAGGACGTGAGCTACACAGGGCACATGGGTCAGTTGTCCCTGTCGGAGGGCGGAGAGGAGGTTGGTGCCATTGTCGCAAACCACCATTCCTGGCTTAAGCTGGCGTGGCATCAACCACCTCTCGGCCTGCCCCTGCAGAGCTGAAAAAACATCCGCCCCAGTGTGGCTCCTGTCCCCCAAACAAACCAGCGCAAGCACGGCATGGCATCGTTTTGCCTGCGTACTTGCGTAGCCCCTGGAACGCCTACGGAGCACTGCTGGTTCTGAGGACAGAGCACTGGAAGAGGCCATGGAGGAAGAAGAAGAGGAGGGGGTGGAGGAGAGAGGTGTGTCACAACCAATAGTAGCATTTTGGAGGCGTGGTGGCGGAACAACCTCCAACACTACTGCACCTTGTCCTGCATCCTTCCCAGCTGCCAGAAGAGTGACCCAATGGGCCGTGAAAGACAGGTAACGTCCCTGTCCATGCCTGCTGGACCATGAGTCAGCGGTAATATGCACCTTACCACTGACCGCCCTGTCCAGCGAGGCAAGGACATTGCCTTCCACATGCCGGTAGAGAGCCGGAATCGCCTTCCGTGAGAAAAAGTGGCGTTTGGGGACCTGCCACTGAGGAACCGCACATTGTACAAACTCACGGAAGGGGGCCGAGTCTACCAACTGAAAAGGCAGCAGTTGAAGTGCTAGCAATTTAGCCAAGCTAGCATTCAACTGCTGGGCATGTGGATGGCTGGGAGTGAACTTCTTTCACCGGTCCAGCAGCTGGGGCAGGGACATTTGCCTGCTATAATCGGACGTGGGTGTACTGCTAGCAGAGTGCCCGGAAGCACTTGGCTGTGACACACCTAATTCTACACCTTCATTCCTCTCAGAGCAGGTTTCAGAGAGGACTGAAGGTCTAGTGGGGTTGGAGATGCCAGCTGATGCGGAGCAAGGAGAGGTCCGCTTTGTTCTTTGGTGTGGGTCTTTGAGATACGCTTGCCAACGAGCTGCATGGCAGGTCAACATATGTCTGGTCAAGCATGTGGTGCCCAAGCGGCTGATGTTTTGGCCACGCGAGATACGCTTGAGACATATGTTGCAAATAGCAGCGGTGCGATCTGATGCACTCGTCTCAAAAAAGGCCCACACCAAAGAACTTTTAGAATAACGTGCAGAGGCAGCGCCCTGCACAGGCGGAGCTCTGCGGTGTGATTCAGTCGGTGTGCTGCCCCTAAGCTGGCCCCCGGAGGGCATCCTGCCTCGTTGGACATGTGCCTCCTCCTCCTCCTCCTCCTCTCTCCTACCAGGCACCCATGTGGAGTCAGTGCCCTCATCATCCCCTCCCTCTTCATCGCTGTAGCAAACCTGGCAGTATGCTGCAGCTTGTGGAACATGACTGCCAGATTGCTGTCCTTCTTAAGCATCCCCTCTCTCTGCATTCACGCTACTGCCTTCCTCTAGCTGAGTGTCATCATCAGAGGCTACAAACCACTGGGCATCCTCCTGGAGCATGTACCCAACACTGTGCTCAAAAAGTGCAGGAGACTCCTCAGGAGGACGTGGTGGGACTAGGGAAGGAGTCACTGATGATGACATTGAGAGGAGGGAAGACGATGCGTTGGAAGCTGCTTTGCTAGTACCCTTAGACTGGGTGAGAGAGGATGAGGAGGATGAAGAGGGCTTGGTCATCCACTCTACCAAGTCGTTGGCATGTTGCGGCTCAACATGTCCAGCTGCCGAAAAGAAGGACAAGCGTGTCCCATGGCCACGTGCTGATGACAATGCACCGCGTTCACGACCAGCACTGTTGTCTCTAGACACAGAGCCTGCTTGCCCTCTTTTATCGGCTCGCGCCTGTCTGCCTCTCCTTGCTGGCCTTCCAGACATGGTAATGGCCTGAAGGAAGTTGGGTAAAAAAGCAGTTGGGTAGTGTATATTGTGCTGGAGGCACACAACACCCACTAACTCCTGCAGATGCCTTTATTATAGAACACCAGAGATAAAGGGGTATACTGTAATGGAGTCACACAACACCCACTAAGCCCTGCAGATGGCTCTATTAGAGAACAGCAATAAAGGGTAGATACAGGTGTATATTGTGCTGGAGGCACAAAACACCCACTAACTCCTGCAGATGCCTTTATTATAGAACACCAGAGATAAAGGGGTATATACAGATGTATACTGTGCTGTGCTGGAGGCACACACAAATTCCAATAACTCCTGCAGATGGCAAGTGGGCTCAAATAGAGAAGAGCTATGTAGGTGGATATAGCGGTATGTACTGGGTACAGAGCACGCAGACAGCACGCACAAGCTCCTAACACTACTGACTGCAAGCTCTATTATAAAAGATAGATCACTAGCTATATAGGTGAGGTGAATATAGCGGTGTATACTGCGGTCAGGGCACGCAGACAACAACCACTACACAACAGCAAGATCGAAAATCGGCCGATAACGATCAGTGTGTACTGTGTTGAAGGTACACAGAACACCCACTAACCGCTTCAGACGCCAACACACTACACAAGGCCGCCGCGCTGGCGGCCTTATATAGTGTGGGACGTGCACTACACAGCCTGAGCTATGATTGGCCACAGGCATCCTGCCTGTGGCCAATCATGGCTCTCCTCGCTGCTGGCGCTGCGATTGGCCAAGCATGCGGGGTCACAGTGCATGCTTGGCCAATCATGAGCCAGCAATGCACTGCGCCATCGCAGTGCATTGTGGGGCGTGAGCGCCACACGAATTTGGCGCGAACGGACCACAATGTTCTGACTTCGCCGAACTGGCGAACAGCCGATGTTCGAGTCGAACGTATGTTCGACTCGAACATGAAGCTCATCCCTATCTGGTAATATAGCCATAGACTGAGTATAGCCTCAAATACAAAATATACGTAATACATATAACAGTACCATCATCCCAATTGATAATTGTCAAGAATTGGGAATTCTAAGGATATTGGGGCAGTTGCTGAGGCTGCTCCCTTGATATCCACACCCAAAAATGTTTGTTGAGGGGACTATTGCGGTACTAAATAAATCATAAAAGACTTTGTTATAAAAAATTACAAGTAATTTAATAAGGACAAAAAAATGAAATCCATCAAAACTTTCATATTGCTAAAATCATATACACCACAATTTAATAAACTACCGACGGGTAACCCCGTAAGGTTTCTATTGAAGAGGATAGTCTACAGAGTAAATAAAAATATTTGCAAATAATCAAATAGCAGCAAATCATATAATGACATAACAGAAGAGTTACAGTAATTTAAATAGCGAGGGGATCAGCTCACCCACAAAGGAGGAAGCAGTAGATCACAGGACCCATCGGTTTCCTCCCACGGCAGATGCGGGGGGTTGTAAAGGACTCTTTAAATTTAAACAGATATATATGATATGAGAGTTAAAGTGAGATGAGACATTAACCTATACACACCTAAAGAGCGATATATAGGTGAAAAGAGGATGGAAGATAGACTGTGTATAGGGGCTGTAAAAAGAGCCTATAAGAAGGAAGTGCTTAATTGTGCATCCTATCTGGTAATAAATGCAAGTATTACATCTCCTACACTGTGTCAGCTGCACACTGTTCTTGTAATAAATGGAAGTATTATGCCGCGTACACACGACCTGACTTAGGTCCGACAGACTTTCCACGGAGTTCTGACAGAGTTCTGACGGACTTTCCGAATGAACGGACTTGGCCACACACAATCACACCAAAGTCCGACGGATTCGAATGTGATGACGTACGACCAGACTAGAATAAGGAAGTTCATAGCCAGTAGCCAATAGCTGCCCTCGCATCGGTTTTTGTCCGTCGGACTAGCACACACACGAGCGGATTTCTCGGTAGGAAATGGGTCCGGCGGAGTTCTGGTGGAAAAATTTGAAACATGTTCCATTTTTAAAGTCTGTCAGACTTTTGCAAATCAAAAGTACGCTGCAGCCCACACACGATCGAATAGTCTGCCGGAATTGTTCCGTCGGACCTTTGATGTTGAAAAGTCCGCTCGTGTGTACGCGGCATTACATCTCATACACCGTGTCAGCTGTACACTGTTTTCTGGTAATAAATGGAA
The DNA here is from genome assembly GCF_037356315.1 of Lithobates pipiens. Classification (NCBI taxonomy): domain Eukaryota; kingdom Metazoa; phylum Chordata; class Amphibia; order Anura; family Ranidae; genus Lithobates; species Lithobates pipiens. The sequence goes on along the minus strand of NW_027507764.1, from coordinate 335,672,064 downwards.
GTATTACATCTCCTACACTGTGTCAGCTGTACACTGTTCTCTGGTAATAAATGGAAGTATTACGTCTCCTACACTGTGTCAGCTGTACACTGTTCTCTGGTAATAAATAGAATTATTACGTCTCCTACACTGTGTCAGCTGTACACTGTTCTCTGGTAATAAATGGAAGTATTACATCTCCTACACCGTTTCAGCTGTACACTGTTCTTGTAATACATGGAAGTATTACAGCTCCTACACCGTGTCAGCTGCACACTGTTCTCATAATAAATGGAAGTATTACATCTCCTACACCGTGTCAGCTGCACACTGTTCTCTGGTAATAAATGGAGGTCATACAGTTCCTACACTGTGTCAGCTGCACATTCTGGAGCTGAGGCAGAGGGATGTATTCAGGGAAAGGATGAGAGGGAGTGTGTAAGCAATCTCAATGCAGTACCATGCTATTATGACATGCTCTGTTAGTGGTTTAGCAGTGTCTGGTAGGAACACTGAAATACACAAATCAGCCATAGGTTTATTACCACCCACCTAATACTGAGTAGGTCCCTGTTTTGCTGCCAAAAAAGCCCTGACCCATTGTGGCATGGAGGCCATTAGGCCTCCAAAGGTATTCTATGGTATCTGGCACCAAGCCGTCAGTGGCAGATCCTTAACCGCTTGTTTTCTGTCCATAGTCAAATGACGTCCGCAGGAGGGATCTCCAATCCTGGGCGGGCATCATATGACTTCCTCAGCTTCCCGGCCATTTAGGCGACGCACGTGTAATAGTAGCGAGCTGTCAAAGCCCAGAGGTAGATAGTGTCCGATCCATGGGTTCCACAGTGATTCAAATTTGGACACTTTATCAAGAAGGACTGCTTCTGTTTTTGCGTGAATCATTGCCTGTGTTACTCTTTGTTTGACTGATACTGTGCAAAGTGAAGCATATTTCCATGCTTTCGGTTTGTTTTGCTGCAGTGGTTACAAAGAGCATGAGTTTGAATTGGCGGCGTGTTAAGGCCTGTGGTTTGCTATTCAGAAGCACTATGGTGCACATAGTGGAGAGGATTTTGAACGCTTCTGATCAAAAGGAGCAGGCTGTAAGGCATTCCCACCAGATGTGTACATGTGTGCCCGGGGCAGTGCAGCCTTGGAAGCAATGGGAAGGATTTTGAGGAAGGAATTTAGATATTCTGGCAGGGACAAGGTACCATCTGGTGAGTACTTTGTAGTTGGTTTCAAGAACCACTATGTTTGGTGTGGCTGATTTGTTTGCATGCCAGATTTGAGTCCAATCTAGTGCTTCTTCTGCTTGGAGGTGAAGGTCAGTCTCCCATTGGTTTGTGTAGGTTGGGGGGGGGAGAGGATGTGTGTGAGAGCAGTTGGGCATATATGTCAGAGATAAGTCCAACCCGGTGGAGACAGATTTGCAAGATTGTTCAAAGATAGTGAAGCCTGGGGTTGCTGAGTCTGGGGGAGCGTTTTGGTCAGGAATTTTTTTATTCATAGGTATCTAAAGGTCTCCACGGTTGGAAGATCATGCGTTTCGTGCAGTGTGGGAAAAGGTGTGATATGAGCAGATTTGAAGAAGTGGTGGGCGCGTATCAGTCCTGCTCAGAAGGAGGTTGGGTAGGGCCAGGCTGGGTAAAAGGAGGGGTTGCAGAGGAAGGAGAGGATTGTGCTGAAATTGGAGACCAAAGCGAGTTTTCAGCCTGTCCCAAATGAAGAGGCTGTGTTTAGTGATAGGATTTGTAATTGCCTGACGTTGAGCAGGGGTTAGCCAAAGGAGATTTGCGGTGGAGAGAGGGTCGCTGTCGAACTGCCTCTAGTACCACCCATATTGGGGTTTCCTTGGTGGCGTTGTATGTGGTATTTGGGCAACTGTGCTAATTGAGCGGTGTAGTAGTAATATTTTGTGAAATTTGTTACACTAAGTCCTGCTCGGATGTGGGAGGCATATAAGGTTGGTTTTGGTAGACAGGATCTGATTTTGCTCCAAATTAATTGAGAAGCCTTGTGTTGCAGAATGCATAAGAAGTGTGAAGGGATCACTATGGGGAGCACTCTAAAAAGATACAGGATCTTAGGGAGGATAGACATTTTGATCACCATGATTCTGCCCATCCATGCCAGTGGTAAGGATGACCAGTTTGTCAGGAGGTTGGTAAGTTGTCAACATTTGTGGGTAATTTGCCAAGTAGAGATCCACCGGGTTTGCTGTAAATTTAATACCTAGGTAGGAGATATGCGTTGTCGACCAAGCAAATGGGAGGGTGTCCTTTAGTTGAGTTTGAAGGGCAGGTGGTTGATATGTTTAGGGCTTTAGATTTATGTGGATTTATTATGAGGTCAGATACATGTCCAAATTTGGAAAGGGTGTCCATGAGATTCGGTGCTGGGGTCTAGTAAGGAATATCAGAACATCGTCAGAACACATACATAGTTTATGATGGTGGCCTCCAATATCCAGACCTCTGATATTCGGGTTGGAACGGATCAGCTGAGCCAGGGGTTCAATTGCTAGGGCGAAGAGGAGTGGGGATAAGGGAAATCCCTGACGGGTTCCTCTCTCAGTGATGAAGGAGTCGGAACGGAATCCTGAGTAGGATACATACAGTCCCATTAAAAAGTATTCATACCCCTTGAAATTTTCCACATTTTGTCATTTTACAACCAGAAACGTAAATGTATTTTTGGGGGATTTTATGTTATAGACCACATATAATTGTGAAGTGGAAGGAAAATGAATTTTTTTTTAAATGTTTTACAAATAAATATCTGAAAAGTGTGGCATGCATTTGTATTCAGTCCCCTTTACTCTGATACCCCTAACTCAAATCTATTGGAACCCATTGTCTTCAGACATCACCTAATTTGTAAATAGAGTCCACCTGTGTGTAATTTAATCTCAGTATAAATATAACTGTTCTGTGAAGCCCTCAGAGGTTTGTCAGAGAACCTTAATGAACAAACAACATCATGAGGGCCCAGGAACACACCAGACAGGTCAGGGATAAAGTTGTGGAGAAGTTTAAAGCAGGGCTAGGTTATAAATATATACAGTATCCCAAGCTTTGAACATCTCAAGGAGCACTGTTCAACCCATCAACCGAAAATTGAAAGAGTATAGCACAACTGAAAACCTACCAAGACATGGGCATCCACCTAATCTGACAGGCCAGTCAAGAAGAGCGATAATCAGTGAAGCATCCAAGAGGCCCATGGTAACTATGGAGGAGCTGCAGAGATCCACAGCTCAGGTGAGAGAATCTGTCCACAGGACAACTATTAGTCGTGCTCTCCACAAATCTGGCCTTTATGGAAGAGTGGCAAAAAAAAAGCAATTCTTGAAAGTCATAAGAAGTCCTGTTTGCAGTTTGCAAGAAGCCATGTGGGGGACACAGAAAACATATGGAAGAAGGTGCTCTGGTCAGATGAGACCAAAATTAAACTTTTTGGCCTATAAGCAAAACACTATGTGTGGCCGAAAATTAACACTGCACATCACCCTAAACACACTATCCCCACCATGAAACATGGTGGTGGCAGCATGATGTTGTAGAAATGCATGGGCAAAAAGTCACTCTCTAGATGTTCAAACCTGGTGGAGCTATACCCAGAAAGACTTGCAGCTGTAATTGCAGAGAAAGGTGGTTCTACAAAGTATTGACTGGGTGGCTGAATACAAATGCACACCAGACTTTTCACATATTTATTTGTAAAAAAAAAAATTGAAAACCATTTATCATGTTCCTTCCACTTCACAATTATGTGCCACTTTGTGTTGGTCTATCACATAAAATCCCAATAAAGTACATTTACGATGTTGGTTGTAACATGACAAAATGTGGAAAATTTCAAGGGGTGTGAAAACTTTTTCAAGGGACTGCTTTTGGATTCAGATATAAGGTGGGAATCCATCGCAGGAAATGTGTTCAGAATCCCCACCAGTGAAGGATGGAGTCTAGATAAAACCAGGATAGCAAGTCGAATGCCTTTTATATGTCAAGTGAGAAGAAGCGGGCAGGGATGCAGCGGGATTGAGCATCATGAGCTATGAGTGTTGCTCTGCGTATGTTGCCCAGTTTTGTCTTTGTGGATTAGGGTTCCTACTGGGGTTGAGTCGGGTAGAGAGAATCTTAGCAAGTATCTTGGTGTCTAGGTTAAGTATAGATATTGGTCTGTAGTTGGACCAGGATATGTTGTCTGTATTCGGCTTTGGGATCATGGAGATGGATGCAGTGAGGGATTCAGTGCAGAAGGAGTGACCTGTGTAACTGTAATGTAACTGTAATGTCTGCCTCTATTTTGTTAACTGCTGTGCAAACTGTTGGTGCTATATAAATCCTGTATAATAATAATAACCTGGGAAGAGAGAGTTGAAGGCTGCAACCATGAGGGGGGACAGTAGTGTAGCGAAGCGTTTGTAGTATGTGTAGACTGTGAGAAGCCATCAGGGCCCAGGCATTTATGTGATTTTATTGTGGTTTGAATTTCTATATCTCTGATAGGTCTGTCTAGAATCTCTTGATGGGAAGAAGAGAGGGAAGGGAGGTGAACAGAGGACAGAAGTGTATTCAGACGAGATTGCTCAAACTTGCTTGTTTCTCTGTATAGTTCAGAGAGTCTTCTGTGGAATTCATGTAGGATTTTTAGTGGGTTACTAGAGTAGATATCTTTGGTTAGCTAAAACTGGATGGGTTTTGGAGTATAGTCAGCCTTGCATAGTGTTAGGACCAGGAATGTGTCTGGTTTGTTTGCTTTCATATAGAAAGTATGTTTATATTTGCGGATAATGTTATCTGCCGAGTCCATAAAAAAGAGATTGAGTTCCAAGCAACTTTTGTCATAGATTTGTTTATTTGACGGAGAGGGTGAGGTTTGAAAGTTCTCTGAAGCCTTTTAGAATGCTTCTTCCGGGCATTTATGAAGCTGTCGCTTCATCTTACGGTGGTGAGATGATTGGCTGATGCAAACCCCTCTGATGGATGGTTTGAGGGCTTCCCAAAGGGTTAAAGCTAAAACCCATCCGGTTAAAGCAGACCAAAGATATCTACTCTACTAACCCACTAAAAATCCTACATGAATTCCACAGGAGACTCTCTGAATTATACTTCTGTCCTCTGTTCACCTCTCTTCCCTCTCCTCTTCCCATCAAGAGATTCTAGACAGACCTATCAGAGATATAGCAATGCAAACTGCAATAAAATCACTTGAACCACATAAATGTCTGGGCCCTGATGGCTTCTCGCAGTCTACACATACTACAAACGCTTCCCTACACTACTGTCCCCCCTCATGGTTGCAGCCTTTAACTCTCTCTTCCCATGGGGGGTTTGTATCATTGGGTGCATTGTTCACAAGGTAGTCTTTTATGGCATTTTCTATTTCCTGTCAATGGGTAGGATTGGCCAGCAGACTGTCGTTTATGTACCAGGTTTGGAGGTTGGGTCGTAGGACCAGGGAGGAAAGGGTTACCATAACAGTATTATGGTCTGACCAGGTGCATGGTATAATGAGTGAGTGTAGAATAAGCACCGAGGTGCTGACGCACACAAAGAGCTGGTCTATGCAGGGAAAACTGTTTCTGGGGATGGGAGTAGTGTGTATATTGTCATCTTGCAGTGTTTTGTTCTCGCTATGTATTAATAAAGGAGTGTCGGTTAAGGAGTTGTTGGTAAGATAGGCTGTGGGCGGTACTTGGGGCTTGGGATTTGTTCAAATAACAATACTTGATTTGAATCACCACCGATCATGAGGGTACCATGTTTATGGGATTCCACTACTGAAATGGGAGAGAAAGGACAAAGGGTTTTTATTGGGAGCATAAAAGGAAACAATTCTGACTTCACTATCTAGCAGGAGACCAGTTAGTATAAGGTATCAGGCCTCTGGGTCTTTGATCTCCCTTTGGAGGTTAAATGGTGTAGTATGATGGAAAGCTATCAAGAAACCCTGTTGTTTAGTGGCGGCCAAAGCATTGTAGACCTGGGGGGGTATTAGTGGGCAAAAATTTTTGGTGAGGACTGTGATGAGAAGTGTGTCTCACGTAAGCATACCGCATGCGCTCAGAGTGTGGAGAAGGAATGGAAAGCTTTAGCGTGTTTCGAGGGGGACTTGAGGCGTTAAGCATCAGAATATTTACAGACATAATTTCGGAGTGTGGATGGGATCAGGGTTTGTGGCTACTGATTGCTAATCTTTAGGGCAACCTTTCTGTAGAGGAAGGGGATAGGGAGGGTTGGGAGGAAAGGAGAGCTGGGATTGGGAAGGGAATCAGGTGGGGACTGGGCAGCGTGTGTAGACACTGATGGTATTAATGGGTTAGAGAAGCTCAAGTTCAAGAAGGGAGGGGGTGGCTCCTAGTTGGAGCAAGTATCCAAGGGGAGGTGAGAGATCACCAGCCGGTGGGTACAATTGGTCCAAAGAGTGTCCAAACAACAGTGTGGGAGACTTGAGGAATAAATGGAGGTGCAGTGGGCTGTCTCCGGGACTACAACAGCCATTACATATGTTATACTAAGTAACAAACATGTCACAAAAAGAGGCATAAGGAAACAGTTAAAAAGCTAACTATGGTGTTGAGTAAGATAGTTCCGATCTGGAGTTGTGCTATGGGCATCCTGCAGGTGAGTCAATGTTGTAGGCCGGGTATAGGGCAACCATTGTTGGACAAGGGTCTTTTGTGTGATGTTCGTGAGGAGTAGACAACCAAGCTCCCTGCAGGAGATCATTAATCAGGTCATGTGAGAGGTTAACAGGTAACACAATCTAAGGATCTATGTTTACCTGGGTGTACCAAGCAGGGGTTGAAGTACCCTGATCCATAGGCCCTATGGGAGGTGATTGGGCATCCTAGCCCTGATAACCATAAGAATAAAAAAACCTTACAAAAATCTGGTTAGAGTGCCTTACTGAGGGAGAATTACCTAAATACAGAGTATAGGTCCTATTTTTGGTGATATTGCCCGAAGTGCACGGCGGGTGCTATATATACACCCTGTTAGGAAACATCAGTCCATTGGGTCTTCTGGGGCCAGTGAAGTGAAGAGACTCCTCTTGTGGAAGCTGGAGTGTGCCTGATATTCAGGAGTGTCCTGCAGTTTTTGGGGGGAGCAAGATGTTGCCCAGCGCTTGGGTCCCTCTGCTGCTGTGTCTGGTGTTGACAGGCAGAGATCATGTATAGTGGGGGGTAGGTCATCTTCTGATTTGCACCTATATGAGGTTTGTAACAGAAAAGTTGATGGCAAAAGGGAAGCTCCATTGGTATGAAATGCGATGATGTTGAAGGATTTGCAGGTGTGCTTTCATTTGATGAGACTCTGCTGGGAGAGGTCTTGGAGGATTCCCTGGAACGTCAAGGAATCTTTGTTGCGGGCTGCTTCCACCAACTGTTCCTTGGTATGGGATTAATGTAGTTTTATGACAATATCCCTAGGGGGGTCCCTTCCTTATTGTTGCATGTCTATTGGCAAAACAGCACCCCTAATACCCCCCCCCCCCCCCCCGTGCTCTCGATTGGCTAAAATACAAACACCTGAAGCTTGAATACACATGTAAAATTATTGTATTATGCTTGCAAAATTCTAAAAAAAAATTCTGAAAATCACTCGGTGTGAATGGGGCCCTGTAAGTTATGAGGTGGGGCCCCAATAGATCGGACTTGTTTTTCCAACACTACAAGTTCTGGATGAACCCTTGCACACTGCTACACCCTTCCCACCACATTATGCAATGAAAAACAGGGATATTTAGTTCACATATATTGCAATAAATGTTTAAGCCAGCCAACTGTGTTAACCAATTGCTTAATGGGCACTTAAACCCCCCTCCTGCCCAGACCAATTTTTAACTTTCCAGTGCGGTCACACTTTGAATGACAATTTCGTGGTCATGCTACACTGTACCCAAATTAAATTTTTATAATTTTTTTCCCCACAAATAGAGCTTTCTATTGGTGTATTTGATTACCTCTGGGTTTTTTATTTTTTGTTAAAAAAATGAAAAAAGGCAGAAAATATGGAAAAAAAAATACAAAACAGTTTTATATTTTGTTATAAAATTTTGCAAACAAGTAATTTTTCTCCTTCGTTAATGTACGCTGATGAGCCTGCACTGATGGGCACTGTTGGTTGCACAGATGGGCAACGATAGGCTGCATTGGTGTGCACTGAGAGGTGGCACTGGTGGGCGGCACTGAAGGGAATTGATATGTGGCATTGAAGGGCACTAATAGGTGGCACTGATAGCTGGCACTGATAGGTGGCAGTGATGGACAGTGATGGGCAATGGTAAGTGACACTGATAGGCATCACTGATGAGGCATTGATTGGCACCACTGGTGGGCATTGATAGGTGCAACTGATTTGTAGCACTGATAAACACTGGTGGGCACTGATATGCACTGTGTGGGCACTGGCAGGTGGCACAGATTAGGCAGCTGTGCCTCTCTTACTCTTTCGGAATCGATGTCCCTTACACAGAAGCCGGTTATCTGCTTTTTTTCTCCTCACTGTCAATGTAGGTAATGTAGGTCCGCGCTGAAGCCGTCATTCGCTATAGCGCAGATGGGAAAAGGTTAAAGTAATCCCTCTTATGGCCAGTCCTACACTGCCTTGCCACTGCAAATGTTAAGGTGGACACCATGCCAACATGGGGCATAAAGACCTAAGGTGGCGGTGAGCGACTAGATTCAGATCTGGTCACTGACCTGCGTTACAACAGAGAAAAGATGTGCCGGTGCTCAAATCTCAAAAGCTGAATCTAGTCGCTCTCCCCCACCTTGGGTCTTTATGCCCCATGTTGGTATGGTGTCCACCTTAGCATTTGCAATGCCAAGGCAGTGTAGCACTGGCCAGAAGAAGAATTAATTTGATGCAGTTGGCTGGCTTAAACATGTATTGCAATATATGTGAACTAAATTTCCCTTTTTCATTGCATAGTGTGCTGGGAAGTGTGTAGCAGTGTGTAAAGAGTGCATCCAAAATTTGTAGTGTTAATATGTGGTCACACCCCTTTAGCACCTGGTAGTTCAAATACATTTACAAGCTATTGGGATTTGAGCACAAGTATATCTTTTCTCAGTTTTTTCAGCACATCCTACAGATGCTTGATTAGATTTCTGAAGAACATGGGGGCTAAATCAACACCTCAAACACATTGTGTTCCTCAAACCATTCTTGAACCATTTCAGCAACAATGTTTAGGTAGATAGTACATATGAAGTAATATCCACATGAATGGCTGGACCAAGGCTTCCAAGTAGAACATTGCCAAAAGCATCACATCGCCTCCCCTGGCTTGCCTTCTCCCATAATGCATCCTGGTGCCATCTCTTCCCCTGGTAAGTGATGCACACACACCCCACCATCCGTATGATATAAAAGAAAATGTGATTCATCAGATTAGGCCACCTCCTTCTATTTCTCCAAAGTCCAGTTCTGATGCCCACGTGACCATTGTAGGAACTTTTGACGGTGAACACAGGTCAGCATTTGCACCCTGACCGATCTGCAACTATGCAGCTCCATATGCAAAAAACTGTGATACCAATTTTACTACTTTCAAGCATCAATTTCAGGGACAAAATGTTTACTTGATGTCTAATATAGCTCACTGACTTTCAGATGCCATTACATGCCTCTCAACCATCTCTGATTCGCCGGGACCATCCCAAAATTCCAAGAAAATCCCAACATCCTGCGATTCATGCTGGTTTCTCAGAGCCCAATGCCAGAATGAGTTTCGGCACTGGGCTCCATTAATACATGCATCTGACAGGGGTGCACTATAGGTGATCGCCAGGGAACCTCCCCCTCCTACAGGGAGCCTGGGCATACCACAGTCCACCCCCAGAGCAGAAATCACAAATGCAGGCCGGTGTCCTGTCAAGAAATGTCCCCCATCGGATAGTGTCTGCCCTATACTGTGCAGGCGCAGCTCTTGTGCAGTATGTAGGACAAAGGAGACACCGAAAGTCTTCGAACATGAACAGCTGTTCATGAGATCTACATGGCTCCTGCAAGGGTTGGTGTGCCTACAGAATGGGCAGAGCTGAATACACAACTGAAGGAGTTGAACCCTCCCATCAACATTGTTAACCCACTCTTCAGTTGTTTAAACAACCCCGCAAAGATCCGCCCATTTGAGAAATTCACCCCCACGAGCATTGGGAGCGTGTGACAGAATGTACTATTAATTGCACAGACGCCATGTACAGCTGATGAACAGCTGTTCATGTTGGGAGACTTTTGGCATCTCCTTTGTCCTCCGTACTACGCACGCGCTGCACCTGCGCAGTACAGGGCAGACACTATCCAATGGGGGGACCTTTCTCGTCAGAACACCGGCAAACATCAGAGCAGATGGATAAACTCCGAGCCTCGCCCACCTCCTGCTGATTGGATAAGGGGGGACTGTAGATGGGGACTGGCCACGATAAAACCATGACAGCAGAATATAACTCTGGCCCACCCACCTGCTGCCAATCAGAGAACAGGGAACTCAGAACTAAACTCTGGTTTTCAGCAACTTTCCACTGCTCAGAAGAGGGGAGGGCCGGGGGTGAGCATGGCCCATTTAACACTCTTCGAACAGACAAAGTGTGTGAGTGTGTCTATATCTGAGTGTCTATGAGGCTGTAAAGTTGTGTGTGTGTGTGTGTGTATGAGAAGCTGTATGGGTCTATGTGTGTGTGTGAGAGTGTCTGTGTGTCTTTCTGTACTACCTTGTTCACAAGGGCGATGATAGCTGTAGAGAATGAACAAGCAATTTTTTGCAGTGTCTGTAACTTCCATGTGCTAATATCTGCCAACTGTCCTGGATTTGCTGGAACTATGCCAAGATTTGACTTGAATCCCAGAGCCCAGTACCAGAATGAGTTTTAGCACCTAGCTCCAGTAACTGGCCTGACGGGGCACGCTAGTGTCGGCACCTGGAAAACCTACCCTGCATCTCTTGCGAGGTGTCTGGGGTACCACACTCTGTTTTTTGCCCCTCCCTGTACAACACACTGCAGAGCGAACTGAAGCCTCCTCCTCCTCGGCACTGACATTCTCCTGTACATAGAGAGGAGGAGCAGCTGGGGGTAGGGACACTTTTCTGCATGAGCTGCGCTGATTAGCTTATTATGGATGGAAGGGGGGCACAGGGGGTGGAGGGGGCAGATAACAATGGCGTACACTTGGAGGAGTGATTTAGGGGGCGGTGGTATGCAAATATGCGTTGGGGGGATGCTTTTGGAAGGCAGAGGACTTGTGCTAGAAAGGGGAGGTGGATTTGGAATCCTTTCCCCTCCCAAAGCGCCCTCTCTTCATATATCTGCACCCCCCCCACCTTCTAGCACAAGTCTACTCCCCTCCCAAAGCCCCCCCTTGACTCCCCACCCCATTTTCTAGCACAAATTTACTCCCCTCCCAAAACACCCCCCAGCACATATCTAACCCCCCTCCACCCCACCTTCTAGCACAAGTCCTCTCTTACCAAAGCGCCCCTAGTACATATCCAAAGCTTGGGTTTTGTTTAACCATACCCTTTAGGCCCCTCCCACTGTGAAGTTCATCCACACCAATTTTTCTGCTGCATCGGGCATAGAGCACCGCAGGAGTTTCCCTCCCTCAAAGTGTCCATCATTGTCAAGTTTGAAAGTTGGGACGTGTTCCATTGTACAAGATAACAAGTGTTACTCACTCAACCTGTCTGTGATCATAAAGCTATGGCTGATTGGTGTATGATTCATGTTAATATGAATCATAGTTTAAATAGTAGTCTACTCTCCTAAGGGCACAGAGTAATGACAGGAACAAAGGTGAGGGTTATAACAGATAATAGCCTGGGAGAGCAGCTTCTGAGGTGATAAGGAAGCAGCATGAGAAAATACATGGGTGTGACTTTACAACAGAAATGTATATTTTGTAAACTAGCAGCTATTCTGTAGAGCAGGTGTCTGTTATGTGTTCAGGTTCTGAACAGAGCAACATAGGAACCCCAAACTAAGAATGCTTTACTATCCTTTAGCCCAGAGGTTCCCAAACTGCAGCTCGGGGGCCAGATGCAAACCTTTGCTTGCTTTTATCCCCTCCGCTGACACCAAGAATGTCACACAATTCCTCCCATTGACACCAAAGATAGGGCACAATTCCTACTAATGACACCAAGAATGGGTCACGGTTCCCTTTACTGACACCACTGATACTGGGACATTTTCTACTCCCAATGGCAACAGTCTGGCCCCCCTAAGGACTGAAGGACAGTAAACTTGCCCTTTGTTTAGAAAGTTTGGAGACCCCTGCCCTGCTCTAGCCCATGCCCTCCTGTCCTCTTAGAATTACTTCTAATAACTGTCCCTGCTTTTGAACCAAATCCCTCTGTCCCTCTTTTTGCCCCATTAACACGTGCATTTACGGACAGAATATGAACTCTTGTGGGATACTCAGTTGTGTTTGGGAAGCCCCATGCAAAGCTATTAGAGGCTGGCAGCGCCAACAGCCATTCCTGGCCTGTTGCTTGCATGGCTGACATGCAGCGATTACCTATAGGTGGTTGGCCTTGGAAGCAAATTGTTTGTGACCAGAGTTCATCACCCATAGGTAATTGCTGCTTACTTACATGCTAATGGCAGCTGGTGTTGAAATCCTCTTGTTGCTTCCCACACACGACTTTTGACAGAAACTCCACTGAGTCACCCCCAGGAATTCATAGTCTGTCCCTAAACACACATGTGAATGAGACCTTTGAGACCTTTTTCTTCAGTTGTCCCTGTTTTGGTCAGATGTAAAGACCTCTCTCTGCAAAGAGTTTGTATTTTTTCCATGTGCTTGCATGGGTTTCCTCCCACACTCCACTGCTATTAGGGCAATAGGTTCCTGTCTACCCCTAGTATGTGTGTACTAATCGACTGTTTACACATGTTATCACATTCCAGATGCTGGTTCCAAGTGATTGGGAAGGGTTCTGAAAAGAACTGGTAACATATAGTACCTTGTAATAGAAAAAATAAAAAAAAAGCTAATTCTTCCCATGTTGCACAAAGAGCTGGCCCATAGAATCAACTGAGCATTGCATTGACTGGGCTGCCCAATAAATTACTATGCACCAAACATTGTGCAACATTTTTGTCAGTGCACTGAAATGCAGGTGCGCTAGGAAGGTACATTGGAGCGCCATTCATATGCTGCAGTTGCATCTGCCTAAATACTTTGTGCTAAAAGATGTCCCTCTTTTACAACTCAGAAAATTGGATGGTATGACCCCATGCTTCCATATTGGTAACAAATTACGATGGGAACCTCACATGCTAATACGGTTGTGAGGGGAAATCAGAGCCATGCAAGCTCTGCAGGCTGGATGCTAGTTTACCATTGTAAAAAATGATACAGGTACTCTTTAAAGGCTTGGTTATACTAGGCAATATTACAATGAATATATGAAAAAGGTCCTTATAGAGGCATAGAAGCTATCGTTTCTTTTGTGTCAACACTTTAATTCACTGATTTGAAATGTAGCGACTAAGGATGAGCCAAACACCCCCGGTTCGGTTCGCACCAGAACCTGTGAACAGAACTAAACTTCGTGTGAACTTTAGAACCCTATTAAAGTCTATGGGACTCGAACGTTCAAAATCTAAAGTGCTAATTTTAAAAGCTAATATGCAAGTTACTGTCCTAAAACGTGTTTGGGGACCTGGGTCCTGCCCCAGGGGACATGTATCAATGCAAAAAAAAGTTTTTAAAAAACTGACATTTTTTCGGGAGCAAGATGCACATCAAGTTCTTTAAGCTTTGGCCCAATGTGTTCGCTTGTTAAAGCACATGCAGTTACAGCACCTCTGACCACTAGGTGGCGTGAGTCAGCAGAAAATAGTGGTAGTGGACAAAGACTTTTTCTTTTACCAGTCATTAGAGTGTGTTAGAAGCGGTATTCACATGCTTTTGAAGGAGAAAATTCCGTTGTGTCAATGACGGAATTTTGCTCTTCAAAACTCAGAATATATAGTGTATAGTCTTGCTTTTGTATTATGCTTTCTTACAGGATGCATCGAGATCGGCTGTCAAGGTCACCGGAGGAGTCTGGGTGGGTTTAGACAGATAGCTGGGTGGTATGCATACAGCATTGAATGTGTCATTGTGATAAGTGTTAATGTTTAAACATGTTTTCCCTTTCTTCCCCTTCCCCAACACCAAAAACCAAGAACTCAGGCATGACTTAGTTTTTTTGTTGTTGCATAGGATTTTTACTCTGGTTGTTGCCTGGATGATGGGGACATCATCTAAATAACTGGGGGGATGTGTAGCGGATGACATTTTGGACAAAATGTCATACGAGTGTAAATTTAGTTTTTGCCTCAGAACAGTAGGGGTTCTGAGGGTGATTCTGTAGGTTAGGCCTTAACACCAGTCTGGCCAGGCTGTGTTTGGAAGTTCTGCCTGGTCATGTGAACGGTGAGGTGCACATGACAGGCCAGAACCAGGTCTGGTTGGATGTTTGGGTATCAGCCTTCTCGGAGCCAATCAGTGGGAGTGCCAGGGCCTGCTGAGGAATCTGGGAAGGGATGCTTAAGAGGTGTGGGTCACATGGTTCGAGGAGAGGTGTTCGTGAGACCCGTGTGGTCTGTTCTGGTTCCAGGACTGGGGTAGCCCAGTGAGGGGTCCCGGTCACGGGGTGTTCAACATCCTGCAACATGTTCTTGTCAGTGGCCTCTGATAGACCTGCCTGGTCTGGGGTAGGGATCCGTCTGTTCCCGAGTCACGGAACCGGCTGGTCCAAGGTGCAGTACCTGAGGGAGGATTCAAGGTGTCCGTGTGTGCTCTCAGCTTGGAAAGGCACCACAGCTCGTGGAAGTAATCGGGGGAGGACTCTTCGGAGGAGGGCCAGCAATTGACATCCTGGGAAGTGCCTGGTTACTGAGTTGGGAAGGACATTGACAAATTCACGTTTTTCCAGTACCATAGAGGAGACAGGAAACGTTCCAGATATGGAGGAAAAATGTTCCTGTTCACCCTTAGTTGCAACTTGTACACGTTCGTAGGATTGTTCAAGCTTTGAGTCAACGTGCTGACTGCCATGATCTCTGGCTAGAGGTTCAGCCTTGAAGTACCCAGCTGCAAGTGGCTACTCTCTGGGTGGAAATAGAGACTTTGCTAGATTTGCCGTTCAAGGTGCTTGAGTTCTTCACCTGTGCCCTCTGTTCCCTAAGAGACTGTGTTATTGAAAGTTATTGCTGTAAAATAAAACCTTTTAAAGAGGACTTCATCTGTGTCAGCTTTCAAGTTGTTGGGTATCAACCCTGGGAACCCCTAGACGTGGAGGAGCAGGCCAAGAGAAGGTAACTGGTAAGCCCAATAAGTCAAGGCCGCCCTGCAACGGGTTATGGCCGCTACTAGGGATGAGCTTCGAGTTTGAATCTGTCAGGGTTGGCTTAGCCCTTCCTCCTCTGGGCTGGCCGCTCAGCTGTCGGCTAATTGCCAGCTCTCTTCTCTTTCCACAGTTACCAGCTGTTCCCAATGATGCTCGTCTGACCTGCCTATTTAAAGTCTTCCTGCTCACTTTTCCATTTGCCTTCGCGTTGGTCACATCACAGGGAACCATCTCCTGCTGTTTGTTTCAAGACTGGCTTGCTGACATCCCACCTGGCTTCTTATCCTGCTTGCGGTTGCTCTCCTTGGATTCCTGACTTTCGGCCTGGCTGATTACCCGATCTGGTTAATGAACTTTGGACTGGCTGACTACCCAATCTGTATACTGGACTCTGGCTATGCTTGACTATGCTTTTTTCTATTTTTTTCTATTTTTATTTTTATTAATAAACAAGTGTGATTTGATTGTACTTCTGTCTCAGTCTGTTTCATGGTGTCTGACAGAGTCGAACTCATGTTCGACTCGAACATCGCCTGTTCGGCGAACAGTGAACAATTTGGGGTGTTCGCGGCAAATTCGAAAAGCCACAGAACGCCCTGTACAAGTCTATCGGAGAAATATAAAGTGATCATTTTAAAGGCTAATATGCAAGTTACTGTCCTAAAAAGTGTTTGGGGACCTGGGTCCTGCCCCAGGGGACATGTATCAATGCAAAAAAAAAGTTTTAAAAACTGCCATTTTTTCAGGAGCAGTGATTTTAATAATGATTAAAGTGAAACAATAAAAGTGTAATATTCCTTTAAATTTCATCCCTGGGGGTGTCTATAGTATGCCTGTGAAGGGGCGCATGTTTTCTGTGCTTATAACTGTCCCTGCACAAAGTGTCCATTTCTGCAGGAAAAAAAGTCATTTAAAATCACTCGCGGCTGTAATCTCCGTCCCTGGTGTCTGCACACTCGCCGGACCCCTTACTGTAGACATCCTGGGTCCAGGCATTGACTGCACGTGCAAAGGCTGGAACATTTTTAGATTTTTCTCCAAACTCAGAGAAAACAACCTCACTCCTTCCTTCCGCAACACACTCACGCAGTGCCTCGTGCGGGGACAGGATCAGCCTAGACTCCTCCCACTGGGTGCTGGCTACTGTGTATTTTCGCAGGCTTTGGACACAGGCT
Source organism: Lithobates pipiens (assembly GCF_037356315.1). NCBI lineage: Eukaryota > Metazoa > Chordata > Amphibia > Anura > Ranidae > Lithobates > Lithobates pipiens. Next base: position 335,655,553 of record NW_027507764.1, on the reverse strand, counting down.
CCTCCCATGCTTACGCACCTCAGTAAAAGTCTCTCCAAAATGGCGCTGATCTTTGTGGCGCAGTTCAAAAAAACATTTTTCACTCTATGTTCCAAGGCCCTGCGAGGTAACGGTAAATCCCGGACTACGAGCCCCCACATGTAGCGGCCATAACCCGTTGCAGGGCGGCCTTGACTTATTGGGCTTACCAGTTACCTTCTCTTGGCCTGCTCTTCCATGTCTAGGGGTTCCCAGGGTTGATACCCAACAACGTTGCAGCAATACATTTCAATAACACAGTCTCTTAGGGAACAGAGGGCACGGGTGAAGAACTCAGGCACCTTGAACTGCAAATCTAGCAAAGTCTCTATTTCCACCCAGAGAGTAGCCACTCGCAGCTGGGTACTTCTTTTCAAATAACTTTATTGAAAACAGAATTGACCATAACAGAGAGAACAGTAGAAGTCAGTTTCGGTCATAGGATAACAAAATAGCAAACTGCACAATAACGATACAGCAAAAGAATATAGAAGAGAATTCCAAGCTAATTCCAGAGTCGAAATAAGCATAGTACGCGCTGATTGTGGGTGAGCTGAAGAGGATGCAGCTTGGTACTTCAAGGCTGAACAGACCCCTAGCCGGAGATCATGGCAGTCAGCACGTTGACTCAAAGCTTGAACAATCCTACGAACGTGTACAAGTTGCAACTTAGGGTGAACAGGAACATTTTTCCTCTGTACCTGGAACATTTCCCATCTCCTCTATGCTACTGGAAAAATGTGAATTCGTCAATGTCCTTCCCAACTCAGTAACCAGGCACTTCCCAAGATTGCCACTTGCCGGCCCTCCTCCGAAGAGTCCTCCCCCGGTTACTTCCACGAGTTGTGGCGCCTTTCCAAGCCGAAAGCACACCCGGACACCTTGAATCCTCCCTCAGTTACTGCGCCTTGGACCAGCCGGTTCCGAGACTCGGGAACAGATGGATCCCTACCCCAGACCAGGCAGGTCTATCAGGGGCCACTGACAGGAACGTGTTGCGGGATGTTGAACACCCCATGACCGGGACCCCTCACGGGGTTACCCCGGTCCTGAAACCAGAACAGACCACACGGGTCTCACGAACACCTCTCCTCGAACCACGTGACCCACACCTCTTAAGTATCCCTTCCCAGACTCCTCAGTGGGCCCCGGCACTCCCACTGATTGACTCCGAGAAGGCTGTTACCCAAACATCCAACCAGACCTGGTTCTGACCTGTCATGTGCACCTCACCGTTCACATGACCAGACAGAACTTCCAAACACAGCCTGGCCAGACTGGTGTTAAGGCCTAACCTACAGAATCACCCTCAGAACTCCTACTGTTCTGAGGCAAAAACTAAATTTACATGCGTATGACATTTTGTCCAAAATGTCATCCGTTACAGAAACATGTATATAGTTGGGGACTTCTGACTTTCCTGATCCAGGTCTGTGACTCTGTAAGCATTGCCAAAGTAGATAACAATCAGCTCACAATTCTAGGCCCCATGCACACTAAGCATTTAGCCCCAATGCATAGGGCTCTGGCATTTAGATGAGTATGGAGGGCACAGGTTTAATGTGCAGCCCTGCTGCCAACAGCCTTCAAACTCTATAAGAGTCTAACAGCTGCTGCGGCTGGACAGTGCACCTAGCGATATGAAAGCTTAGAGCTGTATGTACCCAGAAATGAATGCCCAGAACGTAGACTTTTTGTATTCTGTACATTCATCCACGGGCACATACTACCCTAAATGTTTATACCGCTAGGTGCACACTTCAGCCTTGTTCAGCCACAGCGGCAGTCAGACTCTCATAGAGTTTGACAGGCTGCAAGCAGCTGGGCTGGACAGGATAGGACACCTGAGCACTCTATCCACAACTAAATGCCAAACTCCTGTGCATCTGAGCTAAATAACTAGCATGCATGGGGCATTAGAAAAAGGTCTGCAAATACTGCTCCAATATTTCCTGCTCAGGAAAGTGTCACTTTAAAACTGCACATATATTAGTCAAATAAAAATATCTATTAAATAACAGCATTGATGTCAAGTGTCCCGACGTGCTATACAGCAGTGTCCATTGTCCAGCAGTATCCAGAGCACTGTGCAAAGGCAGAAAGTGGTTACTGCTGAAATCCTCTTCTACTATATACTGTATATTATATTACATAGTCCTAAGCGGTGCACACTTTAAGCTATATTGTACATTACGCAGCCCTCTAAGCATCACTGCATATGTTTTGTTGTATGCCCTGACCAATGGAGTCTGTACGTTAAGGGTCAGATCACATCAGGGCAGTACGTTTTAGATTTGTCTTTAATGCATTACCATTGAACTATGTATACCATTCATTTTCATGAAAATGCATCAAGGATACAGCAAGCAGGATTTTTTTTGCATTGCACTGCATATAAGGGCTCATTCGCATGGGCAGAAAAAATTCTGTGTTTGGATGCATATTTTCTGCATGAAAGAAAGGTTCTTGCTGGCTGAGCTACATGATCCTGTGTAAAATATTTGCATTTCTGCATGTTTATGCATGGTTACGTGTAGTATTCACATTGAAGCTGGGTTCACATATGCCTTGGCCGCAACTCACCACATGGGGCTCCGGTGCATACCTGTTCAACAGTTCAGGTATAAATCAGGTCAGAATTTTTGCCTGAATTCACACCTGAATCAGACCAGAAGACACACAGGACCCTTTCCAAATGTGGACCGAGGCCGCCTCGGACTGTGTGAACTGGCTCCATTGAGAGCTGGTCACACTCTGCCATCATGGATGCGGGGAAACCCACATTTAATTTGGATATGTGCGAACCTGGCCTTATGTGTGTAGCCAGGCACTGGCAATCAGCTCTTTATGAAAATACATATCTGAGATTGTTAATGTAAGAACTGCAGGCCCCGACATGTCAGACTGCTACATCTTTAAGGACGTTATGCATTATCTACTGATTGGGGAATAGGAGGAACAGATGCTGCCAGTGGGGATTGTGGAACATGTATTTCCATCATATTGTCCATCATAGCCATACCCTGTCGCTCTTTGAGTTAATGTCCAACACAGGTAACCCACAATAGACTGTCATCAGGGGACTCAATTCTTTGAAGGACAGAGAGGCCAATCTTTAACAAAGACCTGAAGCGATGAACTGTTTGTTGTCTACTGGGCGCTCGGGTTCGGCACATCACGGATCTTGTGGGCAGATTACTGGGAGGGGCTGGGGATGACCCGGCTGTCATGGTGCACTTGGCACCAATGACAAAGTCAGAGGCAGATGGAGTTTCGTAAAGAACGATTTTAGGGACTTGGGAGTTAAATTTAGGAAAAAGACCTCCAAGGTAGTATTCGCAGGAATACTACCGGTACATCGAGCCACACCAGAAATGCAGAGGGAGATTAGGAAAGTAAACAAGCGGCTGAAGAGCTGGTGTAGTAAGGAGGGGTTTGGGTTCCTGGAGGACTGGGCCGACTTCTCAGTCAATAACCAGTACTATAGAAGGGATGGACTGCACCTAAATGAGGAGGATGCAGATCAGATGGGAATAAAGTTAGGGGGGTTTTTAAACTAGGCAACAGGGGGGAGGGTCCAGAGGTAGAGATAGTCAGAGTGGAAATATTCCAAAGGGTAGTATTGAGGTCATTAGTGATAGGTTGCCTAAAGCACATAAACCCAAGGTAAGTTTAGTAGCAAGTTGCAATCTTGGAACACCCAATAAGAGGATAACATGTGACCGGTCTAAACTATGTGGCATGTTCACCAATGCCAGGACTCAGGAGCCTGGCGGACAAGATGGGTGAACTAGAGAGACTGTTGTACATCAGCATTCAGACTTTATAAAGAATGCAACAAGAAATGTAAGGGTGCAATAAAGACGGCTAAGATAGAACATGAAAAACATATAGCAGAGGAGAGCAAAAAAAAAGTATGCAAACAGTAAAAAAGGGAGGACAGCCCATATTGGCCCCATAAAGAATGAGGAAGGACATCTGGTTACAAAGGATGGGGAGATGGCAAAGGTATTGAATTTATTCTTCTCCTTAGTCTTGACGAGGAAATCGGGGGGCTTCAGTAACCAAAACTGCAGTGTTTATCCTCATGACACATCACAGGAAGCGCCTCCATGGTTAAGGGCCAGTTCACACTATTGTGATGGCAGACATCACATGTAATTCGCAATGCACTGCTGTTCACATTACATGCGATGTCTTTGCGGGTGCAATGTCAGCCATACAGATAGTATGGCTGATATTGCACCACATTCGGTGCAAACACACACGGGATCCTTTTTTCTGTTCGGAACAGAATCGGATCACATGTGCATTCACACATATGCAATCCAATTCATGTCCGAACTGTCAGTTCGCAATGCAATATGCAAGCTGAAATGGGGGTGTCATTAACATATAATGACACTCCCCAGCAGTTGCATATGGCAGTGTGAACTACCGTGCATCCCGTGTGCGATGCGGGAACCCGCAGTTGATTCGCAGAGTTCTCGCATCGCAATAGTGTGAACTGGCCCTAAGAATGGACAGAATTAAAATTAGGTTAGGGAAACTTAACATTAACCACTTCAGCCCCGGACCAATTAACAGCCTAAGGACCAGAGGTCTTTTTACAATTTCACACTGCACTGTTTTAACTGGTAATTGCGCGGTCATGCAATGTTGTACCCAAACGAAATTTGCGTCCTTTTCTTCCCACAAATAGAGCTTTCTTTTGGTGGTATTTGATTGCCTCTGTGATTTTTATTTTTTGCGATATAAATGGAAAAAGACCGAAAATTTTGAGAAAAAAATATATTTTCTACTTTTTGTTATAAGAAAAATCGAATAAACTAAATTTTAGTCATACATTTAGGGCAAAATGTATTCAGCCACATGTCTTTAGTAAAAAAAATGTCAATAAGCGTATATTTTTTGGTTTGCGCAAAAGTTATAGCGTCTACAAACTAGAGTACATTTTCTGGAATTTACACAGCTTTTAATTTATGACTGCCTATCTCATTTCTTGAAGTGCTAAAATGGCAGGGCAGTACAACCCCCCCCCCCCAAATGACCCCATTTTGGAAAGTAGACACCCCAAGGAAATTTCTGAGAGGCATGTTGAGCCCATTGAATATTTTTTTTTTTTGTCCCAAGTGATTGAATAATGACACAAAAAAAAAAGTTTACAAAAAGTTGTCACTAAATGATATATTGCTCACACATGCCATAGTTATACGTGGAATTGCACCCCAAAATATATTCTACTGCTTCTCCTGAGTACGGGAATACCACATATGTGGGACTTTTTGGGAGTCTAGCCGCGTACGGCACCCCGAAAACCAATCACTGTCTTCAGGATTTCTAAGGGTGCAAATTTTTGATTTCACTCCTCACTACCTATCACAGTTTCGAAGGCCATAAAATGCCAAAATAACACAAAACACCCCCAAATGACCCCATTTTGGAAAGTAGACACCCCAAGGAAATTGCTGAGGGGCATGTTGAGCCCATTGAATATTTTTTTTTTGTCCCAAGTGATTGAATAATGACACAAAAAAAAAAAAAAAACTTTACAAAAAGATGTCACTAAATGATATATTGCTCACACATGCCATAGTTATATGTGGAATTGCACCCCAAAATATATTCTGCTGCTTCTCCTGAGTACGGGGATACCACATATGTGGGACTTTTTGGGAGTCTAGCCACGTACGGCACCCGGAAAACCAATCACTGCCTTCAGGGTTTCTAAGGGTGCAAATTTTTGATTTCACTCCTCACTACCTATCACAGTTTCGAAGGCCATAAAATGACAAAATAGCAGAAAAACCCCCCCAAATGACCCCATTTTGGAAAGTAGACACCCCAAGCTATTTACTGAGAGGCATGTTGAGTCCATGAAATATTTTATATTTTGCCACAAGTTGCAGGAATATTACAATTTTTTTTTTGCACAAAGTTGTCACTAAATTATATATTGCTCACACATGCTATGGGCATAAGTCAAATTACACCCCAAAATAAATTCTGCTGCTTCTTCCAAATACGGGGATACCACATGTGGGGGACTTTTTGGGAGCCTAGCCACGTACTGGACCCCGAAAACCAAGCACTGCCTTCCGGATTTAAATATAAAACGCTACCAAAAAAACTGTTAGCGATCGCAGGGATCAGGCCTGACTCTGCGATCGCTGTAGTTATGTGTTTAGTGTTTTGTAAGTGACAGTGATCGATCGATACTGCACTTGGGTGGGCTGGGCGGAGGGGCAAAACGCAGGTGCTAGCAGGTATCTGGGCTGATCCCGCTAACAATTCGTTTTTTTGGAACCCTAAACTGCTGGGGACGCTATAATAGATCTGATCAGATCAGATATTGATCTGTTCAGATTCTATATCACTACGGGAGGTGTATGCTTTGCGCGTGGGTGTTAGCGGTACTGGCACTAACCTAGCGCTGCCTGGGGCAACGCAGACCATGACCCTAAAACCTAATTGATATCACCAGCCGAGTGATCAGGGGGTTAAACCTTTATTGGGTAATAAATGGTGGGTGCCCTGATGCTATAAAAAGCAAACTAACTAACCAGAGTCACCCGTAACACTTATACAGTGATCACTGGTGAAAGGGTTAACTAGGGGCAATCAGGGGGTTCAAATTTTTATTGGGTAGTATATGGGGGTCCCTGGCGCTATATAAAAACCTGACGGGGAACCTATATAACTAACTGGCTAACCAGCGTCACCAGTGACACTTATACAGTGATTGCTGGTGAAAGGGTTAACTAGGGGCAATCAGGGGGTTAAAACCATTATTGGGTAGTATATGGGGGTACCTAGCGCTATAAAAACCTGGCGGTGAACCTAAAAAAATAACTAGCTACCTAGCGACACTAATGCAGCGATCAGAAAAATTATCGCTTAGTGACACTGGCAAAAGGGGGTGAAAGGGTTAACTAGGGGCAATCAGGGGGTTAAAACCATTATTGGGTAGTATATCGGGGTACCTAGCGCTATAAAAACCTGGCGGTGAACCTAAAAAAATAACTAGCTACCTAGCGACACTAGCGACACTAATGCAGCGATCAGAAAAATGATCGCTTAGTGATACTGGCAAAAGGGGGTGAAAGGGTTAATTAGGGGCAATCAGGAGGTTGTGTGCCTGTGTGTTATTTAGTGTCAGTGTAGTGTTTGGTGCAGACTTACTGTGTCCTCTCCTCATAGTCTGGTCAATAAGACCGCCCCGAGGAGAATGACATCACTTCCTCCCTGCCTGTGTATACAATACACAGTGGGAGGAAGCTTCTCATTCGCCAGGAGCAATCGAGAGGGGATGGCCAGAAACCAACGGCCATCCCCTCAACCCGGATCGCTCCTGAAGCGAACCGGACCGCCGCATCCAGCGGGAGGGGGTCCGATCGGACCCCCCACCCGCTGGAAGGCAACATGGTACATGTACGTGCTTGTGCCTGTACATGCCATTGTGATGACGTACAATGGCATGCGGCGGTCGTTAAGTGGTTAATAAATCACCAGGACCAGATGGCTTGCACCTGAGAGTAAAGTAATTGCCAGACCATTGTTCCTAATTTTTACTGACAGCCTACTGACTGGAATGGTACCAGCTGATTGGAGAAAAGTCAATGTAGCACCAATATTTAAAAAGGACCCAAAATATATCCCTGGGAATTACAGACCAGTTAGTCTAACATCAATATTATGGAAACTCTTGGAGGGGATGATAAGGGACTACAAGATTTTAGTTATCATTAGCAGTAATCAGCATGGATTCCTGAAGAATCGTTCTTGCCAAACCAATCTATTAACCGCTTGCTGACCGGCTCCTGTACTTATGTCGGCAGAATGGCCCGCCATGCATGCACACGCAAAAAGTAAAAAATAATATGTTTTTTTCAAAATTTATGCTTTTTTTGTTTATAGCGCAAAAAATAAAAACCGCAGAGGTGATCAAATACCACCAAAATAAAGCTCTATTTGTGGGGAAAAGGACATCAATTTTGTTTGGGAGCCACGCCGCACGACCGCACAATTGTCAGTTAAAACGACGCAGTGCCGAATCGCAAAACGTGCTCTGGTCTTTGGCCAGCAAAATGGTCCGGGACTTAAGTGGTTAACCTTCTATGAGGAGGTGAGTTGCCATCTAGATAAAGGAAGGCCCATAGATGTGGTGTATCTGGATTTTGCAAAAGCATTTGACACAGTCCCCCGTAAATGTTTACAGTACAAAATAAGGTCCATTGGCATGGACCATAGGGTGAGTACATGGATTGAAAACTGGCTTCAAGGGCAAGTTCAGAGGGTGGTGATAAATGGGGAGTATTTGGAATGGTCAGGGGTGGGTAGTGGGTTCCCCCAGGGTTCTTTGTTGGGACCAATCCTATTTAATTTGTTCATAAATGACCTGGTGGATGGAGTAAACAATTCAATTTCTGTATTTGCGGATGATACTAAGCTAAGCAGAGCAATAACTTCTCCGCAGGATGTGGAAACCTTGCAAAAAGATCTGAACAAATTAATGGGGTGGGCAACTACGTGGCAAAAGAGGTTCAATGTAGAAAAATGTAAAATAATGCATTTGGGTGGCAAAAATATGAATGCAATCTATACACTGGGGGAGGAAATTTGGGGGAATCTAGGATGGAAAAGGACCAGGGGGTCCTAGTAGATGATAGGCTCAGCAATGGCATGCAATGCCAAGCTGCTGCTAACAAAGTAAACAGAATATTGGCATCCAGAGATAAAACAATATTTCTCCCACTCTACAAGACTCTAGTCTGGCTGTACTTAGAGTATGCTGTCCAGTTCTGGGCACCAGTCCTCAGTAGGGATGGCCTCGCGGTTCGCCCGGCGGTCGGTTTGTGGCGAATTTTGCATGTTCGCGATTCGCCAAACCGGCGGACTATTGCCGGTGTTCGCCCGGCGGACATATGTGTTTACAGTGTGAAAGAACTTTGACCCATGATGACAAATCTATCATGGGGTACAGGACAGCCAATTGAGACATTTCAGCACATGGACAATTGGACATACCCCCACCTTATAAATAGACCTGATCTGGCGGCCATTTTACATTCTGTCTTATGTCAGTGTAGGGACAGGACGCTGTGTGGAGAAGGGAGAGACTGTAGTGACACAAATCACTAGCTATTAGGTCCACAAAAGTCCTGTGCTGGTGATTGCAACTGTCTTTTGTCAGTGTAGGGACAGGACACTGTGTGGAGCAGGGACAGTCAGCTTAATCACTAGCTAGCTATTACAACTAGGTCCACAAAGGTCCTTTTAAGGACTGGTATAGGTGTACAGTATATAGGGTGCTGGTGCACTGCTGTGCTAAGGATTACTGCACGTTTCTGCAGCAGTCTTTTATCAGTGTAGGGACTGAAGGACAGTCTGCAAATCACTAGCTACTCGGTCCACAAAGGTCCTTTTAAGGACTGGTATAGGTGTACAGTATATAGGCTGCTGGTGCACTGCTGTGCTGCAGATTACTGCTCGTTTCTGCAGCAGTCTTTTATCAATGTAGGGACTGAGGGACAGTCTGCAAATCACTAGCTACTAGGTCCACAAAGGTCCTTTTAAGGACTGGTATAGGTGTACTATTTGGTGTGCAGTATATAGTTGTGTAATACACGTATAAAATACTTGTACATATAGAAAGCATAGTATAGTGCATTTCCACTGTGCAGCATTGTGACTGCTGAGCGATTCTGCAGCGATACTACAAAGAGTGACAAACGCAATAAAAAAAAAAAGTATTATAACTGGTGTGATAGACCAGTGGCCCCCAAAATCGACAGATTGAAGCGGGGTGTTATATACCTTCTTCCACATACATACTGCACTTCTCCAGAGACTTTTGTCACACGGTCATTTAAAAAATGACAGGCAGAGGAAGAGGCAGGCCCTTCCGCAGGGGTGGTAGGGGTAGGGGAGAAGCAACAGGCTTGAGCCAAAGTGGCAAATTGCAGAAGGTGCGTGCGATTACGTCAATGGACGCACCAGACTTGGTTGAGTGGCTCACTCAGCTTTACTCTTCTGCACCCTCCTCATCCTCTCGATCTGCACCCTCTTCTTTACTCTCTGCTATGTGCACCCCCAAAGACACTGCCACCAATACCACCACCACCATATACCTTCCGCTTGAGTCACAGGAATTATTTTCCGATCCATATCAAGACATTTCCGATGCGCAGCCACTCTTGGCATTGGATCAGGAAGAGGAGGTAGCAACAACCGCCACTCAGCAGCCTGACGACAGTACCCAGATCAGACCAAGGATGAGGTTGGTCCCCGCTGTTGCTGCCTACTCCAAGATCTCTAATTATAGTGGTGGGGAAGGTGAAGTCGATGATGACGTGTCTAGTGATGTCACGTGGGTGCCCACAAAAGAGGAAGAGGAGGGGAGTTCAGAGGGAGATATGGACCAGCAGATAGGGAAAAGAAGCAGGAAGAACTTAAATTGCACAGCAGGGACAAAGCAGACTGCTATTGTATCGGGAGCGAGGCATCAACCATGTATGGTCACATCTGGCGCTCCCAGGATGCCGGCATATGGCTCCGCAGTGTGGGCTTTTTTTAACGTGTCCGCTGCTGACAATAGTGTTGCCATCTGCAATCTTTGCAGTCAACGCATAAGTCGCGGTAAGCCCAACACTCACCTAGGGACGACCAACTTAAGAAGGCACATGAGCTGCCATCACCGAGCCCAGTGGGAGAAACGGAACACACAAAGCCACACTCCAGGCTCTCACCATCCAGCCTCGTCTTCTACTTCTCCTCTCCTCTCTCCTCACAATTGTCCTCCACTCCACCTTCCATCACACCATCCTCATGTTTTTCTGGAAAAAGGCAGGCTTCCGTGGGCCAAATGTTTGAGTGTAAAAAAATTATGACGCCGGATAACCCTCTTGCCCAATGGTTGACTGCTGGCTTGTCAGAACTGATAGCCCGCCAACTACTGCCATATAAACTGGTGAACTCAGAGGCCTTTCGAAAATTTGTGGCCATTGGAACACCACAATGGAAGGTCCCAGGAAGGAAGTATGTCTCACAGAAGGGCATCCCAGAGCTATATGGCCATGTTCAGCGGTAAGTGAATGTATCTTTGGTACACAGTGTCGGTGCCAAGATACATCTGACCACAGACATGTGGTCTAGTAAACCCAGGCAGGGAAGGCATATCACTTTTACTGCCCACTGGGTGAACCTTCTGATGGCCGTCAAGCATGTAACCCGTGGCACCCATGTAGATTTGGTTTTACCGTCACGGATTGCATGCAGGCCAGGCTCTTCTTCTCCTCCTCCTACTCCATCCTCCTCCCTCTCCTCCTCGGCTGACTCCTCCTTTTCCTCTGCAAGGGTGTCTCTTCCGCTGCACCGCCCAAGCTCCCCAGAACCTATTCGACATGGCATGTGAGACGTTGCCATGCTGTGCTGCGTCTGTTGTGCCTGGAAGCCAAGAGCCACACTGGCCCTGCACTCCTTTCAGCTTTGCATTCACAGGCAGATTAGTGGCTAACACCGCTCAATTTGACAGTTGGTAAAGTAGTGTGTGACAACGGTGCCAATCTGCTTAGTGCATTGAAACAGGGCAAAATTACGCACGTGCCATGGATGTCACACGTCTTAAACTTGGTCGTGTAGCAATTCTTTGTCAAATACCCTGGGGTCCAGGGCATCTTGCGGCAGGCAAAGAAAATCTCGGCCCATTTCAGAAGATCTTACATGGCCATGACACAATCTGCCGGTCAGACGTCTTATTTGCGATTGCCCGACGCGATGGAACTCAACCTTTTATATGCTTGATAGACTGCTCCAGTAGAAGCGTGCACTTAACATCTACCTGTACGAACTCTGCGGCAGAACAGGTTCTGGGGAGCTTGTTTTTTTCACCGCGCCAGTGGCTGCTCATGCGCGACGCATGCAGACTTCTGCGGCCATTTGATGAGATCACCAAACTGGTCAGACGCAGCCATTGTGCCATCAGTGACATGGTATCTTATGCCTTCTTTATGGAGCGTGCATTGCGTCGTGTCATTGATCAAGCCGTGGAGGAGCAGGAGCGGGAAGATGAGGAAATCGCAATGCTGGATGAATTCCCGGGGGGGCTACTCTATCTGAGACAAGTCAACAACAGGAGTCTGAAGAGGAGTCAGAGGAGGATGGATGGTCGATTTATTTAATCGAGAACACAGACCTTTTTTCTACCTTTGGCTCACTTCCTTGTACAAAAAAGCACACCGTACTATATGCCCTCGCTCTATCTTGGTGCTGGTGTCAGTGCTCTCTATCTTGGTGCTGGTGTCAGTGCTCTCTATCCCGGTGCTGGTGTCAGTGCTCTATATCACAGTGCTGGTGTCAGTGCTCTCTATCTCGGTGCTGGTGTGGTCTCAGTGCTCTCTATCATGGTGCTGCTGTCAGTGCTCTCTATCTTGGTGCTGGTGTCAGTGCTCTCACGGTGCTAGTGTCCGTGCTCTCTATCTCGGTGCTGGTGTCATTGCTCTATATCACTGTGCTGGTGTCAGTGCTCTATATCACGGTGCTGGTTTCAGTGCACTCTATCACGGTGCTGGTGTCAGTGCTCTCTATCTTGGTGCTGGTGTCAGTGCACTCTATCACGGTGCTGGTGTCAGTGCTCTCTATCTCGGTGCTGGTGTCAGTGCTCTCTATCACAGTGCTGGTGTCAGTGCTCTATATCACGGTGCTGGTGATCATCTCCTGCACCCTCTTCATAGCCTACCTTGACCTTTCCTCTCCTCCATTGCCTTCAAGCGCTCCTGAGTCCTGAATTGTCAAAATTTCACAGATAAAAAAAGAATGCTTGTCGTTGTTGATCCCAGATTCACTTCATACTTTTATGTCAGTGGCCATGTGGTGGGACTATGTGTGCACAGCTAGTAAGTATTTTGTGGCTGAAAATATGACCTGTAGGTTTTTAAGGTTTGCCTGCCATTGAAGTCAATGGGGCCTGCCGTGAACTTTGCGGTTCGTGAACTTTTGCCCGCGTTGGCGAAACGTCCTGTCGGAAGTTCGTCCATCTCTAGTCCTCAGGAAGGATGTACTGGAAATGGAGCGAGTACAAAGAATGGCAACAAAGCTGATAAAGGGTCTGGAGGATATTAGTTATGAGGAAAGGTTGCGAGCACTGAGCTTATTCTCTCTGGAGAAGAGACGATTGAGAGGGGATATGATTTCAATTTACAAATACCATACTGATGACCCCACAATAGGAATAAAACTTTTTTGCGGAAGGGAATTTAACAAGACTCGTGGCCACTCATTAAAATGAGAAGAAAATAGGTTTAACCTTAAACTACGTAGAGGGTTCTTTACTGTAAGAGCAGCAAGGATGTGGAATTCCCTTCAACAGGTGGTGGTCTCAGTAGGGGGCATTGATAGTTTCAAGAAACTATTAGATAAACACCTGAGCGACCACAACACACAGGGATATATAAGGTAATACTGACATATAATCACACACATAGGCTGGACTTGATGGACTTGTGTCTGTTTTCAGCCTCGCCTACTATGTAACTATATGTAAGTACGTAACAACATCCACTGAGGATTCTTTCTCACTTATTGTTACTGTTCCTCATCTTCTTTAAACCAACACTATAATTAACACACCTGCAACAAGTTGAACTTGGAACTGAATGCAGGTTGTAACTTAAACCTTCACCAGTAGTGCCCCACCATTAAAGGGCCCACAGAAGAAACCATCTAGAGACTGACCCTCATATCTACCTCAGTTCTGCCTAACTTTCACCATCTAGTAACTATTTGGCCTTGTTCAGCCTAAAGACAGTCCTGCAGCAGTGTTAATTTCGTTAACAAAAATATTTTCGCCAGCGGCATATTTCCAGTGATGAACACAAAAATGACAACAAGACATTGTGAAAATGCTGCAAAATGGAGCTGATGACCCAAAAGACAGGCACAGAAGGAACAATGTGAGAGTGGTGGGACTGCCAAAGAGGGCAGAAGGGACTCAGCCCACCACATTTGCTGAACAGTTCTTCAAACAGCTCCCTCCAACTTATGTGGTTGAATGGGCACACAGGGTCCCCACAGGCAGACGTCCCCCTAGTGAGTTCCCTTGTCCATTCCTAGTCAGATTCCTGAATTACAGGGACCGCTACACCAGGATCTGAAGTTTGAGAATACCCAGGTGATGTTATTCCACTGCGGAAACTCAGAAAAAGGGGAGCTCTTTCAATGATATCCAGAAAAGAATGCGTGATAAGAATATCCAATACAACATGTTATATTCCAGCAGTTTGCGTGTCCAGTACAATGGAGCAGTGAAGTGTTTTGATAACCCACTGGATGCTTGTGAGTGGCTGGGCAAAATCCCTGAAAATTATCCAGGACCGAATAAGTATATGCCCTTTCATTTTATTGTACCTGTTGCGCCTTGACAGGGTCCTCTATTTTTCTATATTTTTTATTTTTTCCTCTGAAGAGGATGTATTCCTGATCTCTCAGGTTTAATTTCCCAATTACTGCACCTGGCATGTAATGTGTATCAAAGCCACTAGATGCCCTTTGCTCCATTTTTATTCTATTAAGTGGAACTTTCTTGAAGTCATAGGAACATTCAATTGATCTGTCGGACACTTGAACCTTCAGTTGAACTTCCAAGTATTTTCTTTTTTTTGTTCATGTTTGGGACTAAAGCTTTTTTATTTTAGTTTTTAGTTCTGGTATAATAGCAGGGGGGTTCTGTTTTTGTTTTTGTGCTGTTCCATACTCAGTTCCCAGCTCTCAAAGTTACAATGGTGCCCTCTATGAGCGGTGGCACCCATTTGTTTCAGCGCACCACATAGCTCTATCTTTGCTTGGGTATTTGGGCTCCAGCTATGTAATGTTTAAGATATGTGGTCATGGCTAACCCAATTAAAATAGTATCTTGGAATGTGTGGGTTTTTAAATAGAAAATTCAAAGGCCACTATGTTCCAGTATCTTAAGCAAGCTAAGCCACATGTTGTCCTTCTGCAGGAGACACACCTGGATGGCAACAGAATACTCGTGCTGCATAGGCCTTGGATACAAAGGGCATTTCATGACACTTTCTTCACACTTGCTAAAGGAGGAGTATCTATTCTCATCAGTAAATCTGTTCCCTGTACTATCCACCAGCTGTTCTCTGATCCGGGGGACGATATGTGGCAGTAGTCCTGGATACTTGCTACTATAAGCTGTTGTTGGCAAATAATTACTTACTGCCCCCATTTACTGTTCAACTTTTGTATGACTTATTTGTTGAGCTGACTCCTCATGCCCATCTCCTACTGCTGCTGATGGGAGCCTTCAATGCTACCCTGGATGCATTGGACTCCTCCAATCCGGGAAGGATGGGATATGTGGAACCTCTATCCTGGGCCTCGGTAACTGGGCTGACTGAAATATGGCGTTCTAAAAACCCCACTGACAGATGCTATTCACATCTCTTACAGTCATGTCGATCCTAGGCCAAGATAAATTTGTCTTTTGGTAACCCAGCCCTGCTGTCATTTGTGCAGGGGAATGAATATTTGGCTGGGGGCATATCTGATCATAATCCACTTTCCTTCTCCTTGACCCTCCCCTTAGGGAGGAGGTCGAGGGGGCTGGAAACTTTCTCCTGGTTGGCTGCAAAATGATCAAGTGTCCTCTTACTGGACAGCTAATCTTGAGTCTGCAGATCCTCCAATTGTATGGGATGTTTTCAAGGCAGTAGCTAGGGGGGAGTGTATTTCTGCTATAAAGATGATACGGGTGGAGCACAATGCTGAGATTCGTTTGCTACAAGACAGGGAAAGAGAATGTGCAGAGGACAATGCCAGCACTCCTTCGGATTCCTCCTACACCGCCCTATTAGAGGCCAGGCGTCTGCTCTTCCTACATTTTAATAACTTGGCACACACAGAGGCTAGTCATCAAGCTAATTCTCTTTTTTCAGAGGGAGACAAAAATGGTAAATTGTTAGCCATGATGGTAGCTGACTGTAACCAAATTGCGAATATCTCTGCCATCAAATGTAGAAATGGGGAGCTGGCTAGTGATTCTTCTGCTATTATGGCTGAATTTTAGGATTTTTTTTCAGCTCTCTACGCACCCATGCCAACATATGATCAGTCGGCCCTGGACGCATTATTGGGGGATCTTGTCCTCCCGAGCTTGTCTGACTCGGATCAGGCAACTTTGGAGGCTAAGATTACAACCAAAGAGATGGTTTCGGCTATTTTTGCTTTCCCGCCCCATAAGGCCTCCGGACCTGATGGGTTTCCTGCTGACTTTTATAAAGCTTAAGTAGACCAACTGGCACCCATACTTATTGCGCTCTTAGATTACTGCTTGCAACAACAAACACTACCTGAATTGATGCTCAACGCTTATATAATTCTACTGTTAAAACCAGGGAAGGACCCCCTTGAGTGCTCTTCCTATAGGCTGATTGCCTTGTTGAATATGGACTTGAAAACCCTAACAAAAGTATTGGCAATAAGACTTGCGGGAGTTATTTCCTCTCTGGTGGATATCGACCGGATGGGTTTTATGCCTGGCAAGTCTACGGACACTAACCTGTGACGACTATTTACACACCTACCTTTTGATTCCCCTACTAGTATCATAGTGTCTATTGATATTGAAAAGGCTTTTGATTCAATAGACTGGCACTACATGATCAAAGTCCTAGAGAAAATGGGTTTTGGCCTGATCTTTAGGAAATGGATCTCGCTCCTTTACAGTAATCCTAGGATGGCGATTCGAATAGGCATCAATATTTCCCCTTTCTTTTCAGTAGGTAGGGGCACCAGGCAGTGTTGCCCCTTATCACCCTTTCTGTTTTCTCTCATGATGGAACCACTGGCAGTTGCTTTGAGAACATCAGGAGAGGTTAAGATAATTTGAGTGGGAACCATTGACTAAGGTCTGGCACTATATGCAGATGACTTGTTGCTATTCCTTCGAGACCCAAGAGAGTCGTTGGAGGCAGCGTTGCTAATTATGAATAAATTCATAAAAGTTTCGGGGTTGAGCGTTAATTGAAACAAGACATCCATCTTGCCTCTTGATGCAGATGCCAAGGAGATTGCAGACCCAGACTTAACACTGCGGTGGGTCTCCCAGATCACATACTTGGGTGTCAAGGTCATGGCGGATGTAACCGATAACATGCCCCTTAACCTGACACCCATTTTCACCTTCTTTAAACAGAAAGTCCAGGCATGGCAACAACTCCTCTTATCATTAATAGGGAGAATTAACCTATTAAAGATAACAATTCTCCATTATTTTACATTTTTTAAGGAATGCTTCAATTTGGATCCCTAAATCGTTCTTCAAAAAGTTAGATGGCACGACCAGCTCATTTTTATGGTCCCCTAAACCACCCAGAATAGGGCTAAGGTTCCTTCGAGAGCCATGGGGTCAGGGATGTTTAGCATTGCCTGACTGGAGAAAGTACTATATAGCTAGCCAATTGGTATTTGCTCACCGCTGGCTGGTTTCAGATGATGGAGACCCGGCCAGGGTCCTGGAGGCGGCTCAACTGGGATCGTACCAATCCCTAAGATTGGCCATTCATAGAGGTACTAAGCTGGTTGTTTCCCTTACGACGTCTATGGAAGCCACCATCAAAGCTTGGGAGGAGGCAGTTAGGCTGGCATCTCCCAGTTATTAGGGCTTTTCACCATCATCCCCTTTGTGGCGGAATCCCAAATTACCACACTTTTATTCCTTTTATGATCCCATGGGATGGGTGATGTCACGTACCTGGTGATGGAGCCTGATATGCAGAGGACGGCCTCTCTTACAGCTCTGACTCGGAGTCCCTGATAGAGCCGACAGGAAGCACCGAGATGCAGAGTCGCACGAGTGCCTGGTAGGATCGCTGAACCTGGAGCTGGATCGGAGCACTCGGCCGGGCTGTAGAGGTGTCTGTAGAAATCCCAGAGAAGTGGTAGGCAGGTAGCTGGAACAAGTAGACAACTGATCCCTCCAGGCAGGAGTGCAGATGCAGCAGAAGGGATGGTGGCACCCTCAAGGCTGAAGAGAAGGCAAGTACAGGCAGGCCGGGTCATACACAATGGGCACGTCAGGAACAGGGGCTGAAGCGGAAGCAGAATCAGATTACAAGCCGGGTCGTCAACAGGCTGGCAGCGGAGTGGCAGAAGGAGCAGGCAGGTGCGGAGTGGGGGACGAGCCGGGGTCAGATGCAGGCAGGAAACAGGAACGTCAGGAAGCAAGCCGGGTCACAACAGGAACAGAAGTCAGGTAGCTAATTGCAGGTTACACAGGGAACGCTGTAGAGCAGACAGCACTGAGCCTGGAAACTGGCTGAGTTTAAATAGCCCGTTTGGGCGGACCAAGCTGTCACATGGTGCATGCACACCAATGGCATCCTGACAGGGGCAGAGGTAATAGGTCATCTTCTTCTGCAGCCATCTTGGGTGCTGGAATGCCCTTCCTGACATGAAGAGGTAACAGGTCGTCTTCTTCGGCAGCCATTTTGGGTGCTGGCATGCCCTTCCTGACACTGCCCCTCCCCAAAGGGCAGCCTCCGGATGCCCAACTTGGCCCACTTGTCAGGATGGGAGTTCTTAAAAGCCTGAACCAAATCTTGGGCGTGGATATTACCTTCGGGTTCCCAGGAGTTGTCCTCTGGCCCATATCCCTTCCATTTTATCAGGAACTGGATCTGATTTCTTCTCTTCCTGCAGTCTAAGATTGTTTCTACCTCAAACTCTTCCTCCCCGTCAATAATTACAGGTTCAGGCGGGCCAGAACTTCGTCCTGGAAAGGGGTCAGGAATGGCAGGTTTCAACAAGGTTATGTGGAACACAGGGTGGATTCTAAATGACTCAGGCAACTCTAATTCATACGCAACCTCATTGATCCGTCTCTTCACCGGAAAGGGTCCTATAAATTTAGGGCCCAGTTTCTTCGAGGGACAGGCCAGTTTCAAATTAGTAGTTGCTAGCCACACTTGGTCACCAGGGTTCAAGATCAATTCTCCTCTTCTTTTCCTGTCAAAAACTTCCTTATTGTATGCCTGTGTCTTGGCCATTGTTTCCTGTAGTAGTCTGTTATTGGCGTTGAAGGAATTTATAGTTTCGGAAACAGCTGGTACAGGGGAATCTGGAATTGTATTAGACAAAAAAGAAGGGTGGAAACCGTAGTTTGCAAAAAATGGAGATTGCTTTGTAGCAGAGTGTACTGAATTGTTATAAGAAAACTCGGCCAGGGGAAGCAGAGAAGCCCAATCGTCTTGCGAAAATGAGGAGAAACATCGTAGGTACTGTTCGAGGGTCTGATTAGTCCTCTCTGTTTGCCCATTTGTTTGTGGGTGATATGCAGAAGAAAATGAAAGTTCAATCCCGAGCGAATCACATAAGGCTCTCCAGAATCTGGATGTAAACTGCACCCCACGGTCGGACACAATATTGGCCGGAATCCCGTGAAGCCTTACGATCTCCTTGACAAAAATTTGAGCTGTTTCTCGTGCAGATGGTGTGCCCTTCATGGGCAGAAAGTGTGCCATCTTAGACAGCCTATCGACAACTACAAAAATGGTGTTGTGGCCCTCAGATGGGGGGAGTTCTACAATAAAATCTATTGAGATCATCTTCCAAGGTCTACTGGGAACTGGTAAGGGTTTTAGAAGACCCCAGGCTCTGGATCTGCTGGTTTTATTGCGGATGCAAGTGGTACAAGATTCTACATATTTCCTACAATCCTTCTCCACCCCCGGCCACCAAAATGTCCGTTGTACTAATTCAGTTGTCTTGCCAATGCCAAAGTGACCTGCCAGCACATGATCATGGCATCGCCCCAGGATGGCCATTCGGAGGTCTTCTGGCACAAAGACCTTGTCTTCGTGCCAAAGTAGCCCATCCTTTGCCAGTAGAGAGACCAGAGTTTGTTTAATTTGTTTTATTAACTCTCCTTGAAGCAACATGAAGTTCCCAGGGGATAGAATGGTATCAGGAGATGAGATTTCTTCAGGTTTGCTGAACATGCGTGATAGCGCATCGGGTTTTGTATTCTTCGATCCGGGCCTGAATGTTAAGTGGAAAGTGAATCTAGAAAAGAATAGTGCCCACCTGGCTTGTCGGGGTTTCAATCTTTTTGCTGTTCTTAAATACTCGAGGTTCTTATGATCTGTATAGATCAAGATTGGGTGTGCAGCCCCTTCTAGCAGGTACCTCCATTCCTCCAGAGCGGCTTTGATGGCCAAAAGTTCACGGTCCCCGACGTCATAGTTCCTTTCAGCATTAGACAGCTTGCGGGAAAAAAAAGCAACTGGATGCAGTAGAGCCTTAGCTCCCTGCCTCTGAGATAATATTGCTCCGACCGCTGTTTCTGAGGCATCCACTTCCAAGACATAGGGTAGGGCTGGATCAGGGTGTTTCAGGACAGATGCAGATGTGAAAAGTCTTTTTAGGGTGTCAAAAGCTTTCTGAGCTTCCGGAGACCAAGAGAATCTTGTACCTTGCTTGGTTAAACTTGTAATGGGGGATATGATTGCAGAAAAATTTCTGATGAATTTTCGATAAAAATTTGCAAACCCCACGAAACGTTGGACACCCTTCCTATCACTGGGAGCAGGCCAATCCAGGATGGCTGTAACCTTCTGGGGATCCATCTGGATGCCTTCAGTAGAAATGATTAAACCCAGGAATTGGATGCTTTGGCGTTCAAATACGCATTTCTCTGGTTTTGCATAAAGTCCGTGTTGTCGAAGGCGACTCAATACATTTTTGACGTGACTACGGTGGTGATCTAGAGAGGGAGAGAAGATTAGTATATCATCAAGATAAACGACAACAAAAAGATCCAGGAAATCTCGAAAGACATCGTTGATGAAGTGCTGAAAAGTAGCGGGAGCATTGCAAAGTCCAAAGGGCATTACGAGGTATTCGAAATGCCAAAACCGAGTGCGGAACGCCGTCTTCCATTCATCCCCCTCTCGTATGCGAACCAGGTTATAAGCACCCCGAAGATCCAATTTTGTGAAAATAGTGGCCGTACCGAGTCGCTGGAATAGTTCAGGCACAAGTGGAAGAGGGTAACGGTTTTTCACAGTGATCTTATTAAGTTCACGGTAGTCCACACAGGGGCGTAATGAGTGGTCCTTTTTTTCTACAAAGAAGATCCCCGCACCAGCAGGAGACGTGGAAGGGCGAATGAACCCCTTTTTAAGGTTCTCATCAATGTAGTCTTTCAAAGCAGCAAGTTCAGATTCAGATAGAGGAAAGATCCTGCCAAAAGGAACTTCAACCCCAGGGAGGAGCTCAATTGGACAGTCATAGGCCCTGTGGGGAGGAAGCGTTTCTGCCCCCTTTTGGCTGAAAACGTCCAAAAAGTCATGGTATGCCACTGGAACAACTTGGCGAGCTTCGGACTCCACATCGATGCACAGCAGGGGAGATTGGTTCTGATGATTCTCTTGCCAGCAATGCTGAAGGCAATAGGGGGAAAGAAACTTGATTTCTTCCGTAACCCAATTAATGTGAGGGTTATGAGCTTTTAACCAAGGCATACCCAGAATGATTGGGAACAGAGGGGAGGCAATGGCATCTAGGCGTAAAAGCTCTTGATGGTTCTTGGCAATGGTGGTGGATAACGGGATGGTTTCATGAGTAACCAATCCAGATTTAATGATGGATCCGTCTGCCAGATGTACAGAAAGTCTCTGAGCCTTGGGTAGTAGAGGAATGTGATGTTTGGCAGCAAAAGCTAAATCTATGAAACAGCTGCAAGCTCCAGAGTCAATTATAGCGGGAGTCTGGATAACTCCTCCTGGGAGCTGCAACAAAATGGAAAGAGCAAGATGAGCAGAGTTATTGGGTAGAGATGGAGGAGAAGCGGATGTAACTGAGAGGCACTTACGGATTTTGACTGGGCAAGACCTCACATAATGTCCTGATCCTCCACAGTACAGGCAAAGATTTAGCTGGCGTCTGCGCTGGTGTTCTTCCGTAGTCAAAGAAGGGCGGAGGAGACCAAGCTGCATGGGTTCAGATGCATCTGAAGCAGATGCGGCAGGAGCAGGTGAAGCAGGACTGAAAGAACCAGGCACTCTTGGAAGCATCCATACTGGGCGTGACTGGTCAGTAGCTCGTTCCGACCTACGTTCCCTTAGGCGACGGTCAATCTGGATTGACAAATTTATAAGTGTCTCCAAGGTGGAAGGAACACCTGTTCGTGCTAGCTCGTCCTTGAGCTGATCAGAAAGGCCCATGCGAAACCGGTAACGCAGGGCAGCATCGTTCCAGCTGGTATCGGAACTCCATCGCCTAAATTCAGAAACATAGTCCTCCACGGCCCTGCGACCCTGCCGAAGTGAAGAGCAGCTTCCGCAGTAGCGGCTTGCTGGGGGTCTTCATATAACTGAGCCATGGCTCCAAAGAAAGAGGCCAAGTCCATCAGAGATGTAGCCTTTTGTTCAAGGAGTCGGTGGGCCCAGGCCTGCGGTTCCCCCTGAAGCAAGGAAATGACAAACCCGACTTTGGTGGCTTCCAGGGAGAAGGTGCGTGGTTGTAGCGAAAAATAGAGTTCGCATGCGTTGCGAAAAGCTCTGAACTTGTTGCGTTCTCCTTGGAACTTTTCAGGAGTTGGAACTCTGGGTTCAGGTGGTAGCATAACAACTGCGGGGGTTGCTGGCATCCCAGAAGTGGAAGGTGCTTGAGCAGGAGCAGAGGCACACAAGGTCTGTATTTGGCCTTCCAGCTGGGTATAACCATGTTGTAAGTCTTTTACGGCTTGGGTTAATCCGGCGAGGTGTTGGCAGAGTTCCTCCATAGGAGAGGGTCCTCGCACAGGCTCGGACATGGCTGTCTGCTACTGTCACGTACCTGGTGATGGAGCCTGATATGCAGAGGACGGCCTCTCTTACAGCTCTGACTCGGAGTCCCTGATAGAGCCGACAGGAAGCACCGAGATGCAGAGTCGCACGAGTGCCTGGTAGGATCGCTGAACCTGGAGCTGGATCGGAGCACTCGGCCGGGCTGTAGAGGTGTCTGTAGAAATCCCAGAGAAGTGGTAGGCAGGTAGCTGGAACAAGTAGACAACTGATCCCTCCAGGCAGGAGTACAGATGCAGCAGAAGGGATGGTGGCACCCTCAAGGCTGAAGAGAAGGCAAGTACAGGCAGGCCGGGTCATACACAATGGGCACGTCAGGAACAGGGGCTGAAGCGGAAGCAGAATCAGATTACAAGCCGGGTCGTCAACAGGCTGGCAGCGGAGTGGCAGAAGGAGCAGGCAGGTGCGGAGTGGGGGACGAGCCGGGGTCAGATGCAGGCAGGAAACAGGAACGTCAGGAAGCAAGCCGGGTCACAACAGGAACAGAAGTCAGGTAGCTAATTGCAGGTTACACAGGGAACGCTGTAGAGCAGACAGCACTGAGCCTGGAAACTGGCTGAGTTTAAATAGCCCGTTTGGGCGGACCAAGCTGTCACATGGTGCATGCACACCAATGGCATCCTGACAGGGGCAGAGGTAATAGGTCATCTTCTTCTGCAGCCATCTTGGGTGCTGGAATGCCCTTCCTGACATGAAGAGGTAACAGGTCGTCTTCTTCGGCAGCCATTTTGGGTGCTGGCATGCCCTTCCTGACACTGCCCCTCCCCAAAGGGCAGCCTCCGGATGCCCAACTTGGCCCACTTGTCAGGATGGGAGTTCTTAAAAGCCTGAACCAAATCTTGGGCGTGGATATTACCTTCGGGTTCCCAGGAGTTGTCCTCTGGCCCATATCCCTTCCATTTTATCAGGAACTGGATCTGATTTCTTCTCTTCCTGCAGTCTAAGATTGTTTCTACCTCAAACTCTTCCTCCCCGTCAATAATTACAGGTTCAGGCGGGCCAGAACTTCGTCCTGGAAAGGGGTCAGGAATGGCAGGTTTCAACAAGGTTATGTGGAACACAGGGTGGATTCTAAATGACTCAGGCAACTCTAATTCATACGCAACCTCATTGATCCGTCTCTTCACCGGAAAGGGTCCTATAAATTTAGGGCCCAGTTTCTTCGAGGGACAGGCCAGTTTCAAATTAGTAGTTGCTAGCCACACTTGGTCACCAGGGTTCAAGATCAATTCTCCTCTTCTTTTCCTGTCAAAAACTTCCTTATTGTATGCCTGTGTCTTGGCCATTGTTTCCTGTAGTAGTCTGTTATTGGCGTTGAAGGAATTTATAGTTTCGGAAACAGCTGGTACAGGGGAATCTGGAATTGTATTAGACAAAAAAGAAGGGTGGAAACCGTAGTTTGCAAAAAATGGAGATTGCTTTGTAGCAGAGTGTACTGAATTGTTATAAGAAAACTCGGCCAGGGGAAGCAGAGAAGCCCAATCGTCTTGCGAAAATGAGGAGAAACATCGTAGGTACTGTTCGAGGGTCTGATTAGTCCTCTCTGTTTGCCCATTTGTTTGTGGGTGATATGCAGAAGAAAATGAAAGTTCAATCCCGAGCGAATCACATAAGGCTCTCCAGAATCTGGATGTAAACTGCACCCCACGGTCGGACACAATATTGGCCGGAATCCCGTGAAGCCTTACGATCTCCTTGACAAAAATTTGAGCTGTTTCTCGTGCAGATGGTGTGCCCTTCATGGGCAGAAAGTGTGCCATCTTAGACAGCCTATCGACAACTACAAAAATGGTGTTGTGGCCCTCAGATGGGGGGAGTTCTACAATAAAATCTATTGAGATCATCTTCCAAGGTCTACTGGGAACTGGTAAGGGTTTTAGAAGACCCCAGGCTCTGGATCTGCTGGTTTTATTGCGGATGCAAGTGGTACAAGATTCTACATATTTCCTACAATCCTTCTCCACCCCCGGCCACCAAAATGTCCGTTGTACTAATTCAGTTGTCTTGCCAATGCCAAAGTGACCTGCCAGCACATGATCATGGCATCGCCCCAGGATGGCCATTCGGAGGTCTTCTGGCACAAAGACCTTGTCTTCGTGCCAAAGTAGCCCATCCTTTGCCAGTAGAGAGACCAGAGTTTGTTTAATTTGTTTTATTAACTCTCCTTGAAGCAACATGAAGTTCCCAGGGGATAGAATGGTATCAGGAGATGAGATTTCTTCAGGTTTGCTGAACATGCGTGATAGCGCATCGGGTTTTGTATTCTTCGATCCGGGCCTGAATGTTAAGTGGAAAGTGAATCTAGAAAAGAATAGTGCCCACCTGGCTTGTCGGGGTTTCAATCTTTTTGCTGTTCTTAAATACTCGAGGTTCTTATGATCTGTATAGATCAAGATTGGGTGTGCAGCCCCTTCTAGCAGGTACCTCCATTCCTCCAGAGCGGCTTTGATGGCCAAAAGTTCACGGTCCCCGACGTCATAGTTCCTTTCAGCATTAGACAGCTTGCGGGAAAAAAAAGCAACTGGATGCAGTAGAGCCTTAGCTCCCTGCCTCTGGGATAATATTGCTCCGACCGCTGTTTCTGAGGCATCCACTTCCAAGACATAGGGTAGGGCTGGATCAGGGTGTTTCAGGACAGATGCAGATGTGAAAAGTCTTTTTAGGGTGTCAAAAGCTTTCTGAGCTTCCGGAGACCAAGAGAATCTTGTACCTTGCTTGGTTAAACTTGTAATGGGGGATATGATTGCAGAAAAATTTCTGATGAATTTTCTATAAAAATTTGCAAACCCCACGAAACGTTGGACACCCTTCCTATCACTGGGAGCAGGCCAATCCAGGATGGCTGTAACCTTCTGGGGATCCATCTGGATGCCTTCAGTAGAAATGATTAAACCCAGGAATTGGATGCTTTGGCGTTCAAATACGCATTTCTCTGGTTTTGCATAAAGTCCGTGTTGTCGAAGGCGACTCAATACATTTTTGACGTGACTACGGTGGTGATCTAGAGAGGGAGAGAAGATTAGTATATCATCAAGATAAACGACAACAAAAAGATCCAGGAAATCTCGAAAGACATCGTTGATGAAGTGCTGAAAAGTAGCGGGAGCATTGCAAAGTCCAAAGGGCATTACGAGGTATTCGAAATGCCAAAACCGAGTGCGGAACGCCGTCTTCCATTCATCCCCCTCTCGTATGCGAACCAGGTTATAAGCACCCCGAAGATCCAATTTTGTGAAAATAGTGGCCGTACCGAGTCGCTGGAATAGTTCAGGCACAAGTGGAAGAGGGTAACGGTTTTTCACAGTGATCTTATTAAGTTCACGGTAGTCCACACAGGGGCGTAATGAGTGGTCCTTTTTTTCTACAAAGAAGATCCCCGCACCAGCAGGAGACGTGGAAGGGCGAATGAACCCCTTTTTAAGGTTCTCATCAATGTAGTCTTTCAAAGCAGCAAGTTCAGATTCAGATAGAGGAAAGATCCTGCCAAAAGGAACTTCAACCCCAGGGAGGAGCTCAATTGGACAGTCATAGGCCCTGTGGGGAGGAAGCGTTTCTGCCCCCTTTTGGCTGAAAACGTCCAAAAAGTCATGGTATGCCACTGGAACAACTTGGCGAGCTTCGGACTCCACATCGATGCACAGCAGGGGAGATTGGTTCTGATGATTCTCTTGCCAGCAATGCTGAAGGCAATAGGGGGAAAGAAACTTGATTTCTTCCGTAACCCAATTAATGTGAGGGTTATGAGCTTTTAACCAAGGCATACCCAGAATGATTGGGAACAGAGGGGAGGCAATGGCATCTAGGCGTAAAAGCTCTTGATGGTTCTTGGCAATGGTGGTGGATAACGGGATGGTTTCATGAGTAACCAATCCAGATTTAATGATGGATCCGTCTGCCAGATGTACAGAAAGTCTCTGAGCCTTGGGTAGTAGAGGAATGTGATGTTTGGCAGCAAAAGCTAAATCTATGAAACAGCTGCAAGCTCCAGAGTCAATTATAGCGGGAGTCTGGATAACTCCTCCTGGGAGCTGCAACAAAATGGAAAGAGCAAGATGAGCAGAGTTATTGGGTAGAGATGGAGGAGAAGCGGATGTAACTGAGAGGCACTTACGGATTTTGACTGGGCAAGACCTCACATAATGTCCTGATCCTCCACAGTACAGGCAAAGATTTAGCTGGCGTCTGCGCTGGTGTTCTTCCGTAGTCAAAGAAGGGCGGAGGAGACCAAGCTGCATGGGTTCAGATGCATCTGAAGCAGATGCGGCAGGAGCAGGTGAAGCAGTACTGAAAGAACCAGGCACTCTTGGAAGCATCCATACTGGGCGTGACTGGTCAGTAGCTCGTTCCGACCTACGTTCCCTTAGGCGACGGTCAATCTGGATTGACAAATTTATAAGTGTCTCCAAGGTGGAAGGAACACCTGTTCGTGCTAGCTCGTCCTTGAGCTGATCAGAAAGGCCCATGCGAAACCGGTAACGCAGGGCAGCATCGTTCCAGCTGGTATCGGAACTCCATCGCCTAAATTCAGAAACATAGTCCTCCACGGCCCTGCGACCCTGCCGAAGCGTGTGAAGAGCAGCTTCCGCAGTAGCGGCTTGCTGGGGGTCTTCATATAACTGAGCCATGGCTCCAAAGAAAGAGGCCAAGTCCATCAGAGATGTAGCCTTTTGTTCAAGGAGTCAGTGGGCCCAGGCCTGCGGTTCCCCCTGAAGCAAGGAAATGACAAACCCGACTTTGGTGGCTTCCAGGGAGAAGGTGCGTGGTTGTAGCGAAAAATAGAGTTCGCATGCGTTGCGAAAAGCTCTGAACTTGTTGCGTTCTCCTTGGAACTTTTCAGGAGTTGGAACTCTGGGTTCAGGTGGTAGCATAACAACTGCGGGGGTTGCTGGCATCCCAGAAGTGGAAGGTGCTTGAGCAGGAGCAGAGGCAGACAAGGTCTGTATTTGGCCTTCCAGCTGGGTATAACCATGTTGTAAGTCTTTTACGGCTTGGGTTAATCCGGCGAGGTGTTGGCAGAGTTCCTCCATAGGAGAGGGTCCTCGCACAGGCTCGGACATGGCTGTCTGCTGCTGTCACGTACCTGGTGATGGAGCCTGATATGCAGAGGACGGCCTCTCTTACAGCTCTGACTCGGAGTCCCTGATAGAGCCGACAGGAAGCACCGAGATGCAGAGTCGCACGAGTGCCTGGTAGGATCGCTGAACCTGGAGCTGGATCGGAGCACTCGGCCGGGCTGTAGAGGTGTCTGTAGAAATCCCAGAGAAGTGGTAGGCAGGTAGCTGGAACAAGTAGACAACTGATCCCTCCAGGCAGGAGTACAGATGCAGCAGAAGGGATGGTGGCACCCTCAAGGCTGAAGAGAAGGCAAGTACAGGCAGGCCGGGTCATACACAATGGGCACGTCAGGAACAGGGGCTGAAGCGGAAGCAGAATCAGATTACAAGCCGGGTCGTCAACAGGCTGGCAGCGGAGTGGCAGAAGGAGCAGGCAGGTGCGGAGTGGGGGACGAGCCGGGGTCAGATGCAGGCAGGAAACAGGAACGTCAGGAAGCAAGCCGGGTCACAACAGGAACAGAAGTCAGGTAGCTAATTGCAGGTTACACAGGGAACGCTGTAGAGCAGACAGCACTGAGCCTGGAAACTGGCTGAGTTTAAATAGCCCGTTTGGGCGGACCAAGCTGTCACATGGTGCATGCACACCAATGGCATCCTGACAGGGGCAGAGGTAATAGGTCATCTTCTTCTGCAGCCATCTTGGGTGCTGGAATGCCCTTCCTGACATGAAGAGGTAACAGGTCGTCTTCTTCGGCAGCCATTTTGGGTGCTGGCATGCCCTTCCTGACAGGTGACTAGGGGAATCAAATTGCTCAAAGGCATCATAAGAGATGGGGAATTATTAACTTTTGACCAGCTCAAACACAGACATGACCTTCCCAACTCGCGATAATTTAGATATCTTCAATTGTGACATGCGTTCCAAGTCCAGTTTAGGGACAAGAGCATTGAGAGTCCTTTCTTTCTGACTTGGAAAACCTGCTTATGACTGAGGAACTTCCAAAAACCTTATCTGTCACTTAAAAAGAATTGTTTAAACAACGGCTGAAGGCAGTGCTCAAATGTAGGGAACATTGAGACATTCAGGGGTAAAACTGGGATGATATTTGGGATCATCCTTTTCAACACCTGGTTGAAAACCACTTTAAATTTATGCAAATGGTCCCCGTCCCTTTGACGATCAGAATGCGTCTCCTGGGCTTGGTGGAGGAGTTAGTCCCGTCTTTGGCTCATAGAACTCTACTTAATATCTTTTTGTTTTATGGGAGGAAGGCCATTTTGCTACACTGGAGGAAGCCAGAGGCCCCTGACATGCAATTCTGGAAAGGGCTAGTTAACTCAATGATGCCAGCATATTATAAAGAGACATACTTGTCTAGAGGATGTGGAAGAAATTCGAGAAGGTGTGGCAGGCATGGTATAACTCTGACCTAACAGTGGGTTAGAAATGTATGGGGCGCCTGACAGCTATGACGAAAGTGTTACATCAACATCTGGGTGGGAGTTAGGAGATACTTGTGGTCAAGAGAATACTAGGTTGAATATACCTCAAGGAGTTTTCAGCCCTAATAGAAATTGAGCCCCCTACTGGAGATAAATACACGCTACACCAAAAATCCTTGCGGTATTACATTGAATTGCAGGCGCACTTTATCAGGGGATACATGTGTAGAAGTGATGAGTGAGAGAACTGAGTATTTGGGTTGTTGGGGGAAGGGAGGGAGGAAGGTTGTTACCTGAATGTTTTAGTTAGTGCTACTTTTAGCTAGTCTGAATCTTTGTTGTACCTGTAAATGTTGGCCATATGGCTGGCTCGTTGTTGTGCTGAGTCCTTTCTCTAATGTAGGTCTTCTTTAAAATGTATTAAAAAAAATTTACAAAAAAAAAGGTTGCATTTAATATAAAGTATTGCACTTACACGTATCCACAGTAAAAACAGCATTGCATGGTAAAAAAGAGAAGGCAGACGCCGCAGAACATCCACACGTAAAGTGCACGTTAGCAGGAACATACAGAGAGACTGGCTTTCGGCTTCTATCAGGAGGAAGAAGGTAGCTAGATCTTGAAGGTGCTGGACTGGTACAGGAAGCTGTGGAGGATAGAGAGGGACAGACTCAGGGAGTCAGTGATGGAATGGACATGAGACACAGGGGGGTTGATTTACTAAAACTTGAAAGTGCAAAATCTAGTGTAGCTTTGCACAGAAACCAATCAGCTTCTAGTTTTTTTCTGTTTTTTTTTGTGAAAGATTACGTGAACAAGCAGAAGTTAGAAGCTGATTGGATACCATGCACAGCTGCACCATATTTTGCACTCTCTAGTTTTAGTAAATCAACCCCTAGGTGGCACAGGGGAGAGAGAACCTGACCACCTGCTAATCTCCTATACTATCTGGTGGCTTGTGTCTAGAATGCTGCCAGAGACTAGGGATGGGCTGGATGTTCGGGTTGAATGTAAGTTCGACTTGAACATTGGCTTTCATGTGTTCGCTGAACACACTAACAAATGGGGTGCTCGGCAGGAAGTTTGCCTGCAGCCAAGTGCCCCATAATGCACTGCAATCTCGTAGTGCATTAATTGCTGCTGATTGGGCCCCTGGCTAAGCATTCATCGGCTTCCACCAGTGGGGTACCTGGGAAGAATTCCCGTCCACACTCACCTTGCGGTTGCTACGGTCCCCTCCCTGGTCACCCAGGCTCCGGTCCATGCAGATGGCACTGCTGGTGATGCTCTGGTCAGAGTGCCAGCTCAGTGCAGGAGAGGGTCTGCAGCAGGTGCCAGCCTGTCTCCAGGTTTGGCTGGCGGCCCCCATCGGAGGTTGGACAGCACGCCTTGTGGAGTAGGCTCTGTGACCTGTGGACCCTGTCATTCGGGAGGCCCCACCTCTGTGCTCAGAAGAAGAGGTCAGTCAGCAGGTCAGCGGCAGAGGTCCCATGGGCAAGCTGCAGTCCTTCCGGAGGCTGCTGAAAGCAGCTCCGAGGAAGGGGTGCTGGCGGTGGATTAATTTGATATACAGCCGAGGTGTCAGGATCAGTGGCTGGAGGGGCATCCCGCCCAGTGCAGCCTGGTAAGTCACTGTCTGTTCCTTCTGTGTCTTTTCAACCTGCTTCGGTATCTTCGGTGCCTATTGTGGGTGTAGGGGGTGTGATCAAGGTTGTACGGGACAGGTGGGGCTGCCAGGATCCAGGGGGAGAGATGGGAGTCTTTGGGATTATTTGCGGGAGTTGTGCCACTTAGAAGATGGAGCGCCAAGGGATTCTGCCCCAGTTAGGCCATGGGCCCCCCTCAGGTTAGGGAGTCTCCTGATACTGTTAGTGCTGCCCCTCAGAAGGTGCTATCATTGGTGGTCATGGGCACTCAGACAGAAAAAGACACCGCAGGAGTAGTCAGCATAAGGGAGGTAGTGGGGGTGAACTCAGTCATCCATTATCTGGATGATTTCCTGTGCATTGGGCTGCCGGAGTCTCGGTGTTGCGGGCTATTGCTAGGGACATTACAACACCTGACTGAGGTGTTTGGCTGACAAGACTGAAGGCCCGGGCGTGGAACTGGTGTTTCTTGGAATTACCATTGATTCTGTGGCCATGGAATCTAGAGTGCCTAATAACAAATTGATAACACTCCTTCAGGAAGTGAGTCAAGCCAGTGGACGGCGGAAGATTAGATTGAAGGAATTGCAATCTTTATTAGGCAAGCTGAATTTTGCCTGCAATATCATCGCCATGGGATGGATCTTCTGTAGGCATCTGTCGGTGGCCACATCAGATGTCAAGGTACCTAGTTACTATGTCCAGGACGCTACAGGCTGATCTTCAGATTTGAGACATGTTTCTGGAATCCTTTAAATGGCCATTCATTGTGGCACTCAAGACCACTTAGCAATGCAGACTTGGTTCTTTTCACAGACGCAACAGGTCTGTAGGTTATGGCGCATATTTTCAGAGATGAGGGAGTGCAGAGCAGTGGACTGCGGGAGGCTGGGTTTCTGAAGAGCTTGGTTCTGCTGGATCTTTTTCCCATAGTTCTGACAGTGGAGCTTTGGGGTGAGGCCTTTAGGAATAAGAAAGTGTGTTTCAACTGTGATAACCTGGGGGTGGTGTCGGCGATTAACAACATATTGACCTCTTCATCTCCAGTAGTTAGGCTGTTAGGTTATTTAGTGCTAAGTTGTTTGCGGGTGAATATTTTTATTTATGCTGCGCATATCCAAGGGTCTACCAACAAATTAGCAGATGCTCTTTCTCAATTCCAGTTGGAGGTTTTCTGTGCTCTAGCACCAGATGCGGAAAAGGTGGGGGTGCCTTGTCCTCTGCAGTTGTGTTGGAAACGCTGCTGGACTAATACGGGATCCGCTCAGCTCTGGAACATGGACGGCCTATTCCAATGTTTGGCAGGAACAGTTCTCTTTACTGGAAGAGGTAGGTGGGGTATCTGATGGGACGGGTATGTCCTCCTTGGTGTTGTTCTTTGTCTGCAGCAACCTTACAAGGAGTGTCTCGGGGTCTGGGATGGGCAGAAAATTGGCAGCCCTGACGTTTCTCTTTAAGCTGTCGGGGTATGCGGATTTCATCAAGTCCTTTGTAGTCCGCCAGGCACTTAATGGTTACCGTAGGGGTAGTCACAGCATGGATTCTAGGATCCCGGTTTCCTTTCGGTGCTAGGTTCGGTTCTTGTGAATCTAGAAGGGGTCTGTTCCTCATGCTTTGAGAGGGTTCTGTTTAGAGCAGCCTTTCTGTTGGCCTTCTTTGGGGCTTTTTGAATCAGCAAACTGGTTAGTTCTTCCAATAAGGTGCTAGGGGGCCTTATGTTGGGGGACTTGCAGTGCTCTGACTCGTTGGTCAAGATATGGATCAGGTGATCCAAGACCAATCAGTTGGGGAGAGGGGTACAAGTGGAACTGTTCGAGGGCAACCGCACCCAATTTTGTCCGGTAACAGCAATGACGCAGTTTCTGGAGGATATTCTAAGTGGAATAAGTTTGGGGGATTATCTCTATCCCTACGTGTCTTTTTAGATCGGGTAATGGCCCATATTATACATTTACACCCCCTCTGGCTTTCTTTACTATTTAGCATTTCTGTTAGGGTTTACGGTTTTCACCGTGACGATTATCCTTTAAGACCGATGGTATAGGAAAATAGATATGGGAGGTTTCGCGTCATGATTGGCTGTTTGAGTAAGTGGGCGGACCCTCTAAGGCTCTATAGACTGTAGTGTGTGGTGGCGTGGCACCGTCGCTGAAGACGTCCATGACGAAACGCGTATGACGGAGCCACGCACACTACGTCACTTCCAGTCAACATACTGGGTGAAGCTCAGCTGGAACGCACGCTGTCTCCTCGCTGCTTCCTGGTATATACACCGGAGCAATTAATAGGAATTCTCTCCCTTAACTTTTTTCTTCAGTGCATGGGGGCATGTTTCTTTTGAAAAACCAGGGTGTCCAAGACGTTCTTACTTGATGGATAGATTCAATTGAACTATCTTTGTCCCTTGCATTTGCTAATTCATCAATTAATATATATTTTTTGGTCCTGGCCATTTTTAAAGTATTTTTTAATTCAGGATTTTTTCTTTTTTTCTTTTTTGTGGTTTTTGCTGTGTTTTTGTATTTTGATTTTTATCTACTTATTTATATATTTTGTATTATTATTTATCTTTATTTATATCATCCTAATTGTACTTGTGGGCTCTGGATGATTTTTTTTATGGCTTTTTGAGCTGGCCTGTAATCATATGTTTTAATGAATAAAAGCTTTTTTGGTGACAAGTTACTGCACTATGGGATATATTTTTTTTATCTCCCTGAGGACCTACTGGCTTGCCTGCACTTGATTTATAGAAGCATCAACCGCACACCAGAGGAGTGAAAAAGGGTGGATGATCGGGCTGACAAGCGTTTGGAGATTGGGATTTACATGCACAACTACCCCCTGTGGGTATATGGATTCGGTGAGTGGGGACCCGAGGGGGTGAGCACCGAAGTCACCGGCTTGTTCTGCATGAGTACTAAAGTCACCTTATGGTTCACCTGTATGAAGACTGGCTGTATATAGAATTTTTTCCTTTAAGGAACTTTTTGCCTAATGAACTTTTTATGATATTATAAAGACTTCCTGCACATTACAGTATAAAATATTGTGAGCAAATGCTCTCTTTGCACCTTGGGTTTGCATAAGTGCATCTATTACTCACATTAATTCATTATTATTTTTGGTTTCTATTATACACACTTCCTATTTTTCAACTTTTTCATTTTTCCTTTTTGCACAATTTTTGGATTTTTGCACATTTATACAAACAATTTTTTTTAATTTGTGCACAATTATTTCTACTTTGGGGATTTTTTTACATCTGGTGTGGAGTTTATTTAACACTCAGCGAATCGAATTGAATCTGCTAATATTGGCCTATATGTATCTATATAATAAGAATTGTATAAATTATATATAGCTATACAAGTTTTAAGAGATAGGAAGCTATATAAGTTAATCATTGTCCTATTATTCTATTTTATATCTATATATTTCTTTGTTTGGTCACGTCTAATTATGTGCCAATGATATAGCTTATCAATTTGGACTACCCCCAACATATTAGTCCCCTTATATACTTAGCAGGTGTATACAGAAAATAGGGAAGTGATTGGACCATACCCTGTCTCTGTTACCATACTCTGAGGCATAGATATTTCTTCAGGTGATCTAGACTATAGAGTCTGGGCTGTCTCCTCGTCGTTGTTCACACAGGAATCTGTCCCCTATTACCTACGGGATATAGGCAGGGCTCGAGTCCTGCGGGAACGCGCGGGAATGGTGTCCCTGCACTATTTTCACAGTGGGAACGCCGTTCCCTTTGCAGGACTCGAGCCGCCAGAATGAGATGTATGCAGAGTAGCGCAGGAAGCGTTTGGCTGTAGTAAGTTCTCCCTCACTTCACACAGCACTGTTTGCTCCACGGCGGCCCCTCCTCTCTTCTCGTTCTATGGTCTATCCCAGATAATGTCACAAGCCAATGGGGATAGACGAGAAGAGGAGGAGGGGCCGCCGGGGAGCAAACTGTGCTGTGTGAAGTGAGGGAGAACTTACTACAGCCAAACGCTTCCTGCGCTACTCTGCATACTGGCTAGTAAGATAACAATGTGCCCCCTGCCCAAATGTGCCCCCTGATGTCCTATGTGCCCCACTGTGCCCCATTATGTGCCCCATGCCGTAATGTGCCCCCTTCCCTGATGTCCTATGTGTCCCACTGTGCCCCATTATGTGCCCTGATGTGCCCCATGCCGTAATGTGCCCCCTGCCCTGATGTCCTATGTGCCCCACTGTGCCCTGATGGGCCCCATGTCGTAATGTGCCCCCTGCCCTGATGTCCTATGTGCCCCATTATGTGCCCTGATGTGCCCCATGCCGTAATGTGCCCCCTGCCCTGATATCCTATGTGCCCCACTGTGTCCCATGCCGTAATGTGCCCCCTGCCCTGATGTCCTATGTGCCCCATTATGTGCCCCATTATGTGCCCCATGCCGTAATGTGCCCCCTGCCCTGATGTCCTATGTGCCCCATTATGTGCCCTGATGTGCCCCATGCCGTAATTTGCCCCCTGCCCTGATGTCCTATGTGCCCCACTGTGCCCCATGCCGTAATGTGCCCCCTGCCCTGATGTCCTATGTGCCCCATTATGTGCCCTGATATGCCCCATGCCGTAATGTGCCCCCTGCCCTGATGTCCTATGTGCCCCACTGTGCCCCATAATGTGCCCTGATGTGCCATGTGGCCTGGTGTGCCCCGTGCCCTTATGTGCTATGTGCCCTGATGTGCTATGTGCCCCATAATATGCCATAATGTGCCCTGATGTGTTATGTGCCCCATAATGTGTCATAATGTGCCCTGATGTGACATAATGTGCCCCCATGTTCCAACGTTTCCCCATGCCCTGATGTGTCATGTGGCCTGATGTGCCCCATGCCCCAATGTGCCCTCATGTGCTATGCGCCCTGATGTGCTTTTTTTCCCCCATAATATGCCCTGATGTGCTATGTGCCCCATAATTTGCCATAATGTTCCCTGATGTGCCTCATGCCCTGATGTGTCCTGTGCCCTGATGTGCCATGTGGCCTGATGTGCCCCGCACCCTTATGTGCTATGTGCCCTGATGTGCTATGTGCCCCATAATGTGCCATGATGTGCCATAATGTGCCAACGTTTCCCCCATACCCCGATGTGCCATGTGGCCTGATGTGCCCCATGCCCTGATGTGCCCCATGCCCTTATGTGCTATGTGCCCTGATGTGCTATGTGCCCCATAATGTGCCCTGATGTGCTATGTGCCCCAATGTACCACATAATGTGCCCTGATGTGCCATAATGTGCCCCGATGTGCCCCATGCCCTGATGTGCTATGTGCCCCAAGCCCTGATGTGCCTCGTGCCCCATAATGTGCCCTGATGTGCCATAATGTGCCCCGTGCCCTGATGTGCCATGTGGCCTGATGTGTCCCATGCCCTGATATGCCCCGTGCCCTGATGTCCTATTTTTTTTCTTTTTTTTGTGCGGGAGTGGATCTTGGGTGGGAGTTCCCACACTTTTTTCCCCAGGACTTGACCCCTGGATATAGGACTAATATAGCATATAGATCTTAGATCACCAAATGTGTTAAGGGTGTACCCTATATTTATATATTCTTGTGGTAGCGCCAAGGTCCCTATTCTTATTCATTTATATATCAGTTGCAAGTTCACTGCCTCTAAGGGGGCTGAGAACTAGGGGGACGGCAGCAATCTTTTTAGACTAATACCTTAGCGCGGCTTATCCTATCTATATTTTGTAATGACACAGTTTCTGCTTGTTCGCCTGAGGGTGGGTGGTGCTTTATTCCTCCACATGGATGGCTCATTTCTTTCCAAGTTCCAATTCACACTGGTTTTCCAAAAATGCTTATTGGCACGGGGATTGGTTCCTGGGGATTATGCGGCACATTCATTTTGCACAGGAGCAGCCACCGAGGTGGCTTGGTGGGGCCTTCCTGAAGGAGTGATAAAGCGTATTGGCAGATGGGAGTCCAGGCGATATTGTATATATGTTAGGCCCCACTTGCTGTAAAATTTCCCCATTTTCCCCATAATTTCCACATAAATGTGTGTTGTGTCTTTTCTGGTCTGTTTTTGTGTTTCATTTTGTTGTGTGACGGCCTGTTGTCTGGTGCTGTGGTGCAGGATTGTTATTGTGTCTTTTCAGATTCCCCACAATGTCTCATCTGGATATTGGGACATTTGTTATGGGGGGCAAAGAGGGCAGAGGTCAGACCAGAGGGCAGGCAGCTGGGTGTTGTCAGAGAGGAGGGCAGGGTCAGATGGATCGGGGTTCCTGGAATGCTGTGGCACAGAGTTATTTCTGAGACACACCATTTCTCATGGCTAAACAGGCACCTGGACATTTTGGTACTACACGTGGGGGGCAACAATTTGGGACTCTGTCCCATGAGGCAGGTCATCAAGGATATCCAGTGGGATTTCCTTTGATTGCGGTCCCCGTTTCCTGACATGATTGTTGTGTGATCGGACATCGTGGCCCGCATGTCCTGGAGAGGGGCTCGGTCGATTGAGAAACTTAGCAAGGTGAATAAAGAGATGGGCAGGTTTATTGTTTGTAACGGTGGGGTGGTGGTCAGGCAGTTTGAGTTGGAGATTGACACATGGAGGTACCTTAGAGGGGATGGCGTACATCTCAAATGCAGTTGGGATAGACCTATGGGCTTTGCGCTTGCAGGATGGTATCCAGAGGGATGTTCTGGTGTTCCGGTGGGCACAAGTGTAAGGTGTCACATTTATGCCGCTGTGGCGGTTGGGGTGCTTGACAAGGGTATACAAAATTAGGTATTTAATAAAATGCTGGGACCCATCTCAGGTATGGAGTCCTCCCAGTTTGTCAAGGTTCAATCTAGACTACTGGGTAGTAAGGTGGTAGGGGTCTGAGCCCTCGAGGCGGTGTTTTGCGGCTGGGTACAGAATCTAATTTAGCGGTACCACAGATTACAAAGGTTGGAAGATGGCTTCGTCAAAGATCTGCAATCATTTATTCGTATTAGAGCTAGAGCATTTAAGAAGGTTTGGAGTTAATAAAAAGGCCAAACAGACATTTAAATCCAATACAGAATCAGTGTCCTTATTTAGGGAAAAGGGGGGTTGCAGGTACAATTATGAGTCCACTCCACCATTACAAGTTGGGGCAGTAGGTTATCTGAACTAACCTAGTCATATGAATAACACAGTGTAGAGTAGTATGAAGAATAACACAGTGTAGTCTAGTGTTGTGAATGACGCAGTGTAGTGGTGCCACTGAAGTGCTGGTGTGTACAACACGGTTGTGTCACTCCCCTGATCCCATTTTTTGTTTAATTGATCATTTATTTTGTTCTTTTTTTCTTTTCTTTTTTTTTTTGCAGCATCAAGTTCTGTTGCTGCATTATTAGTATTCCTCCTTCTGTGTCACAGGTATTATTCCTTCTGCGCCAGCACAGCAGTGGTTTCCTTTCTTTTTTTTTTTCAGAAGGTGCTGCAGCACTAAGAATATTTGGGACATAATTGCTGTCCCTGACTGCATTGCAGGTGTTCCTCTTTCCGCGTTAGCAGTGGTTTTCTTTTTTTGATTTTTTTTTTTTGGCACAGCAGCACTAAAAAATATTTAGGGCATAATTGCTGTCCCCTCTTCTGCATCGTGGGTGTTCCTCTTTCTGCATCAGCAGAGGCACCCTATAATAAAAAGTTATAAAAATCCCCCAAAAAATCCCCATCATGTCCGAAAGCCCAACAAGGAGAGGCAGACACTCACAGGCCACTAAAGAGGGCAAGCAGCCTCTGTGTTCACATCGAAAATTGGTGGCCGTGGACATGGTTCATCCTCTGCAAGCGGAGCAAGCTTGTCCTTTTTTTTCCTGTGCTGGCCGTGTTATTGAGCCACAACATGCAGAAGAGTTGGTGGAGTGGATAACTAAGCCATCCTTATCCTCCTTATCCTCTGTCACCCAGGCTCATACTAGTTTGCCTACCACCTCAGCTGCTAAAGCAGCCTATGTCACAGGCTCCTTGTTCACAGCTACTCCTTCCGTAGCCCCACCATCATGCATGGAGGAGTCACCTGAATTATTCGATCATAATGTCAGTTACATGCTGCTGGAGAATGCACAGCAATTTGAATGCTTCGATGTTGGTTCCCAGGTTGAGGAAGGGAGTAACGTGAGCCTAGAGAGAGGGGGTGCCAAAGACCGACAAGAAACTAACAGTCATGTTCCCCCAGCTGCAGCGTACTGCCATGTTTGCTCCAGTGACTAGAGGGAGGAGATGATGAGGTCACTGACAGTGCCTGAGAGAACAGAGGAAGAAAGTGAGGAGGAGGAGGCACAACTCCGACGAGGTAAGATATTCTCCCGGGGCCAGCCTAAGGGCAGCCACCCTATTGCATTACACCGCAGAGTTCCACAAGTGCAGGACACTGCTGACTCCCCACTGACTTCCAAAAGTTCATTGGTGTGGGCTTTTTTCAACCCGTGTGCAGCAGACCACAGTGTTGCCATTTGCAATCTCTGTCTGAAGCAGATCAAGTATGGTCAGAACACCAGCCACTTGGGCACCACATGCATTACAAGACATTTGACAACCTGCCATGCAGTATGTTGACAATAGCACCTGAAAGATCCACATCATAAAATGCTTCTCATCTGGGATCTCTACCCCAACTTTACCTCAAATGTTTTTTAAAACCCTCCTCTTAGAGAAATGATAGTATAGTAATGATGCCACAGGTACTTGCACCCAATCTGCTAGCACTAGCACTTTACCACCTGTTGATTTCACCATGCACATTTCGCTACCCCAGTTGCTGAACTGTAAAAAAAAAATACTGTGCCAGCCAACCACATGCTCAGCGTCTAAATGCTAGTTTGGCCAAATTGCTAGCACTACAACTGCTGCCTTTTCATCTGGTAGACTCTGCCCCCTTTTGTGAATTGCTGTAATATGCTGTACCACAGTGGCAGGTTCCAAAAATAAATTTATTTTCATATAAGGCCATTCCAGCCCTGTACCCTCTTGTGGAAAGCAATGTCTTGGTGTCGATTGACAAGGCGGTCAGCAGCAAGGTTCACATTACTGCTGGTTAGTGGTCCAGCAGGCATGGTCAGGGACATTACATTTCCTTCACAGTGCACTGGTTAACTCCGATGGCAGCTGGGAAGGATGCAGGACAGGGTTCAGTGCTGGAGATTGTTCTGCTGCCACGCATCCAAAAAGCTGGTGGAGATTCTGGCACATCTGTCTGCTCCATCCACTCCTCTTTTTCTTCCTCTTTGGCCTTTTCTGCTGAATTGTCCTCTGAACCAGTATTGCTCCCTAAGTGTCAAGGGGCTATGCAAGCTGGTTAAAAGATTCCCTGCGGTGCTTCAGTTGGTCTGTCTAGGGGACAGGAGCCACACCGGGGCAGAGATTCTGTCAGCTCTGCAGCGGCAGGCTCAGAGGTGGTTGATGCCAAGGCAGCTTGAGCCAGGAATGGTTATATGGGAC
Organism: Lithobates pipiens; assembly: GCF_037356315.1. Taxonomy (NCBI): domain Eukaryota; kingdom Metazoa; phylum Chordata; class Amphibia; order Anura; family Ranidae; genus Lithobates; species Lithobates pipiens. Next base: position 335,615,078 of record NW_027507764.1, on the reverse strand, counting down.
AATGGCACCAACCTTCTCTCCGCCCTCCAACAGGGACACTTGACACATGTTCCACGCTTGGCCCATGTCCTGAATTTGGTGGTACAGCGCTTCTTGAACAGGTACCCAGGCTTACTAGATCTTCTGAGGCAGGCCAGAAAAGTCTGTGGCCATTTCTGGCGTTTATACAATGCCAGTGCTCGGCTGGCTGACATTCAACAGGAGTTCATCCTGCCAACCGCTAATAATTCTCCATAATTTGTAAATACTATTTTGTGTAGATCAGTGACAAATAAATCCATTTTAACTGTAGGATGTAGTGTTACACAATGTGGATTTGTTTAAGGTGGAGGAGAACTTATGCAAGTCAAAGCATTCAATTATTAGAAGCCTTTATGTCTCATGAAGTGTTAATTTGAGCTCAAATAGTCCAGTTTTCTGTATTTCTCTAACATTGCTCACAAAATCTTGCATTTAGTGCCAATGAGATGAAATTTTTTTTTTTTTTAAAAGCGATAACCTGTACGATAATTTTTATGAATTGACTCTAACATAAAAACACTGTAAATCAATAATATATATTTGATAAATAAATGTAACAGATCCATGGGATTAAAGCTTTAGGTAGTACACACCATAAAATCCTTTTTATAATATTGATTGTTTTTTTGTTTTGTTTTTTATAGATGACCTATATTAGAGTTGTTCTCTACATACCATAAGTACAGGTAGAACTTCAGCAAATGTGCCCTGGCCAATTCTCTCATACAGGTAAGGGAATACAAACAAGCAGCACCCAGGTGATCATTTTTTTCCCTAAGCTTTATTCATGAATGTAAAATCTGTGAATCATCCAAAGTCCAACATGATAACAAAGAAGCAAAGTGTTGCTCATCCCTATTAACTACCTTGCCACAACATTCAAAGGCCAAAGATTATCCCTGAAATTAGTTTGCATAAGGCTATAAACAGCATCTGCCCTTTTCTGGCCCATAAACTGTAATGTTATTGTAGCCATTTGTGATTTTAAAAATTACAACTCTGTGAGGTCTGGTTTTACAAGCCAGAATTTTTTTTAAAGCGGATTTCCACCCAAAAGGGGAGGTTCCGCTTTAAGTCTGCTTCGCCTGCCATATTTGGCATGTCATTTTATGGGGGGGGGGGGGGTCTAGGCAATCAGAGTGGAAGTTCTCTCCTCCTCCCTCCCCATAGTCTTCTGGAACATGTCACAGGTTCCAGAAGACTGCGGGCCATTCAACAGTGCAGAGCAGCTTGTGTACAAACAGTGGGCAGCCAGCTGCACAGTCACAAAAAGCACAACCGGCTGCCCACGTTTAAGATGCCAGCACCGGGAAACCAAAGGCTAGTGAAGGACTAGCCTGGGTGAGGATGGTGCTGGATCCGTGGACAAGCTTTTTTTCTTAAAGTCAGCAGCTACATACTGTAAGTTGTAGCTGCTGACTTTTTTTTTCTTTCCAAAGAGAGCAACCTTTTTAAAGAGGAGGTCCGCCCACCCCTGCAAAAATTAAAAGCCAGCAGCTACACATACTGTAGCTGCTGACTTTTAATAATAGGACACTTACCTGTCCCAGAGTCCAGCATCAGCTGTCGGGTGCTGCCGCCGCCATTGCGAGTAAGGGAACCTGACAGTGCAGCATTATGGTTTCACACCGGGTCCCTACTGTGCATGTGTGAGGCATTGCTGCGCTCTCCTACTGGCTTGGTGGTAAGGGAAGGGGGAGGGAGGAGGAGGGAGCCGCAGTGTGACGTAATGCACCCCGGCCCGGACTCCCAAAAGTAAGGACAGGATACCTATCAAAGACAAAGACTTCCAACCAGCAGCTGCCAGCTGCTGGTTGGAAGAGGCTGTGCTGAAGAGTGAGCCACTCTTCAAGAGAGAGAATTTCACTCGTGGATCAATAACCAGACTCCCAGGGAAGCGCCAGAGAGTGGCACAGGGGCTAACACTGTGGAGGCGTTTTCTCCCCAGTAGGGGTAAGGATCTGGTGAGCGCAATATAATTTAATTTCACCAAAGCGCACCGGGGAATTTCTTTGGAAACTTGCACAAGTCACCATTTGGAATAGAAATACTGGTTGTGAACCGTTTTGCATATCACAAAGCATTTGCCAGCATTCTACATTCATAGAAAAAAAGACTGGACGATTTGAATTTCATTTTTATTTTTTATTTTTATTCCTTTTTATTTTGCTTGAATTTTTCACCTGCTAAATTTTAACAAAAAATTATTTGGTTTCTGATGTAACCACTGGGTATAAATGTTGATTAATGTCTTTGTAGCACTAAGAAATTTTCACACACGCTTATATATTATACAACAATATATATAATTTTTTTTGTTTTTTTGTTTTTTTGCACCTCTGGAAGTTATAGCAGCACGAGGCCCCTGCTATTGGGCATGGACACTAAATTTTCATAAACTTTCACAAAAATCTTTTTTGTTAAATGCACAAATAAGCAGTAATTTTATAACACTAATGAGTAAAGAGATTTGTGATTTGATACATATAACAAATTTAAAGGTATAGCGCCAACTCTACCCAATTCTTCTTTTATAAAGACAAGTATCCGCTCTCCCCAAATGAGCGGAAGTTCCACTTTTGGGTAGAACTCCGCTTTGAGTAAATCTGTTGTGAAACAAAGCATCTATGTAAGATCCCTTAGATGGAAACCACCATTTTCTTTCTCCTGCTTACTAGATCTGAGACAGTAATGATGGGTCTACTCAGCTGTACTACAATTAATGTCATTGCCTTGGAGCCAGTATAGGCAACCTGGGAGTCAGAGAATGACCATGTTGTATCTACTATTAACTAACTCAGAAAATCTTCTTTAAATGAGGTGGATAAAAAACTGCTGAATTCGAGGGGGCGTGGTTTGCCTTGAAGAGGAATGGCAGCTTAACTCGCTCTCTCTGTCAGACGGCGGCCTCTTATTAACTATAACGGGAGTTTCTCACCTCGTTTTGCCGTTCTGAGTATGGGGACTGCTTCTCATACTAACTCCGCTTCCCGCTCGAGATCCCCGAGAGGTAACAGGAACCGCACTGCCCAGAACATCCCGGAATCATTCCACTCCCACAGAGCGAATATGGCGGCCGTCACCTCAGCCTCCTCACAGGCCAGAGATGCCATAGTGCTGACGCCAGCTCCCGCTCAAAATACCGACACCTCAGCGGGTCCCCCTCCTTCACAACACCCGACGCTACATGATTTACAAGCTGTGGCATTAGATATAAAGGATACATTCACTTCTGCAATCACGGACCTCCGCCATGAACTGCAGGCTATGGCGGGAAGAGTACAGGAGGTGGAGAGGAAAACAGCATTGCAGCACTCTACACTCAGGAAGATCACCACAGTAGTAGATTCACACACTGCACACCTGAGGGACATACAGAGGCATGTGGAAGACCTCGATAACCGTGGCAGAAGACATAACCTCAGAGTGAGAGGTCTGCCTGAAAGTATTGAAAACTCTCACTTGCTCTCCACGGTCTCCACTTTATTTAATAAACTACTAGACAGATCAGATACTGACATCATTGATATGGATCGTATCCACAGGGCACTCAGACCGCGCGGCAAGGATTCGGATCCCCCTAGGGATATAATTTGCTATATTAATGATTATAAATTGAAAGAAAACATCTTAAAACAGGCTAGAACAAACAGATCGCTGGAATTTGAGGGCAGTAAGATCACCATTTATCAGGATCTATCGGCCATAACTCTGCGACAAAGAAAGGACTTGCGCCCTCTGCTGGAAGTTCTTCAAGCAAAGAATATTCCGTATCGATGGAAATTTCCATTTGCTTTATCTGCAACATACCGCGGCCGTACAATGGTGCTTCGGTTCCCGGAAGAATTCGAATCTTTTTGCCGAGTTCTTGACATTCCTTTTACAGAGGTTCCGAACTGGTATGCCGAATTCCACACTCCTAACACGACTTCCAAGACACAGAACGAAGACTACATGGACACCCAGGCCTCACATTTCAGAAGACGCCGCTCTCCCTCCATCACCAGAATGGACCCAAATACTGCTTCGCATCCACATCAATACAGCCCTACCTCTGCTCCACAACCCAGAAGAGCACGTAGAGATCGTTAAACACCTTTTTTTTTCTTAGTCTCTACAATATACATGGCTTTGCGGGAAAAGAAGTAGCAAAAAAACAAAAAACAAAAAGAAACAAATTTTTTTTTCCCACACTGCTTTTTCTCGTTAAGATCCTATGATGATACATGCAATGCTTTACGCGTGTACCTACTACTATATATTATTCTCCACTAGGCGATAGAACTGCCAGTATGTTACCTCACATAGAAATACCCTCTCGGGGCCGTGGCGCTTCCATTGAGGATACGGTACACATGCACTTCAGCCGAGACGTATATTACAATGGAAACAATATGTGCTTTTATACGGCTCATCCACCCTAGATATTACTCTATTCGTCACCTTCAGTTTTGCTTCCCATTGCAGTGGCACATTAACAGTTATTCAACATCCGAGACTGAGCTTCGATGTTCGGTCACGTGCCAACAGAAGTCATGCTATCCCCTCTACTAGGCATGCCTCTGATATTTTATGAAAAATGATTTCCAGACATCCATACATTCATATTTTCTCCTTTGTTCGAATGGCAAGAGGATGGTAAAGTGGAGGTATTTGTCTCCTTGCTGAAACTATAGGGAGTATAGTTAAGAATATGTTCTATAAATTGAATTGATATTAGCACACTCTCTTGCCATAAATTACCTCTGGCAGTCGAACACAATTACAGGAATGACGTATGACTTCAATGGAATCCCTATGGTCTCTCCAATTCCACACACTGGAGGATCCCTTTTGAACTGAATTTATACAGTTGAAACTTTACTTTCATATTCTACAGTCTTCTTTAGTTACGCCTAATGTACCAATGTATTTGTGATTAATAAGAAGTCTTATCAGCTTTCTTGATCCATGACTAGATCTTTCCCTTCCTCCCAACCATCCCCTGCCTTCCCCCCCTCTCCTCTCCCTCCTCTCCTCAATCCCTCATTTTCCCCCATCACCCCTCTCCCAACCTCTCCCCCCTCATCCTCCCTACCCCTCTCCTTCCTACCCTCTTTCCATTCCCTCTTTCTATCCCTTCCCCTCTTCTCCTCCCCCTTCCACATCTTCTCTCCCCCCCACACACCTCCCCCTCTCCACATTCCCCCTCCCCTCTCCCCCCCATACCCTCTTTCCCCACACCCTCCCCCCCATTTCCCTCCCTACCCTTTCCACCCCCCACCCTTTCCCCTTTCCTTTTTTTTTTGTTTCTTTAATATACACTATTACCCGTATATATTTAACCTTATATTGTGAGGAGACAGAGTTTGTCTGTTATAGTTTCTGCTGTTTACGGTTAAAAAGTTGCTGATGGATCTGGTACACAGTTCCATGACATATGGTTATACCTCAACAGTTCTTTTAGATTTGTTTAATGGTTTTACTAGGAATTGTTAAATTTCATTGTTAGCAATTTAAGTTACATTACCTCCATAGCGGTTTACATATGCTCCTCTATTGATGGTTTACTAGTCGATAGATCGAGCTTCAGATATGTACTATCATTCACTTATAATACTTACAGAATAAATATTATATCTATCACAAATCCCTACCTTTAGATCACCAATTCACTCAATACCATATTTTATACTTATCCTGCTATATCTACCCTTCACATATCACTATAATTAGGGGTACACCCCCCTCTGCTCTGCATTCTACATCCTTTCCCGAAAATCATTCATATTTTCTGCCTCTAGGCCCGCAGTCTGATGAATATTCTCGGACAACACTCCTTTTCGACTGAACCACCTCCCACAAAGTGGTACATTATTTTATTACCCCTTCACTCTACGCTTTCATTAGTATTGCCACTGCCTTATACCGGCTCTCTCTTTCCCCACTTTAATAGGTGAGCAGGTTCTCACCTATAGCCGGATATCCTACTGCCCACCCCATAACCCCTATCCATTCCCGATTCTTTTTCCTGATACACCCCCTCCCACACACATACCCAGGAGTTCTATAAGGTCAAATAGTCTGACTATACATCATACGACAATCCTTTACCCAAGCAATCCTACCTCCAGACATCTCTTTATTTTACACCCTTCCATATCCAATTTTCCTATTTTGTTTTATCATTCTTTTGTATAATGTCTCCCAATCCAACAACATCAAATTCAACCCCAATCAAGCTCATCTCCTTAAATGTCAAGGGATTAAATTTGCCTGAAAAAAGATCTCAACTCCTTCTATATATGAAAAGACACCATGCTGATATCATATTCTTGCAAGAAACCCACTTCCGAACAGATTCTATTCCTAAACTACACAACTTAAACTTTCCTACAGTATATCACTCTACTAACACAACGTCAAAAACAAAAGGAGTCTCTATACTCCTGGCGAGACAATCCCCTATTCAAATCACAGACTCTCTCGCAGATGTCCAAGGCAGATTCCTTTTTTTGAAAGGCACATGCCAAAACCGGAAAATTACCCTGGTAAACATCTATGCTCCAAACAGTGGTCAGGTACCCTTCTTTCGAGACATAAAACGTCGTCTGATAGACTTTCAAGAAGGAACATTGATATTGGGTGGTGACTTCAACACCCCACTAAACCCTCTAGTTGACACGTCGAACGGCGCTTCATCCCTACCGTATACAGCCCTTAAAGCAATCAAATCTGAACTACAGTCACTTTTACTCCATGACACATGGCGCATACTCTATCCAGACGGAAAAGATTATACTTTTTTCTCACCTCCGCACGCTAAATATTCTAGAATCGATTACTTTTTCTTGTCCCAATCCGCCCTTCCTTATCTTCAATCAGCATCTATAGATCCTATGTATCTCTCTGACCATCACCCAATATCGATGAGCCTAATCTTCCCGGAACTTCACCCCCGATCCCAATCTTGGAAGTTAGATTCTTTTTTACTTACTGATCAAGCCATTGTCTCAGACATTGAAAATGGCATTAAACAATTCTTTGCCGAAAACAACACAAATGATACCTCATCGCAAATTGTATGGGAAGCACATACATGTGTGATTAGGGGCATATTCATTGCCGCCGCCTCTAAAAAACGGAAGCTCAAGGATCAACAACAAGCTGCCCTGATCCAGAAAATTAAAGTGTTAGAGAATCTTCATAAACAATCACTAGCCCTAGATGCCCTACACTCATTAATAACAGCCAGGAAGGACTTGACACAACTTTTAGGCAAACAAATCAAACGTAAGTACATTCTAAAACAAAAATCCTTTTACGAATTCGGAAACAAAGCCAGCAAACTTTTAGCTAGAGCCCTACAATCTCAAAGAGCCAACAATACAATACATGCCATCTCAACTTCTCAGGGTCATGAAGTCCACTCCACTCCTGACATAACTCAACAATTCCTTACATATTATTCGAAATTATATAACCTGAATTCCCTGGATAATCCCCCGAAATCTAATCAACGAACATCCCTAATTAAAACATTTTTGACACAATACAGTCCTACTCCCATTTCAGACACCCTTGCGGAAGACCTCAACAAACCCATAAATATGGAAGAAGCGGAATTGGCTCTAAACATGTTGAAATCTGGTAAAAGCCCAGGACCAGATGGTCTGTCTGTTGGTTATTATAAATCATTCCAAAAACTGCTGCTACCTATCTTCACAACCACATTTGATGAATATGCCACATCTATATTACCCCCAAGAGATTTATTGATGGCACACGTTACGGTCATCCCCAAACCTGGCAAAGATCCCTTATTGGTGCCTAATTACAGACCGATATCCCTACTAAATGTAGACCTTAAATGGTATGCAAAAATCCTGGCAAACAGATTACTTCCCCTAATCCCTGACCTTATTCATCTCGACCAAGTAGGTTTTATTCCGGGCAGAGAGGCAAGGGATAATACCCTTAAAGCCATTAACATCCACCACTGGCTCACCAAATCTAAACAAAAAGGATTCTTTTTGTTGTTGGACGCGGAGAAGGCGTTCGATAGAGTGGCCTGGGATTATATGTCGGAATCCTTGAAAACAATTGGCATCCCAGATCGTATGCTTAATTATATTCTTATGCTATACTCCAATCCCACGGCGAGAATTTGCATTAATGGCCACCTATCGAACGCCTTTCCCATTTCCAATGGCACACGACAGGGCTGCCCCCTCTCCCCGCTTATTTTTGTACTCACCTTGGAACCGCTCCTTCGATGCATCAGAGCAAATCCAGATATCAAAGGCATCGATATACATTCTCGTACCTACAAACTAGCTGCTTTTGCAGATGACGTACTCTTGTTCCTCACAGAGCCACTGACAACTCTACCGAATCTTTTGACAACACTCAATCACTTTAACCAATTATCCCATCTCAAAATTAATCTTACAAAATCCCAGGCACTAAATATCACTTTATCCTCTGAACAATGCTCACAGTGCCAGAACAATTTCCCTTTCAAATGGAACGCTCACACCATCTCATATTTAGGAATCCAACTACCGTCCTCTCTAAAAGACCTTTATGACACAAACTACCTACCTTTACTGCGTATTATTACCAATGACCTTAAAAAATGGTCTGCTGGTATTTTCTCTTGGTTCGGGAGAACGGCTATACTCAAGATGAACATTTTACCAAGGGTTTTAAACCTTTTTCAAACGATCCCTATCAAGCTTCCATCCACGTTTTTCTCAACATATCGAAGAATATGCACCAATTTCATTTGGGGTTCCATACGTCCCAGATTGAACTACCTCAAACTCACTTTTCCCAAGCTAAGTGGAGGACTTGGTCTCCCAGATGTGGAAAAATATCATCAAGCGGCCCATTTAACAAGAATCGTAGATTGGAATCTACATGCCTCCACCAAAGATTGGGTCCAATTGGAAAATTCCTTATCTAAAATTCCAATTGCACAACTACCTTGGATACCGTGCAATCACACTCCAAAATTACACAAAACACACCCCTTGATCCATTCTACGCTTTTTACATTTCGAAAGGCTTGCAAAAAATATAATATCTCATCCATCCCAGGTCCAATGACACCGGTCATACTCAACCCTGCATTTGCTCCGGGAATGCGGGAGCCCTTACTGAAGATTCAGTGGCCTTACAAACAGATCCGGGCCCTTCATTTCTTTAAAAACGACAATCTACTTTCCTATAATGAACTATCGAACCTCATTAGACCAAACACAATTACATGCGAAACGTATCTTCTAATCCAAAATTTCCTTGACTCGCGATCTCCAAACATAGAATGGTCCAGGGCTCTCACCCCATTTGAAGATATTTGCCAAAAATCTGAACCACATAATCACTTAATTTCTTTTACCTATGCGTTATTGTTCCCATCTCAAATGCAATGGAATGATTGGACCTCCATGAAATGGTCCAATGAGTTATCCATTAACTTCACACATAGAGATTGGGAAACAATATACACAATTGTACACAAAGGGTCTCTGAATGTTTACGCACAAGAAAATGCTTATAAACTCATTACCAGATGGTATAGAACCCCTCTCAAACTCCATCATATTTATCCTTCTGTATCCTCACAATGCTGGCGATGTGGAAATGAACACGGCTCATTATTGCACATATGGTGGTCATGCAGCAAGATCCAACCTTTCTGGAAGAAAGTTCAAGCTTTAATACAAACCATCACCACATACAAACTAGATTACACACCAGCACAATTTCTTTTACACTATCCTGCAAAACCAAAACGTACCTACCTGCACTCACTGACTATGCACATGATCATGGCAGCTAACATGTGTATCCCTAGAAAGTGGCGCTTATCTACCCCACCATCAATAAGAGATTGGTTAGAGCGCATCCAAAGAACTGCTGAAATGGAAGAATTGATCCATCAAGCAAGAGACACCCCTTCCAAATTTGTACAAACATGGTCATGCTGGCAACACTTTACCACCACACAAGAATATCACGCTTTGCTTACTGGATGAAGGATATCTACCTCATTATTTAAATGAATTTACCAAGTCATGATTGTGCTTTATACTTATAATTACCCCTTATTATTCTCCTTGAATCCTTTTCGCACCCCTACTAACCTTTTATATATGAATATATAGTCGCATTTCCTTACTTTAGGAAACACCTGTTGTATTATACACTGAGCTCCTTTGGGAGACTCCTACCATATCTACACCTGTCGATATCTGCCAACACTCCTGGATCTTACTCTCCTTCTAAGAAACCTTCTCTCCAACGATACTATCCCTCCCCCTCTCAGATAGACCTTTCAAACTCATTATTTTTTATTTTATTTTTTTCTTTTCCTCCAACATATGATAACTTTGGATCCTTATGATCGGCACATAGTTTTGTTACAGATTCTGGTTATTTTATGTAATTACTTTCCAGTCCTAACTTCATACCTACACACTATTCCTTTGACCAACTTTTCATACACTTTGATCCTATACTATATTATAGTATCCGGTCACAGTGAGTTCCCATTTGGGGTGACTGGATACTGTTTTTTTTTATTGTCTAACATACATGAATTACCCATGGTCACTGAAATAGTTGTAGTATCACCTTCCCCCTCCCACGAGGTTTCACAATAAGCTCTATCATATATATTATATATATATATATATATATATATATATATATATATATATATATATATATATATATATATATATATATATATATATATATATATATATTATTTTTTTCTCTTCTCTTCTCAGTTTATTTTGTTTTGTAACCCTTGATATTGAATGTCGCAGTTTAGCATAACGTTTACTTCAAAGCTAGACCTAATTAGTTTGTTTTACAACTCCGTAGATTGCTGTTTGTAAAGAGCTACGTTTTCCAATCTGCTTTCAATCTTTTGTTAATGTTAATATACTGTTATCAATATTGTATACCTGACAAAATCGAATAAAACGTTATTGAAAAAAAAAAAAAACTGCTGAATTCACAAACCAGGTTTGGTACTGAGCAAAGCTTTGGTATTTTCAGGCCAATTTGTTTTGCTATTACTAAGTTCCCTAAATTATAAAATTGTATCCACTACTATAGTATATTTATATATGTGTGCACACTGCCAATGAAAAACACCTATCTGTGCTGCCACTTAATATTCAATAAACATGCAAATGAAGAGAAACAAATGTCAATGTAAAAAAGAGAGAGAGAGAGACAAATAATTATTAGCGCATTAAATTAATCTATAAAACTCTAAATATTAACATTGTGAAATGATCAACATAAAACACCCATACATAATGAAAAGTGTCCATATGGCATATGCAAAAAATATATATATGCTCCATCATATGCAAATCAATAGGGTAATAACGTCCAACTTAAAGTGATGAAAAATAGGGATACAAAATCTCGCTGATCCACCAAAATCCTTCACCAAATTGATGTGTGCCAATTCCACTCCCTTAAGAATAAAGCTCAACAGATTCTGTTGCCATTTACTCTAATGTCTGGCAAATATTGCATTATTAGATGGTATTGAAGAGCCGATTTTACCCGCCAATCTCCTTCCAGAATAATAAAGACACTATCATAAAAGATTCAAAATTGCCTTGCTAAAATTCCAAACATGCCAGGTGACTCAGTGTTGCGATCTTCTCATAGCTTCCTTTGTACACACGGAGTCACCATCTCAGTGGCCCCTGTAACAAAGTCCGAAGCGACGAAATGCGTCGGGATGTGGCTACATGGCAATGCTGAGATGGTGACTCCATGTATACGAAGAAAGCTATGAGGAGATTGTAACACTGAGTCACCTGGCATGTTTGAAATTTTAACAAGGCCATTATAGTAGTATAGTATGTTAGCAACATCCACTACAAAACAAAAGCTATAGGTAAGAGCAACTTCAGAATTCTGAAGGTGAAGACACTTTTTAACAAATCAAAGTAAAAATAAAAGAATGAAAAGAGAATTGTTTGTTCCACATTGTCTCTTTATTATAATTATTATTATTAATAATAATCAAAACACCATTGGTATAGGCACAAAACAAAAAAATAGAAGATATGTTTTATTACTTTAAGTCAAAGTTCTCTTAATTAACCATGTCTTATAGTCATGCATAGCAAAGCAACCTGACTGGTCAAATGCAAGCAAGCGTGATACATTTTTATTTTTCCTAACTTTGTCTAAGTATCCCTGAACTGCTCAGGCTCACTCCTGCAGGCCATAAATGCCTGCACCTTCTTGTTCTATAGAAAGGCACACATAGCAGAACTTTATGTCAGAGCTCGGTCTTGGAGTGAGGAGTCACTGAACCATACCAGTTTCATGGCCTTTGTGGGCTTTCAAGAGAAGTTTCCTTAATATTTAACATGAATACTCTTAAAAAATTTTAAGTGCATGTATAGCCAAATCTTTTCTATAGCAGGGAAGGGTTCAAACTGCGGTCAGTTTATTTTTGCTGTCTGTGTCTTGAAGAATCAGCAGGATGTGAAAGGAAATCTTTGCAAAGTGGGGAATTTATGGTCTCGACAGTTGTCAGCAGAATGGTGTCCTCAGAAGATTTTGCCTTACTCCTTGTTCTTAAAAAATTTCCCATTTGCACTATTTTCAGTCTTACTGATAGCAGTCATGAAGACAAATACACAGCAAGGACACAGAATGTAATACAAATCTGGCTTCTAACACTTCCCCAATCTATAGAACATGTAAAAAAAAAAGCTATACATAAACTTGTGTTTTAAGAAGGACAAAACTATGCTCTCCAATTAGCAACACTCGAACTTACAGCTAAATGAAGAGTAGTAGTTGTGCAAGGGGCTTGTTGGACTATTAGAGATGGACAGCCATTCTCGCAAACTGGGAAGTGGGGAGAAGAGGTCTGGGATGGCATTGGAGCACAATTAAAGGCTGCGTTTTGCAGAATTTTTTTTATTAAAATTGTATTAATTTATATTATTTTTTTCTTGCAGGAGCCTGGAAAGCATTTCACCCACAATCAGTAGATCATGGGTGCAATGAGGGTTCCTGCAGACATGTCCTCTGACTTTCAGCCTGTACTGCTACAAGGGCTGTGTACGTTTACTATGAGATCACTCATCAGTGCCAATGCAACCCATTAAAACTACAAAAAAAGTCCATTTGCCCTGGTAGCTTATTCATTTACAGGAATCTGCGAATGAATGAGGTGGCTGTGTGGGCAGAGCCTTAGGCAGCTGTGGGGGAGAGTCCTGCCCACTGTCACAGGGAGGGGGGATTGAGGGTGGGGAGGGGACAGGAGTTGGAACATGTTACTCCACCCTAAATACAGGTGGAACATGTAACATTTTCCAAAGGTCAAACCACTTGGCGACCAAGCATAGTACATATACTGTGGCAGGGTGGCACGTATTGGCACATGTACGTCATGTGCCTGCTCTGGGTTTAGGAGTGCACTGTGCCCCCCCCCCCTTCCCATGACCATTGTATCCAGTATTCCTGTACTTCTGGTGATCATTTGATTGCTATGCGGTCACAAAATCACAATTCCAACAAAGCTGTTATGAATGAATTCATTTAAAACAGCTGTGTTGCCTATGCTGCGATTGGCCCGCAGCTATCAAATTGTACCAGGGCCAATCACAGCACCCCATTGTACCATGTGATTAGCTGTAGCCAATCACAGAACACTAGTGATCACAGCTGTCATGAATGTAAGTCATTCATGACAGTTGAAAACTTTGCTGTTACAATGATCTTTACCGTAACAGAAAACCAAGTGCAAAAGAAAAATCCCTGATCACCTCCAATAGGTAGTACAGTGGTTACTATTAAATTGAATAAAAAAATAATAATTTTTTTTTTTTAACATACTGTCACCAGTTAGTGTTACTGATCACCACCACATAAATCATATGATGACTCTGCATGCGCTGGTGACAGTATGTAAAAAATGCTGAATACGAACTGCATTTTTCAATCGTATGCTGAAGTGGACTATTTAAATCATTGCTACAAACTGCCACTAATTGAGATTATTAAATTGCCAAATAAGAACTCGCTTAATATTTAATATATACCTCATCCTCGTTCCACACCCTCCTTGCTTCATTTAATCTATTGATTAACCGCTTAATGATTGATCGGATTATAGAACAATTTGTTCTCCTAATATTTAAATTGTATTTGCGCAATAAAGAATTTCTGGTTTCAATCGATTATAGAAACCTGTGTTGTGTTTTTGTTTTATGTATGTCCTGTGTGTTTAACTTGTCTGTATCAATCTAAGCAAAGTCTGATTATGTGGGTTCTCCTTTTTATGAATTGCACTTTTTGTAAATAATATCAATTTTGAATTTATTAAAAATGATTGGTTAAAATAATCATATTAATCAAATCTGATCAATTAATTGTTGCTAATAGTAACCCCTTAGTGGGCTCGGTTCTCTCACCTTCCCGAGTGGAGAGCTTCTGGCTGTCAGACAGCAGTTCTCCTGCTCTGCTCCTCCACACTCATTGGAATGCTAAGCTGTGGAGGGGCGGGGAGCGGCCATCTCAGTGGCTCGCCAAGAGGCTGAAATGACTATTGCCCCGTACACACGGTCGGACATACCGACGTCCAAATCCGTCAGATTTTTTCTGATGGATTTTGGCCCAAACTTGTCTTGCATACACACGGTCGCACAAAGTTGTCGGAAAATCTGAATGTTCAGAACGAGGTGACGTATATCACGTATGATGCAACTATAAACGGCCAGTAGCCAATAGCTTTCGTCTCGTAATTTATTCTGAGCATGTGTGTGCGTCGGATTTCTCTACACACTATCGGAATTTAAACAAACGGATTTTGTTGTTCCAGCTCTCTTTGTGTTTCGGAAATTCCAACGGAAAAAGTCCAATGGAGCCCACACATGATCAGAATTTCCGACAACACAATACGATCGTACATTTTCCATCGGAAAGTCCAACCGTGTGTACGTGGCATTTCAGTCCAGGCACCTGGCGGATCCAGACTTCCGAAGGACTGATCTTGGTGATGTCAGCAGAGAGTGAACTTCAGACCGCTCTCTGCTGAAAACAGGTCACAGGAGTGGAAAATGAGTTGTACTCCTGTGACCTATAGGAGAAGCCCAACCAAATGAGCCCAGGCTGGACTTCTCCTTTAATCACTACTGGGTTTTTATTTTTTGATAAAAAAAAAAACTCCAAAAAACCCCTAATTTTTCTTAGTTTATTTCCAAAATGTTAAAAACAGAAACATGAATTTGTTTCAAACTGTATTCTGCTACATTTCTTTAGTTGAAATAACCCAAATCAGTGTTATTTTTTTAGTTTGTAGGAAATGTATAGAGTCCACAAACTATTTATATTTCTGGTGCTGAAATAATCAAAATGTACTGTGTTTCCCCAAAAATAAGACCTACCCCGAAAATAAGTCTCCGAAAATAAGATCATTATTTTCCTGGAGGTCTGCAATACAAGCCCTACCCCAAAAATAAGCCCTAGTTTCAAATGCTTGTAAAATTCTATAATCCTCTCTATTAGCCCTTGTACACACAGTCGGACATTCTGACAACCAAATCCGTCAGATTTTGTCCGACGGATTTTGCCCGAAACTGTTGTATACACACAGTCGGACGAAGTTGTCGGAAAATCCGATCGTTCAGAACGTGATGACGTTATTTCGTTACGACGGGACTACGTTCAGGCTAGTAGCCAATAGCTTTGATGTAGGAATTTGACCTGAGCATGCATGGCACTTTGTCTGATCGGAATTCTCTACACATGATCGGAGTATGTCCGATCTGAGCATTTTGGCGGAAAATTTTACCAACAAGTTCGAAAACTTGGTTCGTCGGATACTCCGACGGAAACAGTCCGATGGAGACCACACACAGTCGGAATATCCGACAAAACGGTCCTATTGGACACACCGTGTGTACAAGGGCTTACAGTAGTATACTGTATAATGTACAATGTGTGCATTTCTGTAATATAATTGTGCCAAATACCTTCGGTACAGTGCCACTCGGTAGAACACTTTCAACACTTACATCAAAATTATGTTCTTGGATGAAACGCATTTGATTTTTTGAGTGAGCCCCATGTTACTGCACTTTTTTGGATTTCCAATGTGATTACATCTCTCTGTGCCTGTTTACGTCAGCTTTGATGTAAGTGTTCTATTTTTTATAAACAAATCCATGGATTACAGTTTTACACTATGTGGAGGCCTTTTTCTTTTATGACCGGTGGAGCTTATGGCTCAACTTTGTGATGAGATGCTGTGGTACACTGTGTTAACTGGCGGCACAGTGGTGTAGTGGTTAGCACTCTCACCTAGCAGTAAGAAGGGTCGCTGGTTCAAATCCCAACCACGACACTACCTACCTGGAGTTTGCATGTTCTCCCTGTGCCTGCGTGGGTTTCCTCCAGGTACTCCAGTTTCCTCCCACAATCCAAAGATATGCAGGTAGGTAAATTGGCTTCTGTTCAAAATTGGCCCTAGTATATGAATGGGACCTTGGATTGTGGGCTCCTTGAGGGTAGGGACCAATGTTAGTGTGCAATGTACAGGGATGGGGACAATTGTAGACACTCCCTCAGGTTGAACTGGATGGACTGGTATCTTTATTCAACCTAACAAACTATGAATTGATTTCCAGTGACGGTCCCTCAGAACATCTACCTACAGTTCCATCCACATGTCTGTTTGACTCTTTGCCCATGGCAATACGGTCCACACATTCAGGTAAGAGTATTTAGTCTCCCCTCTGGGTGGCGGATTCACAACCTTGGGTGACTCCTTTAGAGGATGAAGGTCAATCTTCATCCACACGGAATAGATTTTCCATCTTCAGTTTTCCTCATTTTGAACTGTTTGTAGGTTGACAATGGGTTAACCTTTACTCACATCCTATGAATTTGACACTTTCAGTCTTTGTTACCTTGAACTATTTATAATATAGCGGCTGCTTGCATTTTCAGTTTTTTTTCACAGGTGGACTGTTTAACCATGTAATTTGGTTATTTAGAACTTTATACTGTATATGTCATTATTACCTGATCTAAAGTTTACACTATTTATAGTATGCACATAGATGTCTGGTTTGCACATGTATATTTTTATGATCACTATTACACATTTGCACACATTATTGTTTTATTTAGAATTTTGTTTAGCGCTGCACTTTTTTAAATTCCATTTTCACATAATTTGTCAGATTGCAGTGTCAGCAGCTAATTCATAAGTTGTTTGTGGCGCAGTAATTCTTCAATATATTCACAAACAATTATATTACAGAAACACACATTGTACATTATATACTACTGTAATAGAGTGGATTATAGGATTTTACAAGCATTTTATCTCAGTTGACATTGGGGATTCCTGACAGGCAGGGATGGAGAGGGGGAGAGAAGACAGCACATTACATGGTAAGACCTACTCCAAAAATAAGTCCTACTGTGTCTTTTGTTACCAAAATTATTATAAGACCCGGGCTTATTTTTGGGGAAACACCGTAGTGTGCAGGGTTTTTTTTTTCTTTTTTTTAAGGTGAAGTGAATCTGCCAAAGAACAAGATGCTGCAGCTCTGTTTGTGTACGATGAAGAAGAGGAATGGATGATCACAAACAAATCTTGGTACACTACAATTGACAGCAACAGCAACACCGGTGGCTGCTGCCGCTTCAGTACCTTCCTCATTCACCTCTACAAATGATTTGTGTACAACTTTGGATAAAAATAGCTCACGATCTTCAGACATGCCAGAGAGATCACATCTTTTGAAATCAAAGGCATCGGTCATCCCAAGACTGCCCAGTACAGGCTTTAGGTCAAAGAAGTTTTCTAGCTTGAATTTTGGCAAGAAGAGCTCCACTTTAGTGCTTTTCAAATTAGATGGCTTTATCATGTCAGCAAACTTCTCATAGGTTAGTTCCTGTTCAAGCTGGAAGCAAACAGATTGATGGCATCAGAAGCTGATCAGGGGAAGAATATACATTTCAACAGATCAAGCACAAGTGAGAATTGTTCCTCATTGGTATGCAGATAAAATTCAATTGTTAGCATATCTAAAAACCAGCTGTATGGACCTAATCTGATAATATAGTACATTTTCCTATGCCATGTGAGATCAACTTGGTTGATGTGAACAAACAGGTTTAAAAAGATATAAATTTTTATGAATTAAGAACAACATTGCATCTAAACTGATTCCATTAGCATAACTCCAATAGACTAACACAACAAGCTTTACTGTACTTTAAAAAATACTTCCCATTTAAAGTGTAGGTAAACCCTAACTAACTGATTTGTTCCCCTTTCATCTGCTAACTATACAATTGAAAGAGATTGGTTGTAGCTGTTCAATAAGTGCAAAAAATACTTGTTGATGCTGTTAAAAATTCAGAGCTGTCCTGTGTCATCTCAAGGAGTCCCCTTAGTTTTTAACTCTGGACTACATAACAATTAGTCTTTATGTTGTAAAGCAGTAGTCATCGACCCTGTCCTCATGGCCCACTAACAGGCCAGGTTTGCAAGATATCTGAAATACATCACAGGTGATATAATTTGCTGCTCAGTGATTGCAGTATTCTAGTCTGCATCTCCCCAAGGTAATGCATAAAATCTGCCCAGTTAGCGGGCCCCTAGGACAGGGTTGATAACCACTGTTACGTAAAGAATAAGATAGGGGCAACATTTGAGTAGTTTAGTAAAAGATAAACACTTAAAGGGGTTGTAAAGGTAATTTTTTTATTTTCTACATAGGTTCCTTTAAGCTAGTGCATTGTTGGTTCACTTATCTTTTCCTTCGATTTCCCTTCTAAATGTTTTTTTTCTTTGTTTTCTTTGTCTAAATTTCTCACTTCCTGTTTCACCCCAGTAAGCTGTTCAGTAAGCTGTTCTGGCTGACTAACCACCAGCTCGGATGATGGTGAGAAGTTTACTGAGGAGAAACAGGAAGTGAGATATTCAGACAAAGAAAAAAAACATTTAGAAGGGAAATCAAAGGAAAAGGTAAGTGAACCAACAATGCACTAGCTTAAAGGAACCTATGTAGAAAATAAAAAATTTACCTTTACAACCCCTTTAATTCACAAAAATTTTATGTTTTGTCAGCATACAACAACAAATTAGGAACTGAATGCATGTATTGCAGAGATGTAGTGTGTATGTTTTTTTTTTGCCCTTTGGGATTCATATATGTGTAAAAGAATTTAGGGGCCATTCTTCCTCAACATGCCATAGCAGACAATGATGGGGAAGGTACAAACAATGCATTGCTTCATTTACTCTCAATAAGTTAAATGTCTTTAGAACCAAAACTATTTTTACTTTTTTGGTGTCACAGTTTAAAGTGATATTAAACCCTATTTTTTTTGTGCCTGAGCCTGCCGAAAGGGTGCTCCTGTTGAGGATGGGTGCTGCATCTTGGGTCTGATCCAGAGGGTCGGGTCCCTGGCCTTCTGGCCTAGCTTGGGGTAGCTGTAGCTACGGCTCTGGCCAGTTTTTTGGGAGGAAACACTGTGTCCGAACTGCAAAGCGGGGAGGAACTCTAGTACCTCTGGATGTAATTAGGTAGGAGGGACGGGAGCGGGGATGAGCTTGTTGAGGAGCAGGCTCTCCCCAGGCTTCCTGAACTCCATGCCTGCCTGACCGGAGTGGGGGCTGCTGTGGTCTGGGCTGTGGGTCAGGGTTGGGGTTTGAAATCCTATGGAGTATGTGCCCCTGGAGTGGCAGTCCAGGGGTGCCTAAATATCACTGCGAGTGAGGGCCACTTTGATTTTGGGCACCAAGGACACTACACCATGAAACAACACGCTTTTTTAGCACCAGCCTCTTGCTCCGGGCCTTTTGACTGGGACCAGAGGAATCTTTTATTCCTGGCCAGAGGGCCTGGTCATTGTTTCACACAATGGCCACCTTTTCACTCTCCTCTTCACTATCCCTTCCCCACTTTATTTAATTTGTTTATTTTGTGTGTTGTCACGTCTTTTGTTTATCACTGCACGTGTGATGAGTAGGGTCGCAGGTCCTCGGGCCTGTCCTGAAAGTCTGAGGAGGGGCTGGGCATGGCCTTCTGGCTTAGTTTGCCCCCTCTCTCATGGTTGGGGTCTCCCTTCGGGGGAGCCTCAACTAGTATTTGGGTGGGTCTGTTTCGGCAGACCTTCCAAAGAACGGGGTCCGCCTGGTTTGGGCCAGAAGGGCCAAGTTTTAAGTGTTCTTGTCCCTGTCTGGAGCCTAACGCCCCAGGGGATTCAGGACAAGGCCCTCTGATTTCAGAGGGCTTGTGTATGCGCTGCACTTTTTTGTGCGACTCTTTGTGTGTGTGCACATTTTTTTTGCACCGGGTGAAGTTTTTGAGTATGTTTTGCACGCCAAAGGCTTTCAAAAAAAAGAAACAAAATTAACGAAGTCTAGACTTACATGACATGCATATTCTGCTTCCTTAAAAATTTGTATTTTTTTCTGGCTGGTTCCAGAGCCACTGTGCCTCCTCTCCTGTCTGTGGGTGTCTCCTTTAGCTGCTGCTTAAGAAAGATACCCGTAATTGCACACTCCTGTCTAAGGCTGTGTGCATCCACTGAAAGACAGCACTTGGTAAGCCTTACCATGCTCCCTTCTTTCAGGTTCTGATAGACAGCTGCAGGAACCAATTGATCCCCTCTGCAACCAGGAAGTTCAGGGAAATTGTTTGGATCATGGAGGACCTGGCAGCGATGACCAGGGCAGTAGGAAAGTGTTTGGGAATGGGATGAATGTACTGAGGAATTTTTTTACCTTAATGCTGTGAATTCAATAAGGTAAAAAAGTTTAATCATCAGTACTACTTTAAACATTATTAAACTTTTTATTCATGAAACCTAATGTGATATCTGTAAAATTTTAGGCCCGTTTCACACCTCAGCATGTTGTTGCGCTTATGCCTATGAACGACAACGCTCAACAAGTAGAAATATATTTATTTAAATTGCATCTGATCACACAAGTATGCTCAATCACTTATGGCATGTTGACTGTCAAAGGAAGAAGTACAGGAGATTCTTTTTGAGCAGATTCACACGTATTTGGCTCCCATAGAATTCAAAGGTTGTTTTGAATGGGACTTTTTCAGGCATTCCTTTGCCCAACAACTAGGCTCTTCCTTTTATCAACATTAACACTGTGACCAAAATGGAGGACATTTCAGCAATTCTGAAAGGGCTAAGTCGCCCAGTGTGGAACAGCCCATAAACCATATCTCCCAACTGTCCCTGATTTTGAGGGACTGTCCTCCATTTAGTACAAAGCCCCTCTGTCCCTCTTTCCTCCTCATTTGTCCCTCATTCTGATCTGATCTATAGTTGTATATATAATGCACTATTTATAAAAAAGTGTTTCCCTGGGATAAACATTTCATCCAATTTCTAAATTGCTGCATTTGTAAATTTTAAAAGCCAATTTAACCACTTGCTTACTGGGCACTTAAACCCCCTTCCTGTCCAGACCAATTTTCAGCTGTCAGTGCTGATGCAATTTGAATGACAATTGCGTGGTCATACAACACTGTATCCAAATGAAATTTTTATATTTTTTTCCCCACAAATAGAGCTTTCTTTTGGTGGTATTTGATCATCTCTGCGTTTTTGTTTTTTTTTGTTAAAATTTTTTAAAAAGACCGAATTTAAAAAAAATATATATTTTTTATATATAACAGGTAATTTTTCTCCTTCATTGATGTACGCTGATGAGGCGGCACTGATGGGCACCGATAGGTGGCAGTGATGGGCACAGGTGGCTGGCAGTGATGGGCACTGATAGGCAGCACTGCTAGGTGGCACTGATTGGCACCACTGGTGGGCATTGATAGGTGGCACTGGTAAGCACTGGCAGGTCGCAATGGCAGGTGGCACTGGCAGGGGGTACTGGTGGGCACAGATGAGGCAGAATTGCCTCTTCCTCTTCGGGACTGATGTCCCTTGCACATAAGCCGGTGAATGGCCTTTTTTTTCTCCTCGTGCTGATAGCGTGAGGAGGAAAAAAAACGATGATCGAGCTTTTGTTTACATCATGTGATCAACTGTCATTGGCTGACAGCTGATCACGTGGTAAGGGGCCGGGTCGGGTCTCTGACTCGGTGATCACAGGGTGCGCTCAGGGTGCGTGAAAAAGAGAGGATGTCATATGATGGCCTCCCGGAAATTCAGATCCGCGCTGTGGCCGTCATTTGGCTATAGCACGGATGCCAAGTGGTTAAAGGAACAGTGGTGGTAAAAAGGCCAATTTTGGTTTTGCCAATCATTTTTTTTGTACAATTCTCATTTAAGGGGTTGTGGCGGAGGGGGGGGGGGGGGGGGGTCAGTCCTATGCCTACATACTTTTGCTAAGAGGTGTCCCTCATTCCTATCTCAGAATGTTGGGAGGTATGCATAAACTGATCATATACTGTACTTTCTGTACGTGTACTGCAAGTCAGTCGTTCTTGGCATTTTTGGGGAACTATAGTGAAAATCCTTTGTGCATTTCCTTTCTTAGGTCACAATTTTACTACTCCATAGGATTATTTTCAAGAAGTTTACATACCTATAGTATATCCACCTAATAAAAAAATGTTTTGCAAATTTGTGTGCCTATTTTTGGAGGGCTGAAGGACAACAATGAGCTCCAACAGCAGAACAAGACTACACAACAGCACACACAAAAAAAAGCTAGAAAGGGGAAGCTGACAATAGCTGATGTCACAGATGATTCTAAATTTGTTTGTCTAAAAATGTTTTATTAGTCATGTGACTGGCACAGTACCAATCAGGGCTGGCCAGACACAAACTGTAGAGAGCATATATCAGCAGAGTAATAGAAGTACCTCCCAAAATATTTGCCTGCAGATGCCAAAGAACAGATCAAGAAAGATCATGTGATTACACAATGCTGACCACACCAAAATGCTGCAGGAATAAGGAAAGGAAATACAGTGACAGTTCATAAATAATTAATGTAAATGAACTATGGAAATTAACATTTCTGCTTAGTATCACTTTACTCTGTTTGCTTTTGAGGCATATTTTAATTGTGGGATTAACTTTTTTTTTGCTATTAGCCACAGAGTTTATTGAACAGAATACAAAAAATATACGTGCCATGAAAAAAAAGACAATCAACATCCAAGTATATGTAAATTTAGTGTACAAAACAGACAACAGTGTTACATACATTAATAAATGTGAGAATCAAGTAATAATAATGTCCATACAATTAAACAAAGAACCCAGGGGTTAATGCATACCAATGATACCATAAAGTCCAGGGGATAAGCCTAAAGAATAAGCATAGCATCTGGTGTAAAACCAGTTCTACAGGTGCTAAGCCAGATACAGACAGCCATCTGTCCCATATTCTTTCAAATTTGGTAGGGCAACCCCTATGTTGATATTAAGGATGAGCTTCGAGTTCGAGTCGAACTCATGTTTGGCTCGAACATTGCCTGTTCGCCGAACAGCAAACAATTTGGGGTGTTCGTGGCAAATTCGAAAAGCCACGGAACACCCTGTAAAAGTCTATGGGAGAAATCTAAAGTGCTAATTTTAAAGGCTTATATGCAAGTTATTGTCATAAAAAGTGTTTGGGGACCTGGGTCCTGCCCCGGGAAACATGTATCAATGCAAAAAAAAGTTTTAAAAACGTCCGTTTTTTCGGGAGCAGTGATTTTATTAATGATTAAAGTGAAACAATAAAAGTGTAATATTCCTTTAAATTTCGTACCTAGAGGGTGTGTATAGTATGCCTGTAAAGGGGCGCATGTTTCCCGTGCTTAGAACTGTCCCTGAACAAAGTGTCATATCTGCAGGAAAAAAAGTAATTTAAAAGCACTCGCGGCTATAATGAATTGTCGGCTCCCCGTAATACAGAGAACAGTCATTAAAAGTCATTGATAAAAAAAAAAAATGTGTGGGGTTCCCCCCAAATTTAATTACCAGGCCCTTCAGGTCTGGTATGGATATTAAGGGGAACCCTGCGTCAAATGAAAAAAAAAAATGACATGGGGTTCCCCCCAAATATCCATACCAGACCCTTTATCCGAGCACGCAACCTGCCAGGCCGCAGGAAAAGAGGGGGGGGGGGACGAGAGAGCACACTGAACTGGGCAGCGAGCAGCAGAACATCAAGTTAAGCAGTGGGCAGAGGCACGTCAAACTGGGCAGCGGGCAGAGGCACGTCAAGCTGGGCAATGGGCAGAGGCACATCAAGTTGAACATCGAGCATCGGAAACATCTGACTGGAGAGCAGGCGCTGGAACATAAGGCCGAACAGCGGGCACTGGATCATCAGGCATCGGATCATCAGGCCGGGCAGTGGGCACTGGAACAGCAGGCTGGACAACGGGCACTGGAACAGCAGGCCGGACAACGGGCACTGGAACAGCAGGCCGGACAACGGGCACTGAAACATCAGGCCGGACAACGGGCACTGGATCCTCAAGCTTGACATCAGGCATTAGATCATCAGACTGGACAGTAAGCACTAGAACATCAGACCGGGCAGCAGGCACTGGAACATTGGGCTGGGCATCAGGAACTGGATCATCAAGCATCGAATCAGGCCAAGCAGCGGGCACTGGAACATCCGGTCGGGCATCGGATCATCAGACTGGACAGCAGACACTGAAACATCAGGCCGGGCAGCGGGCACCGGAGTGACAGGCTAAAAAGCAGGCACTAGAACAAAAGGCTGGGCAGCGACAGCAGCGAGCTGGGTGTCAGGAACCGATTCAGCATGCACCGTGTGAGCAGGCTGGGTAACGAGCACCGGCTCAAAAAGATGGGTAATGAACCCAGTAGGCTGGGTGATGGGCACCATAATGACAGGCCAGGTGACTGGCACTGGAACGCAAGGTCGAGAGATGGGCACCGGAACGCCAGGCCGGGAGAGGGGCACTGGAACTCCAGGCTGGACAGCAAATACTGGAGCCTCAGGAGATCGGAACATGAGGCCAAGCAGTGGACACTGGAACATCAGGCCGGGCAGCGGGCACTGGAGTGACAGGCTAAAACAGCAGGCACTACAACAAAAGGCTGAGCAGCGGCAGCATTAAGCTGGGCATCAGGAACCGATTCAGCAAGCACCGTGTGAGCAGGCTGGGTAACAAGCACCAGCTCAACAGGATGGGTAATGGCCCAGTAGGCTGGGTGATGAGCACTGGAACGCCAGTTTGGGAGACAGGCACCGGAAAGCCAGGCTGGACAGCAAATACTGGTGCCTCAGGCCGGACAGCAGGCAGAAGGTTGGAGAGGTTAGGTGGGTCATCAGGCTCAGGACTATTGGAGGCAGACTGGAGCACATCGGCTGGCGTGGAGGCAGATTGGAGCACATCGGCTGGCGTGGAGGCCGGTTGGGGCACATCGGCTAGCATGGAGGCAAGTTGGGGCAGATAGGCTGGTGTGGAGGCAGGTTGGGGCAGATGAGCTGGCGTGGAGGAAGGTTGGGGCACATCGGCTGGCATGGAGGAAGGTTGGGGTCATATGGGCTGGCGTGGAGGCAGGCTGGAGCAGATCGGCTGATGTGGAAGCAGGCTGGGGCAGATCGGCTGATGTGGAAGCAGGCTGGGGCAGATCGACTGGCGTGGAGGCAGGCTGGGGCAGATCGGCTGGCGTGGAAGCAGGCTGGGGCAGATAGGCTGGCATGGCTGACCCCACAGATGCTCAATAGGGTTTAGGTCTGCAGACATGCTTGGCCAGTCCATCACCTTTACCCTCATCTTCTTTCACAAGGCAGTGGTCTTCTTGGAGGTGTGTTTGGAGTCATTATGTTGGAATACTGCCCTGCGGCCCAATCTCCATAGGGAGGGGATCATGCTCTGCTTCAGTATGTCACAGTACATGTTGCCATTCATGGCTCCCTCAATGAACTGTAGCCTCCCACCACCAAGCTTGAAGTATGTAAGCAATATACACTTGTATTCCTCACCTGGTTCCCTTCACACACGTTTGACACCATCTGAACTAAATAAGTTTATCTTGGTCTCATCAGAACACAGGACATGGTTCCAGTAATACATGTCCTTAGTCTGCTTGTCCTCAGCAAACTGTTTGCAGGCTTTCTTGTGCATCATCTTTAGAAGAAGCTTCATTCTGGGACAACAGCCATGCATGGTCTGAGCACTGACAGGCTGACCCCCCACTCCTTCAACCTCTGCAGCATCAACCTATGCTGGAAGCACTCACACGTCTATTTCCCAAAGACAACTTCTGTTCTGAGTGGAACCTGTCCTGTTAAACCTCTGTATGGTCTTGGCCACCATGCTGCAGCTCTGTTTCAGGGTCTTGGCAATCTTCTTATAGCCTGGGCCATCTTTATGTAGAGCAACATTTTTTTTTTTTCAGACCCTCAGAGTTCTTTGTTATGAGGTGCCATGTTGTTAGTGGATACAACTACCGATTAGCCAGGCTAGTTACCATCTAGCAGAACTAAATTTGTTAGCAAACCTGCTTATAACCAGGGTACTACATATGATTTCCAGCAATATAAACAGAGGCGGCTCTCTAATTAGGCAAAGTAGGCGGTGGCCTAAGGCCTCGCCCTCCCAGGGGCCTCGCGGACTAAGGCCTCGCCCTCCCAGGGGCCTCGCGGACCTCCTACTTTGCCTAAAGAGCCTCCTTTGGCTATCCTCATACATCAGTCCAAGGTCCAATCAGCAGAGGTTTGTGCCGCCTCTTTCAGAGTAAAGTCCAGTCAGTCTCCCTCCTCTCTGCTCAGAAACACCCTGCCCACCAGGGCACTGCCCAGTCTCCAATCCTGTCAAGAAAACTCCTGTCAGAACACTGGCAGATACACACACACACAGACCGCCAACTGCCCTGCCGCCCCGCCCCACCCCGCCCCACCCCGCCCTGCCAGCAAATCCTGTCCCTCCATTCAGCCAATATCTTGCAAGGGCACAGCTAGCGCCTCAGCACAGGATTGCAGAGTCCACCCTCCTTCCAGGGAGGAGCTTCCATGGTGAAGGCGGAGCCAATTCCAGTACGCTGTGTGCAGCCTACTGACTGA
This sequence comes from Lithobates pipiens, assembly GCF_037356315.1. NCBI lineage: Eukaryota > Metazoa > Chordata > Amphibia > Anura > Ranidae > Lithobates > Lithobates pipiens. The sequence goes on along the minus strand of NW_027507764.1, from coordinate 335,588,029 downwards.
GCTGTGAGGGAACAGAGCCTTGCTATGTGTGAGGTACATGGGCGGGGGGTGGATGTGACTGGAGGGGTGCATGTGACCGAGGGGGTGGTACATGTGACTGGGGGGGTGGTATATATGACTAGGGTGGTACATGGGACTGGGGGGGTGGTACATGTGACTGGGGGGTGGTACATGTGACTGAGGGGTTGGTACATGCGACTGAGGGGGTTGTACATGTGACTGGGGGAGTGGTATATATGACTAGGCTGGTACATGTGACTGGGGGTGTGGTACATGGGACTGGGGGGTGGTACATGTGACTGGGGGGTGGTACATGTGACTGGGGGGTGATATATATGACTAGGGTGGTACATGTGACTGGGGGGTGGTACATGTGACTGGGGGGTGGTACATGTGAATGGGGGGTGGTACATGTGACTGGGGGGGTGGTACATGTGACTGAGAGGGTGGTACATGTGACTGAGGGGGGGAACATGTGACTGGGGAGTTGAGAGCACTGACAACAGCGCACAGTGCTAAGTAGTAATTCAAATTAATTGCATATATTAAGAGCCCTGGTGTCAGTGTGCTCTGTCTCACTGCTGGTGTCAGTGTGCTCTCAGTACTGGTGTCAGTGTGCTCTATCTCAGCGCTGGTGTCAGTGTGCTCTATCTCAGTGCTGATGTCAGTGTGCGCTCAGTGCTGGTGTGATAGAGCACACTGACATCAGTACTCCTAATATATTCATTATTAATTTTTATTGCTTCAATTATTTTTTCCCCATTTTAGGCCGCGTACACACGGGCGGATTGTCTGCCCAACTAAGTTCGGCAGACAATCCGACAGACAGTCCGTTCAAAATTTGCATGAACGGACTTGACCACACACGATGAGCAGACAGTCCGCTGAAAGCGTGCGTGATGACGTGTACAGCACGTACGACGGGACTAGAAAAACGACGTCCTATACACTGCAATGCAACCTTCGGCCGTGTAAACCCTTTCTGAGCATGCGCCATACTTAGTCCGTCCAACTTGCCTACACACGAGCGGACTGTCCGCTGAAACCAAGTTTGGACGGACAAAACCAAGTTTGAACGGACTGTCTTACAGAAATTCCGTAAGACTTTGTTCGTCAGACTGTCCGCTGAAAAAGTCCGCTGAAGCCCACACACGAGCGGATTGTCCGCTGAAACACTGTTCAGCGGACTAAGTTGGACAGACAATCCGCCCGTGTGTACGCGGCCTTAGAGGTGAGTGGGGCCTCATGTCTAGGTTATGCCTAAGGCCTCACAAAGCCTAGAGCCGCCTCTAAATATAAACATGCATTTTCTGTGCTTGGAATCATTTATATTTTATCCAGTGCCATCAGAAGTATTTTATGGAAAAACAATCTTTTTGATGTCTACGGATGATCTTTCATGACTCTGGCGAATCTTGTTTAATATATGTGTAGCCTCAATTACTTACAAGGACTAATGTTTTTCAAACATGTTTATGATTTTTGCAAGAAAAATTTTAATGCAGGTATTTTCCTCCAGTCACCCTTGAGGTGACAATGAAGGAACGTATACTAAGCGTTAATAGCCTATACTGAAAGGCACCTGCATTTGACTCATAGAGGTGAAATCACTGTTTGAGCATAGGAGCAAATCCTTTTTCTTGGGTTTCAAAAAGCTACCTTCTTTTTCTCCCTCCCCCCCCTTTTTTTTTCATTTAACCGCACTGTATATGTCCTTGGCTCTTTCAACCAACAATACACCTATATATGAAAATATATGATTATTTGTAAATCATGTTATTGCTTTGTTTATTACTTTGCATGCATTGCAGTGTTTTACTTTGTCCATCCTCCCGGTGCGGGCCGCTATGTTCGGTCCCACGGCACTGGGTGGGTGCCTCTTATCTGCCCCGCTTCCCAGCACGGTGGGGAGACGCGGATGCTTTCTGTGATTCTCCCCAATGCGTGTATCCCTACAGTTGAATCCTCCTTTTGGGCCACTGTGGGGGGCCTTCCAAATCCCTTGATCGCGGCTGGACTGTCAGTGACGTCGCGCTTTTGCGCCGGAGGCGACGGCTTTTGCCGGGGCCATGCCTTCCGGAACGCTGAAGGGACCGCGCAGACAATGCCAATTTGGCACCTGTAGGAGGGGGAATGGGGAGGGGCCTGACACCTGCAGACAATGGGTAAATCATGCAAACACTTTAAAACCCCACATTTCCCAGGAGATCCTGAGGTGTTCCCTGGTCATGCTGTCATATACCAATACAAGACTGATGGAGTGCTTGGTATGTGCAGCGTTTGGAATGCTTTTGACTGGTTCATCTTTGTACATGTATTACACCTATTTTTTTTTCATTTTCCAACATCGTGATTTATTTAATCTATACACTATTATCCCTATGTAGCATAACCGTAGTCCTATCCTCTTACCTTACGTATACATTATTCGTGTCACATCACTTTTTGTTGGGCACCCAATCTACCTCCCCTCCTATCTATTTCCCCTTTCCCTTTTCACTCCACCTATGCACCCCCCCCCCCCCCTCCCCAATCAACATAGGCACTGCACACACACACTCATCCCTCAGTTCCCTACACATCTCACTTTTACACTTTTAACACGTGTTTTTCAGTTTTTAGCAGCTTTTTTGTTTTCACTCTTACACTTCCATTGCCCCATCATCAGTCAATCCCACCTCTTGCACCTTCACTTCACTTTTCACATCACTACGACCCACCCAACCTTTTTTCATTGCTAGCTAACTCCTCTTATAACCAATCCCACTAATGAGTAAACTACGCCATTCTATGTATAACTTAATTTTTCTTTAATATGAATCCATCAGTGACCAACAACCAGCCTAGCTGCCAAGCACTTCTAGACATTCCCCTAATATTATTTAATGACGACTCACAAAAAGTCTTGTATGTCTATCTGCAGGTGTTTTACCCCCCATCCTCCTCTCCGGGTCCTAATTCGGTGGAAATGGGATCACTGGACAATTACAATCCTGCAGGTTTGTGCAATACATCCTCATATCGTCATTCACCCATTGGTAACTATACCTCTATATGTATGGAGATATAATGTTTCTCATTTTAAAATGCTATATGTACATTTTTTATATTGTCCAATGTCTTTAATTAGATATTTTGATATTTTCCTAGAATATAAAACCCCCTGAAGAGACCAGAAATCGCAAGGGTTCGAAGTGCATCAGGGTTTTTCATGTGGATAGATATGTTATAAATACAATGGGCAAATCGTGCTTGTACATAGGGTGTTCCTTGCTATGAGTGATGTTCCATGTCTGGTTTTGTGTCGCACCACCTTTATGGATGAAATTGTTCATTTGAAATTATTATTGTCTGTAAAATAAATGATTCTTTACATCAACCATTTTCATACAAATTCTCTGCTGCTAAAAAAAAAAAAAAAACTCTGGGGAAACTTCTAGCTAGAGTCATTACAAAAGGTAGTGCGAAAGGATTTACTATGAAATTTAGTATGAAAGGACAGGCTACACCATTGACATACCAGAGCAAACTCTGCAAACATGTATCAATTAAAACACACAGTACAGCTAGATACATTAAAGCTGGGGCCTCCAAACTTTAGCCCGTGGGCCACAATGTAGATTTTACAAATATTTGATTTCTAATACAAACAGTGGGCCGGAAGCTGGAAGGTGCCATTCTGATTATGTCACTGGTTACTAGGACATCAACGCTCCCAGCAGTCAATCCTCAGCACAGCGTGGCAGCATGGGAGGGAGCGGATTTGTTGTTGACCTGCCAGCAGGGCAGGACTTAGGGTGGTGGAGGCCCCTGGGCTTGAGTCACTTTCGGGCCCTACCTTCTATATATTATCGTATTTATCGGTTTATAACACACGCACCCCAAGTTTAGGAGGGAATTTTAAGGAAAAAACTTACATTTAAATGCCCACCAATGCAGCCTTATCAGTGTCCATCTGCAGCCTTGTCCAGTGTCATTGCAGCCTTGTCAGTATAGCCTTGTCATTTGCAGCCTTGTCCCAGTGTCATTTGCAGCCTTGTCATTGCAGCCTTGAAGTTTAAAAATGGCACCGCCGAGATACAGAGATACAGAGATACGGCGGCTCTCAGGTCCTCTCAGTGGCTCTCGGGTTCTCTCACAGTCCCGAGCGGAGCCATAGTAGCCGAGTGTACTTGGCTTGGCTCACAGTCACGCCCAGTCCCTGTGTTATGTGCATCATAGGGCGTGACTGTGAGCGGAGCGGAGCCGAGCCGAGAACACTTTGCTATGTATCTCAGTGGGGCCCCCTATTGGGTGAAGCCCATGGGCTTCAGCCCAGTCAAGCCCAATGGTAAGTCCTGCCCTGCCTGCCAGACATACTGCCGATAACAGCAGCTGCTTTTAAAAGGCAACAGATTGGCAATGCTATGTTGACAGAGTCTGGGTGAGCTGCGGGCTGGACAAAACTAACAAGCAGGCTGGATGTGGCCCGCGGGCAGGGTTTGGAGACCCCTGCATTAAAGGAAGTAGAGTATACAGAAAATAAATGTAAACAAATAACAGGCTTTATTGTTTTACAAGCACATCATTTAATATGGAACTTTTAGGCTTAACATTTAAAGTAGAACTATAGGTAAAACTTTTTTTATTTATTTTTTTGGCTAGCATAAGGAAGTGTTATAACCCCTGTCTGATTCTTTTCGCCATCTATGTCCAATTGCGGAGATTTCCCTTCACTTCCTGTCCCATGGTCAAAGAGGAAGAGAGAGGAAATCCCTGCAAATGAAGGGGGAATTCCTTGTGATTTTGTGATTGCCTTTTACTTTCACTTTCAGTGATAACAGTAAACGGGACAAATAGAACAGGTGAATCGCCCTAATGGGGGCACAGACAACAATAAAAACAGACAAGCGTTCTACAAATTTGCGACCCATGCATTGTGGGCTCACGGGCGCCGCCACCCCCCATCCCTACTGCCACCCCCTATCCATAATCCCGGCCCATTTCAGGATGTCGGGTGCATGGATTCAGGGGCGTTTTTTTTTTTTAAGCACATGATTAGAGCCCTGGGCTGTAATAGGCTTCAGAAAAGGGTGGCCTTGGGGCGCAGAGAGTGCGCCCCCCGATTCCACCCGATTGTGTGACCATAGCAAATACATTTTCACTATTTTCACACTACAGTGCTTGCCGCCAATCATGAGGCAGGTCAGTGAGACCTGTTTCCCGATTGGCCAAAGCGTCGGGCGATCCTATTGGATGACCAGTGCTTTGGCAGAAGAGGAGACAAAGTGAAGGAAGCATGAGGAGTGGATTCCTCCGCCACCTGGAGGAGACACAGCATGAAGAGAGGACACCACAGCCCGGTAAGTGTCGGACCTCCCTCGAGGAAGGGGGGGAGGCGCGCTGTCAGTGCTATATACCCAATGCTGACATACCCTATCTGTAATGATGATTGATTCATATACACAGTGCTGACCTATATACCCTATCTGTAATGCTGACCTAAATTTCCTATATTCCCTAAATTCCCAATGCTAACCTATATACCCTATATTTAATGCTGATCTATATACCCAATGCTGACCTATATACACTATCTGTAATGCTAACCTACAGTATCTCACAAAAGTGAGTAAACCCTTCACATTTTTGTAAATATTTTCTTATATCTTTTCATGTGACAACACTGGAGAAATGACACTTTGTACAACGTAAAGTAGTGAGTGTACAGCTTGAATAACAATGTAAATTTGTTGTCCCCTCAAAATAACTCAACACATAGCTGTTAATATCTAAACCACTGGAAACAAAAGTGAGTACACCCCTAAGTGAAAAAATCCAAATCGGGGCAAAAGTGTGAATATTTTGTGCGACAGCATTATTTTTCAGCACTGCCTTAACCCTCTTGGGCATGGCGTTCACCAGACCTTCATAGATTGCCACTGGAGTCCTCTTCCACTCCTCCATGATGACATCACAGAGCTGATGGAGGTTAGACACCTCGCACTCTTCCACCTTCCGTTTGAGGCTGCCCCACAGATTCTCAATAGGGTTTAGGTCTGGAGACATGCTTGGTCAGTCCATCACCTTTACTCTCAGCTTCTTAAGAAAGGTAATGGTCAATGTGGGGGTGTGTTTGGGGTCGTTATGTTGGAATACTGCTCTGTGGCCAAGTCTCCAAAGAGAGAGGGGATCATGCTCTGCTTCAGTACGTCACAGTACATGTTGGCATTCATGGTTCCTTCAATGAACTGTAGCTCTCCAGTGCCGGCAGCACTCATGCAGCCCCAGACCATGACACTCCCACCACTATGCTTGACTGTAGGCAAGACACATTTGTCTTTATACTCCTCATCTGGTTGCCACCACACATGCTTGACACCATCTGAACCAAATAAGTTTATCTTGGTCTCATCATAACATGGTTCCAGTAATCTATGTCCTTAATATTCTTGTCTTCAGGAAACTGTTTGCGGGCTTTCTTGAGCATCATTTTTAGAACAGGCTTCCTTCTGAGATGACAGCCATGCAGACCAATTTATTGCAATGTTTGTATGGTCTGAGCACTGACAGGCTGACCTCCCACCCCTTCAATCTCTGCAGCAATGCTGCCAGCAATCATACATCTATTTCCCAAAGACAACCTCTGGATATGACGCTGAGCATGTGCACTCAACTTCTTTGGTCGACCAATGGTGAGGCCTGTTCTGAGTGGAACCTGTCCTGTTAAACCCACTGTATGATCTTGGCCACCATGCTACAGTTCCAGGGTCTTGACAATCTGCCGCCACACACGCTTAACACCATCTGAACCAAATAAGTTTATCTTGGTCTCATCAGACCACAGGACATGGCTCCAGTAATCCATGTCTTTAGACTTCTTGGGCTTTCTTGTGCATCATCTTTAGAAGAGGCTTCCTTCGGGGACAGCAGGTATGCAGACCAACTTGATGCAGTGTGCGGCGTATGGTCTGAGCACTGACATGCTGACCCCTGCTCCTTCAACCTCTGCAGCAATGTTCTGAATGGAACCCGTCATGTTAAACCACTTATTCAACACACCTACTCCCCATTCACACCTGAGACATTGTAACACTAACAAGTCACATGATACCGTGGAGGGAAAATGGTGAATTGGGCCCAATTTGGACATTTTCACATAGGGGTGTACTAACTTTTGTTGGCAGTGGTTTAAACATTAATGGCTGCGTGTTGAGTTATTTTTAGGGGGCAGTAAATTTACACTGTTATACAAGCTGTACAGTCACTACTTTACATTGTAGCAAAGTGTAATTTCTTTGGTGTTGTCACATGAAAAAATATAATAAAATATTTACAAAAATGTGAGGGGTGTACTCACTTTTGTGAGATACTGTATATACCCTATCTGTAATGCTGATCTGTATACCTAATTCTGACCTATATACCCTATCTGTAATGCTGACCTATGTAAGGGGTGTGGCTTATGAGAAGTGGGAGGGACCAATAAGGAAGGGCGGGGTCTGGAACCTCCCATCCTAAAACTTTACCAGCTGCCACTAGTTCTAATCCTTCTACAGTATCCAAAACTAAAAAATAAAAAAATAAAAAACTTGACTTGGTTCTATAAGAACATCCATTAAAAATATAATCTTAAAGTGCTCCTTAAACCTTCATATAAAGTTAAGTACTTCAACAGAGGCTACACTGAAGAAGTTTCTTACCTTTTCCAAGCCAGTGGTTTCATCCCGAATATCACGAGGAAGCAGTATAAACATACTCAGCTCATTATTCACATAGGGCAGTTCAATAACTTTTGTGAATAAATCTTCCACATAGGCCATTGGAAATTTTGCTTCTGTGTACATCATCTGCACAGGCTTGGTTTCATTCTAACAACAGAAAGCCAAGATTACATTAAAACTCATCGTTACTTGATACTTAGTTGGTAAGGGTGAATAAAGACACCAATCCATCCAGTTTAATCTGTGTAGGTGTGCATGTTCAAAATCATTTACCGTATCCCTGTATGCTGTGTTCGCTAATAGAGATGGGCCGAACACCCCCCTGTTCGGTTTGCACCAGAACTCCTGAACACAGAAAAAGTTTGGCCCTAAGCCACAAACTCTATTAAGGTCTTTGGGACCCGACCAGGAAAAATCAAATGTCCCCATTTTGAAGGCTTATATGCAAGTTATTGGCCATAAAAAGGATATGGGGGCCCGGGTATTGCCCTGAGGGACATGCATTAATGCAAACATTTTTTTTTTAACTATTTTTTTTTAAAGGAGCAATGCATTTAATGATGTTTAAAGTGAAACAATAAAAATGAAAAATTCCTTTAAATATAGTGCCTGGGGTATCCCTTTAGTCAGCCTGTAAAGTGGTGTATCTGTACCATTTATAGAACCTGCTGCAGCAAAACTGACATTTCTAAAGAAAAGAAACATTACATGTAAAACGGACTTTGCAGCTGCAAGTTATTCCCAGCAATATAAAAAAGAAATGCCCCCCCACCCCAGTCCATACCAAGCCCCTTTTCAGTGCAGGTAGTCTAAGCCCTTGTACACACGGTCGGAGAATCCGTCGGAATGTGTCCTATCGGACGGTGTTGTCGGATAATCCGACTGTGTGTGGTATGCATCGGACTAATTCCGTTGGAATATCCGTCGGACCCAATTTTCCAACTTGTTGGAAATATTTCCTGACCAACTGGTTTCGATCGGACATACTCCGATCATGTGTAGAGAATTTTGATTGGACCAAGTGCCACGCATGCTCAGATCAAATTCCTACATCAAAGCTATTGGCTACTAGCCTGAACGTAGTCCCATCGTAACGAAATTACGTCATCACGTTCTGAATGATCGGATTTTTCGACAACTTAGTCCGACCGTGTGTATGCAACAGTTTCGGACAAGATCCGACGGACAAAATCCTATGGATTTGGTTGTCGAAATCTCCGACCGTGTGTTCAGGGGCTAAGAGGACCCCCAAGGCACTATATTTTAAAGGATTTTTTCATTATTATTATTTTACTTTAAGCATCATTAAAATCACTGTTCCTTTAAAAACAATCTATTTTAAAAGTTTTTTTTGCATTGATACATGTCCCCCAGGACAGTACCCGGGCCCCTACACCCTTTTTATGGCCAGTTACTTGCATATAAGCCTACAAAATGGGGACTTTAATTTTTCAAGTTTCCATAGACCTCAAATGGGGTTCACGGTTTGGGTCTCGAACTTTTGCTATGTTTGGGGGGGAGGAATATTCCCACAAATGAAAATCTTCCTCGTGTAACAGCAGCTCCAATGCTTTTTTTCTAAGGCTGCGATTATGTTTTGCCAGTCCATCCACCCAGGGTTTAGATATTTTTTTTTCCACAAAAATTTTATTTTTTGAAAAGTTTCATAGGAAATACAGAAAGTACATTGCAGAGCATACAGAAGTAAGTACATTTGTCATCAAGAAGGCATTATAATTCAAACAGTTATAAACAAACCAACCAACATTTGGTGCCCCTCAAGTGCCCTCCCTAGTAGATCTGGTAGGAAACTAGCCCCATATTTCCTTTTGATTATGGTAGGGCCTCTTCAAGTAGGGTGGTGATGCTGCAGTGCTCTATAGCTTATTCGTGTTACTGTGTGTTGAGGACCAGTAAGGGAGCATAAAGAAGAGTAGAGACGTGGGTGAGGAGGAGGGGGGGGGTTGAAGGAGGTGGACCTCCAGGGAAGGTGCAGATCGCCAGGGTGCTGTGTGGGGAGGGGGTGGAAAAAGCCATCAGCTACCCTCTCCTGGTGCCCAGGGTGTTGCATATAATGTATAGGTTCTATTGCTCTCTGGGTCCATATCACCAGAGGGGCATAGACCCGGAGTATAAAAGTCAAGTGCTTTCCTGTGTCAGCTTTTGATATCGTTGTGAGTTCCGGTATTAAGGCCAGGGAGTCCATGTAGATGAAAAGTGCAATATTCTATCCTGTGCGGTGTGAATCAGCTCCTCTATCGCTGCTATGCGGTTGATTTGGAGTGTCCATTCCTTCATAGAAGAGGGTAATTTGGACTTCCAATGGACCGGTAAGCATAGCCTGGCGGCATTAATCATATGCATGGATTTAGGTATTATATTACCACTAATGCCTTTATTGGTGCCTTTATTGGTGCCCTTTGACCTTCATTCACTGTTGGCTATCACTTACTCTGATCCCTCCCCCCGCCACCAAGTTTAAAAGCCCCTCCAACTTTTTGGCCATTTTCTCCCGCAACAAAACTGCTCCCTCCCCATTAAGGTGCCGCTCACTCCTACTAAAGAACCGTTAAGCGACTGAGGAGGTCATTCCAGCTCTCCAGAAACCCAAAACCCTCCTTTCTGCACCAGTTCCTCAGTGGTTGTAAACGTTTCATTTTTTTCTTTAATATCAAACATGCCTATAATTACCTGCTCTGTGCAATGGTTTTGCACATAGCAGCCCCGATCCTCTTCTTCTGGGGTCCCCCACTGGTGTTCTAGGCCCCTCTTCAACAGATGCCCCCACGGAAAGTTGCTTTCCATGGGGGCACCTGTGCGGGCTTGCTCCCGAATCCCGCTGCTGTGTTTATTGACTCGTCCCCTGCTCCTGTGTCACAGCTTTTGACTGACAGCAGTGGAGGTCAATGGCTCCTGCTGCTATCAATCTGACCAATGAGAAGAGCGACAACTTTTCATTCTGAAAATTTGGAATTTGTTAGAAACAAATAAACTAATTTTAATAAAATTCATTACTATTCGGGGGGGGGGGGGGAGGCTTTCGGGCCCTGTACCATCACCCCCACACGAGCATTAAGATCCCGGGTGGTAGTTCTGCATATTTCCCCTTGGGTCGGGGCACGAGGCAGGGGTGCCCTCTCTCTCCCCTTTTATTTGCCCTGGTCATGGAACCCCTGACAAGATCCATTTTAGATAACCCTAACATACGGGGCTATATGAAAGGGGACCAGGAATTTAAGGTCAGTTTATACGCTGATGATGTTCTTTTGTTCTTATCCGACCCCCTTATCTCCCTACCCAATCTATTTGCCTCCCTATCCTCATTTCACCGTGCCTCTGGATTAGGGGTGAATCCGGCTAAATGTTCAGCCATGCCTATACACCTCCCCTCTCCTCTTTTAGCATCCCTTAAAGACTCCTACAAATTTTCGTGGAACCATAACTCTCTCCAATATTTAGGTATTAAGCTTACCCCTACACTCAAGCAGCTGTATTCCCTTAACTACCCGCAGGCCTTCTCTTCCATCAAATCCCTTCTTAACCAATGGTCCACCTATCGTATATCTTTTTTGGGGCACATCCAAGCGGTTAAAATGTCCATTCTCCCAAAGCTTCTTTTTTTGTTTCGTTCCCTGCCAATATATGTCCCCCACTCCACCCTACAAGAAGTCCAAGCACTCTTACTCTCATTTATCTGGCAAAAGAAAAAGCCCTGTCTAAATCGTTCGCTATTATACAGAGCCAGGCACTTGGGTGGTCTGGGGTGTCCGGACCTATGGAAGTATTTCTTGGCCTCTCGACTGATACAGATGGCGCAGTGGCATATAGATTCATCCTCAATACCGTGGTTGTGATTCAAGTGCGTCTCAATAGCCCCATATTACCTCCCGGGGATACTATGGTCCGGCTCTGTTTCCCACAAGGAGATCTCCCCACTGAATGGCATAGTGGGTCAGGCTCTCTATCTTTGGGCCCTATACGGGCAGAAATTTCAACTGAGATCCAGGGGATCCAGATCCCCTCCTGTCTTCATTCATAGGGGAGCCTAGGTTCCCCCCAGCCTTCCGTTCGGATACATCCTTTAGTAGGTGGACTGCACGGGGCCTTACACGACTAGACTCCTTACTACAGAACTCTACTTTTTGCATATTACAACAAACACACGATCTAGATAGGTCGGCCCACTATCAGTTTCTCCAGATAAGACACTTCTACTCCACTATGTTCCAGGAACTACGAGGGTCTGGGAAGACGCTGTTTGAGGGGTTATATGGGGAGGCAGCCAGGGATAGAGGCACCATCTCTGCTCTATATAGACACCTTAATGAGTACAAGGTGGCCCCTAAGTCAGTGGCAATGTTGGGCTGGGAAGCGGAGGTGGCTCAGGTATATTCTGTAGAAGACTGGGAGGTTATGGTTGACAATATGCACAAATGTACTCGCTCTGTCTCCACCAAGGAATCGGCCCTTAAGCTTCATACCAGGTGGTATTATTCCCCTGACCATCTGCATAAGATGTTCCCTCTGGTGTCGGCCTCCTGTTTTAGGGGATGTCAGGATAGAGGCACGCTCCTTCATACCTTTTGGGAGTGTAAAGCCTTAGCGCATATCTGGGCCAAAACCTCCGCATTGGTTGAGAGGATCGCTGGCACCTCTATTGCTCTTACGTACAAGATGTGTGTTCTCTATGCGGATGTCCCAGGAGTCCCCCGTCCACAACAAAGGCTGATCCATACTCTCTTCAGCGCCATTCAGTGGGTGGTAGCGCTGAATTGGAAGAGCCCCTTGGTGCCATGGTCACAGGTTATTCTGCGCATGGAATCCATTAGACTAATGGAGCGCATTCACCATACTCTCATGGATTCCATGCACGTATTTGATGGGAAATGGAGTGGGTGGGCGGCCTTCCTCCTTACATCCAGGCTCAAGGACCCATGACCCACATGGGCGACAGGCAGTGAGGTTATAACCTATGGAAGGAGGGTCCCCTCCCACACTAGAGGAAGGGCTGGAATAACAAAGGTTTTGGAGCCTATGAAACACAGCTACCATCATGGCTTGGATAGATTACTGAGCTAGCGCATCGAAGGCATTCTATTCTTTTTTTTTTTTTTTCTTTGTTTATTTTAATGTTGGTTATTCTATGTTCCTAATTGTTCCCGGAGATGCCTCATGGAGGTCTCTTTGGTGACACCTCTGTACCATATCTGGCCTTCATTTTTGATATGACACTTTCTTGTTAGTTGGGTATGCAAAGTTGGGTGCTTTTTGTCTATCTAGTTTTGACACCAACTACATTATTGCTATTGCCCTTGTATCCATAAATGCTATTGTTGATACTGGTATTCTCTGTAACAAATTTCCTGTACTTTCATAATAAAATCGTTTGAAAACAAAATTCATTACTATTATTTGGAAATTCAGATACGTTTGAATCTCCGAAAAAACATAGCCGAAAGATGTGGACCGAAACTAAGTGTACATGTCTACTGGTTACCATAAGAGAGGAGGATCGAGGAAAACTTTAAACAGGAAGCACCCTTGAAAACCTAGAGTGCTACTTGACCTACCTGTAAAAAGAGGTCATAAAGTTTCTGATGAACGTGCATTTTGCTATATTATTATTATTATACACGATTTATATAGCACCAACAGTTTACACAGTGCTTTAGAATGCTATATGAGCAAATGTGCATTTTGTTATATAGGAAATAGGATATGGGTGAAAAATATGCAGAAGATCTATGGCCTTTTGAAATGGTCTAGAGATTGAGCTGTAAATCTATTGGCTGATTATTAGGGGATTAAAGTCTACATGTATATTCATATATGGTAGGCGAATACAGTGGGGTGTAGACAAGGCCAGTACTAGACTATTTTGCGCCCTAAGCAAGACCAGATATTTGCTCCCCCCCAAACAAAAGTAGGGAAACCAGCAGCTGTGGCCAGTGGGGTAGCATGGGTTGTCAGCACCTGGAGCAAAGCAAAAAATGCAATAGTGCAATAATTGTACCCCCTAACACGTGGACTTTTAGGGTCCATGCACACTAGCAGTTCCAAAACCACTAGAGAAACCTCTGGATAAAAAATCATAATAATAATAGTTTTTGCTGGCGTTTTTTCAGTGTTTAGGAGCATTTTCAAAAAGCGTTAGCCCCAAATCCATATCTGAGCATGCAGCCAGGAAGTCCAGGAAGGGGGGGGGGGGTGGGTGGGCGAGCAAGGTGCCGACTTCCATCATCTGACAAATCTTGGCACCACCAAGAGACGGAGTTCATTGTGATTGACACTGAATTGACTTCTGTTTTTTTAAACAATATACTTTTTTGTTCTTACTAATCTTTGACTGTTTTTTTGGGTGAATGAGTAGGGTACAATGTACACTATAATTATTCACATGAGGGGGGCAGGATCTGGGATCTTTTCTAAAGGGGACTTCCATATATGGATAAGCCCCCCCACCCACAGACCCCAAAACCCTAGGTGGTCCTTGACCCCCCAAATCACCCCTCCAACGTTGAGGGCATGTGGTCTGGTATAGTTCAGGAGGGAGGTTGCTCACTCATCCCCTCCCTTTCCTTGCTTGCCAGACTGCATGCTCAGATGAGAGTCTGGTATGAATTTGGAGGGGACCCCCACACCATTTTTGAACAAAAAATGTTGGCATGGGGTTCCCCACACTGTTTTTTTTGGAGGTTTCCATTAGCGGCAATTGTTTTGTTTACATTCAGCTGTCAGCAGGGAACTCCGCTGGCAGATGATGATGCATCCGTTGTTAGGGACTCGGTGGCTGGCTTAATGGTTGTTAAAGGGGCAGGCAGCTGCCGCTCCTTAGAAATTACTGTAATTAACCAGGTTGGCTGGGTCATTGGACCCAGCACACTAAGGATGGTACGGGACTAATTGCTGCGTCCCTCGGTGACCCCCCTGGCTACCCCTCCCATGTTACACCACTGCCCGTGGCTGAGCCCTTGATGGAAGTACACTCTAGATGGCTGCCTAGTTCACCTAGTGGTAGAACCGGCCCTATGTATAGCTCAGAGTGGAAAGTAATATCCATTCCCCATTATAAAAGGTCCCTTTAGCTTCCGGCTAATTATCTAAAAACCCATTGGTGCTATGGGAACTAAAACTATTCTCTTTCCTAAGCCACTTTCATTATTGAGATTCTAAGTAGTTACTCGGGGTTACAAAGCATCTATGATCCATGCTTAAAAATGCATACCTTATTCAATTTGAAGTGCCTTTCTGATGTACGTTGCTTTTCAAACTGGTTAGCCCAATTTCCTTTGAAGTAGATAGCATTCACTAGTACAAGTCTAGTATCTACATCCACACTTTTGCTCGGTAACAGGTCCTTGATTTTACCTAAATAAGATTTGAAAATAATGGAACAAAATCAGTATTGTACATTAAGAGAAGATGTATATGATGTACAGTATTTATTTTATTTGAAACAAAAGTTTGAGTTTTGTACAACAGATTTATACAGGACAACTGTACAATGCAATGTATATAATGGGGAGAGTCACACAACCCAATAAACCAATTATAAGAACTAAGATGTACAGTATTTATACATATTATAATACTGAAGACAATGTTCCTATTCCTGAGGATGCAAAGAAAAGATGTAAGCCTACAATACTGTACTAAAAATTATATGAGTGAATTCAGAGTATGGATAGTGTTTTTATGTATATTCAAGTAATATCACATTTTTAACCACTTCATTACAGGGCATTTTCACCCCCTTCCTGCCCAAGCCAATTTTCAGTTTTCAGAACTGTCGCATTTTGAAGGACAATTGCATGGATGTACCCAAATGAAATTTTTTATCATTTTTTCCCTACAAATAGAGCTTTCTTTTGGTGGTATGTGATCACCTCTGCGGTTTTTATTTTTTGCGCTATAAACAAAAGAATAGCGACAAGTTTGAAAAAAATACTTTTTTACTTTTTTCTATAGTAAATATCCTAATTAAAAAAATAAATAAATAATAATTTCCTCAGTTTAGGTCGATATGTATTCTTCTACATATTTTTGGTAAAAAAAAAAAAACGCAATAAGCGTATATTTAATGGTTTGTGCAAAAGTTATAGCGTCTACAAAACAGGGCATGGTTTTATGGCATTTTTATTATTTTATTTTTATTTTTACTAGTAATGGCAGCGATCTGCAATTTTTATCGTGACTGTGACACTGCACTGGACAGATCGGACACTTGACACCATTTTGAGACCATTGGCATTTACACAGCGATCAGTGCTATACAAATGCATTGATTACTGTATAAATGTCACTGGCAGGGAAGGGGTTAACACTAGGGGCGATCAAAGAGTTAACTATGTGTCCTAGGGAGTGATTCTAACTGTAGGGGGAGGGGACTCACAAGGGGAGGAGACTGATCAGTGTTCCTCTGTACTGGGAACACATGATCGGTCTCCTCTCACCTGACAGGATGTGGATCTGTATGTTTACACACACACATCCACGGTCCTGCTTGGTTAATGGCCAATCGTGTGCATCAGGTCCCCAGTGACACGTTGAGGTGGGCTCCCACCCCCCAGACAGCTGGGAAGCCCAGGGCATCATGACGCCCCCCCTGGGATGCAAGCTCCCTCCTACGGACGTCATTTGACTATATGCGGGATGTGAAGTGGTTAATATAGACGTTTTATATACAATATAAATCAGCTTAAAGTGTTGCTAAACCCACAACAATAAAATTAGTCTGTATATGCAGTAAAGCATGCTTGTTATACTCACTGTTTAAGGGGTTAATCCCCTGATTTGTTTAAAAAGACTATTTGATCCTGTCTTCTTTGATCCTCCCCTTCTTCCACTGTTCTCAATCCATCTGCTGATAGCACAGACCCTTGGCAGCACTCTGCACATGCTCACTTTTGTGTGTATTGCTAGAGAGCTTTTTTTTTTTGGGGTGTGGTAAGGTTGGGTGGAGGGTGCATGTGATCTGCACAGGGCCAATCAACACTGTCCAGACAGAGGGTCAGGAGTCATGCAGCCTCATAGGACAGTCGGAGGAGAATAAAAACTCTTCCTCTCCTCCTACAAGTTTTAACCAGTGCTCGGCCAGGCACAGATAGAAATCACAAGACTGCTATATACGGCGGATGAGTTTATATTAACTTAAATTATTGCATTTTCATGTTCTGAATACTGTGGGAGACCAGATATAGTAAATGCAGGGTCCTGGGTTTAGTACCAATTTAAAGAGTAATAAACCCAAAAGCAAAGAAATTAATATACTGTAGCTTACCTATCTTTATATGTGGTGACTGCACTCATTTTTATTTGTAGGTTTTTTTCTCTTTATTTTCACCTGGTGATTCAGCCAGTAATACACTTCCTGCATTGGGGTGTTTCCACTCTGGATGGAGGAGCAATGCAGACACTTTTGAACAGCAGCATTATCAGTCTGGGGAGAGGGTAGTATTAAATGCACTAGCAGATTTAGATGGTCTTGACTAGCAAATTGAAGCTGAACTCTAGCTAACACTTTTTAAGCAGTTACAGCAAAAATATTTTTTTCCTTTCAGGATAAAGGTTTTACATAGTTGAGTAAAAGCTGGCCATTCTAAGTGCCCCTGTCATTGGTAAATAGTTTATCTCAACCCTCTGACACTTTTGCTGCACAGCTTGGTCTGCTAAAGATGTTTGAAAATTAACAGGCATTACCGACTGGATCAACAAAGAAAGATAAAGCAAAAAAAAGCCTAAAAAAAGAAAATGAATGCAGGCATTACATTTAGGGATTGGTAAATTGCAATAAAATACATTTGTGTCTTTAGATTTAATACCGCCTTAGGCCCCTTTCACACTTGTGCGACTTGTCCTGCGACTTAGGACTGACAAGTCTTACCCCATGATTTCCAATGAGTACCAATGAGTACCATTAATATCTGTGCATCTTCAAGTTGCAGCGACTTCAAAGTAGTCCCTGCACTACTTTGGCCTGACTCTGGTGCGACTTGAGGTCCATAGACCTCAAGATTACACAGGCATTGCTTTAAGTCACGTTAAAATTGCCTCAAAGTCATGGCAAAAATCATGGTAAAAGTGTGAAATATTAAAACATGAACATATACTATATATATATGTAGATATATATGAAAGTGTTTTTTCCCACCTTCTGTCTTTTGTTCCACCCAGGTATTAATTTCTTTTCTACAGTCCTCTGCCTTTTTGGAAAAGTCTACAACCTGTAAATCTGCATAATAGTGTTTCTGAGTTGATCCAAGAAAATCCTGAAAAATTAAACAGCATTAAAGAGGAAGTAAAGGCACAAAAAAATAAAAAATAAAAAACACACCCTGTAAGGCAAAGGCATAATGAGCTCATATGCATAGAATACTAGCTCATTATGAATAACTTACCTGAGAACGAACCCCCCGAAGCGGTCCTCCGCCTTCCTCTTCACCGCCGCTGTGATTCGCCGGAGCCGCGATGACGTCACTCCCGCGCATGCACACGGGAGCCGACACTCGCAGCATATTGCTGCGATCTGCGGCCTGCCCAATGCGCCTCCATGCCGCTGTCTACGGCGCATGTGCCGTAGACAGCGGTGGCTGTCTTCGGGTAAATATCTCCTAAACCGTATAGGTTTGGGAGATATTTCTTGGACCTACAGGTAAGCCTTGATCTAGGCTTACCTGTAGGTCAAAGTGGTTTGTAAGGGTTTACAACCACTTTAATAGCAATATTGCAGAAGAAGAAAAATTATTGTAGATTGTCATAGTTTGCTAGGCAAAACTAGCAAGAATAAAATTAATGCCTAATACACACGATAAGAAAATCGGACGAAAAATACTTTCAAAGCGATTGTACAATAATCCAATCGTTCGTACACAGCATTTAAGCAGTACAGTACTCAAGCAAGCAACACCACGCATGAATGGAAACTAAAGAATACATTACAATACAAACATTAAATCAATTCCGAAGTTGTATTCTATTTAATTTTTGTAACTTTAGTAACCTCTTCATTTTTGATATGAGACTAGCATGCAAATCGTTTGTCCCATATTTTCATTGTGTGTACAAGGCATAACTTTTTATGCCATGTGATCACAACTGTAATGCTTTGGCCTAAAGTACACTATATTGTTAAAAGTATTGGAACGCCTGCCTTTACATGCACATGCACATTAATGGAATCCCAGTCTTAGTCCGTAGGGTTCAATTTTGAGTTGGCCCACCTTTTGCAGCTATAACAGCTTCAACTCTTTTGGGAAGGCTGTCCACAAGGTTTAGGAGTGTCTATGGGAATGTTTGACCATTCTTTTAGAAACGCATTTGTGAGGTCAGGCACAGATGTAGATGAGAAGGCCTGGCTCACAGTTTCCGCTCTAATTCATCCCAAAGGTGTTCTATTGGGTTGAGGCCAGGACTCATCCATGTCTTTATGGACCTCGCTTTGGATGAATGGTCTAACATTCCCATAAACAAACACACTCCTAAACCTTGTGGACAGCCTTCCCAGAAGAGTTGAAGCAAAGGGTGGGCCAACTCAATATTGAACCCTACGGACTAAGACTGGGGTGCCATTAAAATTCATATGCGTGTAAAGGCAGGCGTCACAATACTTTTGACAATATAGTGTATATGTACACTATATACGAGGAAGGTTTATAACCTGTTTTTTACTGCTATCCGGGGCTGCACTAGAGAGTTTGCCCCTTACTTACTGTCATAGTGGCCACGGTGTCACAGACTAGAAGTCAGGGAATATATACAGTACAACAGGGACACAAACAAAAATAAGCTGGCAGGCATTGACATTTCTCCATAATCTAATACTAAAATATATTTTTGCATGTACCGTCCAGATATCAAGATTATTAAAATGGCGCTTATGATGAAAATAATGCATACGGGCCCTGTCAATGGGCTATTGCTAGCATAAAACAGGTTTTGCATACGCATTAAAGCAAATGAAGCAGGTCAACTGCAAATCAACCTCCAGTATCAGTAACCGATAAAGAAGCATGGAAAGTGGGAGGGGACTGGATAAACTCAACATTTTTCTCAATAAAATTAGTACATTTTTTTAGTACATTTTATTTTATATTAGCTGCCTATATTTCCGGACTTACTACTTATTTTGATATGTAATTTCATTAGCAAAAGTGCGCTTGTTTATTAAATGGGATGAATATGGAAGTGCGCATCTATACAGTGAAGGAGAGTGAAGAAATACAGGCTGATGCAATGTTAGCGAGTGGTGCAGTGGCATAGAGTGGCAGTGAATGTGGTCGTGCATGTGGATGCCATGGCTGAAAGTGAAATATATGGGCTGGTGCAGTGTCATGGAAGGAGGAAGTGCATGTTCATGTATTGGCAGAAAATTAGGGATTTTGCATTGCTGCATTGATGCAGTGGCAGCAAGTGCAGAAGTGCAAGTGCAAAAGTGCAAGCTGGTGCAGGGGTCAAGAGTAGAGTAGTACTAATTAGTGCTTTATTAGCAATTGGGGTCCTGAGAGTCAGTGTCATGACAGGGAATGCACAGAACATGTTGCTGCAGTGACAGCGAGTAGGTTAATGTGCATCTGTGCGATTATAGCAAGTGGGTTGATGGGAATTGGTGTAGTGGTGGAAAAATACCAGGACCACCCCTAAAAAATGTCACCATCAAATCTTCTTTTTATGCAATATCTTTTAGCAAAACCCTCTTTACTCCTTTTTTTTTCTTCCTCTTTCATACTCTATTTTCCCCCTCTAGAAAAATTCTCTTGCATCTTTCTTGCAAACATACCTCCTCCATATTCATTTCTAGCAAACCTCTTGTTATTCCTTTTTAGGAAAGCTCCTTCTTCATGCTTCTAGTTAACACCCCTCTTCTATACTCTCTCTTTCTGATTTTATATCACTATCTGGTGCCAGAGTACTCAATTTTTCTTGGCATGGAAGTTCTGAGCTCCTGCTGCGAATGTCAGAATGTGATGCCATGTTCCAAAAGGACAAAGACCAACTCAGGGCCAGATTTCCCATTAGGCACTGTAGGCATGTGCCTACAGACGCCCTTCCTAGAGTGGCGCCTGTCTGTACATGGCCAAATCTAGGGTGGTCCTGGAATTTCAGTTGTGCCCCCCCCATGAACATTGTACCCACACCCACTACATGTCCGGACAGGAGAATTGGCAGCAAGAAGAGAGCTGGGAGGAGGTGTGTGCTTTCTGTGGTCTCCCCGCTAATGTCATTGGAGCGTTCCTCCATACAGTGAATTACACAGGATCCTCTCCTCACAGATCACACTGTAAATGGCTCACTAATCCTGTAAGACTGGAGGGGGGGGGGGGGGGTGTTTGTGCTGGGAAGTGTAAGGGTAATGGAGGGAATTTTGGGGGGTAACGTAAATGTTGGGGAGCGGAATTGGGGAAGATTTGGGGGGGGGCAGGGATTTCTGCTGGGAAGGTCATTTGGAAGGGGTTGTGCTAAGAGTATGGATTTGAGGGGATTTGTGTTAGGAGGGGGGATTGGGGGGAGATTTGTACAAGGAGGGGATTGGGGGGGGATTTGTGCTGGGATGGCAGATTTGGGGGAAATAATTTGTATTAGGCACTTACACTAGGAGAGGGGATTTTGGGGGAAGATTTACGGGGAGGGCTTATGCTAGGAGTGGGGATTTGGGGAGAGAATTTAGCCACAGAGGGGGTTTTTGGGGGAGAGGATTTGTGCTAAGAGGGGGAGAACTTACGCTAGGAGGGGGGATTTGGGAGGGGTATTTAGACTAGGAGTGGGATGGAGGGGTTTATGCTAGGAGTGGGGATTTGGAGGGAGGATTTAGGCTAGAAGGGAGTATTTGGGGGAGAGGAGTGGTGATTTTGGGAGAGAATTTATGCGGGGAGGGGGGGATTTGGAATGAAAGAGAATGTGTGCTAGGAGGGGTGGAATTTGGGGAATTTGATCCGGAAGGTGTGATTGGGGGGGGGGCTCAAAGATAAGTTTTGGGAGGGGATATTGACTGTGAGGATGGGGAACTTTAGATTTTTTTTGTGGGGGGGGGGATTTTAAACTTGCAGAAGGAATTTATTCTTAGGGGTGAGCATGTTAATTCATTTTTTTTTTTTGGGGAATTCTCTACCTATAGGCTCCTGAGATTTGAATCTGGCCCTGGCCCTGGCCCTACTGAGGATGAGGGAATGAGGTGTTATGTTTCTAATATTGTGAGCGAGATTGGATGCACCTACATGCATGTCTGCATGATCATCCTTCAAGCTTCTACCAGGCATGCATGGTAGTTCTACTATTTTCCTGGAGATAAGTAACATATTGGTAGAGACCAGAGCACCTACAAAATAGAGCCTGAAGTGTCTACTGCACAGATGTTGATCTGCAACCATAATTGTATTGTAATTGTATTGTATAATTCCTCTGCAAAAATGTCTGGCATTGCAATGGAAAAATTACGTTGCACATGCCCTTGGCCAGCACCATATTGTTGAAGCCTGAGCAAAATAACTAACAAATAAACATTTAACAAATAAACACGTTGTTATCAAGAGAACTTCCAAAAAAGTGAGTACACACATTTTGAAAAATATGTTGACACATTGGGAAATGCAATCAGTATGTGAGGCTGGAATTAGGGGGGGAAACCTGAGCTCCATTTTACTTCCTATATTGATCTTTTACAATAGCTACATGACTGGGATGCTCAGTTATGTTTTAGTCTGTTAAGATTATTTACAGAGAATACAAACTGTTCATACATGTTATCTAAAGCCGACAATAGAAATAGGAAAATAAAATTCCTCTGGTTCAGGAGGAAACAGCAGAATTTTGATCCACCTATGGGCAAGCTGGTTGTACGGATTGGAAAGCTATACCCTGTGATGGATCCCAGATACCCCGTCTGGGCACCTCTACCAGAATTGTGTCTCCTGCCCTCCAAAACGCACCCTCAGCCAGAAGACTCGCCCTAACCAGCCCTTAAAGTGGTTGTAAACCCTTACAAACCACTTTGACCTACAGGTAAGCCTAGATTAAGGCTTACCTGTAGGTCCAAGAAATATCTCCTAAACCTACACGGTGTAGGAGATATTTGCCAAAACACAGGTACTGCTGTCTTCGGCGCATGCGCCGTAGACAGCGACGCCAGGCGCACTGAGTGCGTCACTGTCAACGGCAATATGCTGCAAGTGGTGGCTCCCGTGCGCAGGAGTGACGTCATCGTGGCTCCATCGAATGACAGTGGTGGAGCAGCGAGACCCTAGATGGATGCTCCAGACTACAGGGGACATCGGTGACTTCGCTGGCTCCTGTGTCAGGTAAGTGACACATAATGGACTATTATGCAATGCATAGTAGTCCATTATGCTTTACCTTTGCAGGGAACCAAAGAGGAAGTAAACCCATCAGGGTTTACTTCCTCTTTAACCCCCCAATCATGAGGCAAACCACACAGATGTTGAGGGTTAAACATGCACAGCATAAACTGTTTATAAAGCACAAAACATATACTTTTAAACACAGTTAGGGACACTCCCCTTAGCCTTGTCATAAAGGGGATAGGGGACCAGGAAAACCAATGGGAACCCGACACTTGTACAATGAAACAGAAACTACAGTTGGAACACATAAAGGGATTATGACACGCTGTGGCAGCCCCTCCTCACACATCCCCCACTGGGATGCGTCTCCACACTTTTTGTCTACGTGCCATGACATAGCATAATTGTACACAAGAGGGGGAGGATGGGGAGAAGGGATGCAACTTATATAGGGACATAATTACATTATCCCAACGCCATTTTGTCACCAAGTCTCTTGTTCTCTGCAGGGCTACAGTCTGTGGGTAGGAGGCCAGCCCACAGCCCCCTTCAAAACACACAGTGACAGTGGGTTCTGTCACATCTCACATGGGACTTTGTCGCAGCAATAGAAATCACAGTTTGGAATTTTTATTTATCGGCGCATAACATGCACTTTTTTCCCCTTAAAATCAGAGGAAAATCGGGGTGCATGTTATATGCCGACCCCCCGCCGATTGCCAGCTTTTCTGCTGTTCTCAGTGGCTTTCGTCTACTTTTGGCTATTTTCGGCCACACAAATAGCCGAAAGCCGCCGAGAACGGCCGTGAGCTACAGAGTGCCGCTGAGATACACAGGACATCTGCTCTGTATCTCTGCTGCGCCATTTTTAAATGGCAAGCCTGCAAAAGACACTGACAAGGCTGCAAATGACTGACGAGGCTGCAATGGAAAGCTGCAAATGACTGACAAGGCTGCAAATGACACTAACAAGGCTGCATTAATGGGCATTTAAATGTAAGTTTTTTTTTCCTTAAACTTCCCTTGTAAAAGTTTTTTTCTTTAAAATTCCCTCCTAAACTTGGGGTGTTCTACGCCGGTGCGTGTTATACGCCGATAAATACGGTATGTATAAAAATAGAAAATCTTTATTGGACAATTAATTATAAGTTGGCTGGTCTATGCAATGCATGTACTACTCTGTAAAACATTCCTACTAAACACATAAGCAGGAATAGACTGAATTCAAATAAATTACATATCCACCAAATCAGCCCAATGCGTTTTAACTTATACAAAGTCTTGATATAAGAAGGTGGAAGCAATCCTACATACGATGAAAAAGGAAAAAAATGTATAATGCAATTCATATTAACTTTACCAAATTTATGTTTGGTATGCCTTTAAACTTTTGAACAATTGATATTCCTATAGAAAACACTTCCAAATACGTGATTGATCAGCGAAAGCGTGTCCCTATTTTTTTTCCCCTTCCTGGTGACCGTTGATCCTCTGGGGGGCTTGGAGCCCATTTTGGGCTGAGACCCGTACGGTTTGCACCACTAAGCCATTTCCTGTTGGTCTGGACATTTGATCACGTCCATATTTCTGTAAGCGCAAAACATTTTCTTTTTTTTTTCATAAATGTGGTATGAAACAATAGGAACACATAAAATTTGGTTAATATTAATTAAATAATTAATAAAGTTAATATGAATTTCATGATGCATTTTGTTTCCTTTTTCCACGTATGTAAGATTGCTTTGTATAAGTTGAAACGAATTGGGTTGATTTGGTGTATATGCAATTTATTTTAATCCAATGTATTCCTGCTTCTGATGTGTTTAGTAGGAATGTTTTACAGAGTAGGACATGCATTGTATAGACCAGCAAACTTTTAATTCATTGTCCAATAAAGATTTTCTATTTTTATATATATATTCTAAACGGTGTGATTCCTATTGCTGCAACAAAGTCCCATGGGAGATATTGTTCCAATAGTTTACTAGGGATGGAGCAGCCATTTTCCCATGATATAATTGCTAATCGTTGTTTTCAACTGGTTGTAATGAAATCGATCTATGGATCAACCTCAGTACAGCCAGCTTGTCTGTTTTTTTGTACGATCATTGCCGGCAGCTATAGCCACAAGCAGTGCTCATTGTATTCTGACGGCTGGGAAACTTCCTGCTGTCAGAATACAATAGTGCAGAGGAAGAGATTCTACTATTAACACTGATTGTGCTGTTGAGGGAATTGAGCACTTTTTTCCATTCAACCTATGGTTGAAGGAAAGAAAATTGCATAATTTATTGCCAGCCTAAACCATAGCACAATGTCTGAATAAACAAACTATAAGAGGGAAATTACAATATCTACTTTAATCTGTCTGAAGGTAAAATGGGAACCAAGCCACCATTTACTAGATCACTTATGTTATCCTTAAATAAGGTTAAGTTAATTACACTAGCTAGAGATAAGCTTACGTCAAAGAAGGCATGTGACTTTTCTCCGTAAAGGCGATTGGCGGTTCTCAAAAGGTAATCAGTGCCTGACTTGTTGATTTCAGAGATAAGAGACTGAAATGATGAATGAACATCTTTTGCCTTTTCAAACTGAAGAACCTGAAAAAAAAGAAAAGAAACATTATCATCAATAGCATGGAAACTACATAATATGAATTGTACTGAGGGCTGCAGTACAGAATTTTGTTTAAAACTTTTCATTTTAAGAACGTCCGATTTTATAAATGTCAGCAGGGCCAAATCGATGTTTGTTTTCAACCACAGTGACGAGAAAATTGAAAGGAGTAGGATGGAATTTTTTTCTTGAATGAACAAGTTTCTAACAGTGAATTTACACACATAACAGTGAAAACGACATTAATTTAAAAATCGAATGTTAAAAGCAAATGATTGACATGTTGAAGTACTTTCAAACAACATTCATCCAATCATTAAAATGTACAAGCAACATGCACACGAAGGTTTGTACAAATATTCATAAGAACATTGGTTCGAATATCTATCAGTGTATAGTCAGCTTTACTGTTAAATATACTACAGCTTTCTGAGTTACTTCTAAACTACAGGACAATGTTAAAGTGCTATTAAACCCAAAATCAAAATGTAATATATAGCAGGTTACCAATCATTAGATGAAGCGGCTGCATTCGTTGGTGATCTGGCAAGCAACACACCTCCTGTATTAGAGTGTCCCCACTCTGGATGCAGGAGCACCTTTGGACAGCAGCACTGTGAAGGGAATTTTGGATGTACTAGAAGATTCAGATACACTAACAAATTAAAGCCAAGCTCCTGCTAATAATTTATAAGCAGTTTTAGTTTTACATTAAGGAAATAAAAGTTGATCATTGTTAGCGCCACTTGAAAATGTTTTTTCTCGACCCCCTAACTGCTATATCCGCAGAACAGCTTGTTCTTTTGAAAAGCAACATACTTACTGGCTGGATCACCAGGTGTAAATAAAAGTATTACAGCTTAAAAAGAAAAGTAATGCAGCCATCAGATCTAAGAACTGGTAAGCTTCAATAAAATGATTGTTTGGTTTTGGGTTTAATACCGCTTTAAACATTTAATAACTGAGCCTGTGAATTGTATTACTATATCTTGAAGAAAACCAATGCTAGTTAAAGCACTAGAAAGTTTCTAAAGTAACCAGCTACAAAATTGTGTATGGAATTTTAGCCTCAAGACCTAAAGTTTAAAAGTAAAAAAACAAAAAACAAAAAACCAAAAAACACATTCACATTAGTGGCCTAAGAACATTAGCCCTGTGCGAAATTAAAGCTTGTATTTTGAAGATACAACGCCAATTCAAAAAAGTTGGGATGCTGTGTAATATCTACAAAAAAAACAGAATGATTTGCAAATCTGATACACTCATATTCAATTCACAATAGAAAACAGAAAACATCAAATGTTTAAGGACTTCAATACCGTCCATTGTTATATGGTGTCCGCAGATGGGATCTCCCATCCTGGGCAGCCGTCATATGACGTTCTCGGCTTCCCGTTACTGAGGAGCCGATGTGCGTGCTCTTTCTCCTCCTGTTTGTGTACCGTGGGAACTTCACAGTTCCTGCAGTACACACAGGAGGGGAAGGAACATATCTGCAGCTCTCTCCTCTCCCATCCGTGGGGGGGGGGGGGGGAGACTGTCAGGGGGCATTGATGGGAACTGATAGGCAGCATTGGTAGGCACTGAGGGGCAGCACTGATAGATGGCATTGATAGGTGACATTGATGAGCACTGATAGGCGGCACTGATCAGAGCCCTGATTACCAGTGTAAACAATGTACGGTCTTGCTGGTTAACGGCTCTCCTTTCCTCACACATACACAGCGTGGAAATAGGACAGATGATAAATGGCAAGTTTGTTTACATATGATCAGCTGATCACATGGTAAAGGCTCGCTGTGGTTCAGCTGTGATCAGCTGTGTCACAGCCCTTGTACACACGGTCGGAGATTCCGACGGAATGTGTCCGATCGGACCGTTTTGTCGGATATTCCGACTGTGTGTGGTCTACATCGGACTGTTTCCATCGGAGTATCCGACGGACCAAATTTTCCAACTTGTTGGTAAAATTTTCCGACAAAATGCTCTGATGGGACATGCTCAGATCAAATTCCTACATCAAAGCTATTGGCTACTAGCCTGAACGTAGTCCTGTTGTAACGAAATAACGTCATCACGTTCTGAACGATCTGATTTTCCGACAACTTTGTCCGACCGTGTGTATGCAACAGTTTCAGACAAAATCCGACGGATTTGGTTGTCGGAATGTCCGACCGTGTGTACAAGGGCTTAGAGTATACTGGATGCATGCCCCAGGCAGCACGTTGGAGGGTTCTGGGAGGATGTCCATGGACGCCCTCCCAGAATTGAAAGCCCAGGGCTCGGATTGAAGGGAGGTCAGGGGGGCCCTTCATGGTTTCTTGCACTGGGTCTCTGAAGGGTCTAGCTACCCCTATGAGTAAGCCTATACTAAACTCTACCTGTAGGTACTATGAATATCTCCTAAACCTTCACAGTTTAGAAGATTTTCAGCTGGTGATGTCACAGACACATGCACTCTGTACGGATGGTATACACGTGCCGTCCCTTCAAAGCAATGCATACTAGCACATTATCAGGGCCGTCTTTAATACTGACAGGACCCTGGGCAAAAATTTTCTTGGGGGCCCCCTCCCCCCATGCAGTTTTGCGCTCCACCTGCTCTGAGACATACAATAAATAGCAGCTAGACTTAAAATCTGTTTACTGTATCAGATCAGGCAGCAATTGCGATTGGTTACCAGCTGTTACAGCATATCATTACTGCTGAATGACTGGTTGCTAGAGGTTACAGCACACATTACGGCTCACTGATTAGTTGCTAGAGGTTACAGCAAATGATTTCTGCTTGTTAATTGGTTACTAGAGATTACTGTAAAGTAATACTGCTCACTGATTGGTTGCTGGAGGTTAAAGCACATCATCTCCTCACTGCAGGGTAGCATGATACACATATGAATGCCACCTTTATTTACATATCAATGCTGCCGGCCACATCTATTTACTTAGTAATGCCACCACTATTTACATATGAATGCTGGTTATTTACATGTAAACACAGGGTCTGCAGGTGAGTTATCTGTACACAACAATAGGGCAGAGCTGGGCAGCATTAGTACCATCACTTCACACTGAGATATTGGGACTAAAACTTCAAGGGACAAGAGAATTTACACTGGCATAGTTGGCAAGTATGAGGCAGCTGCTTTGGGCCCCACAACAATGACAGGGCCCAGGGCAGCTGCCCCTTTTGCCATGCCTTAAAGACGGCCCTGCACATTATGTCTTTACTTTGCAGGGGGTTTTTCTTAAAAAAAAAAAACTTTGGAACGGTTTACTTTCTCTTTAAGCATAAAACTCTTCTACTACGGAGCCATGCTGTTTGCAGTTTAGCATTGTCCTGCTGAACTATGCAAGGCCTTCCCTGAAAAAGACATTGTCTGGATGGGAGCATATGATGCTCTAAAACCTGGATATATCTTTCAGCATTGATGCTGGCTTTCCAGATGTGCAAGGCACCCATTCTATAAGCACTAATGTACCTACATACCATTAGAGATGCAGGCTTTTAAACTGAGCATTGATAAGCCTGAAGGTTCATCTTCTCTTTAGTCCACATAACGCAGCATATATGGTTGCCAAAAAGAATGTCAAATTTCCATTTGTCTGACCACAGAACAGTTTTTCACTTTACAACAGACCATTTTAAAGGAAGTTCCCCTCTCACCCCACCACCCGGTACAGATTCCCCACCCCCTAGCCCACTGCCAGAATAGAGCTCCTCCTCTTCCCACCCCAAGCTCTCCCCCAGTACACAGATCTTCCCTCCCCCTCCAATGCCCACTGTCCTGAGCTAAATAGAAGTGCGGTGACATTTGTAAACACAAAATCCACACAGAAAGAAACTTCTGTGGTTTACAACAAGTGGTGGTAGCCACAGGGCTAGTTATGTATAAATAAATGTGTTGCGCTGCTGCAGAATGACAAACCTCAAATAGAAGTAAATAAAGGTGTAAAAAACAAATAAAATAAAAAATAAATAAAATGTAACTTCCCTACTTCTTTTTTGTGTCTCAATATGTGAATACGCACATAAAACCACATACAGTGCCTTGCAAAAGTATTCACCCCCTTGGCTTTTTACCTATTTTGTTACATTAGAGCCTTTAGTTCAATGTTTGTTTAACCACTTCAGGACCGCCGTATTGCCATTGTACGTCAGCACAATGGCACAGGCAGGCAGAATCACGTACATCTACGTGATTGCCTTCCAGCGGGTGGGGGGTCCCATCGGACCCCCTCCCGCTGGTTACGGCGGTCCGATTCGGTCCAGGAGCGCTCCGTGATGAGGGGATGGCCGTTCGTTTTCGGCCACCCCCTCTGGATCGCTCCTGGCCAATGAGAAGCTTCCTCCCCTGTGTATTGTTTACACAGGAAGGAGGAAGTGATGTCATTCTCCTCGGGGCGGTCTTTTTGACCGGACTACGAGGAGAAGAGTAAAAGTAAGTCTGCACGAACACTACACTGACATGTAGGTACACACAGGCACACAAACCCCCCCCGATCCCCCCCCCCCGATCGCCCCCCGATCCCCCCCCCCGCCCCCCCTCCCCCCCCAGTCACAGTGTCACTGATTGCATTGATCATTTCTTTACTGATCAATGCATTCAGTGTCAGTTGTGACAGTAAAAACTGTCAGGACAGTTAGTGTTAGGTCCAGGGTAGCCCCCTATCACCCCCCAATAAAGATTTAACCCCCTGATTGCCCCTAGAGTTAACCCTTTCACCCCCTTTTGCCAGTGTCACTAAGCGATCATTTTTCTGATCGCTGCATGTGTCGCTAGTGTCGCTAGGTAGCTAGTTATTTTTTTAGGTTCACCGCCAGGTTTTTATATCGCTAGGTACCCCGATATACTACCCAATAATGTTTTTAACCCCCTGATTGCCGCTAGTTAACCCTTTCACCCCCTTTTGCCAGTGTCACTAAGCGATCGTTTTTCTGATCGCTGCATTAGTGTCGCTACAGTCGCTAGGTAGCTAGTTATTTTTTTAGGTTCACCGCCAGGTTTTTATATCGCTAGGTACCCCGATATACTACCCAATAATGTTTTTAACCCCCTGATTGCCGCTAGTTAACCCTTTCACCCCCTTTTGCCAGTGTCACTAAGCGATCATTTTTCTGATCGCTGCATGTGTCGCTAGGTAGCTAGTTATTTTTTTAGGTTCACCGCCAGGTTTTTATATCGCTAGGTACCCCGATATACTACCCAATAATGTTTTTAACCCCCTGATTGCCGCTAGTTAACCCTTTCACCCCCTTTTGCCAGTGTCACTAAGCGATCGTTTTTCTGATCGCTGCATTAGTGTCGCTACAGTCGCTAGGTAGCTAGTTATTTTTTTAGGTTCACCGCCAGGTTTTTATAGCGCTAGGTACCCCGATATACTACCCAATAATGGTTTTAACCCCCTGATTTCCGCTAGTTAACCCTTTCACCCCCTTTTGCCAGTGTCACTAAGCGATAATTTTTCTGAACGCTGCATCAGTGTCGCTAGTGTCGCTAGGTAGCTAGTTAACTAGGCTCCCAAAAAGTCCCCCACATGTGGTATCCCCGTACTCGGGAGAAGCAGCAGAATTTATTTTGGGGTGTAATTTGACTTCTGCCCATAGCATGTGTGAGCAATATATCATTTAGTGACAACTTTGTGCAAAAAAAAAAAAGTTTGTAATATTCCCGCAACTTTTGGCAAAATATAAAATATTCCATGGACTCAACATGCCTCTCAGTAAATAGCTTGGGGTGTCTACTTTCCAAAATGGGGTCATTTGGGGGGGTTTTGTGCTATTTTGGCATTTTATGGCCTTCGAAACTGTGATAGGTAGTGAGGAGTTAAATCAAAAATTTGCACCCTTAGAAATCCTGAAGGTGGTGATTGGTTTTCGGGGTGCCGTGCGCGACTAGACTCCCAAAAAGTCCCACACATGTGGTATCCCCGTACTCGGGAGAAGCAGCAGAATGTATTTTGGGGTGTCATTTCACATATAACCATGGCATGTGTGAGCAATATATCATTTAGTGACAACTTTTTGTAAAAAAAATTTTTTTTTTTTTTTTTTGTCATTATTCAATCCCTTAGGACAAAAAAAATAAATATTCAATGGGCTCAACATACCCATCAGCAATTTCCTTGGGGTGTCTACTTTCCAAAATGGGGTCATTTGGGGGGGATTTGTACTGCCCTGCCATTTTAGCACCTCAAGAAATGAGATCGGCAGTCATAAATTAAAAGCTGTGTAAATTCCAGAAAATGTACTCTAGTTTGTAGACGCTATAACTTTTGCGCAAACCAAAAAATATACGCTTATTGACATTTTTTTTACTAAAGACATGTGGCTGAATAAATTTTGCCCTCAATGTATGACTAAAATTTAGTTTATTCGATTTTTCTTATAACAAAAAGAAGAAAATATCTTTTTTTTTCAAAATTTTCGCTCTTTTTTCATTTATATCGCAAAAAAAAAAAATCGCAGAGGCAATCAAATACCATCAAAAGAAAGCTCTATTTGTGGGAAGAAAAGGACGCAAATTTCGTTTGGGTGCAATATTGCATGACCGCGCAATTACCAGTTAAAGCAGCGCAGTGCGAAATTGCAAAAAGACCTCTGGTCCTTAAGGTGTTTATTGGTCCGGAACTGAAGTGGTTAAGCAGAATTATATGATGGATCAGAACACAATAGTCTAAGTTGGTATGTAAAATTAGAAAAATATATACATAAAACTATTTTTCAGAAATAATAAACTAATAATTGGCAAGTGCGTATGTATTCACCCCCTTTGTTATGAAGCCCATAAAAAGCTCTGGTGCCACAAATTACCATCAGAAGTCACATAATTAGTGAAATGATGTCCACCTGTGTGCAATCTAAAGCCTCATACACACGATAGGACTTTGTACAAACTTTCCCTTGGATTTTTGTACAAAGGGCATCGGCCCTGAACTTGTATTGCATACACACAGCAGGACTTTTTCAGCCAACTTTCACCAAATCATGTGGTTTTTCTGCTCTTTACCGCCACCTTTGGTCAACTTCTGTATTGTTGTCTGATCTTTTGCATTGGTTCTGAGCATGCCTGTTTGTACTTTGTACAAAAGTCCTATGGTTTTCTGTACACACGATCAGACTTTGCTCCATCGGACTTTTGTTGCCAGAAAGTTTGTCCGTTTGCACAGCCAACAAAAGTCCGATGAAAACCAAAAAAGTTTGTCCGATGGAGCGTACACACAGTCGGATGTTGCTCCAAAACAGCTAATTTGCATGTTTGTTGTCAAAAAGTCTGATCGTGTGTATGGGCCTTAAGTGTCACATGATCTGTCATTACATATACACACCTTTTTGAAAGGCCCCAGAGGCTGCAACACCTAAGCAAGAGGCCACATTAACCAAACACTGCCATGAAGACCAAGGAATTCTCCAAACAAGGGACAATGTTGTTGAGACATACAAGTCAGGTTATAAAACAATATCCAAAACTTTGATAATCCCTAGGGATCACCATCAAATCTATCATTACCAAATGGAGAACATGGCACAACAGCAAACCTGCCAAGAGACGGCCGCACACCAAATCTCACGGACAAGGAGGGCATTAAATAGAGAGGCAGCACAGAGACCCAAGATGACCCTGGAGGAGCTGCAGAGTTCCACAGCAGAGACAGGAGTATCACATAGGACAACAATAAGCCATACGCTCCATAGGGTTGGGTTTTATGGCAAAGTGGCCAGAAGAAAGCCATCAGCAAAAAACAAAATGGCACATTTTGAGTTTGCGAAAAGGCATGTGGGAGACTCCCAAAATGTACAAAGGAAGGTGCTCTGGTCTGATGAGACTAAAATTGAACTTTATGGCCATCAAAGAAAACACTATGTCTGGCGCAAACCCAACACATCACATCACCCAAAGAACACCATCCCCACAGTGAAACATTGTGGTGGCAGCATCATGCTGTTGGGATGTTTTTCAGCAGTTGGGACTGGGTAACTGGTCAGAGTTGAGGGAAAGATGGATGGTGCTAAATACAGGGATATTCTTGAGCAAAACCTGTACCACTCTGTGTGTGATTTGAGGCTAGAATGGAGGTTCACCTTCCAGCAGGACAATGGCCCCAAACACACTGCTAAAGCAACACTTGAGTGGTTTAAGGGGAAACATGTAAATGTGTTGGAATGGCCTAGTCAAAGCCCAGACCTCAATCCAATAGAAAATCTGTGGTCAGACTTAAAGCTTGCTTTATCCCAGTGGTAAGATGTGGCAAGCTCATAGAGCAGGGGTCTCAAACTGGTGGCCCTCCAGCTGTTGCAAAACTACAAGTCCCATCACGCATCTGCCTGTGGGAATCATGCTTGTACCTGTCAGCCTTGCAATGCCTCATGGGACTTGTAGTTTTCCAACAGCTGGAGGGCCGACAGTTTGAGACCCCATCATAGAGACGTATCCAAAGCGACTTAGAGCTGTGATAACCTCAAAAGATGGCTCTACAAAGTATTGACTTTAGGGGGGTGAATAGTTATGCACATTCGATTTTTCTGTTATTTTGTCCTATTTGTTGTTTGCTCCATAATAATAATAAATAATAATAAAAAATCTTCAAAATTGTGGGCATGTTCTGTAAATTAAATGATGCAAATCCTCAAACAATCCATGTTAATTCCAGGTTGTGAGGCAACAAAACACAAAAAATGCCAATGGGGGTTGAATACTTTTGCAAGGCACCGTATACTGTGTAATATCACGCAATTGCAATCCCAATGTCCATAAACATCAAAAGCCCAAATGATAATATCCACTTTTAATCCATGTATGCACATATCAGATAGTGATTCAAGATGCCCAGTGCTGTAAATTACACTCTCACGCTTTGTGTTCCATCTCAAAGTGAATTTTAAGTGTGCCCTCACCTTCATGGATTGACCTAAAATATAGATCTTTATGAGCCTTCCCCTTCTGGGGTAACTATGGTGGACCCTCTGGTTTGGACAGATACTACATTTGCTCACTTCACTTTTGGTTGTGTTGCTGTGCCTTCAGGAGATCTGCTGCACCACCTGTAAAGCACTGCATAGTAACTCATTGCTACATAGGAGCCTCCATAGTGCAGTATTACTTAATACCAATGAATTTATGAAAAAAATATCACTCACATCATAAAATGCTCATAAAGCCCTATATTTTAGATTGATCCATAAGGTGAGGGCACACCTAAAATTCCCTTTGAAGTGGAATAGAAACTGTGGAAGCATGTCATTTACAGCACTGGACACATATAATAACTATCCGATATGTGCATACATGGATTAAAAGTGGATATTATCATTTGGACTATAGATGTTTATGCACATTGGGATTGCAAATGAGTGATATTTCACAGTATATGTGGTTTTATGGGCATATCTGCATATTGATACACACAAGACAAGTAGGGGAATCAAAGTTTATTAATTTATTTTTTTACACGGTTATTTACTAGTTGAGGTTTGACAATTCTGCAGCTTCACAGCTCATTCATTTGTACATAACTTATATTTGTGGTGAACTTACACTAGTTGGTTTGCAGCAGCTGACATGGATATATTTTTCATAGTGTAAGTAGTAGGGAAATACTGTATCTGTGCTAACCACTGAAAATTAATCTTAAAAAAGTTAGTGAAAAAAAACAAACGAGCGAGTGAATCACTTCAACCTCCTCTTTGTGTGACTAAATAAACAGATGCTGAAAATAAAAAACCTGAATATGGGGTTTGCATACAAGTGGAAAAAAACTTAAATTGCGCAACCTGAATGAATCAATCAAGTGAACAGATGAGCCATAGGGATACAAACTTCCGTGCCCAAACTAATGTGCCATTCACCTCTGCTAAATAAAAATCAATCAATAAAGTTTAATACATAATCAGTGATACTGTAAATAATTATTGGATAGGAGTGTTCTTACTGCCCAACTAAAAACTTAAATTGCGCAACCAGAATAAATCAATCAAGTGAACAGATGAGCCATAGGGATACAAACTTCTGTGCCCAAACTAATGTGCCATTCACCTCTGCTAAATAAAAATCAATCAATAAAGTTTAATACATAATCAGTGATACTGTAAATAATTATTGGATAGGAGTGTTCTTACTGCCCAACTAAAAACTTAAATTGCGCAACCAGAATAAATCAATCAAGTGAACAGATGAGCCATAGGGATACAAACTTCTGTGCCCAAACTAATGTGCCATTCACCTCTGCTAAAAAAAATCAATCAATAAAGGTTAATAAATAATCAGTGATAAATAATTATTGGATAGGAGTATTCTTACTGACCAACTCAAAGTAAAATAAAAATATTAAGATTAAAGATCACACAAAGTCACACAAATCAATTAAACCTGAAACCCAAATGCATCAATCAATTGGGTAAATCTATAAATTACTGTGCCCAAATGAATGTGCCAAACACCCCTAATAAATAATTAAACCTCTAATCAAATTATAAAAATAAATGATTAGTAAATAGTGTCCGTACTGTATAACTCATGAAACAAATGAAAATATTAAAGTTCTAAATCCATATGACTCACAAGTCGGATAGATTTTAAACTTCAAACAGTTTTTTTTCAGGTGATATAAAGTAGCCGATATTGACAAAATAGCAACGGTCTATCTTTCCACCCTCTCTTCAGACGGAAGTGCTACACATCATCCAGAGGGTAACAGCTTTACAGAGAAAGTGAAATGTGACCGATTGGCCGCTTACCAGATCCCAGGATCAATAGAGCCCATCTTAGACAGGCACGCTCTGTGATCAGCAAGTCTATGAGACCCGCCTGATCACGGAATGGAGCAAGGGGTCGATCCCGACCCCTTACCATGTGATCAGCTGTCAGCCAATGACAGCTGATCATGTGACACAACAGAGCCGGTAATCGGCTATTTTTTCTCCTCGCGCTGATAGCGCGAGGAGAAAAAAAAACAGCCGATCACCGGCGGCCGTGAGAGGGACTTCAGTCCCGATCCCGGCCAGCTCATCAGTGCCCACCTGCCCCCTGCCAGTGCCACCTAGATATTAAAAAAGTGCCACCCATCAGTGGCACCCATCAGTGCCCACAGTGCCACCCATCAGTACCCACAGTGCCACCCATCAGTGCCCACAATCTGCCTCAACAGTGCTGCACCTCAGTGCCACATATCCATGCCCATCAGTGTCATCTACCAGTGCCCATCAGTGCCCAGCAGTGCCACCTATCAGAGCCACCTATCAGTGCCACCTATCAGTGCCCATCAGTCCTATCTATCAGTGGTACCTATCAGTGCCCCTTAGTGCCACCCATCCATGCCACCCATCCGTGCCACCTATCAGTGCCATCTTATCTGTGCCCATCTTTGCCCATCAGTGCTGCCTTATCTGTGCCCATCAGTACTGCCTTATCTGTGCCTATTAGTGCCACCTTAACTGTACCTATCAGTGCCCACCAGTGCAGCCTATCAGTGCCCACCAGTGCCGCCTCATCAGCGCATTTCAATGAAGGAGAAAAATTACCCGTTTCCAAAATTGTATAACTATTAAACATGATTTTTTATTTTTATTTTATTTTGCATCTTTTTTTGTTTGTTTAGCAAAAAATAAAACTCCCAGCTGTAATTAAATACCACCAAAAGAAAGCTCTATTTGAGGGAAAAAAAAAGATAAAAATTTCATTTGGGTACAGTGTTATATGGCTGCGCAATTGTCATTCAAAGTGCATCAGTGCTGAAAGCTGAAAATTGGTCTGGACAGGATGGGGGTTTAAGTGCCCAGTAAGCAATTGGTTAATCATAATATTTTTATTTCATTTTATGAGTTAGGCAGTAAGGGTCCGTTCACACAGGGGCAACACGACTTTTTTTTTATTTTTTATTTTTTTATTTATAACTGGAAAAGAGGACCAACCAGGCCACAACAAGGATACAGACAAAATAACCACCATACAGGCACAGTCCAGAGCAATACAAAAAAAAAAAGGGAATAAATCACAGAACAAAGTGTCAATAGAAGTATGCCCTGGGACCTATAGTCTACGACCAGTTGTCCTGGCTCGGCGGGGCCTCCCCCCATTTTTTCAGATGTATAGAAAACAGTAAGAGCTTGTAGAAAGCCCTGGAGTGCTAAGAGAAGCCAGAATAGAAAAGGAGTGGGAAACGGGGAGAAAAAGAGGGGGGGGGTGGGGGTGCAGGAGAGAGAAGGTTGGGGGAAGGGTAAGGGAAGAGGTGATGGGGAAGGGGAACTCACGAACATGGGTGTCCTGTTTATGCTCGGAGAAGGCAGCCCATCTCTACGGTTCGGGCAACACGACTTTGAGCGAGACTTTGGGAGGCAACTTGGACACGACTTGAGTATGAATCACAGAACGACTTGAGGCAACTTACAAGGCAACTTGAAGTTGCTTCCAGGACAGGAGACTTTACCAGTGGCCAATCACATAATAATCAGCTCTGTGGGAGGGAGGGGTTTGCCTAGAAAACTATTTTTACTTCCTGGAAAGTTGCTTCAGTTAAGACAGGGGA
Organism: Lithobates pipiens; assembly: GCF_037356315.1. Lineage (NCBI taxonomy): Eukaryota > Metazoa > Chordata > Amphibia > Anura > Ranidae > Lithobates > Lithobates pipiens. The sequence goes on along the minus strand of NW_027507764.1, from coordinate 335,549,892 downwards.
TCAGACTTGGAAGCAACTTCTATTGAAATCAGTGGGTACAAGTTGCCTAGAAGTCGGATTGAAGTAGTACAGGAATCTTTTCTGAAGTCGGAGCGACTTCAGTAGTGTGCATTAAGACGGCTCTCATTCACTTACATCGATTTTTAAATGTTGCGCGACTTGAGGCAACTTGGGACGACTTCAAGTCGGATCCAAAGTTGCTCCTGTGTGAATGGACTCTAAGAATACTCCTATCCAATAATTATGTATCACTGATTATTTATTAACTCTTTTTGATAGATTTTTATTAGCAGAGGTGAATTGCACATTAGTTTGTGCATGGAAATGTGTATCCCTACGGCTCATCTGTTCGCTTGATTGATTGATTCATTCAGGTTGTGCAATATATTTATCATACACTATTGTTAGTCACATTCTGGTTAAATCGCAGCACATAAGTGTTTTATTTTTTTTTATTAGCACAGGGCTAGTGCCGGAGGTGGTGGGTACAGAGAACCATTGTGCTCTGGACAGCAAAAAAACCCTACTAACAGGAGTGACACTGCAACCACTCCTGTCAATGAGAGGCAAGGAGAAGGGAGCTCCTGCAACTCTCAGCACAACCTCCACACCCTGCACGTAGAGCTGGCGCCAAGAGCACATTCCCCTTCTGCCCCCTTGTCCCAGCCCTGACCCAAACTTCGAGATTGTGGGGTCTAGCAGCTTCTGTGGTGTCATCCTACCCCTTGTGAATAGCATCTGGTGTCAGAGAGGGGTATTGCAGAGCTTGCCAGGGAAGTAGCCAGGCATGAGTAGTGAAGCTGGCAAGCCTACAAGGCCTGTCTAAGGCTTAAGAAAAGGGTGGACCCGTCCCTGAAATGAGTTGCCACACCTCATGTAGCATTTGATATCATCTGTCTAATCTGGATTGATAGTCACTTTTCTGCATAGCTCTGTTGAGCTACTGGAATATTAGATTACAAAGCCAGCTGCTGTGCTTATGCCTGTCCTACTGAGTTCTTTGACCAATGGCTACTGTATACAATTGGTAAATACTCAAATTTTTTGTAGTGCAATGGGCACACAGGGCATCTTCTTCCTCCTGGCAATCTCCCATGGACCCACACTTTCTCTTAAATTAAATTAAAAAATCTTCTTCTCATTTTGGATAGAGGAACGGAGTGTTATAAACCCTGTCCAATCCCCCCCCCCCCCCCATCTGTGCACCATTGGGAAATTTACCTTCACTTCCTGTCCCATAGTCAAGGCAGACATGAGAAGAAATCCTTGCAAAGGGAATCCCTTGGGGCTCCTCAGGTCACCGGAACTAGTGTATTCATTGGAAGGCTAGTCATCTATTACTTTTCTGGTGACATACCAAAATTTGGGATTCTCTTTTACTTTAACTTTCTTTTTTGCAAATATAAGTTTATTCAAGAATTTTTCACACAAAAAGGGTAGAGCCCCCAAATAAGAAATGACAACATAGATAGTGGAGGTCGCAGCCTCCAGGATGTGCAGCTCATCAACAGAAATACGACTCCCAGCTGATTTAATACATCTTGAATAGTAAGTCGACTGTACCATTAACATCCCCTCTGTCGGCTCCGGCAGAGGGGACCAAAGATATACCAGAGCCAGTCAATGTCTCAGCTTCTAGACCCATAGGCCGGAATCATGAGCACAGTAAGCAGTTAGCAGGTCGTATTGATACAAAAAAGAAAAAAAAAGGGGGTCAACTATTAGCGCACTCACAAGAGAGAAAAGAGGGGGGGTAAAAATTACAGAACAGAAGAGAAGGGAAAAAGAGAAGGGGGGTGGAATAAGAGAGAGAAGCAGTGGGAAGGAAGGGGAAGGAGCGAAGGAGGAGGGGGGGATAAGGGAAGGGAGGCAAGGGAAAGATTAGGGAAAGGGAGTGGAGGTGATTCGGAGTTCCCAACAGTAGCGTCTCTTACCGCCCAAGGAGGGCTCTGCCTTCTGTCGAGTACACAAACGTGTTCCAAAGGGACCAGGTCTTTCGGTAAATTTCCTGCCTATCCTGGGCCGTCATTATCAGATCTTCCAGTTTGTTAATTTCTTCCACCCGCCATAGCCACATCGCCACGGAAGGAGGAGTTTGTTGCTTCCAGAGCAAAGGGATGCAAGCTTTGGCCGCATTGGTGAGATGGCGCAGTATTGACCGCGCATATCTCTTAGGGGGTATGTCTGACATATGTAAGAGGAAGAAGGCTGGGTCATTCGGGATTTGCCACTCCGTAAATTGTTGGGCAATGTTTCGGACTGCCGTCCAAAAGTCCAAGAGCTTGGGGCATGACCAAAAGACATGTAGGATCGTACCTCTATCCTCCCCGCAGCGCCAGCAACATGCAGATGCGTCAGGGAAGATAAGGTGGAGGCGACTAGGGGTCAGGTACCATCTCGTGAGGATTTTATAATTCAACTCCTGTGTCCTGGTGCATATAGAGGACTTCAGGGTGAACCGCAGAGTCCGCGCAATCTGCGCAGGCGTGAAGGTGCACCCCAGGTCCCCCTCCCATTTCGCGAGACTGGAGATACGGTGCATTGGTGGTGGCGTATTAAGTTGTGTATACATCGCAGAGAGAAGTCGGGAGATAGGTTCCGTACCCGAAAATTATTCCTCAAACTCGGTCAACGGTCTAGAATATGCCGCGTGGTTCGGGATGGACTGAAGAAAGTGATGTATACGCACGGCGTCCCAAAAATTTAAACCATAAGGACCTCTGAGATCCATAAGGTCACTGATAGAAACCCAGCCGTCACGACCTACAAACTGAGAGGCCCTAGTAAGGTCGGAGTCCCGCAATCGACGAAACTGCATCGCCGGTAAACCCGGCGGGAATCTAGGGTTGCCGAGAATTGGCGTCTGCGGTGACGACCTGTTTGTCAGGGAATGGTGGAATGCCGCCTTCTCACTCTGGTAGAGGGTGTTGCCTATGAGCGGGTGGGCTTTCACTTCCCTCGGTAGTTCTGTCCTGCACCAGAGAGCGGACTTCAACGGGACCGGGCACTGGTGTTGCTCTATCTGGGCCCACAATTTAGTGGGGAGATTGCGAGCCCAATCAATCACCCTACTCAGATGAGAGGCGTTATAATACTGCTTAATATCTGGTAACGCCACACCTCCGTGCCGTTTAGGAAGGGATAGTTGGGAACGTGGTATCCTAGGCTGCTTCTGTGCCCAGACAAAGCGGGTAAACAGTGCCTGTACCTGTTTAAAATAAACAGAGGGAATTTTGATCGGTAGAGTCTGAAATAAGTACAGGTATTTTGGCAAGATGCACATTTTTAGTAAGTTACATCTACCGAACCAGGAATGCGTCCCTTTGTGCCATGAGTCCAGAAGCAGCCGTGTCTTAGCAAGTAAGGGGGGGAAATTGCATGCGTATAGGTCTGCAAGGTCTGGAGGAATGCAAGTGCCTAGGTACGTCAGGGAGGTCGTCGTCCATTTGAATTGGAAACTGGATTGCAAAGCAGGGAGCAACCGTGGTGGTATCAGTATCCCCATGGCTTCCGATTTGGTGAAATTGATCTTAAGGTTAGACAGTTTCCCATAAACCTCAAACTCCTTGAGTAGATTAGGTAAGGAAATGGCAGGGTTAGTTAAAGTGAAGAGCATATCGTCGGCATAGGCCGATATTTTGTGTTGCACACCCCCCACGGCTACTCCCCGGATATCTGAGTTCAGTCTCACCGTAGCTAAAAAAGGTTCAAGAGTCAATGCGAACAGAAGAGGTGATAGCGGGCAACCCTGGCGCGTCCCATTAGTTACCGGGAAAGGAGTGGACAGCATCCCATTAACCTTAACCTGCGCAGTCGGCCTGGAATACACCCCAGATATACGTGCTATCATCCGGTCCCCCAATCCCACGTGTCTAAGCACAGCAAACATAAATGGCCAGTTTACACGATCGAAAGCCTTTTCGGCATCCGTGTTCAACAGTACACATGGTAGTCCCGCTTTTCGCACCACGTGAATCAGGTTAAGCACCTTTGCGGTACCGTCTCTGGCCTCACGTGAGGGAATAAACCCCACCTGATCTAAATGAATCAGTCGCTGGAGATGACCCGATAGCCTGGCAGCCAGGATCTTGGTGTAAATCTTCAGATCCACATTGAGGAGGGAGATAGGTCGGTAGCTACCGCAAGCTGTCGGGTCCTTCCCTTCCTTATGGATCACCGAGATGTGAGCGTTTAAGGAATCTTTAGCGAACTCCCCACCCTCTCCTATTGCATTAAATAGTGCCAACATGGGCTGCCCCAGTAGGTCTAGTAGACGTTTATAATATTGCAATGTATACCCGTCTGGGCCCGGGGCCTTCCCTGGCTTCATCGTCCCGATAGCTTTATGAATTTCCGTCAAGGTAATGGGGGATTCTAGCTCCTCCCTCACCGTCGGAGACAAGGAGGGAATTTGGGACTTTGCCAAGTAGTCGGTCAGGGCGGTTGGGGGTGGGGTGCGCGCCTGCAAATTGTATAGGTCTGAATAGAAATTCCTGAACTCACGAGTTATATGTATGGGTAATTGGGCCTTTCGACCCCCGGGCGCCACGACAAGGGGAACATATGTTTGAAGCTTACGTTCCCTGATCAGTCTCGCCAGTAGTTTCCCACATTTGTCTCCGGATTCGTAAGTCTTCCCGCGGCAAAATTGAATGGCAGCTTTAGCCCTATATTGAAGAAGATCTGTAATCTATTTCCTGACTGCCTGCATGTCATTGTCCGAGGCTTGCGAGGGAGCATGTTTATGTCTGGCCTCTATCACCCGTAGCTGTTCCAAAAGCCGGTTCAGCTGTGCGGTGCGTTCCCGCTTTATCCGGGCACCATGTTGTATGAGGACCCCCCTTACCACTGCCTTGTGGGCCTCCCACAGAACGCCCGGCGGACAGTCTGGAAGGTCATTTTCCTGCAAATAACAACGCAGGGTCTTGGTGACATCATCCAGGACCTCTGGGGTCTGGAGGAGGCTCTCGTTCAGCCGCCAAAACCTATGCGTCAGGGGGGAAACGTCAGACAGTCTATAGGTAAGGGCGATCGGCGCATGATCCGACCACGTCCTATCTCCTATTGAAGTGCTTTCAACCGCGTGTAATTGGGAGTGGGGGACCAGAAAGTAATCAATTCTGGTATAAAGTTTGTGCATGGGGGAATAAAATGTGTAATCTCGTTCTCCCGAATGCTGGAGTCTCCAGACATCTATAAGTTGTGAGTCATGCAGAGTCTTCGTGATGCGTTTAATCTGAGCTATCGGCATGGAGGTCCGTCCAGAGGACGTGTCTACCGAGGGGATCAGCGGGGTATTAAAATCTCCTCCTAGTAATAATTGTCCAACTTTAAATTCCTGCAGTTTTTCCATGGTCCTCTCTAGAAAAGTGGCTTGGAGTTCGTTAGGGGCGTATATGGCCGCCAGAGTCACCTGTGCCTGGCCAAGAAACCCCTTCAGAAACAAATATCTGCCTGAAGGGTCTAACAGAGATCCCTGGCATCGCCACGGGAGTTTACTAGAGAGGAGTATGGAGACCCCTTTGGATTTAGCTAGTGGGTTGGTTGAATGATTGGTAGTGTCTATTGCGCAGATATGGCAGTGCATTTGGCTTAAAATGTGTCTCTTGGATAAAGGCAATGTCAGCATGCAATCTTTTCAGATCAGCTAGGAGCATACAGCGCTTTTCGGGCGTGTTTAGGCCCTTCGCATTTAGCGACAGTACATTTACCCGTGGTATCGACATATGTAAATCTGAGGGAACTCCGAATCAGAGAGGGAAGGGAGGGAGCGGACCTGTCAAGGAAAAAGGAGTGGGGGGGGGGGGAATGCTGGGTCGGGAAGACGGGGTCGGTAAGAAGGGAGGCAGTGAGGGTGTAGGAAGGGTCAAAGCAAGGGGGGGGGGACGGGAAAAGGAGGGATGGGTCGAGGATCCGGAAAGATGGGTGTAGCGGGGGAAAAGCAGAAAGAAGAAAGAGAAAGACAAGAGACCGACTACCGGTCCTGTTATGGGAAAGGAGAGAACAGAAACTGCAGGGAATTGAGCGGAGAGGAGGAAATAAGGAGAGCACAAAAAGCAGAGAACACGGGAGTGGGCCTAATGCCCTTACCTCCCTATAACACAAGTAAAAGCATATAACCACCCAGGGGAAACTGGCCGTCACCCCTAGGACAATATGCCGGCCTATTGGTGGGGATGAGGCTGACAAGGAAACCGATTAGGCAGCTCCATTGGTCCGCCTCCCACCTCTCGTAGGTCACAGATGCACCAAACATAACACCTCAAAACCAAACAAAAATCTAGAAAATAAATAATCAAACCACAAAACCTCACTCTGGGTAGATCAGATAAGTGAAGCAAGCAGCTTATACTAATAAGCAGCAACCCAGATAATATAGCGGAGAGGGCACACCGTATCCGGTTAGGGCAACTCCCAGCCCCCTCCCGTGCACACCCAACCCACCCCCACCCCCAGTCCCCCCCCCCCCCCAAGCGCCACCCACCGGGACGCCCAAGCTGGAATGTCCACTCTCATTCAGCCCAAAATACAGTGTCAAAAATAACTTAACATACAGCCAAACTTAATAACAGGAGAACAAAATGCCAGGGCATTGCTGTAAAGGAAAGTAAAAACATCCCACCTCCCCCCTCATGGGAAACATAACGGGCAGGATTCATAGTTCTGCAGCAGATGTAAGGGCTGGCATACGTCCGAACGTCTTCCCCCGCTCGGAGCAGTCCACCAGGCCATCAGGTCGAAGGGTCCCTTCGTTAGTGCCTGCCTACAAGGCTTAAACGTTCCCACTACCTGGGATAGAGGGACCGTTCGGTATTACAGTGGTACGTCAGTCCGTTCGTAACAGGCGCACTGTTACAGCGGCGAAGTCCAGCAGGCAAGCCGAGTCATAAGGACACGCGGGGATAGTCCGTCGAGCGTGGCACAAAGGTAGTAAGCCGTAGCCCATTCAACGATCCGCCGCCTTGAGGTGAGCCGCCACAAGAGGCACAGACTCCCGGACATGTAGGTAGTAGAGGGGCCCTGAGGATGACACTTAGGCACAGAGGGGCAGGCAGGATAACAGCAGGGAGTCAGCAAGGGGGGGGGGCACCAACCGCCCAGGTCGCATCTCTAAATCAGTACATCAACTCTTCGTATTTGACAGCGATGGCGGTGACAACTGCAATGGCGGGGGGGGAGGGGGAACAACGGGCAGGGGACTCAAAGAACGAAAAGTTACCTCAGAGCTCACGGGAGTCCGTTCCTGAAGGCGCCCTAGGTCTGCGATGTTGCCGTTGCTGTCTGGGCTGCGAGTCACCCCTCCTTCCACGGATTAGGTCCCGACCCTGCGGACGGGGTAGGGACGCCAACCAGTTCGGGATATCAATAGGCTCCACATCCAGGAAGCCAAACAGAGCGGGGAGAGAGTCCACGTCCCGGAGAGTGAAGGCTCGTTGGTCCTTGCGAAACGTGACCGATAACGGGTAGCCCCATCAGTATGTAGCTCCACATCGCCTTGCCAGGCCCAGCAAGGGTTTCAATAGGGCACGCCGCTGAAGGGTGGCACGGGATATGTCTGGCAGGATCCTCACCTCAGCGCCATCAAATTCTAAAGTGGGGGCCTCCCAGGACTTCCGCAGGACTTCCTCCTTGAGGCCATAGTGGTGCAGCCGACACACAACGTCCCATGGCCTGGTCAGATCAGCGGACCGGGGGCCCAGAGCGCGGTGCACCCTATCAAACTCTAGGCGGGGGGGTAAATCCACCCCCGGGATGCTGCGGAAAATCGCAGTGACGGTGTCCGCCAGGTCCTCCGATCCCGTCGCCTCAGGTAGCCCCCGCAACCGCAGATTGTTCCTGCGGCTGCGGTCTTCCATCTCCTCCAATCGCAACTGCTGAGTGAGAATCAGGTCTTCGTGTGCTGCCTGTGAGGCCTCCATGGCCTCTACTCTCTTCTCCAGTGCCGATAGGGAATGTTCCCCGCCAGTGACCCTGTTTGCCAAGTCCTTTACTTCTCCCCGGACAAGCGCCATCTCCTTGCGATGAGTCTCTGCCACCTTATCAATCAAGGCGGTGATGTCGGCTCTCGTGGGGAGAGCTTGTAGGAGCAGACGGAGGTCTGGTTCCATCGGTTGTGTCGGTCGGGGGGTCTCCATGACGTCTAGTGGAGCACTATGGAGTGGCTGAGGTGTCCCCAGGTGAGGGGCCGGGAAAGAAGCCTGAGAAGCCTCCGAATCCAGATCTGGCGAGGAGCAGGTAGCCCGGTCAGCTTCCACGTGGGTGCGCTCCGGCGCCATATTGGGGCCCGGGGAGCGGTGCTGAGGGAGCTGAAAAAGCCTCCCGATATCACCCGAGTGCGATGCAGGAGTCGGTGGTCGGGTAGGTTTGCCGTTCCTGTGTGTGGTCTTTTTCTTAGAGGTGGGCATAGTGCGGTCTATCTGTACAATTTGTCCGCCGAGGTGAGAGACGGCCGGGAGCTCAAGTAATGCACGTCTCTATCCGTCCATGTCCAGGCCACGCCCCTTACTTTAACTTTCAATGATAACAGTAAACAGGACAAATAGAGAGGGTGAATCTAACTAATGGGGGCACAGACAGCATTCATCTCCACTCTATTCAAAACAAAAAAAGTTTTACCTTTATTTAAATTTAACCACTTCAACCCCGGGAGGTTTTACCCCCTTAATGACTAGGCCATTGTTTGCGCTATGGCACTGCGTTATTGCAACTGAAAATGATGCAGTCGTGTGATGCTGTACCCAAACAAAATTAATGTTCTCTTTCCCACAAATAGAGCTTTCTTTTGGTGGTATTTGATCACCTCTGCGTTTTTTATTTTTTGCGTTATAAATAAATAAAATTTTGAAAAAAAATGTATTTTTTACTTTAATATGTAAAAAAAAATGGGATTTTTGTACTCACCGTAAAATCCTTTTCTCTGAAGTTCATTGACCGACACAGCTCCTTTAATTCTTGACCTTAGGGTTATCACGCCACCTTCAGGAGAGGACTAGGCAGAACATGTAACACATGTAAAAACAGCAAGACTGCGCAGCACCGCCCGTCCCTCTGGCTATAACTCCTTACCCTGCTTCCTGCAGCTCAGTTCATCAAAAAGCAGTACAAATATAAATAGGAGGGGTGGGTGCTGTGTCTGTCAATGAACTTCAGAGAAAAGGATTTTACGGTGAGTACAAAAATCTAATTTTATCTTTCGTTCATTGACGGACACAGATCCTTTAATACTTGACCTTAGGGACGTCCCCAAGCAGTGCCAAAAAACAAGGGGTGGAAACAGCAAAACATAACTTCACCCAGAACAAAAAGGAACACCTCAACCGAGTCGCCATCTTAAAACGGTCGCGATCAAAACCAGCGGCCAACTTGTGGATCAAAATATGCATTTACAACAAACGTGTGACTTAAAGAAAGTGTAATTGCAACCTTACACAGCCGCCTGCAAAACCTTGTGGCCAAAGCAAGCATCCGAAGATGCGCTTACATCAACTTTGTAGAATTTAGTGAAAGTGTGAACGGACGACCAAGTCGCCACCTTACACACCTGGGAGACAGACGCTTGATGTCGGAAAGCCCAGATGGTCCCAATTGCTCTGGTGGAATGAGCCATGACAGGAAAAAGGGGGCACCGGTCCCTTTATGGCATAGGCCTGAACCACGATCTGTCTGATCCACCGAGAAATGGTGGACGACGAGACCGCTAGACCTTTTTTTGGACCAGACACCAAAACAAACAGAGTCTGACTTCCGGAAGGGAGCCGTAGCAGACAGATACACCCATAAAGCAAAGACCACGTCCAGGGAATGTAAGGCAACCCCATTTCAGGTTTGTCGGCTTAGGACATAAGGATGGTAACACAATGTCCTCATTTAGATGGAATGCTGAAGCCACCTTTAGAAGGAAAGAGGGCTGCGGACGTAGCACCACCTTATCCTTGTGGATGACCAGGTAGGGAGACTTGCATGACAAGACCGCCAACTCAGAAACACTCCTGGCAGATGTAATAGCCACTAGAAGGACTACTTTCTGAGAAAGTGTTAACAAGGGAATCTCCCTAATGTTCTCAAACAGCGGTTTCTGAAGTGCCGATAGCACCAGATTCAGATCCCACGGAGGTAGCGGTGGTTGAACCGGAGGAACTACGTGTTAAACCCCTTGCACAAAAGTACTCACCAATGAGTGAGTCGCCAAGGGGCGTTGAAAAAAAGACAGCCAAGGCTGATATCTGTCCCTTGATGGTGCTTAAGGCACGTTTCTGACTTTGGTCTTTTAGCACCTGGTTTTCAACAGCCATGCCGTTAAAACCAGCGATGGTAAAGCAGGATGAAGTATCGGACCTTGCGACAGAAGTTCCTCTCGCAGCGGTAGCCGTCACGGAAAATCCGCCACCAGTCATACTAGGTCGACATACCAAGGACGCCGAGGCCAATATGGGACAATCCCAATTACTGGAATCCCCTCGGCCTCCACTCCAGCAGACGTGGTAGAAGTTTGAATGGGGGGAGAGCATAAATCAGCCGATAATGCCTCTATGGAGCCACCAATGCAGCTGATGCTTCCGCCCAGGGGTCTCTTGTCCTGGGCACAAACCTCTGCAAACCTTGAGCTGATAGGCCAAGAGGTCCACATCTGGTGTGCCCCACCTTAGGCAAAGGAGCCTGAATACCTCCGGATGCAACGACCATTCCCCTGGGTCCAGCATCTGACAACTTAGGTAGTCCGCCTGCCAGTTTTCTACTCCCAGGATGTATATGGCTGACAGGGCCGGCACGTGTCACTCTGCCCAGTGGAGGATGTGAGCGACCTCCCATGCTGCAGCTGAGCTCCTTGTTCCTCCTTGATGGTTGACATACGCCACCGCTGTGGCGTTGTCCGACTGGATCCCGATCAGACGCCCTTGTAGCCTTATTGACCATGTTGGAGAGGCAAAGCGTGATCGCCCAAAGTGCACATTGATCGGCAGTTGGGATTCTTCCCGTGACACAGGGCCCTGGGCCGACTGTACTCCCAGCACTCCCCCCCCAACCGGTCAGACTGGCGTCCGTTGTGATCACTGTTCAATGGAGAGGAAGTAATGATCTCCCGGACCGAAGACCCGGAGACCTCAGCCACCAGAGAAGGGAATCCCTGACTAACTGGCTCACCCGCATTTGACAATCCAGGGATAATGGAGATTTGTTCCATTTTGACAAGATCTCCAAGACTCCAGTGTGAAAAGGAGCGTACGGCACCACCTCTAAAGTGGCTACTATGAGGCCCAGAACAAGAATGCAGAAGCACAGCGACAACACCCTGCGGTTCATCAACAACTTCATCGCAGCTTGAAGAGTCTGCAGCTTGTCTGAAGGGAGAAAAACTCTTGCTTCTGAGGAGTCCAACAGAAAGCCCAGGTATCCAGGCGTTGAGTCGGCACTAACACCGACTTCTTGAGGTTCAGCACCCAACCAAACTCCCAGATAGTCTGCATGTTGATCGCTACAGCCTCCCTTAATTCTGAGGTGGAAGCTGCTCTCAGAAGGAGGTCATCTAGGTAACCCATGATTGTGATTCCACGTTGCCTTAACAGTGCCAAAATTGGAGCTAACATTTTGGTAAAGACTCGGGATGCTGACGCCAGGTCAAAAAGGGAAAGCCACAAACTGGTAGTGCTCTTCCCTGACAGCAGATCGCAGAAATCTCTGATGCCTGAGGCATATGGATACATGCAAGTACGTGTCCTGGATATCCAGGGACCTCAGGAAGTACCCCTGATGGAGTGCAGCGACCACAGAACGAACTGATTTCATCCTGAAACTTTGCACTTTCACAAAGCTGTTGAGGGCCTTCAAGTCCAGGATTAGACGTACCCCTTCCTTTTTGGGGACTACATATTGGAGTAGAATCCCTGAAACAGCGTCGGTACAGGTACTATCACCTGGCACAGTAGCAGGTCCTGTACTGCCCCGAACAGGGCTTCCCGATGAGCTGGAAGTAGAGGTAGGTTGGAGGGAAAAAAATCTGGTGGACAAAAGAAACTATCTTGTATCCCAGTGAAACCAGTTCGCAGACCCACTGGTCGGACAGTAGAGAGGTCCACCGAGCTGCAAACTCCCTAAAGTGACCCCCCACCCGAGAGTTGGGCAGGACAAACCTTCATACGGTAACATTTTTGTTTGCAGACTTGTTTGGCTTGCGAAACAAATGGCGCTTTTGTCCTTCAGCAGGCGCCTTGTCGGACTGGGACCGCTTACCTGCCACGGCGGGTGAAAAAGGCATTTCTGAGCAGAAAAACAGTGCCCTTGTCTACGGCGTGACACCTTACCCTTCCTGGACTGTAGGAGCAACATGCTCTTCCCACCGGTAACATTTTTAATGTCCTCCAGCGAAGCTCCAAAAAGCCTCTCACCTTGGAAGGGGAAATCCGCCAGTGTTTTTTTAGATGCCTGGTCCGCAGACCACCATTTCAGCCAAATCAGGCGTCGTAGCACCACTGCTGATACTGATGCTCTAGAGAGCAGGGGGACCATATCCAGGGCCGCATCACAGACATACTTAAAGCCATGCACCAACTGGTCTGCCAGCTCTACACAGACTGGGGGAGACTGTTGCTTCTCCAATCCACGGTACAACAACTTTGCCCATTCAGTAAGTGTCTGCGACACCAAGGCCGTGGCTAGCACAGGTCGTAACGCTGACCCCACTACTGTAAACATGGACCAGGCCACTGCTTCGGCCCTCCTGTCTGCAGGGTCCTTGAAGGCAGGAGTCTCTTCTACCGGAATCGTGGTTACTTTATTTAACCTGGATACTGGGGGGGTCAACGACCAGAGGACACATCCATTTTTTCAGGAGGCTCTCCTTAAAGTGGTAACACACCACCATTCTTCTTGGGACTGAAAAGGCCTGCTGCGGACTTCCCCATTCCTTGTAGATGAACTTATGAAAATAAGTCAAATACGGAAACACCTTAGGCGCGCGGGCCGGTTTGCGGGACCCAAAAGGGACCGCTACCTCAGCAGAGGTTCCTGCTGCATCCTGTATTTTCAGGGTATCCGGCACCGCAGTGATAAGTGCTCCTACTAGCACTTTTTCCTGTGCTAACCCGGATACAAAGTCATTCTCACTGTCCAAACGGTCCTGGTCCGCATCCTCGGACACGTCAGAACAGGGGCCGCCAGTGACCGTGGGACCCGAGTCTGAATCAGAGTTCTCCCTAGACGATGGGGGGGGGGGGGGGCAGGGGCCGTTTTTTACCCCCATTGCACCCGCACGCTGCTTCCACCCTGGCAACAAAGATCTCCAGGACCGCCGACAAAGCGTCCATAGGCACCGCATGTTTTGCAGGTGAGCCGATTGCAATAGCAGGGATGTCTGGGGAAGAAGCGCCAGCTTCTGACGCCATGCTGACCCTTACTCACCTGTCACAACTTAGGGACTTAAGGCAAGGTACACAAATCCCCCCTCCTAGCTGCTCACAGACTGAGGGGCCCCTCCGCAGGACTCACCACCCTGACCAAGTGCTGCGCTGTGCTGCCGCTGACCGCTCTGCCCTGTTTCAGTCACAAAGTGCTCAGAGTGAAAACTGTGCTGTTCTGAGGTACACAGTCCAATCACTAGAGGTAAAAACACGCTGAGGCTACAAGAAAATGGCCACCGGCCGTCCTTGTACAAAAATCACAAAGAAAATGGCCACTGAACCTTCTAGAAAATGGCTAACAGCCCATACACTGCATAAGACTACAGGAAAATGGTCGCGTCCTCAGCAAAATGGCAGAGGCCCGCGTGGCAGCCTCTCCTGAGGTAAATTTACTTAGGCACCTCACAGCGCAGAAAAAAGGTCAGAAAAGCAAAAACAGACCTTAACATCCAGCGCAGCCGTGCCAAAGCTCGGAGCCCCCCCGGACTAGGTACATACACTGCACCTCATACCCAGTCACACAGCGGCCCCAGCAGGGGGAAGAGGGAATGAAGGATAGGAAGAGAGGAAAGGGAGAGTGAGAGACCTCTTAGTCGACCTCCCAGGGAATGCCCAGCTGCTCTAGCCTGCTGAGGCAGGGAGAGCCGTACTTACCCTTCCTGTTGAGATTGCTGGACACATTCCACCACAGACCCAACACCCAAGCAATACGGGGTGGCTGCTGGCCATGGCACACTGTGATAGGGACAGCAGTAGACCAGTCATATGTGTGCCCCAGAGCATATAGCTCACCGGCTGTCCCTGGAGTAGAAGGGGCGTGTCGTGGCAGACCCAGCGCATAGCTAGGGTCTGCTCACACTCGATGGCCAGGCTGGGAAGACTACAAGGATCTATATTATCCAGCCTGTCACCCAGTCGGCTGTTGATAGTAGATCACAGGATCAAAAAATTTGTAGAAAATTAAAAAAAAAATCCCATAACCAATTGTCCCCTCAGGGAGCCAGGTTCTTCTCCTACACTTGGCAGAAAAAAACTGAGCTGCAGGAAGCAAGGTGAGGGGGTTATAGCTAGAGGCACCACCCCCTGGGCGGTACTGTGTAGTCTTGCTGTTTTTATATGCATTACATATTCTGCCTAGTCCTTTCCTGAAGGTGGCATAATAACCTTAGGTCAAGAATTAAAGGAGCTGTGTCCGTCAATGAACAAAAGAGAAATATAATTTCTTCATCAATTTAGGCCAATATGTATTCTGCTACATGTTTTTGGTAAAAAACAAAAACAAAAAAAAAAACAATTAGCGTATGTTGATTGGTTTGCGCAAAAGGTATTGCGTCTACAAAATATAGAATATTTTCATGCCATTTTTTTTTTTTTTACTAGTAATGGCAGCTATCAGTGATTAGCAAGACTGCAACGTTGCAGTGGACAAATTGGACACCAAGTGACACTTTTTAGGGACCAGTGACACCAATATAGTGATCAGTGCCAAAAAGTGCACTTCACTGTATAAATTAAACTGGCAGTAAAGGGGATAACATCAGGGGCGATCAAAGGGTTAAGTGTGCCCCTAGGGAAGGCTCTCTAACTGTGGGGGGTTGGACTGACTGGAGGAAGACAAACATCTGTATTCCTGATTAGAAGGAATCAGAGATCTCTCTATTCCTCTGTGACAGAACGACAGTCTGCGTTGTTTACATAGGCAGACCACCGTTCTGCATCTCCACGAATGATCCCAGATGCCCAGACCCAAGAATAGGAAACAACATACAGTTACCTTGTTTAGCGTAACTGGGCAGCCCTGCCGGAGTATATGTGCGGTGGGCGGTCCAGAAGCGGTTATATTATGGAGACAAGGAAGCTATACTGCAAAGGGTACAAACAAATGGCCACTGCCCTACCCTATAACTGGCTTATGCAGCAAGGAGCACATAGAAGGGCAAAGTATACAAAACAAACGCAGAGAAATGTCCAGCTCAACTTACGGACCAGCCTGCAAACAACCACATTTTCCTGTCTAACAGTATACGTTAAAAACAGGGGTTTAGTCTGCATGTATTTGCAAATACATGCGTAAGCTACAGAGCCCTGTCAAGGCACCAGGTGCTGGGTGTCCAGTGCACCCCTAAGCCTTTGAGGGGAGGGCTCCCTCCAGGCTTACCTGCCCTCTGCCAGTCCATTATAATGCATATGTTTCCACTGTGGAGGCTCTCAAAATTTTGAGTTAGGACCAGGGTGCATTGACGGGGCTCTGTAGCTTCTGCATGCATTTGCAAATGGATGCAGACAAAACCCCCGTTTTTAACGCATACTGTTAGACAGGAACATTTGGCTGTTTACAGGTTGGTCAGTAAGTTGAGCAGGGAATTTTTCTGGTTTCATTTTGTATGCCTTGCCTCCCATGTGCTCCTTGCTGCAAAGGCCAGTTATAGGACAGTGCCCATTTCTTTGGACTCTTGAAATATTGGCGAGGGGACGCACTGGATACCTTTGCTGCCATAGTGCTATGTTCTGGGTGTCCAGTGCACCCCTGTGCCTTTAAGGAGAGGTGGGTTTCCTCCAATCTCACCTGCCCTCTGCCTATCCATTATAATGCATATGCTTCCATTGTGGAGTCTTAAAGTTTAGAGTTATTACCACAGAAAATACTGGGTGTCTTGATGGGGCTCTGTAGCTTACTCGTGTATTTGCAAATTTTTAATGCCTACTGTTAGACTGGAAAATGTGGTTGTTTGCAGGCTGCTCCTTAAGTTGGGCAGGGAATTTTTGTGGTTTTGTTTTGTATACTGCAAAGGGCCAAAAAATGTAAAGATTTTTTTGAACAATGTGAAAGATGTTACGCCAAGTAAAGAGATACCTAACATGTAATGTAAAATTGCGCACACTCATGGAATAGCATCAAACTACGGTACTTTTAACAGTTACCTTTTTTAAGTTAGAGGACATCTTTTACTAGAATTATTGCTCTTGCTCTAACAATCGTGGTGATACCTTGTGTGATATCAACACTGTTTTCATACGCAGGCACGACTTATGTATGTGTTTTCTTTGATGCGTGAGCATGGAGGATGGAGTGCTTTAAAACATTTTTTTTCTTATTTATTTATTTTTCTGATCACATTTATTGCCGTCACAAGGATTGTAAACATTCCTTGTGACAGTAATAGGTGGTGACAGGTAATCTTTATGGAGGGATCTGGGGTCTAAAAGATCCCAAACCCCTCCCCTGGAAAAGTATGGCCCATACGTGCATTATTTGCTGACCTCAGGGACAGATCCGATCCAGAGATCCCACTGTATGTCAATCTCTGGATCGGATCTGTCCCTGGGGACAGCAGACAATGGCATCATTGGCATTGATAATTTGATTTGATTTGGATTTTGGAACTGAACTGTTGACACAGCATGTTGCTTGCTGGACCGTGAACAGGATCTGATGGCCGCAGGGAAGATGGCAAGCTGCTGCTGTAACCTGCTGCTTACTGGACGGATCTGATGGCCGCAAGATGTGGGTGTGAGTCAATGTCTGGTCTGCAGACACCACCCCTTATCAGACCAGCTCATTTACTTAACCTGGGTGGTAAAAACAACAACACCCCCCCTTTATCAGGTGCACAACTCAGCTACTAAAGGTGGGGGGTGGGCACACAGCAAACTTTCCCCCATATTAAATCAGCTCAGCTACACTAAATTACCTGGGTGATGGTGATGGATGACCTCCCCTTCCCTGTTATCAGGCCATCTCAGGGTGGCAGGGCAGACACAAACACCCCCTTAGTCTGGGCTGTGCTGAAACCCATGCCAACCCACACACCCTTATCACCAGCTCGGGCGGCAGAGGACACTGCCATTGCAAACTCCCCCCTTCCTCATCTGGCGGGCGGCTGGCTAGCTGGCTGGCTCTCACCCTTTAGATGCACAGAGGCACCGCCAGGGCAGAGAATGATGATACACACACAGGCCTGACTCGGCAGTGCAGCAGTGGTGGCAGGAGCAGCAGGAAAACAGTGACACATCACAAGACTAGACTAATGTGACAATGGGGCAGGGGGTGTTCCAGCTGAAAAAAAAATACCAAAGTGAGCAGCCAGGACTCTCGCCACCATCAGGATGAGGGTGCCATCTGACCCAGATACTGAGCGCACCAAAGTGACGCCACTAACACTCTGAAACACCCTCAATGTGTGGCACCCGGGGCCGACCGCTACCCCCCCCCCCCCCCATTGGTACGCCCCTAGTTCTGACATACATTAAGCAAACATAAAATGCAAATATACCATTAATAAGAATGGCAAGTCAACACTTTACTGGGAGGTTACGTCAATAGGACCATAAAAATTACAGGCATAACCCAATTTGAGTGATATTGCATTAAAATTAGATCACCAGAAGACAGTGTAATAGCAATAACAATAAGTCAAATGGACAAATGCATATAATAAACAGGCTGTAACAGATTTATGATCCCAGAAACAAGAGGGGAAAGAGAATACTTTTATTCATTCCACTCCCTCTAGGCCCAGATGCCACAAGAAATATGAATTAACAATATATTAACAATGTATAAGATTTGTGTAGGAGTTCCCCTTGAACCACTTCAGCCCCAGAAGGTTTTACCCACTTGCTGACCATGCCAGTTTTGCGATACAGCACTGCGTCGCTTTAACTGACAATTATGCAGTTGTGCGATGCTGTACCCAAATAAAATTGAGGTCCTTTTTTTCCCCTCACAAATAAAGCTTTCTTTTGGTGATATTTGATCACTTTTATATTTTGTGCTTTAAACAAAAAAAGACCGACAATTTAAAAAAAATAAAGTTAAATAACTTTTTTCATAAATCTAGGCCAAATGTATTCTGCTACATATTTTTGATAAAAAAAAAAAAAAAAAATACCAATAAGTGTATATTGATTGGTTTGTGCAAAATGTATAACGTATACAAACTACAGGGAAGATTTAGGGACTTTTATTAATTTATTTTTTGCTGGTAATGTCGGCGATGTGCAACTTTTAGCGGGAACTGCGACACTGCGGTGGACAAATCTGACACTAAGGGACACTTTTGGGAACCAGTGACACCAATACAGTGATCAGTGCTAGAAAAATGCACTGATCCCTGTATAAATTATCCTGGAAGGGAAGGGGTTAACACAACGGGGCAATCAAGGGGTTAAATGTGTTCTCTGGGAGGTGTTTCTAACTGTGGGGGGAGGGGTGTTACACAGGAGGAAAAGAGATTTAGTGATTCAGCTTAGCTGAAACACGATCTCTCACTTTTCCTCCCTGACAGATCTGCGGTGTGCTTTGCTTACATCAGCACACCACTGCTCCGTCTCTCCTGTAAACGATCAGTGGGACGCGATGACCAGACCCACTGATTGGCTTCCGCTGTGTACAATCACAGCGGGAGTGGCACGCGGACATGCCTTCAATTGCGTACACTAAATCACATACAGGTACATAATTTTGCGCACCCAGAACAATCTGCTGCAGTAAATGTACGTGGAGCAGTCCAGAAGTGGTTAATAAATGGTTGTATATCAATAAAGTGGTTGTAATCTGCCGCAGGTTCATGGGCATAACCTTTGTTAAAAGCAGGTCCTTGGAGTATGGGTATCCTTGATCTTCAGCTAGGTATGGTGGGGCCCAAAGATGTTTCTGTGTAGTAGGTAAGCCGATGAGGCTGAATATAATAGATGTTGCATTTTCCCCAGGAAAGACCCTCCAATTGGTCAGGTGTCAAGGTGTCTGCATGCAGTGTATCTTTTAGGTAAAGTGTCAGAGATAAGATGGACTTCTGCCCATTCACCAATCCGGTCGATACATGGGTCCTGTGAGGCAGGATATTCTTGTGCAGACTCTTGAATATCTGCTGCAAGTTGTGTGGTGTCCAACTGGCAACCTGCAGTCCCTGGAATCCAGCGATGACTGCGTAGGTGTGCAGAGGATATGAACACAATCATCAATACAGCAGATGCGGTGGCAGCGACAGCCACCCTGCACCCAGCGTTAGAGTCCTCAGGGTGAGAGGTCCCTGGTCAGCCTAGTGCCCAACAGCACCTGGAGTGACAGCCTGCTGCTCTTGCAGCTCTGAAGCCTGTGCTCCAAAAAAAATGAGCCCACCCAGGACAGTCCAATTTATCTGTTTGCCCAGAATTCATTTAGTCTTTCAGCACGCTGCAACTTGTAGTTTCAAATAGTACCAAGTATAGTGTAAATCCAGGTGACCGGCATACATGTCCTAAAATCCTCTGCTATCAGTGAATGGCTTATCCTCTGAATTCTGGAAATTCTGTGATTATTATTTCCTCATCTTGAGCACTAGGGGGAAAGAGCATCATGTATAGCACAGGAAGGAGTGTCCCTTAGTGAAGGTAAAAACACAGCCAGCACTTAGCTACATACACAATACCCTGCAAAACTAGGAGTAACTCCAAATGGGGACACTCATTTCTTTGATAAGCCATAAGCGACTGTTGACTAGCTAGACAGGTTCATGCAAGCATCAACATTTTTTTGTACATTTGTTTCCTGTAGAGATAGCATTTGGCTCTGCACTTTCCCTTTTTATGTTGTGAGGCGACTATGGTTTATTATTTCTGGATCTCTATTGAGACAGATGTCATTGAAATTATTTTTGTTACTGCTAAAAAGGTTTTCTAATTTTTTTTACCCATGCTCAGCTGGACTATTACATAGCTATGATTGCTTACATGATCTGTTATGCATTAAAGCACTCCCGTTCTACTCATGCATGGTGATGGATTCTGTTTCTTTGGCTGATTCTTGGGTTTGGAAGATTCTGGTCAATGGGATGTTGGACATTTCTACATTGGTTTCGTTTATTCTGTTTCTTCTGTCCATCAAACTGTCCATTTAATTTTTTGCTATGCTGGATAGTTGTGGTCATATAAATTTGAGATTTCTATGCATTGTTTTTTGGGGGATATAATTCTTATCGCTATCGTGCTCTTGGTGTGATGGTTAATATTGTTAGGGTATTGTCATTGGGTGTTAAGGGTTTGAACGATGTTACTAAATAAAAAGCTATATTTGAGCACTTAAAACATCACTGTCCCACTGTGCTGCTTGCAGGGGATGCAACTTTAGTGCAAATGCATGCAACATTCTTGCTAAATGTAGCTATCAAGCTATGTATCATACTTTTTTCCTGAGTTATGCCAGAGGGGTGAGTATCCAGATCTCAAGATATCTCGATTGTGTGATTTCTTGCAAGCAGTTCCAGATAGATCAATTTGTCCACTTATTCTTTCTGAATTGTAACATTTGCCATTGCATACTGTAGATTCCACTATCTTACTCAACAAGGTCATCAAATTGCTAGCCACTTTTTTCTCTGACAAACTCCCCATCCCCACACTGATGGTTGGGGATTTTAGCAACATTGACAATTCAATAGAGAGATATTATTATATATACCTCGTGGACGGCATTGGATTTACTCAATTACTTCATTTGGTATGATGTGTATGGAACTTAGTCTTTAGGACGTGTGGCAGTTTTTTCACATTATGACAACTCAGTTCATCTGTTATTCAAATTCTTATAACTCTGTTGAAAATAGACCTCACTTTGCTTACTATTAACTTAACTCAGGTTGTCAAATTGACTCATATTCTTGCTAGTGACTTATCTGACTTATTTTGTATTTTTCATCCATTAATTGCAAGATCAGAGTTAAATTACACATACTTTGAAGAACAAAAAAAAAAGTTTCATATATGTTATTACTATTTTAACAATACCCTTTTATTAAAATTTTACAATACAAAAGAGACGTTTGCTGATTTACATCTGCCCACTGCTTTCGAAATTTGATTGTATAACATTTATGTGAACATTTTATTCTAGGATGTGTGTTTTATAGATTGTCATCTGTCTCCCTGTGTCTGGTTTAATCGAGGAGCACTCTAGCAGAGCGTACTTGGGTTAAATCGAGACCAGTGGTAAAAACGGTCAGTATGAAAACCTTCTCATGGGATTTGAGATGTGTTCTCTGTGGATGTTTGTTGGTTTGTAGGTACCAAGCGCAATGCACTAGGCTTCTTGCATTCAAATGACTATGCGCATTAGAGAAGCGAAGTCCACATAACAAGATAAACATATTATTTTATCTCTGTGTGGCTACGTTATCCCTTTTAGATAAATATCTGCTTTAATAAGAGGACATTGGTATCTGCCTTGTTAATATACTCATACCGTATATTGATAACACCAGTAACAACGCCCCCGCAGATTGTCTCAAGCCTGTAAGAACCAGTAGAATAAGCTTACTAGATACTGTTTACTTTGAAACAGTATTGTCTGGGCTGCATGCTGACAAAAGGGGGCCTGTGCACTTCCTCTTGTGAGTGCCCTCCCCTTTAATGTATGTCATTTCCTGTGATGTTATTTCCCATGTAAGAAGTGATTGGCTAGAATCTGCACTTCCTGTTTGTGAAAGCTTTTGTGATAATAAAAGGCCATGCTCGCTGGTGTGAAGGCAGGCAGGCTGATGGAACTGAGAACGTAAGAAGGCTGGTCATGTCTGTTCATTGGGATGAGTGTGTTGGAAGGTAAGCGAAAGTATTATATCATTAAGACGGAAATGTTATTATTATGGGAAACAGGAGATTTGGCTGTGTGCTCTGCGTATGGCCAAAATTTCCAAAACACCGCTCATAAACATATATATTGTGGTTCAGCATAGATCCATCTAAAAAACTGACACATGGATTCAAACTGAATGCCCATGTTAAAAAACAAAAAACAAACACAATTCATTACAAGCACTCTGTAACTACTAACCAGTTATGTCTAATGTGACCAGTGTATGGGTATTTATACTCTGTAACATACATACAATTATCTGTTGTTGGGTATGTTATTGCAAAATTATATACAGACCTTTGACATCTGAGCAGCAGTATTTCCTTTGGCTCCCAAAAGAACCATTGCCAGAGCTGAGGAGATACTCCATGGGGATAAGAACAAGTTGCATTTCCTATCCTTTTCATTCAGCTTCCGAAAGAGATCAATAGCGAAGGAGCCATTTGCTACACTGAGAGAATCCATATTTTCAAGCCTGCAGAATTAATGAACAATCAATGATGACATAATATATCAATTCAAGGGGGCATACTAAAACATTTAATGTGAAAATGGCTTAATATAGCTTAACATGTAATAAAGTGCCTAAACCTTAATCAATTTCCCTGAAACTTTGCACACCCAAAGTTTTTACCTTTCTAAAACGATACTAAAAATGATATGCATTTCAGTGTTCCACAAAGCAAACTAGGGACATTAAGCTTATTTTTTAGGGAGCTTAATGTGGCTTAACGTACAAAAAAGACCTTAAATGTTAAACAATTTCCCCCAAACGTCATACAGTAGAATACTCCATTCATGCCAACATATTCAGGAAAATTCAGCTCCTTTGTTAAATCACACCAAAAGTTATCCCTGTTAAGCAATATTTTACAATGCTAAAACATTTAATGTAAAGAGTTTAATGTACCATAATGTGCCTAAACCTCAATCAATAGCACTGAAACTTTGCACAGCTTAAGATCTCAACTTTCCAAACCTAGCCTATAAGTTTCATGTGATTTGGTGTTCCACAAGCAAGTGAACCAGATATAAATAGTTTTAAGTAAGTAAATTTATTATTAAAGTAAATGCATATAAATGTGAACACACCACCAATACAGAGTGAACAAACTGAACAACCAAACAGTGATAATAAACCAACCAGCAAAAAGGAGTACCAGAATCTTAGTCAACCCAGGCCAGGGTCATAAACAGAAGATCAGCTGATGGGGGGCAAGGAGTAAACAGACAGGGAAACAAGATGGAAGGAGTCAGGCTGCAGGACAAGGATCCAGGGATACAGAAGCAGAAACAAACAGGTTCAGGATACAGGAATCAGGGATCAGGATCAGGCTAATAGATAAACAGGCTGAAGGTCAGGGCACAAAGACAATACCAGGGCAAGGTGTGTGTGCACTTGCCGGGTATTTATACTATAGCTGCTATCAGAAGGTAATATCTGCTCCACACTGCCAGGATCCCTCCGCTGGTGGATGCCAGTACTGCAGCCCAAAGATGACATAATTCCAGCAGGGAAAAGCTCTTCTGACAGCTCCAAACTGCCAGGAGACACCTGCTGGTGGATCTCAGTACTGCATGCCAAATGATCGATATTACCAGTGGAGGGAACCTTTTCTGACAGTACCCCCCTCGAAGGAGCGACCTCCGGATGCTCCAACTAGCTGTTGCTGGGGTAAGTCCATGGCGTCAAGCCGGGCAGTGGGCAAAGTCACATCAGGTTGGGCAATAAGTACGTAAAGCTGGATAGCAGGCACAGGAACCTCAAGCTGAGTGGCAGGCACATCGTACTGGGCAACAGACACATCGTGCTGGGTGGCAGGCACATCAAACTGGGCGGCAGGCACATCAAGCTGGGCAGCCGACATGGGCTCATCAAGCTGGGCAGCAGACAGAGGCTCATCAAGCTGGGCAGCAGACAGAGGCTCATCAAGCTGGGCAGCAGACAGGAAGACATCAGACTGGAATTCTGGCTCTGACTCTTCAGACTGGAACGCTGGCTCTTACTTTTCAGACTGGAACACTGGCTCTGGCTCTTCAGACTGGAACGCTGGC
The DNA here is from genome assembly GCF_037356315.1 of Lithobates pipiens. NCBI lineage: Eukaryota > Metazoa > Chordata > Amphibia > Anura > Ranidae > Lithobates > Lithobates pipiens. Next base: position 335,525,835 of record NW_027507764.1, on the reverse strand, counting down.
TCTGGCTCTTCAGACTGGAACGCTGGCTCTGGCTCTTCAGACTGGAACGCTGGCTCTGGCTCTTCAGACTGGAACGCTGGCTCTGGCTCTTCAGACTGGAACGCTGGCTCTGGCTCTTCAGACTGGAAAGCTGGCTCTGGCTCTTCAGACTGGAACGCTGACACTGGAACTCTGGCACCTCCGGCTGGAACTCTGGCACCAGAACTTCAAGCTGGGACAGATTGGTGGGTGTGTAGGCAGCTTGGGTTAATGGCAGGATCGTTAAGGTTGTGAAAAAATGTAGTTTTTTTCTTTGGCTTAGCCACTGAAGCTCTGTAGGTGACTGCAGGACTGTAGGTAAGGGGTGCAGCAGACTGGAAAGGAGGATTGGGATATGGCAGAGAAGATGTAACAGTAGCTGGGGGAAGATCTTGTGGGTTTGTAGGCAGCAGAGAAGAGGCAAGTGGGTTGAATGCAGGATAGGTACAGGTAGCAAAGACTGGATATAAGTATTTGGTTGGGAGCAGTATGTACTGGGCTGCAACTGAGGTTGACAGGGCTGATGGGGAAACATACATTTGGGTAGGCTGGTGTCTGATGGCAGAGGTGGTTTGTTTGGCTGGGGCTGATTGCACCATGTCAGACCATGCCGAAAGTATAGGTTGTACAAACTGTAGTTTTAAATCTCCCAGTCTAACAAAAGACTGAGCAGACACAATGCACTCAGCAATCACCTGTAGGGAACAGGCTGAGTAGTGGTCACAAAAATCGTCAGGATCATCTTCAAAAAGCCACACTAGAGATACAACCTGATTCACATTATAAGGAGGAGTGAAATTATCATGGCCCTCTGGAATGCACGGCAGGGCCAGCTCAGTACAGATCTTGATCAAAGGCTGCACCTCATAAGCCAACAGATTTGAATGACAGTATCTCTCATAGCATCTACTGTGAAACACAGTGCGTCTGATAAATCAGCGCAATGTTGGGCCTGTTCATCAGGCAGAAATTTAAGCATCTCCTCAAACTGTTCCTTAATGGACTGGGATATGTCAAGAGAAGACCTGTTTGATGTATGGTGGTGCCTCCATGCAAACGAGAAAGACTACACTTTATTCTCAGACAGACACTGCTTTTACTCACATATCGACATGTTTTTGACAGACAAATGGCTATTACAACAAGTAACAAGTGCTTGAATCCACAATATTACGTGGTCTGACCACGGGGCAATTTCTCTGTCATTTAACGAAACAGGTGTCTCCTCTTCCTCCCCTATCTGGCGCTGTAATAATAGACTTCTCCAAAAACCCAAAACTTACTTGACCATCTCTCAGCATATCAAAAACTTTTCTATCAAACCAGTCGTCAGTATCAGACCAATAATAATCAGTCAATAAAAAAAACAAACAAACACACTACACAGGTTTTTAAAGTAGTTTATTAGGCAGCTCTGGGGGTCTTACATAGTTACATAGTTAGTAAGGTTGAATAAAGACATCAGTCCATCCAGTTCAACCTGAGTGAGTGTCTACAATTGTCCCTATCCCTTTACATTGCACACTCACATCAGTCCCTACCCTCAAGGAGCCCATAATTTAAGGTCCCCATTCATATACCAGGGCCAATTTTGGACAGAAGCCAATTAACCTACCTGCATGTCTTTGGAGTGTGGGAGGAAACCGGAGTACCTGGAGGAAACCCACGCAGGTACAGGGAGAACATGCAAACTCCAGGCAGGTAGTGTCATGGTTGGGATTTGAACCAGCGACCCTTTTTACTGCTAGGCGAGAGTGCTACCCACTACACCACTGTGCCGTCTTCTTCCGACTTCTCTGTGCTTTCCGGTTCTTCTCCCGGGCTCCTCAGCTATTTTCTGCCGCTCTCTTGCTAGCGGTGGCCCGGCTTTCTCCTTTGTTGTTGCCGTCTTCTTCTTCCTCTGTTGACACAACGCTCTCTCCCACTGTAATAGGCATAAGGGGCGGGGTCTCCAGGTGACACCACCCGGTGACTCCGCTCCTTATGCCTATATAAGTCGTTGCGCACCGTGTCCACGGCATTACAGCAAGAGAGCCCTTTTTCCTACAGGTAAATGGGTAGGGGTAACCCATACTTATTCACATAGGGTGGTGGGCCAGGATCTGGTGGCCACCTTTTAAAGGGGGCTCCCAGATTCCGATAGGCACAGGACCCCACTGCCCCAAAGTACCCGCCCCCCCATGTTGAGAGCATGAGGCCTGGTACGGTTCGGGGGGGGGGGGTGTTCACTCATCCCCACCCCCTTTCCTGACCTGCCGGGCTGTGTGCTTGGATAAAGGTCTGGTATGGACTTAGGGGGGACTCCAACCCCGTTTTTCCAGTGTGGGGTTTCTCCTGAAAATCCATACCAGACCCTAGGGCATGGTATGCTCTTGGAATGGGTGATTTGACTTTGATCCTACTTCAGCCCATTGAATATCACTGAAGTAGGATCAAAGTCAGACCAAAGTAGTGCAGGGAGCATTTTCAAAGTTGGACCAACTTGTGTTAGACCAGTTAAGATGGCTCCTATAGGGAAATATTGATTTTCACACATCATGAGCTCCCACTGTCAGAGCGTTTTGTCGTACCAGTGTGAACCCGGCTTAGCAACAGATGTTATCACACTCTCAGAGCGTTTGTCGTAACAATGTGAACCCGGCCTTAGCAACAGATGTTGTAGCAGTGTTAGTATCTAAGGCATTAGCAGCAACAGACACATTAACAATAGCCCAAAACAGATTACAGTGCACACATACAAAAATTACATTTATCCTGCAAGGCTAGTTAAAAACTAGGGATGCACCGAATGGGTTTTTTGGTGCCGAAACCGATACCAAAAATGAAAAATACACTAGGCCGAAAACCGAAACCGAAACCGATACCGAAACAGCACCGATACCGAAAATGACTTTTTAAAAAATATTTTTATACAGGAGGTGGTCAGAGACTGGGGACACGGTACAGGAGGTGGTCAGAGACTGGGGACACGGTACAGGAGGTGGTCAGAGACTGGGGACACGGTACAGGAGGTGGTCAGAGACTGGGGACACGGTACAGGAGGTGGTCAGAGACTGGGGACACGGTACAGGAGATGGTCAGAGACTGGGGACACGGTACAGGAGATGGTCAGAGACTGGGGACACGGTACAGGTGATGGTCAGAGACTGGGGACACGGTACAGGAGGTGGTCAGAGACTGGGGACATGGTACAGGAGGTGGTCAGAGACTGGGGACACGGTACAGGAGGTGGTCAGAGACTGGGGACACGGTACAGGAGGTGGTCAGAGACTGGGGACACGGTACAGGAGGTGGTCAGAGACTGGGGACACGGTACAGGAGGTGGTCAGAGACTGGGGACACGTTACAGGAGGTGGTCAGAGACTGGGGACACGTTACAGGAGGTGGTCAGAGACTGGGGACACGGTACAGGAGGTGGTCAGGGACTGGGGACACGGTACAGGAGGTGGTCAGAGACTGGGGACACGGTACAGGAGGTGGTCAGAGACTGGGGACACAGTACAGGAGGTGGTCAGAGACTGGGGACACGGTACAGGAGGTGGTCAGAGACTGGGGACACGGTACAGGAGGTGGTCAGAGACTGGGGACACGGTACAGGAGGTGGTCAGAGACTGGGGACGCGGTACAGGAGGTGGTCAGAGACTGGGGACGCGGTACAGGAGGTGGTCAGAGACTGGGGACGCGGTACAGGAGGTGGTCAGAGACTGGGGACGCGGTACAGGAGGTGGTCAGAGACTGGGGACGCGGTACAGGAGGTGGTCAGAGACTGAGGACAGGGTACAGGAGGTGGTCAGAGACTGGGGACGCGGTACAGGAGGTGGTCAGAGACCGGGGACGCGGTACAGGAGGTGGTCAGAGACCGGGGACGCGGTACAGGAGGTGGTCAGAGACTGGGGACGCGGTACAGGAGGTGGTCAGAGACTGGGGACGCGGTACAGGAGGTGGTCAGAGACTGGGGACGCGGTACAGGAGGTGGTCAGAGACTGGGGACGCGGTACAGGAGGTGGTCAGAGACTGGGGACGCGGTACAGGAGGTGGTCAGAGACTGGGGACGCGGTACAGGAGGTGGTCAGAGACTGGGGACGCGGTACAGGAGGTGGTCAGAGACTGGGGACGCAGTACAGGAGGTGGTCAGAGACTGGGGACGCGGTACAGGAGGTGGTCAGAGACTGGGGACGCGGTACAGGAGGTAGTCAGAGACTGGGGACGCGGTACAGGAGGTGGTCAGAGACTGGGGACGCGGTACAGGAGGTGGTCTGAGACTGGGGACGCGGTACAGGAGATGGTCAGAGACTGGGGACGCGGTACAGGAGATGGTCAGAGACTGGGGACACGGTACAGGAGGTGGTCAGAGACTGGGGACGTGGTACAGGAGATGGTCAGAGACTGGGGACGCGGTACAGGAGGTGGTCAGAGACTGGGGACGCGGTACAGGAGGTGGTCAGAGACTGGGGACGCGGTACAGGAGGTGGTCAGAGACTGGGGACGCGGTACAGGAGGTGGTCTGAGACTGGGGACACGGTACAGGAGGTGGTCAGAGACTGGGGACGCGGTACAGGAGATGGTCAGAGACTGGGGACACGGTACAGGAGGTGGTCAGAGACTGGGGACGTGGTACAGGAGATGGTCAGAGACTGGGGACGTGGTACAGGAGATGGTCAGAGACTGGGGACGTGGTACAGGAGATGGTCAGAGACTGGGGACATGGTACAAAAGATGGTCAGACTGGGGACGTGGTACAGAAGATGGTCAGACTGGGGACATGGTACAGGAGATGGTCAAAGACAGAGGACATGGTACAGGAGGCATCCCCCATTGCAGCCAGTGTGCCCCATTGCAGCCAGTGTGCCCCATTGCAGCCAATGTGCCCCATTGCAGCCAATTGCAGCCAATTGCAGCCAATTGCAGCCAATTGCAGCCACACTGCAGCCCCAGTCCCATTGCAGCCAGTGTGTCCCATTGCAGCCAGTGTGTCCCATTGCAGCTAGTGTGCCATTTTGCAGCCAGCCTGTGCACTGTGTGCAGGGAAGAGAGCCGCCTCCGTCGCCTGTTTGATCACAGCGCCGGGAACATCACAGCTTTCATTTCAATAGCTGTGTGTTCCCGGCCGCGCGCCGTCACACGCAGCCCCTCCCCCTTGTCCGGGCACTTTGATAGACAGATCATCCGTCCAATCCTGCGGATGATCTGTCTATCTAAGTGCCCGGACAAGGGGGAGGGGCTGCGTGTGACGGCGCGCGGCCGGGAACACACAGCTATTGAAATGAAAGCTGTGATGTTCCCGGCGCTGTGATTAAACAGGCGGCGGAGGCGGCTCTCCTGCGCTATACACCCCCCATGATGGGCGTCACCAGGGGCGGGGGGCGGAGCCCCGTCCCCCACCCAGGCCACGCCCCATTTTCGGCTCCATTATCGGCCGTTTTTCTCTTTCGGCAAATTGCCGAAAAGGGCATTTTCGGCCGATATGTTTTGGTGGCCGAAATTTCGGTGCATCACTATTAAAAACACCTGAACATATTCAAAAATACAGGGGTTTGGTCACACTATATGGTCATATAGTGCTAAGCCCACTTACTGCCTCAAAGTACCCCAAATTAGTGGGTCCTACCCTGGTAATAAAATGAAAGATCCTGTGTCTTAACCATGGGAGATAAACTCCTCTATGTGGGAGAACTGAAGGGATTCCTCCAATGCACTGGTGGCCACTAATAAGAGGTAATGAAGAGGGGGAGGGGTGCTCCAGCCCAAGAGACCCAGTCAGGGTCCATACAATATACAAAAACATACTTGGGGGGTACACCCTAAAATGCTTTACATTCAAGATGGTGCTGTTATAAGACCAAAAACAGTACAAAACTGATTACAGCGCACACATAGAAAAATTACATTTATCCTGCAAGTCTAGTTAAAATCACCTGAACATATTCAAAAATACGGGGTTTGGTTACACTATATGGACACACACTCGATCGGTAGACACGATCAGATTTTCAGATGAACGTACGTCGATTTTCTGTTGCATGCTGGACTCATGTCGAAAGTGAAGAGGTTACTCACCATACGAAATCTCTTGTCTGACAGAATACAACTTCAGAAGTGACGTAGTGTGTTGAATAGTTTTGTATGTATTCTTTTGTTTTTGAGTGTGCGTAGTCTTGCTCTTAACAGTGCTAATTAAAACGAAAATCGAATGTTGATTCCACGTACGATAAAAATTTTATAGCCTGAACATCTGATTTTTCGTCTGAAAAAAGCTGACGAAAGCACCATACCAATGATCCGAAAATTGGCAGATCATTTGTCGGACAAAATTTTACTTACGATTTTCATATCGTGTGTATGGGCCTTTAGGCTTCATGCACACTGGGCGTTATGAAAAAGCCAGTAGCTTTACTGTAGCTGTAGAATGCTGCGTTAAAAAATTCAAGTTTTGCAGCATTTTTGCATTAGCGTTTTTTAAACTATACCCCCAAAAAAGTTTATGGCTCAAAGACACTCATAAATGCCAAATAGTCTGCTTTTTTCAGAGTTGAAACACTCTTCCTCATACCCACTAGGTCTGGGGTTTTTTTTCAGCCAGAAAACGCCCCTGCCAAAAACTGCTGATAACAGCCTATGTGTGCATCGACACATAGGATAACATGGAAAATTTTTGTCACCGGCGCAAATATTAATCCAAAATAATGATGATAAAATTAAATTGAAATTGTGATCTGCAGCGGTTAAAAAATCCTATATTATAAATAGGGAAAATGTATGTGTATGAAAGTGTAACTGCGCTGATCCAAAAAGTGCTAGTGCAATATAACCACTGAAACGGTGTCTATAATTTCAATACAACCTATACAATGAAGAGCTATAAACTACAAAATGCAACGTGCCAATAAATCAATCTTAATTTATTGGCATGTTGCACTTCATAGCTCTTTATTGTATAGGCTGTATACAAAGTATAGACACCGTTTCAGTGGTTATATTGCACTAGCAACTTTTGGATAAGAGGATAAGACATAGGATAACATGCTGGGGAGTTCAACGGCTGCAGAAAAAAAAAATGCCTGAAATCAAAAACAGCAGCTGTAAAAATGTCATTCAGCATTTCAGAAGGCAAAGAAAAAACAGTAAGACCTCTTGCACAGATCAGCTTGAAAAAGCTCAGTACAGCTTTTTTTTTTTTGTTACTGAGCTAAAATACAGTCAATAATTTGTAATGTGCCTATACACACGGGCACGTAAACAAGTGCTGCACATTCTTCAGCAAAGAAGAAAAAAGAAGAAGGAAACTCTGCATTTTTGGTCAGTAACTTACTCCTCATGCACACAAATGCAAAGAAAAGGCGCCAAAATGTTAATTTGCATATGGTATAAAATGAGAATAAGTTTGTGTGAAGATGCACGTATCCGCATGTACGTGAAAATGTGCACAAATACATACAAATAAACCCTGCCTTAAATTACATCTGAAAAAAGTAGATGCTCAAACAGGAGTTTAACCACTTCAATACAGGGCACTTAAACACCTTCCTGTCCAGACCAATTTTGAGCTTTCAGCGCTGTCGCACTTTGAATGACAATTGCGTGGTCATGCTACACTGTACCCAAATGAAATTTTTATCATTTTTTTCCCACAAATAGAGCTTTCTTTTGGTGGTATTTGATCACCTCTATGGTTTTTATTTTTTGTGCTACAAATAAAAAAATACCGAAAATTTTGAAAAAAAAAATGTTTTTTTTTGTTTCAGTTTCAAAACGTTGTAAATAAGTATGTTTTCTCCTTCACTGATGGGCACTGATGGGGCTACACTGATGGGCACTGATAAGGCGGCACTGATGGGCACCAATGAAGTGGCACTGATGAGGTGGCATTGATGGACACCGATATGTGGCACTGATATGTGGCACTGATAGGCGACACGGATGGACACTGATAGGTGGCACAAATTGGCACTGATAGCTGGCACGGATTGGCATGGATGGGCGGCACAGATGGGCATGGATAGGTGGCACAGATGGGCATGGATAGGCGGCACAGATGGGCATTAGTTGACCATTGATAGTCGGCACAGGTGGGCACTCATAGGGGGCACAGGTGGGCACTCATAGGCGGCACAGGTGGGCACTCATAGGCGGAATTGGTGTTATACTGTACTAATGGATGCCAGTGCCAAACAATAATGCATGCCAATCAGTGATGCCCATTGTGGGCACTGATTGGCATCCATTATGGGCAATGATTGGCATCCATTGTGCTGACTGGCATCCCTGGTGGTCTAGGGAGGATTACCTTTTGCTGGGCATCCCTGGTGGTCTGGTGGCGTCCCTGGTGGTCCAGTGTGGGCATCCTCGGGGGGGCTGTGCTGATAATCGACCAGCACAGACCCCCCCTGCTAAAGGAGCAGCCGACCGGCTCTCCTCTACTCGCGTCTGACAGACGCGAGTGAGGAAAAGCCGATCACCGGCTCTTCCTATTTACACTGTGATCAGCTGTGATTGGACACGGCTGATCACGTGGTAAAGAGTCTCCGTCGGAGACTCTTTACCGAGATCGTAGTTGCCGGGTGTCAGACTGACACCCCGCAACAACGATCGCCGCGATGCGCGCCCCCGGGGGCGCGCAGCGGTTTTATAATCCTGATCGGACGTCATATGATGTCCGATCAGGATTATGAAACCACTTTGCCACCGTCAATTGCCTATAGGGCGGGCGGCAAGTGGTTAATGTGCAAAAGGCCTAAATGGTTCAATGGATTGGACACAGGAGTACACACTGAGCCGAAAAAGTCCATTTGATATAATGAATAGTCGCTGCCTTTGGCCTCTTGCACACAGTACTGATGTTTGAGCTTCTGCTTTTTTAGATGTAATATCAGGTGTTTTTTTTGTGCATATTTGCATGTATCTACGCATTTGCGTACACAATACCTTCCTAGGGAAAATTCAAGCATATATACGCTCATAAAATTTTTGGGGAAAGACTCCTCGCTTAGGATCAGACAAGGTGTGCAGCCTCCCCTAATAGCCCCCCTAGGGGGCTAGTTAATAAGAGTAAGTGAAGTGGGGTAGATGGCGCTACCTATACTTAGGGGAAACCTATTCCCTGAGTTACAAACTATGTGCACCTTTACACACTATAGTGCTCAGATAATCAGATAGTGATGCCACAATCATATATGTGGTCTACAAATGAAAGTGCGACTAAGCCAGAGCAATAATAACATATAAATGGTAAGTATCCAAAATGAATTACTCCTGTGTATGTAAAAAAATCAATACCATAAAATATACCCAAATTCATCAAAAAATTATATGTGTATCAACAAAAAGTCCAAATATTAAAAAGTCCCAAAAACAGTGTTAATAATGTGAAATAAGTGAAGCTCCAAAATGGCCAAGTGTTCAAAATGACCAAGTGACTTTTGTGCTCAACAGATCAGGGGACTCCTGTGCTCCCCTTTGTGGGTCCCCACTCACCAGCTCCCATTACCTTTGTAGGGGTGATAAGCGTATATGGATAACCGTGGGTGATTTCCCTTGATGGCTTTTCTAGTGGTCGTCCCGTAGCCTATCGTGACGTCCCTCACTGGTTTTTCCAGCTGTTCCACCGGAGCAGGGTATCTGAGCCTGTGCTTTGTGGGGTTGGAAGCTCTCTGTGTTAAAATTCAGACCTTGTTTTAAGTACTGGTGTGTCTGTATTGCCTGCCTCCAGAACGGTCATTAAAATGTGACTCAGGACTTGCACAGCCGAGGCTCTATACTGCCACCATGTGGCTTCTCCACTGTATCTGCAGCCTCTTTTGCACAGTTCACAGAAACGGAATCCTCAACCGCACAAAGATTGCTTACCCTTTCTCATTGAAACTTCCTGGCCTCCTTCTCCTCCATATAATTCAGAGGAAAATGCAAATGAACGTCCCTGCAGGGGAGACTCCAGCTCTGTAAAATAAACTTTAAAGGAATATTGAAGGCAAGTTTAAAAAGTTTAAAAAAATAAAACTAAAATAAAAAACATGTTATATTTACCAGCTCTGTGCAATGGTTTTGCACAGAGTATCCCTGATCCTCCTCTTCTCGGGTACCCTGCCGGCGCTCGTGGTTTGTCCCTCCTGATCTGTCCCTCCTGCCAAGTGCCACCGGAGAAAAACGTTTGTTATGGGGCACCCAAGCAGGCTTGCTCTTGAGCCTTTGCTCTGCGTGTCCATTCAGACACAGAGCCACAGGCCCTGTGTCCTCTCTCTTCTCATTGGAGAGAGAGTCCGTGGAGACCTGAAGCTTTCGTGCACATCACTGGATTGCAATGGGGCCCAGGTAAGTATATAGGGAGGTAGCTGCACAAAGAAGGTTTTTTACCGTCATGCATATGTAGCGCCGGCTCCTGAAGAGCATGCGCTATGCGTTTTACTCTATTTAAAGTTCATAGAACTGCAGTTTGGTTTTGGGTTTAATTATACCAAATTATGGTTTCAGTACCAGTCTAGCTGGATTGGACTGTGTTCTGCTTGGCCACAGGTGGCGCTGTCATCACTGGCAAGTGTGAGAACGCAGTTCAGCTGGGCCCATTGAGTGCCACTTTTTCTTGGAACCAGCCCAGTGGGAGTGTCATCCTGCTGTGCACTCTGGGAGAGGGTACTTAAAGTACTAACATCACGTGCTTCTGGGGTTCTGGTCCAGAAGATCTTTCTGTCTGTTTGGTCCTGGTCCTCCTGACCAGCCCCCATGGCTCTCATGGCCTGGGGTGCGGATCCATCCAATTCCGAGTCTCGGGGCTGGCTAGCCCGAGGCAAAGTAACTGGAAGGAGGATTCAAAAGGTGTCTCATCTGTGAAGAGGCTCAGCAACTGAGGAAGCAACCAGGGGAGGACTCTTCGGGAGAAGGCCACGTTTAAGGCTGGCTTCTCAGAAAGAGTCTGGAGGCTTAGTTGAAAGACACCAAGTGAATCTACACTCGTGTGGGATCGCCGGACCGGTTGCAAGATACTGGTACCGTATGAGGGCTCTCTAAATTTGTCTACATCCTTCAGTGTTCTACAACAAGTCTGTGGCAGTGACTTTATTCACAAACGTTCTACCTGCAAGTCTGTGGCAGAGGCGTTGCTTTATCTGAACACTCTATCGACTGCTAGGCCTAGTGAGAGGAGGTCTATCCGGTAGCTGTGAGAATTCAGTTGTGAGTGGCTTGTCTCTGGATTTATATAGTGAGAGACTTCCTATTTTGAGCAGTTCCAAGAGTACCTGAACTTTCTACCTAAACCCTCTAACCCTCATTGAGAGACTGTTTTGTCTACTCTTTTTTTGCGAAGTAAAATCCCAAAAGCGGATCTAGTGTCAATTTCTACAATTCTTTGGGCCATCTGCCTCGGGAATCCCCTAGATGTACACGAGGTCAAGAAGGTAACGGTAAGCCCAACAAAATCAGCCGCTCCTTTGGGGGTCAATGCTACATGTGGGGGCTCATCCGGGATTTGCCGTTACCCCTCGCAACGAAAGAACTGTACACGTGGTAACTACAGGGTAGAGGGTTAAATTTTTTTCGGACTGTGTCATTTTGTGAAAAATGACTGACATCCACTGTTGGCATATAAACTGTGGGCGGAGTTGGAAAAAGCTTGCAAGTTGCGTGACCGGAGGAGCAAGTGGGAGGAGTCTTGCCTGTATCCTCTCCCTACACGAGGCACCGTGGGAGAGGGTCGTAGGAGAGAGAGGAAGGAGGTTGTGCTTTGTTGCGGAAGCAGAAGAGAAAAAGATTTTTAGAGTTTGGTATGCTTTGTGGAAAGTGTGAAGGACTGATCACAAGCCCTCGGCCATTTGTTCGCTGCCTCGGCTGTGGAGAGTACCTTTTTAAAGTGGAGCAGCCCATCGTGTCACCGAAGGCCTACCGCATGGACTGGGCAACGGGTGTGGCTACTGAGGAGTCTGTCGTCTATGCTCCTTTGGTGAGGCCTACCACAGCTACGATGCCAGTTGCTGTCAGCATCCCGGAGGGAGATGTGACTACTACTACTACTACTACTACTACTTTAAGATTAAGAGTTGGACTCTCTTTCTGATGCTGGGGATGATGACCTCTTTGAGACAATGTCCCAGGAGATGCTTTGGGCTAACGCGGATGATGTTGCTGCGACCTGTAGTATGTTCGGGTTGGCCCTAAATTTGGAGAGTGTATCGCCATGGGCAGAAACCCAGACCACCATAGATTTCCCTCTACCTAAACCTGTTAACTTGCGTGTAACCAAGAAAAACTCTGTTGCCGTGGTGCGCAAGTCCTCCAACTCATGTTTGCCTCCCAGGGATGGGAATGTGAGAGCTCCGCCTAAACTCGCACGGTCTCAGCAGCTGCTTAACAAGCGGGTGGCAACGGAGTATGGGTTAGAGTTCCCGTATGTGCCCTAGGAGATTATGGAAATGATCGAGAGAAACCGCGAAAAATGGTATGCAGAGGATGCCTGGAACTACCTGAACGTTCCAAAACCATTCAGGAAAAGTGTTTGCTCCGGACATGTACGAGCGCTTAACCGGTTGCCTCCAACACTGGAGCTATGGAATGCACATCTATGCGGACAAGGTTGTCATTTGTAGGCCAGGTAGAGACAATGTGGTCTATTTCATAACCACCGTAGATGCGCAGGGGAAAGCACTGACTCTGCCGGATCCGAGGTTCTACTGGTAAAACAGATACCAGAACTGGTTCTTTTGCTTTGGAAGTTTCTTTTTTTTCTTCCCTTTTACTTGAATTCAAGGACTGTGGGTAGTCATTTAGATGTTTAGGTTCCCAAAGAAACTCCACGTTAAGATTTTCTATGCACCACAGTACTTGTCTCGAGGGAAGGACTGGCACTTAATTACTCTCACCACTAGGTGGTGTGGGTTTGCCAAAAAAAATGTTAGTTTTCTGGCTCCCTAGCTTGAAAGTTTTAAGCTTAGAAGTGAGAGACTCATCATTGATGTGATGAGACCCTGCCTTCTAGGAACATTGTGTGTTTTGTTGTTTTGTGTGTATTTGTTTTACAGGAGTACATCTATCAAGCTGCCAGACAGTGGGTGGTATAGATAGTTAGGAATTGGGTTGTATGACATGTAACTTGCTTGTGTTTACCGTTAAACATGTTATATTGCTCAAAGTTCTTTGTTGTTTTTTCCTTCCTTTTCCCCATTTCAAAATTAAAGTTCAGGTACGGTACTCAATTTTTCTAGGATTAGAAGTTTTTTTTCTTTCTTTCTCAGACGATGAGGACATTGTCTAAATGGGAGGGGGGGGGGGGTATGTAGCGCCGGCTCCTGAAGAGCATGCGCTATGTGTTTTTCTCTATTTTAAGTTCCTAGAACCACAGTTTGGTTTTGGGTTTAATTATACCAAATTATGGTTTCAGTACCAGTCTAGCTGGATTGCACTGTGTTCTGCTTGGCCACAGGTGGCGCTGTCATCATTGGCAAGTGTGAGAACGCAATTCAGCTGGGCGCATTGAGTGCCACTTTTTCTCGGAACCAGCCCAGTGGGAGTGTCATCCTCCTGTGCACTCTGGGAGAGGGTACTTAAGGTACTGACATCACGTGCTTCTGTTGTTCCAGAAGATCTGTATGTCTGTTTGGGCCTGGTCCTCCTGACCAGTCACCCATGGCTCTCATGGCCTGGGGTGCGGATCCATCCAATTCTGGGTCTCGGGGCTGGCTAGCCCGAGGCAAAGTAACTGGAAGGAGGATTCAAATGGTGGTCCGGTGCCGTCTTCTGTGGAGAGGCCCAGCAACTGAGAAAGAAACCAGGGGGGGACTCTTCGGGAGAAGGCCACGCTGAAGGCTGGCTTCTCAGAAAGAGCCTGGAGGCTTAGTTGAAAGACACAATTTGTCTACATCCTTCAGTTACTACAAGTGTTCTACAAAAAGTCTGTGGCAGAGACTTTATTCAACAAGTGTTCTACAGCAAGTCTGTGGCAGAGGCGTTTGCTTTATCTGAACACTCTATCGGCTGCTAGGCCTAGTGAGAGGAGGTCTATCCGGTAGCTGTGAGAATGCAGTTGTGAGTGGCTATTCTCTATTCTATAGTGAGAGACTTTCTATTCTGAGCAATTCCAATAGTACCTGAACTTTCTACCTAAACCCTCTAGCCCTCATTGAGAGACTGTGTTTTGTCTACTCTTTTTTGCGAATAAAAATCCCAAAAGAGGATCCAGTTTCTACAATTCTTTGGGCCATCTACCTCGGCAAACCCCTAGACGTATACAAGGTCAAGAAGGTAACAGTAAGCCCAACAAAATAAGCCGCTCCTTCGGGGGTCAGTGCTACACATAGAATGCATGAAGATTAAAACCTTGAGCCTTTAGAACCACTTTAAAGTCCTGTTGCCACCAACAGATCCCTCCTGGAATACACACTCCCGCTGTTGCTGCAGGGGAATAGATGCAGACCCTTTTGTAGCAGATGTCACTTTCATTGTCACAGGCTGCGCATCCAAGGAATTTCCAGCATGCAGGGAATTTTCTGCTTTTACATCAGACTTGCCCACCACATTACCCACACCCTTAGAACTTTCACCTGGCAGATTCTTACACAAAAGATGTCTCTCCAGGATGCTTCCTGGCAGCTGCAAGTGTAGCAAAGTCCTCCAAAGGACTAATGGTGATCTCCAGAGTCAGGGATAGCTGACATCCATCTTTGTAGAGTTGGTTATAAGACTTTGTGGGTGTGATGCAAGATGGAGTGATGGGCGCCAGACACTTTTTGAATGCAAAAGAGATTTATTGTCTTAACAGAACTGTGGGAGAGAGGGTTAGGGCCAGGACACCCTTAAGTAGATGCAATGATAATTGGCAGACTCCGAGACTTCTATAGGTAGACAGCTATAAAGGGGAAGGCCTCCAGCCAGACACCTGTATAGGTAGGACCGATGCCTCATATGGCAACAAATCGTGTAACAGTCACTAACGGTAGTTGTACTTGACTATTGACAACCTTTCATCCAACTTTTCATCCACGTTAGCTGAGAACTAGAAGTCCTCCTGGTAAGCCACATGTCCAGAGGCTGAGCAGAGCAAAACAAGTACGCCATTACCATCCTTTAATGGGGTCTGTGGAAAGAAGCGACATGACAATATCATTTAGAGTGGACCTCACATCCAATATATCTTTTCATAATAAACACATGTATGCTCAGTAATGTATCCAAGTTAACACTTCCAGGTATTACAGATCATAGCACTTCTCCGAGCATTGCATTTCAGAAGGACGGTATCTTTGCTCAGGCATAAGCCAGGGTCTTCATCTTCTTCCCAGATTGAAGTGCTGGCCCAGAGATTACACAATCATGTAAAACCTGGTGCCTGTGCAGTCCTTAGTGGTGTTAACAAAATGTCCAACACAAATCAGCCTGTGACTTAATTAGCTACATTGGAGGTCAAATAGACCAATCCATAGCAACGATATACACCATCTACTTCCTATCATTTCAAATATAATGAATCAGTGATATCATTTTTCAATCACATTCCACACCTATGCTCTGGCCAACGCTGTATCCTGACCTAGGCCGACAAGGCCCAGGCCTGTGGCAGCACTTTGCAGGGGGGCAGCTTGGAAAGAGTCCCAGCTAGCTTGCACTACACTCTTAGTTTAGTGGCAATCTTATGGGGTGGACTGGGCTGAGAGGCAAATTAGTCTAGCGCCCCATAAAATGGCTGCACTGCTTCCGGTATGCGGGCGGCTGGCAATCCGCAACTGTGGGGGGGGGGGGCACCACCTCTAATTTTGACTGTCCTCTCATCCTGGACCACAAACCTTCCTCACCGCTTTGTGTTTTCTGCTGCACCATTGGCATGGTTATATCTTCTTAGTCCTCTCCATAAAATTATCAGAAATTTGTGCTTAAAGTAGAACTATAGGCAATACTTTTTTTCTTTAATTTTGGATAGAATAAGGGAGGGTCATAGCCCCTGTCAGTTTATTTTTTACCATCCCTGCCCCATTGCAGAGATTTCCCTTCACTTCCTGCCCCATAGCTAAACAGGAAGTGAGAGAAAAGCCCTCAGAACTAGTGTCCCCATTTGAAAAATTCAGTGCGGGTCTTAAACAGCAAGGGGTGTAGCCTTGACATGAAGGGGTGGGTCATATTTAAATTAGGGGGTGCACAAGTTTAGTCAGGCCTAGGGCAGCACAAAACCTAAATACACTACTGGTTCTGGCACCAATACACTTGCCATATCCATGCAGCGCATGGCATTATCTTCTCAATTAAACCCATCCAAAAAGCATGGTTACATCCAATACCAGGGGGTCACCAAACTTAATAAGCAAAGTCAGTTCACTTTGGACTTTAGGGAGGGCGGCTGTGGCCAGAGGGATTATAAAATGCCCTAGCATCACAGCAAGTGGACAATACCTCAAGCTTGGTGATCAGTGAGAGGACAAAGATTACATACGGCCTGTGGACAGTAAGGGGAGGAATTGTGGCCCATTGTTGGTGTCAGTGGGAGGAATAGTAACCCATTGTTGGTGTCAGTGGGAGGAATTTTGGCCCATTGTTGGTGTCAGGGGGAGGAATTGTGGCCTATTGTTGGTGTCAGTGGGAGGAATTGTGGCCCATTGTTGGCGTCAGTGGGAGGAAATGTGCCTCAAGGGCGAAATAAAGGCAAGCAAAGCAGCTTCCGGCTCACGGGACCCAGTTTGGAAACCACTGTCCTATACAGTCCTTAGTATATGACTGGTCATATTGCAGTCATTGTGTCTCCCAATTCTGTATGTTAAATAAAAAGATAAAAGTAATAGAATAAAAAAATATAAAATCTGTTTTGGGTGGACTGATTATATTAGACTTATAGGAAGCTCAGGGTGGCTTTAGTTAGCCCGAAGAAGTATCACTAAAGGTGTGTAAAAGCCACAGATGGTTATGATGACACCATGCAGTTTTTATAATGCCTAAAGCTTTCAATACCCAAAATTCACATTTCTTAGATAAGAGAAGAAGATCTTTTTCTGGGACCCAATCCTAATCACTGCAGCCGTCTTTGTATCTAGGGCCTTTATATCTATAGGAAACTCCATGAAGATGGCAGGGGGTACATTTTACACCAGAGGAACTTTACGTATATAAAGGAAACAATTACAGAAAAGCCGAGCCCTCTATATATGCTTTAGCTTTAATGAAAGGGATGAAATTACTAGGACATTCTGATGTTACCGGTCTCAAAATGTGAATTAAGAGAGCCGATGATTGTAGACGCGATGAGATAAAGGTGATCAGCTTGGCGTGGACTGCAAAGAATCACACAAACAGCATGAGATATGACCACTGACTTTATGGCTGGAAGTACCGTGTTTCCCCGATAGTAAGACACCCCCGATTGTAAGACGTATCGGGAGTTTCAGAGGGGTCGGCTAATATAAGCCGTACCCCGAAAGTAAGACATATGTCTTACTTTCGGGGAAACACGGGGGTATTGCCGCCTCCCTCTCATCTAGCTGCGCGCCGCCTCCTCCCCACGTCCGCACCGTCCCCCTCTCCATACGTCGCCGCGTCTGCCATTTCCCTCTGATCTTAATGAGCGCCGCCTCCTGCCCACGCCTGAGCCTGCACTTGTCACTGCCGCCTCCTGCTTAAAATACGGTAATGCACACAGTATTAATCATACATCAGTAAAACATACACACTGGCATACTGGGGTATCATCTGCTGTATGTAACCCAGTGGGTATCAGCAGGTGTCACACTGGATTAAATACAGCAGGTGGTACTGTATCACACTGGGTTAGATACAGGTGTAGGTACAGGTTTGCATTTTGCTGTGCCCACATGAGCTGTTTGACGGCTTAGGACGCGCCTAACGTATGCAAATTTACTCGGGCACGTCCCTACTCCAAAGAAACCCCCCCCCCCCCCGCCCGTCACAGAAGGTAAAATGCATATACACTTAAAAAAACACATTTTACACAGTTTTTTTAGCTGTCAGTGCCCCTTTAACTGCGGGATGCGGACGGTTAGAGCGGGATGAGCGGAGGGATGTGGAGGCCGCGGGAGCAGCAGTAATGTTTTCCACTGTTCGTTCTTACCATTTTTCATTGTTTTACATGTTATGCAATGTTGTAACAAGACATTCTTGGCACTTCCTTTTATAAAACTGTTTTGTGGTGAATACAATACTGTTCAGGTTGTTAATAAATGTTAATTTTATGGTTAAAACAAAAAATTTGACAATTTTTCCAATATAAGACATACCCCGAAAGTAAGACATAGTGGGGCTTTTGGGGATAAAAAGAAAGTAAGACACTGTCTTACTTTCGGGGAAACACGGTAGTTTCATTTCCAGTCACATGGTGTGTGGCCTTATATAGACTCTGTTTGTGTACCTTCTCTGCCATCTACTGGTTATTAATAGAATAGAAGGGAGATATTTAGCAATAAAATAAAAAAAAATGAATATGTACTTTGCTTTGGGGTGTCTGTTTTGTGACCATATAAACCCCAGTCCATCACACTCTCCCCTCCTTCAGTTAATGGCTCCCGACATTAAACTCAATTGGTATCTGAACACTATTTAGTGATTTAAGTAACCCAAATAGGTACTTGTTGCCACCAAGGAGCTACGTTAACTACCTGGCATGTCATGGGAGTAGCTAGCATTGTAGGAGTTTGTATGGTGTGAATCTGACTTGGTATGTATCTTGGCTGACCTAGTGTGTCATATGTAAAAATATCTTTAGGCTTAGCTTGTCTGGTAGATCTTCTGACAGGAGTTGAGTCTTCTCCATCAACATCATTGTCCATTTGCATATCTTGGTTCACAGGTAAGTCTTGACTTAATGAGGGTAATTCTGCAGTGTCTAGTCCCACCATGTCTGTAGCCCAGATTTGGTCGCCCAACTACTGTTCCATCATTTTGTTCTTGTTCAAGATTGGGTGTGGTAGTTGTAGGATAGAACTCTTCAGCAGAAACTCTTAATGGGATTTTCTGTACGTTTTGAGAGTTTTGTTGAGACCCAACACAATCATGACTTTCTGTAGTCTCTGGTATACAAGGATAATACCATCTTTCTTCATCTGAACATTCCTCCTCCTGGTCCAGATACATTCTGGTATCCTTTCTGTTACTTGATTGTCTTTGTTTCATCTGTACTCTTGGAATGTGTCCTTCAATTGGTAGGTCATTTACTTGTAGTAAAAGATTTCTGTGCAGTACTCGAATAGTCTTTTTACCACTTACAGGCTGAATTTTGTACACAGGCCCATCTTTGACTCTTTCTACCACTTTGTGTACTGATTCTTCCCAGTATGAACGAAGTTTACCAGGTCCTCCTCTTTCAGAGAGATTTCGTACTAAGACCCGATCACCCGGTTGAAGAAGTGCTCCTTTTATCTTTTTGTGTCATAGTATTTCTTCCCTTTAGCAGATGATTTTTGGCTATTCTCGAATGCGATTTTGTAAGCTTCTTGCATTCTAGATGCCCGTTTCTGAGTAAATGTTGGTTGACTTTCTGATTCCTTTTCCAAATTTAGGTTGAGCATTAGGTCAATTGGCAAACGAGGAGATCTTCCATACAATAGAAAGAATGGCGAGTATCCTGTAACTTCATGCCTGGTGCAATTGTATGCATGAACTATATGTGGAAGATATTCTTTCCAATCTGACTTTTTCTCTTCCTCTAAGGTGCGAAGCATCTGTAACAAAGTACGGTTCAGTCTCTCCACTGGGTTACCCTGTGGATGGTATGGAGTAGTTCTTGAATGAGAAATCCCTGCTAATCGTTGCAATGTCTGAAATAAGTTGTTTTCAAATTCTCTTCCTTGATCATGGTGGAGTTTCTCTGGATAGCCAAAACGTGGTATGAAAGATCTTTTCTGCCGCCGTTTTTCCAGATTTGTTCTTAGTTGGATACGCTTGTGCAAAGCGTGTGAAATGGTCAACTATTACAAGTATATACTCATATCCTCCTTTGCTTTTCTCCAAGTGAAGATAATCAATGGATACTAACTCCAAAGGTGAACTGGTAGTAATCAAACCCATAGGTGCTCTTTTGGTGATATTTGGACGCTTTTGTTTGATGCAGCTGCACTTCTTCAGCACATATTCATCAATGTCTTTTTGCATAAATGGCCAGTAAAATCGTTCACAGGCTAGGTGGGTTACCTTGTCAGTACCAATGTGACCCATGTCATCATGAAGATTTCTTAAGACCAATGGTTTTAACTTTTCTGGTAGAACTAGCTGTTTTAGGGTTCCAGAGTGTCGGTAGAGGATTCCTTCATCGACTCTTAGTTTATTCCATTCATGTATCAAACATCTTGTTTTGCTGGTCATACTCTCCTTTTCTTTGTGGTTTGGAATCCAGTCGTTCTCCTTAAGCCAGACCACTTCTCTAATGTTGATATCGTCTTGTTGTAATGCTCTGATATTCTCCTGAGTCATTGGGCAGATTGTCTGTCCTTTCAGCAATTCTTCGGCCACATCACTTTCTGAGTGAAGAGTCAATGAAGCCACCCATAGTGCCTCTTCTTTGTCAACAGCTTTGCTCCCTTGCCACATAGCTGACACAACCTCAGATGGTACAAGCTCTGTGTACTCACTCAGATTCTTTGTGAGTTCCACCGGAAATCGTGACAGTGTATCTGCGTCTGCATTCTGTTTACCTGGCCTGTACTTGATATTGAAGTGGAAATCGGCCAACTCGCCAACCCAGCGATGACCCACAGCATTCAGTCTGGCAGTACTCAATACATATGTCAATGGGTTGTTGTCTGTGTAAACAGTGAATGTTGGAGCGTAGTACAAGTAATCTCTGAATTTGTCACAGACTGCCCACTTGAGAGCTAAAAACTCAAGTTTACCAGAGTGAAGATGGTAATTGCGCTCTGCTGGAGTCAATGTTCTGGAGCCAAACCCAATAACACAACGTTTTTCTCCTTGTCGTTGGTACAGTACAGCACCTAGGCCTTCATTGGAAGCATCAGTGTGTAAGACGAAGGGTAAGTCAAAATCAGAGTATGCTATTATTGGTGGATTGGTTAGCATGTCCACCAGTCTGGATACTACAGCTTGATGTTTGGGTGTCCATTGAATCGGTGTTTTAGATGGCACTTGTGCTTTGTTCCCGTTTTTCTTTGTAGATTCCCTCCGATTGTTTTTGGGGGTGGATGTAGCAGATTCTTTCTCAGTGTTCTGCAAAAGTTCATACAGTGGTTTAGCAAGTCAAGAGAAATCTTCAATGAAGGACCTGTAGTAGTTCAGGAATCCTAACAAAGATCTGACTCCTCCCACGGTTTTTGGTTCTTTCCTTTTCAAATGCAATACCGCTTCAAGATCTTTTGGGTCAATTTTTATGCCTTCTTCTGACACCATTCGTCCAAGGTATCGAATCTGTCCTTTAAAAAGTTCACACTTCTTCGGTCTAAGTTTGATACCATGCTCACGCATTCGACTAAGCACTTGCCTAATATCATTGACATGCTCCTGAAAAGTTTTGGAGTAGCAAAGTACGTCATCCAAGTATGGAGAACAACATTCGTCTCTGATGCCCTCTAATGCCCCGTACACACGAGAGGACTTAATTCCGAAGGAGTTCCCAACGGAGTTCCGCCGGAGTTCCGCCGGAGTTCCGACAGAGTTCCGACGCAACGGACTTGCCTACACACGATCACACTAAAGTCCGCCCCTCTGGTCCGCGGTGACGTACACCAGGTCCGACGAGACTATAAAACGGAAGTTCAATACCAAGTGCGCCACCCTTTGGGCTCCTTCTGCTAATTTCGTGTTTATCTCGTGTTAGTAGAAGTTTGGTGAGAGACGATTCGCGGTTTTCAGACTCGTATTTTTCAGAACGTTTTTCACTGCTTTTCAGTTTGTGCTTGTGAGGTTTGTATCTGTTTTTTAGTGCGTGTAGTCAGTTCGTGTCTGTATTTTGCAGTGCGATCTAACTGCGCTCGCTGACTTTCAGCTCGCTCTTCACAGGCCTTGCTGTTCTTCAGTGACGTCTGTTAAGTTCGCTCTGACAATCCGACCGTTTTGAAGCCATGTTGCGTGTACGTACTCGTCGTCGAGTTCGTGCTTTGCTTGCGCTTGGTGTTGTAGTTCATTCTGCAACCCAAGAACAGTCCTTGGACGGGGTGTTGAGGAGTTCATGGACGAAGAATTGGTTGCTCCAGCGTGACCAGTTCTCGCACATGCCTTTGCTTCGTGAGATCCGGGAGAATAATCCTGATGATTTCAGGAATTATCTCCGGATGACGGACCCCGTTTTTCACCGTCTGCTGGCTTTGCTGACCCCTTATATCAGCAGGCAGGATACCTGCATGCGGCAAGCCATCACTCCGGAGCAGAGGCTCGTCGCCACGTTGCGCTACTTGGCGACAGGGAGAAGACTTCAGGACTTGAAGTTCTCGACAGGCATCTCCCCCCAGGCTCTGGGGATCATTATCCCAGAGACCTGTTCTGCCATTATACAGGTCCTGCAGGAGGACTATATTAAGGTAAGATTTTAGCATTTAACATCACATTTTATTGTCTTTAATGTTTGCTAATGCCTTGTATTTCTTTCCTCAATCTCTAATTACCATGATTGCAATATGCTGTGAATGTCCCCTTTGTCCTCATGCATGCTGCAATCTTTTAATGCTCCTTTTTTCTTTTTCATGCATATTTGCCTTCATTAAACCTCACCAACATGCTATGGTAGGCCCATATCCACCTAGTCTAGTCACTTAAAATGTCTTTTGTCAGCTCCATTCTATTGCTTTATCCTAAAACCAAACATTTTAAAGCTTATTCCAAATGGTCTGTGTCCCCTTAACTGAATCCCCCCCCCCCCCCTTAATAGTATCCCAAATGGTCTGTGTGTCCTTTAACTGGATCCCCCCCACACACACTTAATATAATTCCAACGAGTCTGTGTGTCCTTAAATTAATGTTGAATTATATATTGTATTTTTAACACACTTCAACCCTGGAATGATTTTCCCCCCTTCCTGACCTTCATCACTTTTTTGGGTGATTTGGCAGTGCGTTGTTTGAATTGACAATTGTGCGTCCTTGTAACATGGCTCCTCCTAGTAAATTATCTTCATTTTATTAGCACAAAGCGATTTTGTATTTGGTTGTCTTTGATCACCTCTGCTTTTTTAGTTTTGGTGATTAACCACCAACAAACCCAAAATGCATTTTTCTAAATATGCTTTTTTTTCTCTCTTTTCGCTCTAAAGAAAGATAGTCACAAAAATATATCACCATGATTTTTTGGGACATCATTTGATGCTGATACGTAGTCTTTTAGTAAACAAAAATGTGTTAAAATGAATCACAATTTAAGCGTTTCTTGATTGTTTTTTTTTAAAGTTCTATCGTTTAGTAAATATGGTCTATTTTGCTGGCATTTGTAAAATCTTGCCATTTTTGAAAATAGTAATGGCGTTGCTAACCGTTTTTTTTTTTGTTTTTTTTTTTGTTTTTTTTTCTGGTGACTGCCACATTATGGCGGACACATTGGCCAATTTCCATACATTTTTGTGACCATTGTCATTAATACAGTGATCAATGCTGTCCAAAATTGTCTTGATTACTGTAAAAATGTCACATGCAGTGAAGGTGTTTTATTAAGCACAAGGGGGCCAAGGAATGGTTTAAAGTGTGTTCTGGGTGAGTGTTTTTCTTAACTGTCTGGGGGATGGGCTAGCAGTGACATGACCCTGATCACTGCTCCCAATGACAGGGAGCAGACGATCGGTGTCATGTGACTAGGCAGAAGCGTGAAATAAAGTTTGTGTTGTAATGTACAATGTTTAATGTGCCAAAGTACTTATTTTGTTTTTTTTCTGCTTTTTGCCTCCCCAGTTTCCTTCATCGCCACAGGAATGGCAGACTGTGGCATCCCATTTTGCCACCCGGTGGGACTTTCCTAACTGCGGTGGTGCCATAGATGGGAAGCACGTCCACATTGTGCCACCACCCCATTCGGGGTCATACTTTTTTAATTACAAGGGGTTTCACAGTATTGTGTTAATGGCGGTGGTGTCGGCACAGTATGAATTTCTCTATGTGGACGTGGGGAAGAATGGCCGCATGTCGGATGGAGGAGTCTTCGCCCAGACGGAGTTCTACCGCCGTCTACAGACAGGTGGCCTGGGCTTGCCACCTGATTCGGAGAATGTGGAGGAACTACCCTTTGTATTCATTGCGGATGAGGCTTTTGCTCTTGACAACCACATAATGCGGCCATTCCCCCAAAGAGCCCTCACCCCGGAGAGGAGGGTTTTCAACTACCGGCTGGCCAGAGCGAGAAGAGTGGTGGAAAATGCTTTTGGAATAATGGCCAGCCGGTTCCGTGTATTTCTGACGGATCTCAACCTAGCGGAATACAAACTGAACTATGTCATCCTTACGTGCTGCATTTTGCACAACTTTTTGCACAAATATTCCAATACATATTTATCAGGAATAATGCCGGAGGCTGGAGTTGGGCCAGAATCCATGACAGGCCTGGATACTGGCCGTACTGGCTTGGCCCCCCAAAGTGCACGGGAAGTGCGTGAAAGATATGTGACTTATTTTAATGGTAGGGGGGCCATTGCAATGCCACCCAATATTTAATTTTAAAAAAGAGGAAAATAATAAAATAACCTCAAATCTGAAATGTGTTTTCTTGCTTGCTTTTGGTTTGTGCTGTCTCCTATGTTATCCTAGTGCACTTGTAGTGCCAAGTGTATTTTCATTAAATTCAATAAGGCCCATTGTCACTGGATACACAAAATCCCTTTTCCCAAACTGGTATTAAGCATTGAAAGAATACGCCACACATTCTTGATTATTCAAAATTTTAATTTGGCCACATTCACATGTGCCATTGAATATTTAGTGATCTAAAATTTTTTTGGGGTTTATTTAACTTTCTTTGCCAAACATTTTTTGGTTTCCTTTTTTTTCAATTTTTTATAAACTTTTTTTTTTATTTTTTTTTTTGGTGGTTTTTATTTTTCTAGAAAAAATATGAAAAATGTATAAAACAACAATCAGCCACAATCGTAAAAATTGGTGAAGTAAAACAATCTTTGAACTAAAACAAGGGAAATGAAGAACATGATCGATATTATGGAGAAACGGATTATATTCTCCCCAAAATATCGATCATGTTCTTCATTTCCAGCTGCATATTGTCAATCTGAGTCTTCATGAGATCCAGGCTAGTTCGCATGTCATCTAGTTCCCCATTCCAGCCCATTATCTGGCCAATCAGCCTTTGTGCGCTGTCACTGGAAAATGGGGCCCTTTCCACAAACAGAACATCACCTACAATAGATGGGAAAAAATTGGGTCAAAAATTAGGCAGTCATACATGGATTTCAACAAGCTGGGGTGTCAGACACTCACCTGGTGGGGTGCCCAGCTCCCCTACTTCCTCCACCTCTCCTTCCTCAACCTCTCCTTCCTCGACATCCTCGGGGGGGGCACTGGTGCTTGGAAATGTGTCGCTTTCCACAACCACAACATCACCTAAAATAGATGTAAAAACATGTGTTTGGAAATATGCAGGTATACATCGATTACCTGAAGCTGTGGTGTCAGACACTCACCTGGTGGGGTGCCCATCTCCTCTCCTTCTTCCACCTCTCCTTCCTCCACATGCACATCCACGGGGGGGATGGGGCTAACCTCACATTCCTGCTGGCAAGGATGGCGGTCCCTGGGATCCTGCTTTGTGAGGCTTTTCTCCCCTATGAGAAATTAACAAACCAAAAGGTATACTTTAGCACACAGATATTTAAGGCCAGAACTAGGAAGATGAAACCTTGATTAGAAGTGTTGTACAATTGTCGGTTTATGAAGAGATGCAAAATGTGAAGACATGAGAAATCAATTCACTTTGCCAAAAAAGCAAATAATTTGCTTTTTGTGCCAAGGTTCACACATGCCCAACCCCCCCCCCCCCCCAAGTATACCAGGGAACCCAGTGTGGCGTGTGGTTTACCCTAATAAATGTTCTCTGGTGTCCCACACCTTTGCTCATGAGTGCAGATGTGTTTTTACCCAGCTGCCAAGTGTCCTCTCCTTCAATTACACTGAATGTTCTTTTCTAGTCATTGTATTTTGAAACACATCTAAACCACAATGTCCTAATCATTTGTTGTGTCCTAAAAATTACACACCCAAAAAATGCTGTTCAAACCCTGTATCATAAACGAGGTTTGCCACGAACAATTTACGAGGGTTTGTTAAAACGATACGATTATTTTACTGTATACAACATGAAAGCAGCAATTTTTTACATTGTACAAAGGTAAAGCATATGGATCTGTATGCAATAATCATAAAATAGGAACACACGACAAGTACTTACTTTTTTTCAGAACTTTCTTGATCCTTCTGTATTGATCCGGCTCCCTCAATTTCAGGTCGGACCACCGTTTCCTCAATTGGTCTTTTGACCGTCGTACCCCAAAACGATTATGCAGGGTCTTAACTACTTTGGCCATGATTCTGGCCTTGCGCAAGTTCGGATGGGTGTATGGTCCATGCTTGCCATCATAATCCCTACTTCGCAAGATTCCCACCATCTCCACCATCTCTTGAAATGCCATATTTGAGGCCTTAAATCTCCTCTTTCCGGATCGGGACGTTTGTGGCTCCGGGGATTCCTGACTACTGGAGTCGTTCATATCAAGCACCTGTTGTGTTTCCGCCATGTTTCTCCTACTGCGCACCGTAGAGAAAAGGGGGCGGGAAATATTCTTGTAAAAGAACGTCAGGGGCGGGCAACGCAGGCGTAGTTCTACGCGTACGCACTGGATCTTACGCCAAAATCCACACGTCGTACGTACGTTAAGTGCGCAGAAAGGGCGGGAAACCATGAACTTGACTAAAAGAACGTCAGGGGCGGGCAACGCAGGCGTAGTTCTACGCGTACGCACTGTATATAACGACAAAAATCACATGTCGTATGTTCGTTTTCGAAAATAGGAACAGAAGTTGGGAGCAAGAAAAACGAAGGTAAGTTTAAACCATTTCCCCAAATAAGTGGCAGATCCTGGAGTCTATCTTGGGCTAAGATTAGGAGAGTCTGAGCTAACATTATGTTTTTTGGCTTGTGTATTGTCTTGCAGAAAAATGAATCAAAAATTCAGGGATCCAGATTTTTTAAGTCTGTTTATCGACAAGTATAAAGAGTTGTCAAATCTGTGGCATACCAAGCACAAGGATTATTTTAATAAACCAGTAAGGAGGGCAACACTGGAGAGATTTTTGACATTTGTGCAGACTTGGATCCCAGAGGCAGACGTGGACTTTGTGGATAAGAAAATTAAAATATTGCAAAATATGTTCCGAAAGGAAAAGAGGAAAATCGAACAATCCAAAACATCAGGAGCAGCACCAGGTGATGTGTATGTACCCAGGCTGTGGTACTTTGAAAAGCTACGGTTCCTGGACGACCGGTGTAAACCCAGGGAGTCGCTTTCTACTCTTCCCTCCACCCTTCCCTCCACCCTTCCCTGCAGCATTCCCTCCACCTCAGCAGAGGCTGATGAGCCTTCCATCCTGGAAGAAGCGGATGCACCCAACTGGAGCCAGGTATTTTTGTACCAAAAATAGTGATATTCATAATATTAATGATGTTAACTAGATGTTATTTGAATTTGTATGCTATTATTGATGTTAAAAAATAGTTAAAATTTGGACATATCAATTTACAGTAGTGGCCAGAAATGTTTGTCACCAGCAGAAACAAGAAATAGTGGTGTCATAATGATACTCTTTTATATGTATTAACAGAATTTTGAAGTCAGGAGCTGAAAAATGTTTAGGATTGATGAACAAAAAACTAAAACAATGTCCCTTTTTTATACACAGGATGAGCTCAGCCAGGAGGAAGGTGGGGAAAGTGGCAGGCAGGAGGAGGCTATGCCCACTCTCAGCCAGGAGGAGTCCATGCCCTCTGTCAGGCAGGAGGTGGCCGGGCCTAGTAGAAGCATGACGACTTCTCAAGTGCCTCCCCTCCGTCTTCCATCCAAAAGGGCCAAAAAAAATACACAGGCACAGGAGGAATCCCTGCGACTAATTAGAGAGGCGACTAATGTTTTAAACAGCCCCCCTGACGCAGAAGAGGCCTATGGCTGCTACATTGCCAGCCGGCTCCAGCAACTAGAGATGGGCCAACGTCTCCACTGCGAAAGGCTCATTTTCCTGTCGTTACAGAAGGGGCTCAGTGGAGATTTATCGGCCAACAGTACTATTGTGGAGCAAGTTCCTCCTGTTCCTCCTCCTCCTCCTCCTCCTGCCACGAGTCCACCACCGGAGACACAGCCTCCCAGGAAGGCTACAGGGAAGTCTGCAGGGAAGGGTGCAGTGAAGGGTGGAGCGAAGAGAAGAAGGTGATGACCTGGCTTCACTCTGGTCCGAGCAAAAAAAAGCAGCCTGTTGTACCACAGCCTGGGGACATATATACCATCTGATGCTGCTCTTGATGTCTGCGATTCTGGGACCATATTGGATTTTGTAATATTTTAATTTTCTTGTCCACAGAGTTTCACGTTTGCCCTGGGGCCAAAAGGCTACACAAATGTCACAAGTTTCTCCAGTGTTGCCTTCATTTTTTTGTTTGTTCAACCAGAATAAATGGATATTTTTGTTTGAAAATATAATTGCCTATGTGTTTTTTGGTCAAATACCTTTCTATAAAAGACAATGTGAAATTAACAAGGGACACTAACCTCCTTGAGGTTATAAACAAAATAAAAATGTTATTGTGGTAACTTGTCACCAGAATAAAAATAAAAAGGTTATTGTGGTAATGAAAAAAAAATAAAATAAAATAAAGTTTGAGGTTTTAACTTGACGGAACAATTAAATATGGAGATCACAAGAAAAACATGGTAAAGAATTGTACCAAAAATATGTAGGCCAAAAATTAGTCACCAACATTTTTTCTTGGTTTTTTTTTATTTTTTGGGAGTAATTTTTTCATCAATATTTTTGGGTGAAATCATGAACATTTTTTTGCTTGTGATCTCCATATTTAATTATTCGGTCAAGTTAACAACTTTTTTTTTTTTTTGGGTTTTAATTGACAGAATAATTAAATATGGAGATCACAAGAAAAACATGGTAAAGAATTGTACCAAAAATATGTAGGCCAAAAATTAGTCACCAACATTTTTTCTTGGTTTTTTTTTATTTTTTGGGAGTAATTTTTTCATCAATATTTTTGGGTGAAATCATGAACATTTTTTTGCTTGTGATCTCCATATTTAATTATTCGGTCAAGTTAACAACTTTTTTTTTTTTTTTGGGTTTTAATTGACAGAATAATTAAATATGGAGATCACAAGAAAAACATGGTAAAGAATTGTACCAAAAATATGTAGGCCAAAAATTAGTCACCAACATTTTTTCTTGGTTTTTTTTTATTTTTTGGGAGTAATTTTTTCATCAATATTTTTGGGTGAAATCATGAACATTTTTTTGCTTGTGATCTCCATATTTAATTATTCGGTCAAGTTAACAACTTTTTTTTTTTTTGGGTTTTAATTGACAGAATAATTAAATATGGAGATCACAAGAAAAACATGGTAAAGAATTGTACCAAAAATATGTAGGCCAAAAATTAGTCACCAACATTTTTTCTTGGTTTTTTTTTATTTTTTGGGAGTAATTTTTTCATCAATATTTTTGGGTGAAATCATGAACATTTTTTTGCTTGTGATCTCCATATTTAATTATTCGGTCAAGTTAACAACTTTTTTTTTTTTTTTGGGTTTTAATTGACAGAATAATTAAATATGGAGATCACAAGAAAAACATGGTAAAGAATTGTACCAAAAATATGTAGGCCAAAAATTAGTCACCAACATTTTTTCTTGGTTTTTTTTTATTTTTTGGGAGTAATTTTTTCATCAATATTTTTGGGTGAAATCATGAACATTTTTTTGCTTGTGATCTCCATATTTAATTATTCGGTCAAGTTAACAACTTTTTTTTTTTTTTTGGGTTTTAATTGACAGAATAATTAAATATGGAGATCACAAGAAAAACATGGTAAAGAATTGTACCAAAAATATGTAGGCCAAAAATTAGTCACCAACATTTTTTCTTGTTTTTTTTTTATTTTTTGGGAGTAATTTTTTCATCAATATTTTTGGGTGAAATCATGAACATTTTTTTGCTTGTGATCTCCATATTTAATTATTCGGTCAAGTTAACAACTTTTTTTTTTTTTTGGGTTTTAATTGACAGAATAATTAAATATGGAGATCACAAGAAAAACATGGTAAAGAATTGTACCAAAAATATGTAGGCCAAAAATTAGTCACCAACATTTTTTCTTGGTTTTTTTTTATTTTTTGGGAGTAATTTTTTCATCAATATTTTTGGGTGAAATCATGAACATTTTTTTGCTTGTGATCTCCATATTTAATTATTCGGTCAAGTTAACAACTTTTTTTTTTTTTTTGGGTTTTAATTGACAGAATAATTAAATATGGAGATCACAAGAAAAACATGGTAAAGAATTGTACCCAAAATATGGAGTAAAAAAAATAATAAAAAAAAAAAAACAAAAAAAAAAAATATTGAGATGGGGCTTTAAAATAAAAACAAGATCATTCATGAGATGAGGAGAAATAAAACAGAAATGTGTTTGGTGAGAACTCTGTGAGTGAATATGAGCAGCAAAGCAACTTCGTTCTTCTAGCATTATAAATAAAGACTTCGTTCTTCTAGCATTATAAAGAAGATGCGCTATACATTTAAACGAGCACAGAATTTGCAGCATGACGAATGTGCTACTTCCAATACGAACTGGAGTTTTACAAGACCGAGCACTTCCGTCTCGTACTTGCTTCAGAGCATGCGTCGTTTTAGGACTGTCGGAACAGCATACAGACGAGCGGACTTCTACATCGGACCTGGGTCCGGCGGAGTTCCGTCGGGAAAATTTGAAGCATGCTTCATTTTTAAAGTCCGTCAGACTTTTGCGAAGCTAAAGTCCGTTGCAGCCCACACACGATCGGATAGTCTGACGGACTCGGTCTGACGGACTTTGGATGATGAAAAGTCCGCTCGTGTGTACGGGGCTTAATACATTCTCCATGCATCTCTGAAAAGCTGCTGGGGCATTCGTTAATCCAAATGGAATACGGCTCCACTCCAGGAGTCCCCAGGGGCCCACCGGCCTCAAAATGTGAATTAAGAGAGCCGATGATTGAAGACGCGATGAGATAAAGGTGATCAGCTTGGCGTGGACTGCAAAGAATCACACAAACAGCATGAGATATGATCACTGACTTTATGGCTGGAAGTAATTTAATTTCCAGTCACACGGTGTGTGGCCTTATATAGACTCAGTTTGTGTACCTTCTCTGCCATCTACTGGTTATTAATAGAATAGAAGGGAGATATTTAGCAATAAAATAAAAACAAAATGAATATGTACTTTGCTTTGGGGTGTCTGTTTTGTGACCATATAAACCCCAGTCCATCACACTGACGTGTCTGCTTCCACCATCAACACAAAACTGGGGGAGTTTACCAGTCACAGAAGTAAAAATGCCAATAACCGCCTTCACAGCGGTGTCAATGAGGTCAGATGATAACAGAAAAAAAAAGTTTGAATATAGCTGAAGTGCATCTCTAGCACTCACGGCTATAATGAATTGTCGGCTCCCCGTAATGCAGAGAACAGTCATTGAAAATCATTGATAAAAAATAAATAAAAAAATGTGTGGGGTTCCCCCCAAATTCAATTGCAAGAGGTAAGGAATACATTTCCCCGTGTGTAGGCTCTCAGCCCTGCTAGGACTCATTACACCTCACAAACCAGAATGGCATAACAAGCATTATGGGAACAAGGAAATGCTTTGCAAGTCCAGCTCTGTGCTCGTGCACAAAGGCTGTATGTGTGTGTATATACGATACACATATATGTGATCTTGCTGGCAGTAATACCCTATGTAACATCTGTTTGCAACGTCTGAAATAATGTTACATGAATGAAGTGCAAATGTACCCGATTTGCTAGGAATCCCCACCACCTAACCTCCTTGACTGCTAGGACGCAGGTAGCCCCCGCCGCACAGCATTTATACAAGCTAGGACACAAACTTCCATTCAGGCCACTTGCAAGTGAAAATGCTAGGTGGCCGTTCAAGGCTGATAGCGTATATTTACACACAGTACTGTATGCATGTAAATGTAAGTACAAATGTTTACAAGTGTACATCATTAATAAATATAAATAATATGGAGGTCTGAGGGTACTGATCATAGGCATCATCAGGGGGTGGCTATCGAGGCTGGAGCCCCAAATCTGGAGCCCATAGCCCAGAGTCTCTTGCGTCCCTGCCTAACCAGCAGGTCGTTGCTGGGGCGGGCGGGTGGCATTAGAGGTGGAGGAGAGACAACATAGTTTAGGGAGGAGCCTAGTAATGGTGCACGTCCTCACCTAGAGCATGCAGGAGAGAACCGGGTCTCGTTCCCTGCTAAAGGTTCCGACATGACAGCCTGAACTAGTTAGTCCGCCCTCCCCACCAGTTGTACACTGTACTCCGATTACTCCAGTGGATGGATAAGGGACAGCTGAAGGTTCATTATGATACCTGTAGGAGCGCCATCCTCTGGGAAATTTGGAGTGTTCC
Source organism: Lithobates pipiens (assembly GCF_037356315.1). Taxonomy (NCBI): domain Eukaryota; kingdom Metazoa; phylum Chordata; class Amphibia; order Anura; family Ranidae; genus Lithobates; species Lithobates pipiens. Next base: position 335,493,232 of record NW_027507764.1, on the reverse strand, counting down.
CCGGGTGTGGCTTTGGAGGAATGAAGCAGCCACTTTGTACGCCCAGCTCATTAGAGGAGAGTGCAGCAGACTACCAGCTGCTGTAATCCTAGATGCTCCTCACTCCCTGCTCCCCTTGGTAAGCTAACACAATGAATCAGCTGACCCGTTGGTCTGTAGGGAGAGTGGGAAGATGGAGAGCGTCAGTCAGCCTCCCCAGGACATCACCTCTTCCCCTCTGTGTAACTGTCTGGCTAGCCAGTAGAGATGGTTGGATGAAGTGGAGAGAGCTCCCTTGGGGGTGATATAAACACGCTCCAGGGAATGGTGCCCAGAGACTGGTGATACTACCTCTGAGGACCCCGCTCCGGGATCGGACTAAACAGCATAGAGAATCAGAGACCAAGAGTGGTTTGCACTCCCCCACATCCCCTCCAATCCTCCCTATGCTCACCTGGATTCAACAGGCAGTGAAGTGAACTAATGCTGCGTACACACCATTGGAATTCTAGTTGGAAAAAGCTCTGATGGTTTTCCCGGCAAAATTCCGAAGGAATTCGGCTCTAGCTGTCTTGCCTACACACGGCCACACCAAATTCTGATCGTTTATAACACGGTGGCGTACAACACATATGACGGGACTAGAAAAAGGAAGTTCAATAGCCAGTAGCCAATGGCTTCTGTATCGTAGTTGAATCTGAGAATGCCTGATTTTTAGCGTGTCGGAATTGCATACACACGATCAGAATTTCCGATAGAAAGTTTTTCCATTGGGAAAATTGAGAACATGCTATCAATTTTTGGCTGGCGGAAATTTGGACAGCTAAATTCCGATGGAGCATACACGCGGTCGCATTTTCCGATGAAAAGCTCTCATCGGTCTTTTTCTGGTCGGAATTCCGATCGTGAGTATGCGGCACGAGGCTGAAAAGACACACCTCTGGAGAAGCAGCAGTGTGGTGAGTGTACCACAAAACACCTGCATAAGTAATGGTATTTTCAACATGAATACCACAGAGTAATAATATCACGTCACTTAAGAACAGTTATGTTATAAACTTTCTTACAAAATAAATAGTTTGAGATAGACATAGGTGGCAAACAGTAATTCCATGAAAATACAGTTTCTCTGGAGTATATAAAAACTGCGTAACCGACCGCAAGGGCGAGGTGAAGTTAAAACGATCTCAGAAGGGACCGGGGGGGTACTATAAGTCTTTTCGATGGACAAAAAAGCCCACCTCACGTGCCTATGACAAACCATTAAACGAAGCAGAGAGCAGCGGAGGGGAAGTGGAGGGGAAGGAAGAGGGGACCGAGACAGCAGGAGGGAAGAGAGTAGGAGAATTCAACCATCCCTCCACCAGCTCTCCAATTATGAACTGAACATACGAGTAACGGACTCTAATAAAAATAAAGGGATTAAGAAGAACAGAAATCCCCCAGGAACAATTAGGGTTAAGGCAGCCAGAGGGGGTGCAACTCCTAAATCACCCCGCCTAAGTCTGTCCACCAGTCTAGGCCCAATGAACAAGTATGTCACACAAGTGGGAAATGTATAGAAGCAACCGATGGAAAAACAACAAACCACTAAAAGCAGCCAGATAGAGAACAAGGAGAAGAAGAAGGAGAAAGAGAAGGAAAAGAAAAAACTGCAAAATAAAACAAGACATGAGAGTGACACACTCTCATAAACTAGAATTAAACAAGAACTAGAATTAGAGCCTGAGTCAATAGGTGAACAGCTGCAGCAAGACAACCCCTCCTTACCGTCTAAAAATGAAATTGCATCTATGTGTCAGGGCTGGCTTAGCCCTTCCTCCTCTGGGCTGGCTGCTCAGCTGTCGGCTAATTGCCAGCTCTCTTCTCTTTCCACAGTTACCAGCTGTTCCTGATGATGCTTGTCTGACCTGCCTATTTAAAGCCTTGCAGCTCACTTTTTCCTTTGCCTTCGCGCTGGTCACATCACAAGGAACCATCTCCTGCTGTTTGTTTCAAGACTGGCTTGCTGACATCCCACCTGGCTTCTTATCCTGCTCGCAGTTGCTCTCCTTGGATCCCTGACTTCCGGCCTGGCTAATAAACAAGTGTGATTTGTGTGATTTGATTGTACTTCTGTCTCAGTCTGTTTCATGGTTTCTGACAGTACGTGAAGGCCATGAATTCGGAAGATACAGTCAATCCACTTGTTGGTAATATTTTTTCCAGATTGGATGAGCAAGATCACCACATGAATCAGTTTGCCTTGGCGTTACAAATGCTCCTGAATCACACAGCTCACCTGGAATCCCCCACGGTGGTTGCTCCGGTACTACCTGAGTCGCAGGCCATCCCTGCTGCTGCGCCAGTCTCTGTGCAGGCACCCGCCTCGAGTATTACCTCTATAAGAGGTATGTCTGGTTCTGTTCCGCTTCCCCAGCGATTTGGGGGCGATCCAGTTCAATGCAGAGGGTTTCTCAATTAGGTTGAGATATACTTCGATATGCTGCCCCAGGTTTTTCCCATGGACAGAAGCAAAGTAGGTTTCATGATATCTTTGCTTTCTGAGAGAGCCTTGGCCTGGGCTAACCCTCTATGGGAGAGACGCAAAAACCTGTTGTCTTGAGTTACCCTCAGTTTGTGGCCTCCTTTAAAAGGGTTTTTGACGTTCCCGCACGCTCCGCTTCTGCTGCCAAGTGCCTCATGTCCATCAGAGTACGAGAACTGTTGCCGACTACGCCATTGAATTCCCTACTTTGGCAGCAGAGGTTGCTTGGAACAATGAGGCCCTCGTGGCTACTTTTTCTCATGGTCTCTTGGATTCCATCAAGGATGAGATAGCAGCCCGAGATATACCCACTGAGCTGGAGAGCTTGATCTCGTTTGCCATCCTCATTGACTCCAGACTCAGAGAAAGACGTTCTCTTAAGGAGCGCTTGCGGAAGCCTTTACGTTTGCCTCCGAGCTTTGTAGTCCCACCCATGCCTCCCTCACCTCCCATGCCTTCTGGTATCGAGTTGGTCAGTGAAGATGAACCCATGCACCTGGGCTTCACGCGTCTCTCTGTGGATGAGAGAGCCTTTAGTAGAAGGGAGAGATTGTGCCTTTATTGTGGCCAGGCAAGTCACCTTTTGAAGTCTTGTCCTACACGTCCAGGGAACACCCGAACCTTGAGGTCCTGTCATGGACAGACTTTAGGTGGCGTTGTTTCGTCCCCAGTTATCCAGAAGGATAAGCCCCTGGTTTTGGTCACCCTTTCTTGGTCTGAGTCGTCCATCGAGATACAGGCTCTAATCGACTCTGGGCCTGCAGGCCTGTTCATTGATGCTGCATTTGTTTAGCAGCACTCGATTCCGCTGCAGCTGCGTGACACTCCACTTGCCATTGAGGCTCTCGACGGGAGACCTTTACAGCCTGCCCATGTGACTCATGAGACGGTTCCGTTGTCCATGGCGGTAGGGGCTCTTCACCATGAGATAATCCAATTCCAAGTTATTTCCTCACCCAGATTTCCGCTGGTTATTGGTTATCCTTGGTTACAGAGGCACAACCCCTCTTTTGATTGGCTCCGTGCTGAGGTTCTCTTGTGGTCACCACAATGCAGTGAGACATGCTTCCTGAAGGTATCCAAGGTCCTGTGCACCGCTTCACTCCCCTCCCTGCTGGAGAAGTACCGTGATTTTGGCGATGTCTTTGATAATGGTCAAGCCGGTAGTTTGCCTCCACACCGGCCTTATGATTGTGCAATTGACCTTAAACCTGGTGCCATACCTCCTTGTGGCCGGGTTTACCCTTTGTCGGTCTTGGAGGATAAGGCCATGGAGGAGTATGTTGCTGACGCACTTTCTCAAGGTTTCATCCACAAGTCCTCGTCTCCTGCTGGTGCTGGTTTTTTCTTTGTGAAGAAGAAGAAGAGCGGTGAACTGAGACCTTGTAAAGGTTATAGGGGTCTCAATCGTGTCACGATTAAGAATGCCTACCCAATTCCATTGATTACAGTTATTTGACCGCCTCAAGGGAGCAACGGTTTTCACAAAGCTTGACCTGAGAGGGGCATACAATCTCATGCACATTAAGGAGGGCGACGAGTGGAAAAACTGCGCTTAATAACAGAACAGGCCATTATGAATACCTGGTAATGCTTTTTGGCCTTTGTAACGCCCCAGCAGGTTTCCAGGAATTTATTAATGATGTCCTCCGAGATTTGTTGCAATTGTGTGTGGTAGTTTATCTCGATGATATCCTCATATTTTTCAAGTCCCTGGAGAGCCACCACACAGATGTTTGTCGTGTACTTCAGAAACTAAGTGATAACAATCTCTATTGTAAACTGGAGAAGTGCGAGTTCCATCGTGAACAAGTTACATTCCTGGGCTATGTCATTTCCCCTGCTGGTTTTTCGATGGACCCAGAGAAACTGTCGGCAGTCCTACAGTGGCCTCGACCCATGGGTTTACGTCCTCTGCAGCGTTTCCTGGGCTTTGCCAACTACTATCAGAAGTTTATTCGTAACTTCTTGTCTCTGGTCAAGCCTCTGACTGATATGACCAGAAATGACGGTAACCCACAGAGTTGGTCTCTGGAGTCCATTAAGGCCTTTGAGACTCTCAAGGCTGCCTTTGTTTCTGCTCCTGTGTTGGCACATCCTGATCCTATGTTGCCTTTTATCCTAGAAGTTGATGCTTCTGAGACTGGAGTTGGCGCCCTGCTGTCTCAACGTCCTAACTCTGAGAGCGCTATGCATCCATGTGGCTACTTTTCCAAGAAATTGTCACCTGCTGAGTGCAATTATGAGATTGGTGACAGAGAGCTGTTGGTGATCATTTCAGCCCTGAAAGAATAGAGACATCTAATTGAAGGTACCACTGTGCCCTTTCTTATTCTTACTGACCATAATAATCTTACATTCTTGTCTGAGGCTAAGCGACTCTCTCCCAGAAGGGCGCGATGGGCTCTTTTCTTGTCAAGCTTTAATTACATTGCCTCATTCTTACCCGGTACTAAGAATGTAAGGGCTGATGCCTTGTCACGACAATTTTCCTCCACTTCCAAGTCGGAGTCGGTTCCGGTTCCTATGATTCCTCCTGATCGTATCTTGGCTACGGTTCGCACCAGTCTTTCTTCTCCTTTGGGTGACAAAATTCTTGCTGCTCAGGTCCATGCTCCTCCTGATAAACCTTGTGACCGCTGCTTTGTCCCAGAGAGTCTCCGTACTGCAGTGCTCCAGACTTACCATTCTCCCAAAGCAGCTGGCCATCCTGGGAAGAATCAACTCATTTGGGCCATCTCCTAACAATTCTGCTGGCCTAGTCTACGGGCTGATGTTACCGCCTTCGTAGCTGCCTGTCCTGTGTGCGCAGAGTAAGACTCCACGACACCCTCCAGTGGGCCTCCTACAACCCATACCCAATGGAGAGAGGCCCTGGACTTACCTGTCTATGGATTTCATTGTGGAATTGACCAACTCCCAAGGCAACACTGTTATCCTTATGGTGGTTGACCGGTTCTCAAATATGTGTCATTGTATTCCACTTAAGAAGTTGCCCACCTCTAAGGGACTGGCTTCCATTTTTGCTCGGGAGATCTTTCACTTACATGGGCTACCCAAGGCGATTGTCTCGGATAGGGGCAGTCAGTTTGTCTCCCGGTTCTGGCGAGCCTTTTGTGCATAGTTGGGAATCCAGCTTGCGTTCTCTTCTGCGTATAACCTGCAGTCTAATGGGGCCGCAGAATGAGCCAATCAGTCCTTGGAGCAATTCCTACATTGCTATATTTCTGACCATCATAACAACTGGTCTGACCTATTACCTTGGGCAGAGTTTGCTCACAACAGTGCCTTGAATTCTGCCTCCCGATTGTCTCCATTTATGGCGAATTATGGTTTCCAACCTTTCATGTTGCCTGACTCGTTTGTTCTGCAGAGTATTCCTGCATTAGAGGAGCATCTCCGTGGTCATTCCACTTGGGTACAAGTCCAGGAGGCTTTGCGTCATGCTAATGATAGGTACAGACTCCATGCTGACCGCAGACGCCTGCCTGAGCCTTCCTACCAGGTTGGGGACAGGGTCTGGCTGTCATCCCGCAACCTCCGGCTTCGTGTTCCCTCACTGAAGTTTGCACCTCGGTTTATTGGGCCTTTCCGTATCCTTCGCAGGATTAACCCAGTAGCTTACGCGTTGGACCTTCCTCCTAGTATGTGCATCTCAAATGTGTTTCATGTCTCCTTATTGAAACTGTTGGTCTGTAACCGATTTACCACCTCGGTGCCACGTCCTCAACCTATTCTGGTTGAGAACCATGAGGAATATGAGGTACAATCCATTGTTGACTCCCGTAGGTTCCGTAGGCGCATACAGTACCTGGTGCATTGGAAGGGGTACGGTCCGGAGGAACGCTCCTGGGTTTCATCCTCTGACGTACATGCCCCTGTGCTCCTTCGCAAGTTCCATAGACAGTTTCCCCTCAAGCCCAGTGGCTCTCTGAGGGAGAGGGGTCATTGAGGGGGGGGGGTACTGTCAGGGCTGGCTTATCCCTTCCTCCTCTAGGCTAGCTGCTCAGCTGTCGGCTAATTGCCAGCTCTCTACTCTTTCTACGGTTACCAGCTGTTCCCGCTGATGCTTGTCTGACCTGCTTATTTAAAGCCTTCCAGCTCACTTTTTTATTTGCCTTTGCGTTGGTCACATCACAAGGAACCATCTCCTGCTGTTTGTTTCAAGACTGGCTTGCTGACATCCCACCTGGCTTCTTATCCTGCTTGCAGTTGCTCTCCTTGGATCCCTGACTTGCCGGCCTGGCTGATTACCCGATCTGGTTTATGATCTTTGGACTGGCTGGCTACCCGATCTGGCTACTGGACTCTGGCTATGCTTGACTACGCTTTTTTCTATTTACCTTTTTATTTTTATTAATAAACAAGTGTGATTTGATTGTACTTCTGTCTCAGTCTGTTTCATGGTTTCTGACACTATGTTTGCTGCTCTGGAAAAATCCTTGAAAACTGATATGGAAAGAATCCATAAAAATCTCGGCCATATTTTAGAACAAATGGAAGAAGTGGAAAAAATAACCGAAAGTAACGGTATCAATATGGGGAAATTAGAAGCAGAAATTAAATCCTTGAAAAAAATACAAGAACAAGCATATACATTAGAGGATCAAGAAAATAGGGATAGAATTAAAAACATAAGGATATGTGGTGTACCCGGAAACATTCCATCAAGAAGATCTAACAGAAGTCATAAAAAAGATTTGTAATCCTTTGATGGACAAAGAAATAACAAATCCAATAAAAATCGAGAGAGTAAAATGTAAAATATTACTGCCCTAAAATCAATATCCCACCATATATAAGAAAGTGGAAACTTAAAGTGCATAAGCAAAAATCGAGAGCGCCCATAGGATAAAAAAGCCAAAAGAACTCCCACAGGAGAATCCAAGAGATATCATTGTGCGATTCAAGAACTGGGAAGATAAAAATGACCTACGGTGAAATCTGAGAGGGAAACCGCCCATAGAACATGAGGGAAATCGCATTTAATTGTATCAAGATCTATCACAGGAAACTTTGAAAAGAAGGAGAGCTCTAAAACCTTTACTAGCAATTTTATGTGAGAACGATGTCCAATACAACTGGGGTTTTGTTTCATGTCTAAGCAGCAGGAAAAATGAACGCACAGCCAGGCTCAGATTCATAGAAGACACCACGGAATTTTGTAGAAAATTGGAGATCCCCATACCGAAAGATTGAAAAAAAAAAGGTGGGGATAACAATACAGTTTAAACAGCTGCAAGAGTAAACATCGTTCTCAAATAAAAACTTTTTACCTTTTTTTTCTGCCTTTTTCTCCGGCCTGGAAGGAAGCATGAAAAGACTAAAATTAAACAACAAGGAATTACGGACCTGGACTCCTGGTGGGCTCTGGTACCATCTCACTGGCAGTAGGTGAGATGAGTTCAGACGACGCCAAACAGAACTCCACCTCAGGTCAAAGGGAGCAGAGGGACAAGGTGGTCCCTAGGAGCATGCTTCAGACCAAGGGGTCAAGATTCCATCAGTTGGTGGGGGAGGGGGGTTGGATGGTGCGGGGGGGGGGGGGAGAAGGGTTGGGTGGGAATGGAGGGAAAGGAGAACTGTATGCCCTCAATTACCTGCGAAAATAAGAAATGGTAGCATTTAACCAATGACAGATGTTAAGTTTATCACATACAATGTAAGGGGGCTGAACTCCCCTGAAAAAAAGACATATTGTGCTTAAAGAAGTGGAGAGGCACGTTGCAGATATAATCTTCTTACAGGAGACGCATATAGCGCTGGATACAAATACTAAATTACGAACAAGAGGGCAAAAGGAGTCGCTGTTGAAATAGCAAGGAACATTCGTTTTACCCTGGAAGAAAGGAAGGTAGATCCAGAGGGCCGCTTTTTGTTTTTAAAAGAGACTCTTCAAGGATCAAGGTACATGCTAGCAAATGTATACTGCCCTAATAAATGACCAAAAGAAACTTAAATTGGATTTTGAACACTCTTAGCCCTTGTACACATGGTCGGACATTCTGACAACCTAATCTGTCGGATTTTGTCCGACGGATTTTGTCCAAAACTGTTGCATACACACGGTTGGACAAAGTTGTCAGAAAATCTGATCATTCAGAACATGACGACGTTATTTCGTTACGACGGGACTATGTTCAGGCTAGTAGCCAATAGCTTTGGTATAGGAATTTGATCTGAGCATGCATGGCACTTTGTCCGATGGGAATTCTCTACACATGATCGGACAAGGTCCGATCGGATCATGTTGTCGGAAAATTTTACCGACAAGTTGTAAAACTTGGTCCGTCGGATAATCCGACGGAAACAGTCCGATGGAGACCACACACAGTCGGATTATCCGATAAAACGGTCCGATCGGACACATTCCGTCGCAATCTCCGACCGTGTGTACAAGGGCTTACAGAATTTAAACAAGGCCATCTAATCCTAGCAGGAGATTTTAATTCTTTAATGGACCATGATCTCGATGGCACATCCTGTGCACCGTGCCGAGAAAACATTGGATTACAACTTATCGTGTACACACGATCAGACTTTCCTGCAGACTTAGTCCACCTGACTGGAATCCGTCGGACAATTCGATCGTGTGTGAGCTCTAGCGGATCTTTTGATATATCGCATTCTTTTCTTCTTTCTTCATTATTTATCCTCATCTCATGACTAATATTCTAGTTTTTAAAATTCACATCTCCATAAATAATGTTTACAATTCTTTTTTAGACTCATCTTTTGTAAGTTTAGATTTCAAAAATATATATTTTCCAATTTTTTAAAAAATATCAAAAGATCTAGTGATTTCCATTTTAATTTTTTTTTTTTTTTGAGTTTCAAGTTACCACAATAACATTATTATCTTGTATTTTTTTCTGAACCTTAATGAGGTTGGTGTCCCTTGTAAATTTGACATAGGGGGTTATTTACAAAAGGCAGTGCAATTTCAAGTGCACTTTGCACTTGTAGTTAGCAGTTGTATTGCGAAATGAATTTTCCTTTTGTAAATAACCCCCATAGTCTTTTTGACATGTACCTGCCTACTCACAAACTGTAGTTTTTGAATAAAAACACATAGTACATTTTTTTTCAAAATAAAATGTCCATTTATTATGGTTAACAAAATAAAGAGATAGGCAACAATGGAGACACTTTTGGAGTTTGTGAACTCTTTTGTCCCCCAGGGCACATATCAAGTCAGTGGGTAACAAAATTGGGATCTTGCGTAGTCAATATAAAAGGGTGCACAATCAGGTCCAGGACTCCCAGAGACCAGGAACAGCAGCAGATGACATCTATGTCCCTAGGCTGTGGTACTACCACAGCCTGTGTCTTCTGTCAGACCAGACTGAAGCCAGGCAATCACTTTCGACTCTTCCGTGCAGCCTTCCCTCCACGCTTCTCTGTAGCCTTCCTTGGAGGCTGTGCCTGTGGTGCTGTACTTGTGTCAGGAGGAGGAGGAGTAGGGGCTTCATAATAAAGATGAGTGGTTGGCTTCATCATAAAGATGAGTGGTTGGCTTCATTATAAAGATGAAGGGCCTCAGATAAGAGTAAAGGGTAAAAGCCCTTCACATAGGAGGCGTTGGCCCTTCTCGAGTTCCATCAACCTGGTGGGCAAATATGTACCTCTTCAGCATTGGGGGGGGGGGGGGGGGGTACTGAGAAACTGGCTAGCTTCCGAATGAGATATCAAAATGTGGAGTGTAAGCGCTAAACATGTACTAATGTGGTATTCAAGGGAATTTTTACCCAAAAAAAGCCAGAAGCAAAAACACATACAGAAGTGAACAATATACGTGCCAGAAACAGAAATATATATAAGAAACATAAAATGTGTCAATGTGACTAACTTATTTATAAACCCACATATGGGGATAACATCTTAGAGCAAAGAAAAAAATTGTATAAGCAATCAAGTCCATATATTGGTGAGCATAGATGTGCAGATATCTCAACAGATAGTAGTGAAGACAACAAATCCCAATCTGAAGTAACCATAAACAATTCCACCGTCGTGCAAATCCCACCACCTTACGAAGGGCAGGCTTACCGGAAAAAAATAACCCAGATAGACTTAAGTCTAGGGGGTCAACAATGGCTTTGCAGTACCAGCATTGGATTCAACATTCCATATTTGCGTGGATCACGGGGTGAGTAGTCTTTGCGATATAGTGGGCTATATATGGTCACCGTTTTTTAGAGAGACAACTCCGGCATCAGCTCAGACATGGAGGACGGAAAGATAGAGCCAAGATAGTGTGATATCGTTTTTAAAAAAATTTTTTTTTAATAAAGATAAAATATCAAACTCACATTTCCATGGATGTAAATAGACATGTCACAAAAAATAGGCAGTGGTAGAGTCTCCCCGACGCGTTTTGACCTATGGGTCATCATCTGGGGTGGACTACTACCACTGTTACACTGCCTTTTATAGATAACATACCTTAATGCAATAAAATCAAATTAGGCTCCCCCTGTGTGTCACTGATGTCCACTTCCGGTATCAACACAATTGCGGCCCGGTGTGCGTTCCACGCCTCTATTCCGTTGCGTTCCACCTCTATTTGTTTGCGTTCCACACAGTAAACCACACGGTTACACCTAGTAAATGGAGCGCAATATATTGTGGGCAGATGTCCTATCTACAAAGATGGTGAATAGATATCAGGCCGCCTTATAATAAAACTCATTTTATTTTACCAATTGCGTATCCTTAATATATATATTCACTATGATATTTCGGATGGACCCGGAACCGGAAGTGTATAAACATCACTTCTGGACAACTGCGCATTAATTGACACAGCGTCCCCACCCATAGGGCGCCCACAGGGAAAAAGGTCGTACAATTCTTGTATTGCGCAGTGTTTTTTGTTTACACATAGCTTCCGAATGAGGGCAAGTGATTCCTCCTCAGTTATTGTCATCCTCGTGGGCCTTCTGGTGAGAATGCGGAGGGGAGGAACCTGACATTCTGTGAGGCTCCTACTGGGCCTAGCCACCTCCTGCCTGCCACTAGTCCCGGCCTCCTCCTCTATACCACTGGGTATGGCCTCCTCCTAGGTAAGCTCACCCTGTGTAGAAAAAAAAAGGGACAGTTATATTTTTTGCTTCATCAATCACACACAATTTTCCGTTTATGACTTGAAATGAAATTTTCAGCAAATAGAAAAGGCTATCATTTTGACCCCAGCATTCTTCAAGCTGTTCACCGAGATTTTATCAACATTTTTGGCCATTACTGTATAGTGATATGTATACAAAATCATTTTTGGGATTAAATCATCAATTTGTAATCAATTCAGACATTTTACTTTACCTCATTAATATTAGGACAATCAATATTTCCCCCCAAAAAATATACCTGGCTCCAGCTGGGCACATCCACTTCTTCAAGGATGGAAGGGCCCGGTTCTTCCAGGGACCCCTCAGCTGGGCTGGAGGGAAGGGTCGAAAGCGATTGCCTTGCTTCCGTCTGGTCATCGAGAAAACTGAGTTTGTTGTAGTACCACAGCTTGGGGACATAAACATTATCTGCTGCTACTGCTGATTTGAGGGACTTCTGTATCTTATTGTGCTCCCTCCTATACATATTACGCAAGATCCCAATTTATCGTCCACAAACTTAATGTCTGCCTGGGGGAGTCGAGTCTTCACAAACTCCAGAAATGTCCCCAGTGTTGCCTTCCTTGCTTTTTTATTGAAATACAAGGAACGCTTGACCTCCCACAGGTTTCTGTTAGCTTCATATAGGTCAATAAAAGGACAAAAAGACAATACACAAGACAAAAACACCAATGTCAGTCCAAGCTCATAGTATTATCTTTATCCCAATATAGGGCACACACACACACAGATAAGAAACAAAAACACCTATGTCAATATATATATCTGTCACGTACCTTACAGTGGAGTCAGACTGCTGAGGGTGGCCTCTCGCACGGTTCCGGTCTCCACGCCCCTGAGGATGGGGACAGGGAGCGTGAGGACACGAAAGGGTGCAGGTGCCTGAAGGTGGAAGTAGCAGACCTTGGAGATGCTGGGTCCTCACGGTAGAAGAGATGTTGACTGGTCACGTAGGTAGGCACCGGAAGATCAGCAGGTGTGCAGGAAGCACTGCGATGCTGGGTCCTCACGGTAGAAGAGATGTTGACTGGTCATGTAGGTAGGCACCGGAAGATCAGCAGGTGTGCAGGAAGCACTGCGTGTCTGTAACAGGCAAGGTCGGCAACTGGCAGGCAATGCGGTACAATAACAGGAGGCAGGTGCGTAATCAGGAACAAGCAAGGGTCTGGCAACGTGCAAGCAAACGAGGTACAGATTCAGGAAACAAGCCAAAGTCGAAGTCCAAGCCGGGGTCAAAGGTAGTCCAGGAGATAGTAGCACAGGGTATCCAAAGGGCGGGTGTCAGGAACGGGTCACAGGAACAAGGATCACGGGAGCAAGGTCACAGGAGCAAGGTCACAGGAGCAAGGTCACAGGAGCAACGATCAGGTCTTACAGGAGTAGCTGAAGACGATCCAGCACTGATGTCAGGCCAGGATCCTGTTTATATAGAGGGGAGTGAGCCAGGATTGGTGGAAGTGGCCGTCCGTGCGTGAATACGTACATCCGTTCAGTTTGCGCGGGTGTCTTCGCGTGTTCGGATTGGCGTACGTCCACGTGTTCGGATTGGCGTACGTCCACGTGTTCGGATTAGCATACGTCCGTTCGTCCTGGAATTCGTACGCCTCTGACGGGGACACCGCGCATGACGCCTGGAACGAAGGGAAACTGCCGCTATACGGGGACGGGCATACGTATGGTGAGTTCCCTGACAGTGCCCCCCCCCCTTAAGGGCAGCCTCCGGGTGCCCCTTAGAACCGACCTTTGAGAGCGATGAAAAGCCCGTATAAGCCTCTGGGCATGAAGATTTGCTTCGGGTTCCCAGGAATTTTCTTCAGGGCCAAAGCCTTTCCACTTAATCAAGTATTGGTTTTGTCCTTGACACTTCCTGTAATCCAGAATGGCTTCGATTTCAAACTCCTCCTCCCCGTCTACCAATATAGCTTCTGGAGGGCTTAACTCCCGACCTGGAAAGAAATTAGGTACATCAGGCTTAAGTAGAGAAGTGTGAAATACAGGATGGATTTTAAATGAGCCGGGAAGTTCAAGTTCATAGGCTACTGAATTAATTTTCTTCTTAATTGGAAAAGGTCCCAAATATCTGGGTCCCAATTTTTTAGAGGGACACGCCAGTTTCAGGTTTGCAGTTGACAGCCACACACGATCACCGATTTTTAAATCCAATTCCCCCCTTCTCTTCCTGTCAAAAAATTTTTTATCGTCCTCCTGAGCCTTAGAGAGGGTTTCTTTAAGTACCTGATTGTTGATAACAAAGAAATTCAGCCTATCCTGGACGGCTGGTACAGGAGAATCCGGTAAGGATGTTGGTAGGAAGGAGGGATGAAAACCATAGTTGGAGTAAAATGGTGACTGGTTTGTGGCGGAATGAGTAGAGTTATTAAATGCAAATTCTGCCAAGGGTAGTAACGAAGCCCAATCCTCCTGAGAAAAAGAAGTGAAACAACGTAAATATTGTTCTAACGTTTGATTAGTGCGTTCAGTCTGCCCGTTTGTTTGGGGATGGTAGGCTGAAGAGAAATTTAACTTGATACCCAGAGCTTCACACAATGATTTCCAAAATTTTGACGTGAATTGGACTCCACGATCAGAGACAATATCACCGGGAATTCCATGGAGTCTGACAATTTCTTTAATGAACACTCTGGCTGTCTCGGTTGCAGATGGAGTTCCCTTCATGGGGATGAAATGTGCCATTTTGGAAAAGCGATCCACCACCACGAAGATAGAGGAGAATCCTTCAGAGGGGGGAAGCTCAACAATAAAGTCCATTGCGATCTTATCCCATGGTCTTTCAGGGATAGGTAATGGCCTCAACAATCCCCAAGCTTTATTTTTGCTGTTTTTATTCCGGAGGCAGGTTGAACAAGAGCTAACATAGTTCCTGCAGTCTTTCGCAAGGTTTGGCCACCAGAAATGCCTTTGAACTAAATTTATCGTCTTGTGACCCCCAAAGTGACCCGCCAGGGGATAGTCATGACAAGCCTGTAGAACGGAGGTGCGAAGATTTTGAGGAATGAATAGTTTACTTCCTCGCCAGAGAAGACCATCTTTTTCTTGGAGGTTAATATCTGGAGGGACTGATGCACCTTGAGACGACTGCCGAACCTGTGACAGAAAACTGGTTTGTGTTAATAGAAAGTTCCCGGCTTGCAAAATGGTGTCTGGAGGGGATGAGGCTTCGGTTTCAGAGAACATACGGGATAATGCGTCGGGTTTACTGTTCTTGGATCCTGGTCTGTAGGTTATGTGAAAATTAAAATGGGAGAAGAAGAGAGCCCATCTTGCCTGCCGGGGCCTGAGACGCTTAGCTGTTCTGAGATATTCCAAATTTTTATGATCTGTAAAAATTAATACTGGATGTGTTGCCCCCTCAAGTAGGTACCGCCATTCTTCTAAAGCCAGTTTGATTGCCAGGAGTTCCCGATCTCCCACATCGTAGTTCTTTTCTGACGTATTTAGTTTTTTGGAAAAGAATGCTACAGGATGCATTAATGATTTAGGTCCTTGGCGTTGGGACAGGATGGCGCCTACAGCGTTCTCTGAAGCGTCCACTTCCAGAGTGTAAGGTAGAGCAGGATCAGGGTGTTTGAGTATTGGGGCCGACGTGAATAGCCCTTTTAGTTTGTCGAACGCAGCTTGGGCCTCGATGGACCATCGGAAGCAGTTTTGTTTGCTGGTGAGTTGCGTGATGGGAGCTATAACACTGGAGAAGTTTTTAATAAACTTTCTATAAAAATCAGAGAATCCAATGAAGCGCTGTACCCCTTTCTTATCAGTTGGAGGTGGCCAGGATAAAATGGCTGAAACCTTTTGAGGATCCATCTCTATTCCCTCCGTTGATATTACCAGACCCAGAAAGTGAATGGTCCGTCGCTCGAATTCGCACTTCTCGGCCTTGGCGTAGAGCCCATGTTGTCTTAACCTCAGGAGAACTTGTTTCACATGGTCACGATGGGTTTCTAGAGAGTCTGAAAATACCAAAATGTTATCTAAATAAACAATTACAAACAAATCCAAAAAGTCCCTGAAAATGTCATTAACAAAATGTTGAAAAGTAGCTGGTGCGTTGCAGAGTCCGAATGGCATGACCAGGTACTCAAAGTGGCCAAAACGTGTCCGAAAGGCCGTTTTCCATTCGTCCCCCTTACGGATTCTGATTAGATTATAGGCCCCTCGTAAATCCAGTTTCGTAAATATTTTGGCGGATCGAAGTCTCTGGAATAATTCTGGAATCAATGGAAGGGGGTAGCGATTTTTAATCGATTTTTAATCGTCACTTTATTTAAATCCCTGTAATCCACACATGGGCGGAGCGAATGATCTTTCTTTTCAACGAAAAATATTCCAGCACCGGCTGGGGAAGAGGAATGTCGAATAAATCCTTTCTTGAGGTTCTCATTGATGTATTCTTTGAGGACCAGGAGTTCAGGTTCCGATAGAGGGAATATCCTCCCGAATGGAATTTCGGCTCCAGGTAGTAACTCGATTGAGTGTGTCTGCCTTTCTTTTGTCAAACACGTCCAGGAATCTGTGGTATGTGACTGGGACCAACCTCTGGAGCTCAGATGTAGAACCCGAACAGGCAATGACCGGAACCAGGTGGTTTGAGGTCCTGACACAATTTTGGAGGCAGTAAGTGGATCGAAACACGACCTCACCGGTTATCCAGTTTATTTGGGGATTATGGGCTTGTAGCCATGGCATTCCTAAAATAATTGGGAAGAGTGGTGAAGAAATGACATCCAGGCAGATTAATTCTTGGTGATCGGATAGAATGTTGGCAAGTAGTGGCTGAGTCTCATGGGTAATAGGACCTGATCTGATGTTGGATCCATCTGCTAACCTTATAGAAAGTTGGCGTTGCTTGGGTACCAATGGAATGTTGTGTTGTAGAACGAGAGTATGGTCAATGAAGCAACTACAGGCGCCTGAATCAATTATAGCTTGGACCTGGAGTGTTCCTCCTGGAAGCTGTAAGGAAAAGGGAACAGCTATATGAATTGATTTTGTCAGAGGTAATGCATTGGATACAAGAGGTGAGTCTTTGAACTTACGAATCTTATTTGGACATGTATTCGCATAGTGACCAGTTTCCCCGCAGTAAAGGCAAAGGTTATTCTGGCGCCGGCGTAGCTTCTCTTCAGGAGACAATGGTGAGCGAAGTAGCCCTAATTGCATTGGCTCTGGAGCTTCGGAAATGGGAGCAGGTGTGGAAGCAGGAGGATAATTCGGAACCTTGGGTAACATCCAAGTGGGGCGAAACTGGCCAACTCTTTCAGACCTCCGTTCCCTAAGACGGCGGTCAATTTGGATCGATACCTGTATGAGGTCTTCCAAAGAACTGGGAACTTCGATACGGGCCAACTCGTCTTTTAATGATTCGGACAATCCGATGCGGAATTGGTAACGTAGGGCGGCGTCGTTCCATTGAGTGTCAGAACTCCACCGCCTAAAGTCCGTCACATAATCCTCTACAGGTCTGCGACCCTGTCGCAGGGCATGGAGACTGGCCTCAGCAGTTGTGGCACGCTGAGGATCGTTGTATAGTTTAGCCATCTCATCCAGAAAAGAGTCCATGGTATCAAGTAAAGGGCTGGCCTGTTCCAAGAGGCGATGGGCCCAGGTCTGAGGTTCCCCCAGAAGCAAGGAGACGATGAACCCAACTTTTGTGCTTTCCAAGGAGAAAGTGCGAGGCTGTAGCAGAAAGTATAGTTGGCATGCATTACGAAAAGCACGGAATTTGCTGCGATCTCCGGAAAATCGCTCTGGAGTAGGAACTCGAGGCTCCAGGGATGGCACCACTATTGCAGGCATGGATGCTGGGGTTGCCGGACTGGCGGACCGAGATGCTGTAGCCCCTTGGGAGGCAGTAGTGTTTGGAGTTAATGTCTCCACCCTCTGCTCGAGTTGATGGTAGCCATCCTGCAGGCCTTGAACTGCTTGGGTAAGGGCAGAGATTTGTTGGCACAGAGCTTCCAAAGGTGAGACCCCCCTGTCTGACTCCATGTTTCTGGCTGGATCGTACTGTCACGTACCTTACAGTGGAGTCAGACTGCTGAGGGTGGCCTCTCGCACGGTTCCGGTCTCCACGCCCCTGAGGATGGGGACAGGGAGCGTGAGGACACGAAAGGGTGCAGGTGCCTGAAGGTGGAAGTAGCAGACCTTGGAGATGCTGGGTCCTCACGGTAGAAGAGATGTTGACTGGTCACGTAGGTAGGCACCGGAAGATCAGCAGGTGTGCAGGAAGCACTGCGATGCTGGGTCCTCACGGTAGAAGAGATGTTGACTGGTCACGTAGGTAGGCACCGGAAGACCAGCAGGTGTGCAGGAAGCACTGAGTGTCTGTAACAGGCAAGGTCGGCAACTGGCAGGCAGTGCGGTACAATAACAGGAGGCAGGTGCGTAATCAGGAACAAGCAAGGGTCTGGCAACGTGCAAGCAAACGAGGTACAGATTCAGGAGACAAGCCAAAGTCGAAGTCCAAGCCGGGGTCAAGGGTAGTCCAGGAGATAGTAGCACAGGGTATCCAAAGGGCGGGTGTCAGGAACGGGTCACAGGAACAAGGATCACGGGAGCAAGGTCACAGGAGCAAGGTCACAGGAGCAAGGTCACAGGAGCAACGATCAGGTCTTACAGGAGTAGCTGAAGACGATCCAGCACTGATGTCAGGCCAGGATCCTGTTTATATAGAGGGGAGTGAGCCAGGATTGGTGGAAGTGGCCGTCCGTGCGTGAATACGTACATCCGTTCAGTTTGCGCGGGTGTCTTCGCGTGTTCGGATTGGCGTACGTCCACGTGTTCGGATTGGCGTACGTCCACGTGTTCGGATTAGCATACGTCCGTTCGTCCTGGAATTCGTACGCCTCTAACGGGGACACCGCGCATGACGCCTGGAACGAAGGGAAACTGCCGCTATACGGGGACGGGCATACGTATGGTGAGTTCCCTGACAATTTCTCAATATAGGCCTACACTTTGGAGCAGTATAGACCACTGTGATGGGCCAAGTTTAAATCTTACCTTCGTTTAGGACGCTTGCTGCTTCTGTTCGGACATACGTACGTCAGCGTAATAGCTTTATATACACTGCAATATGTCAAGCTCCACCTGCGTCGCCCACCCCTGACGTTCCTTGTGACAAATTTTCCCCACCCCTTCTCTCCTTGTTGCACAGTGGGAGTATATACATAACGATGGCAGAGACATTATCAGGAACTAGTGCGGAGGAAAGCCCGGAACCCCAAACATCCAGATCCAAGAGGAGATTTAAGGCCACCAACATGGCCTTTGAAGAAATGGTGGACATCTTGAGGAGGCAGGACTATGATGGCAAAAATGGTCCGTACCCCTGACCCAATTTGCGGAAGGACCAAATAATGTCCTCAGTTGTGACCACTCTGGAGCAGCAATTTGGGGTATGACAAGCTAAAGACCAATTAAGAAAGCGCTAGTCTGACCTTAAAACGAGGGAGCCAGATCAGTTTAGAAGAATCAAGAAGGTGCTTAAAAAAAGAAAGTACTTACTGTGTGTTCTTATTCTGATACTTAACTTGCTTGCTGATCCATGTGCTCTTTTGGTTAATACTCTTCCGTTTAAATGATCGTTCGTAAATATCGTTCGTTTGCCAATACATACAATGTATTTAGCTGTTACAGGGTTATATCTGCATTTTGGTCTGAATAATTTCTCTTATTAAAAGAAGTTTAGGATATTGTTGTGTAGATGTATATGTACTAGAATGATTTTAAAACGTGATTCAGTATAACGTAAGGAGAGGACACAGCAGCTGTTTCAACATCAGGACTCAGGAGCACTAGTGTAGTGTGGGACACCATAGAACATTTTTTAGGGTAACCGACACAGGGGCTCCAGGGGATACTTGAGGCGTTTTCTTCCTCTGTGAAACTTGCCCAAAAAAAGAGTAAGTATTGCAGTTTGGTTAAAAGGGAATTTGAATCATGTCTTCAACTGGGATCTTTTCACAAACAGACAATTGTACACCACTTCAAAGCAATGTTTCATATTCCTATTTCTGGACTCAAATATCAGTGTGCTAAGTATACCTTTTGTTTCATTCTCCTAGGGGAGAAAAGACTCAGACAACAGTCAGAGGATCCCAGGACCCCACCCGAGGATCTGAAGGAAGGAGAGGTGGAGGAAGTGGGTGAGATGTGCACCCCACCAGGTAAGTGTCTGACACCCCAGCTTAAGGTAATCTATTTATGCCTGCATATTTCTAAATACATATTTTTTCTAAAATTTTAGGTGATGATCTGGTTGTGGAAGGGCAAGCGGGGAAGCCATTTTTCAGCGACAGCGCCCAAAGATTAATTGGGCAGATTATGGCCTGGAATGGCCACATTGATGACATACGCAACCAGATAGAGAGGATGCGAACTCGGCTGGACACCATGCAGCAGGAAATGAAGAACATGATCAATGTTTTGGGGAGAATCTAATCCCTTTTCCCTAAAACCCAATCGATCATGTTCTTCATTTCCTTTGTAAATTAGAACATTGTTATTTTTTTTTATAATTTTTAACATTTTATAGAGAGAGAGAGAGATAAAAAAAAAAAGGGGGAGTCCCTCAACGTTCTCGGCATCAGGTGGCAATCCCAGGCCACCAGCCTGCAGACGCTGGCAGAACTCCATCTGGGCGAAGACTCCTCCATCTGACATCTGGCCGTTCTTCCCCACATCCACGTAGATAAACTCATATTGTGCCAACACCACCCCTATCAACACTACACTATGGAACCCCTTGTAATTAAAGTAGTAAGACCCTGAATGGGGTGGTGGCACAATGCGAACATGCTTCCTGTTGATCGCCCCTCCACAGTTGGGAAAGTCCCAATGGTCAGCTAACTGGGAGGCCACAGTCTGGCATTCCTGTGGTGTGGAAGGAAACTGTGGAGTCAAACAAGAAAAAAAATATATAAGTACTTTTAAACCTAACTTTGCAAACAGATTACACAAAAACAATTTTGCACAACAGCAGTATAAAAATGTTTAGACTTAGTATAAAAAAAAAAAAAAGATAAGGCCCACTTATCAGATTCCACAACCCCTCTTATGGTCCATTGAAAAAATTGTATGGGGGTGGGGGGGGGGGGAGGGTTGTAAATGATTTTATACCACACATTACACTTGGAGACATTTGAGGGGGTGGGGGAGGGTTGTAAATGATTTTAAGACCACACATTACACTTGAAGACAAGTATAATAAAATATTATTCATTCCCCTTTTATTATTTTTTCTATAGATCCTTACCACGGTTTTGCTCCTGGTGGTAGGCTATAAGGCCTTGAAACGCGTAGAGCTAACAACAACCGCGTGTATATACGCATGAATTCTTCTGATCTCCGTTCCTTCCTTAATTGTTTCTTTTTTTTTTTTTCCTTTTTATTTCCATTTTTCTATTTTTCTGGCTCCTCTGCGATATCTGTACAGTCATTAATTCCATTATACTAAATCATGTTTCAATTACTGTTTGTATCTCATAATATATGTACCAACTCCTTGTTGGAATATGTAATCAATGTGCAATAATTTTTATGAATTGTATATGTGTACAAATATAAAAATATTAATATATAGCAAAATGTATGGAACCAATTAATACGAATATTTCATAAACAATTCAAATAATTAAAAACTACTTTTAATTCAATCTGTTTCATTGCTCCCGTGTGCTTCATGGAAAAGTCCCACTAGCTACGTTCTCCTATTTTTATATATTGAACCGGGATGGAGGAGGGGACTCGAACGGTCCCTGTATACCTCATTTAAAGTCCCAACTAATTTTCTTTCTTTTTTTCTCTTCTTTTTATAATAAAAATAATGAGGGATGGAAGCACACGGATTGCACTAACAATAAATATTAAATGCTTCTTTCTTAGCTGTCTCTATGAAATTTCTTTATTTTTCTTAATAATACAAATTGGACTTTTGATGTTTTCCCCTTTTTTTTTTCTCAATCACTTTATGTCCTTCTGTTTTGTTTTTGCTTGCATGTGCGCAGTGTTGGTTCCGGCTGTGTCTTTCGCTGGACCTTGCCCTCCGTGTTCCGTTCAGGAGCTGCGACGCACACTGTGGATCCTCCCTCCGCCCTGTTCTGACGCTGGGTGGGCGGGGGTCTCCTCACTGCGTGTCAACGTCACGCATTCCACACTGGTTGTTCGGCTTTGACGCTGCGCAACTGGTAGTGAGTTCACAACCTTCTGACCCACCGAGGAATGGTTTGTTCCATCCCCCAAGCGGTCTCACGCGTGACGTTGGGGGAGTGGTTGCGGTGGCGGCGGTGCTTATATGGGCTCCTTCCTCATTTGCACCATACACTTAGCACAGATCACATCGGTCTCATTAGTCACTATAGATGCACATAGGCACCTTTGGCCTCAATTGTGGTCACTCGGGTAACTGTTTTTTACTTTCTTACCTTCACCCCTTATACTGACCACTTCCTATTTTTCTGCTGTTTTCTTAGCCCTGACAAATTTTGCACAATTTTTTCATTTTTAGCATTTTTTTCTTTTTGTTTTTTTCACCAGCTCTTCAACATAGGGGTTTCTCCAATCATCAAATGGTCAGTACACATCATGATTCACATGGGGCGCTGTCCATTTTGGGTTGCTGCCTGCTGCACTATGTCCCCTCAGCTTCCGGACGGGGCCCTGTTTGGTTGGTCTGGGGATCTCACTGTCTGTGCCACCACTGCGAGGACCGTCATGTAAGTAACAGGGCTAATTATGTTCAGGGGTATTTTCCCCTGTCCTGGGTTGGCCCTTTTTAATTTTCTATAATAAAATATTATTCATTCCCCTTTTATTATTTTTTCTATAGATCCCTACCACGGTTTTGCTCCTGATGATAGGCTATAAGGCCTTGAAACGCGTAGAGCTAACAACAACCGCGTGTATATACGCATGAATTCTTCTGATCTCCGTTCCTTCCTTAATTGTTTCTTGTTTTTTTTTTCCTTTTTATTTCCATTTTTCTATTTTTATGGCTCCTCTGCGATATCTGTACAGTCATTAATTCCATTATACTAAATCATGTTTCAATTACTGTTTGCATCTCATAATATATGTACCAACTCCTTGTTGGAATGTGTAATCAATGTGCAATCATTTTTATGAATTGTATATGTGTACAAATATAAAAATATTAATATATAGCAAAATGTATGGAACCAATTGATACGAATATTTCATAAACAATTCGAATAATTAAAAACTACTTTTAATTCAATCTGTTTCATTGCTCCCGTGTGCTTCATGGAAAAGTCCCCCTAGCTACGTTCTCCTATTTTTATATATTAAACCGGGATGGAGGAGGGGACTCGAATGGCCCCTGTATACCTCATTTAAAGTCCCAACTAATTTTCTTTCTTTTTTTCTCTTCTTTTTATAATACACTTGAAGACAGTTGAGGGGTGGGAGAGAGTTGTAAATGATTTTAAGACCACACATTACACTTGGAGACATTTGAGGGGAAGGTTCAGGGAAAGCAGTACAATAGAGCTGAGAATATACATTTTTAAAGGGACTAGGCTATAGATGTATATGGGTCCAGGATTGCATGCTGGGGAGGTTAGTGAAGGGAAATATGCATGTAGGCCACAAAAAGATTCTCCATAAAAAAAAATAACATGCATGCATGAAGATAAAGGGGACATCCACAGAATATTCCAATCATAGTAGGTAGGTCATGATGAAATTAATACAATGCATTAGCAAACTTTCAATACATATAATGTAATGTTAAAGCATGAAACTTACCTTAATATAGTTCTTTTGCAGGAACTGAATAATGGCAGAACAGGTCTCTGGGAAAATGATCTCCAGAGCCTGGGGGGAGATGCCTGTTGTGAACTTGAGGTCCTGCAGGCTTCTCCCTGTTGCAAAGTACCACAACGTGGTGACTAGCCTCTGCTCCGGAGTGATGGCTTGCCGCATGCAGGTATCCTGCCTGCTGATATAAGGGGTCAGCAAAGCCAGCAGACGGCCATCATCCTAAGATAATTCCTGAAATCCTCAGGATTATTCTCACGGATCTCACGAAGCAAAGGCATATGCGAGAACTGGTCACGCTGGCGCAGCCAATTCTTCGTCCATGAGGCATAAACTAATAATGTTAAGATGAGATTTGATGATTTTTGTTTGTATATCTATAAAATGTATAATAAGATATTAAATTATAAAAATAAAAAAAAAGGGGTGGAGGAGAGACATGAGCAGGCGGACGAGCAGAGATGAAATAATTTTCCTCTGTCCGATCCACGTCACCACTCTTCCGCCCTCACAGCCGGGCCACTTCAATGTGGGAGCAATATGTGGCAGGGAGCAGAGAGATGACATCATCTCTCACTGCCCGCCACACAGCGTGGGCCTCTTAAAAGTCAGAGGTGTGGCAGGGAGGAGAGAGATGACATCATCTCTCACAGCTCGCCCTGCATTTCCGCTCTCCTGCCCTCACTAAATGGACCAGTGCTGCCAGCCTGCCACCAATGCAGTGACAATGCACATTTGGTGGCATTGGCTGGCATAGCAAGTGAAAATCCACATCAGTTGGCAAGTGACGTGGCAAGTGACAATCTGCTAATGGTGGCAGGTGCTGTGGCAAATGGCAATCCACATCTGGTGGCAGATGATGGTGGCAAGTTAAAAAGCTGCATCTGGTGGCTGTAAATGTGGCAAGTTACACGCCCAGGGCTCCCACTGATTCTGCAGTATGGCGAGTTGAACCACTTCATTATATATTAGAATGTAACAATAGAAACAATGCGCTTTGGTCACCCTGACACCATATCGCCCGTGGTGCCATGATGATTGAAAATGCCAACACCAGCCTTTGCCTGCAAAAAGTTACTTACCATTGATGTGCCTGCAAAAAGGTTGGTGACCGCTGCTATGGGCTCTAGCGCCAGATCTTTTGCAGACCTAGCAACGCCCCTGGTACTGATTATTTTTTTTTTATAAATGCAGATGAGAGAGCTGTGCTCAGCTGTGTGCACTGTAGAATAACACACAGCTGCATTCAGATTTATATAAAATGTACACATTACAGACCTGAGTGCAGAATATGTTGTACCCGTGTACATAAGCAGTCTCTCGGCATTCCAACTCATTTTTTTTATATAGAATAAGCAAAGTCTGGGGGGTGTGGCCTGGAGTGGCATGAGCTAGGATGTGGGTGACCTGAGCTCTGCCAGACTCATATCCTGAAACACTAATCCTGGGACCCTATAGCCCGTGAACTGCCAGAATTTCACAGCCTGACCTTGCAGAAAACCCCTGGATCATGTCTAAACAGAAACAGAATACGGAGGCGGTGGTTTTATCAAATTTGATAAATATCACAGTTTAGATCAGGACTCCCTGGAGCAAGATGGCGACGGCACGCTGGCAGAGGGGAACACAGCGGGAACTGCCACAGCGAGAATGCTGGATGCCATCACAGCCTGCCAAGAAGCAATTACCTCCTGCCAAACCACGCTAATGGCCAGGATTAAAGAGGTAAAAGTAGATATATCACTTATAAGGCAAGATTTCCAGAAATTAAGAGATAGAGTCACTGACACAGGTTTAGTAATGTAGAAGACTCCGTCCCCCCACTACAAAGCATCTCTGATAAAATGCAGCTACAACTGAATCAGCTTTTGCAAAAGCAGGATGAACTTAAGAACAGGCAACTCAGGTGTAACTTGTGCTTCATTGGGCTGCCTGAGGGGGTGGAGGGAGTGGACCCCCCTACATTTCTGGAGAAACTGCTTCATGATACATATGGCAAGGAGTCATTTTCACACACATTCGTGGTAGAAAAAGCCCACCGCATGTCGGGCAAATCGCCACCTTTTGGTGCACCGCCTCGCACGTTCATAGCAAAGTTCCTCAACTATAGGAACAGGAATACCATCCTCTGTCTGAGCAGGGAGAAGGGGAATATTCCATTCGGCAATAAAACGATCGCTGTTTTTCCCGGACTTTTCTGCAGAGGTGCAACGGAGGGCACAAAAGCTTCATGGAAGCCAAAACGGAGACCCCACCTCAAGCATATAAAGTACGCAATGCTCTTCCCAGCACGTCTAAGGGTGGAGGGAGAAAGCCAAGTATCCATTTATATACTCCTTTTTCATGCCTATGCCTCACTGACTGTCCTCTTGCCACCCCCTGGGATCCTGGATGTGGGTGGGGGGGGGCATCTCCTGTCTAATCTCTCTCCTGATTTTACCAATGACACGTATGCTTTTACTGCAGTCCTCCCATCAGGATTCGTGCCTGTGATACCACGATGCATCTTGAAATTTTACTGGCAGGTGGGGTGGAAGATGGGTCAGGGGGGCACTGCCTCCCACCCGCATCCATATCCCCCTGAACTGCTTGTGTGGATTGCTGGAGACACAGACATACGCATCGCCACTAGAGACCACCACTGCAAACCTCTTTGAGTTATCCTCCCACCTTAAACCAAAGCAAGGGAGTTAAATCTTTAAATGCCTCAGAGTCAGAACACTTTTTCCCTTATCATTTACAAGCTATAGGTCTACCTAGAAGTTCTTCCCGGCGGATGACACTGCACCAATCTACCGAAGCGCTCACGTTTTTCAGGGAGCCCAGTCCTATGCAATGTTTTGTTAATCAGCAAAGTTTCATTCTACACTACTTCTTCTGCAAGCTGTACTGGAACATATTGCTAGCTATGTTAGCTTCTGCACCTAACCGACACTGTGAGTATGGACCTACTGATTTCAGGCAGCACCCTGCACACATGGTGGCTTCCGTATGTTTCATTCACAGGTTGGACATTGTTATCCAATCACTGGAAGTTTGGGAAATATGCCCGCACAAGTTTGGGAAAGGGCAGGGTAGGGTAGGGGGCTGTGTGTTATCTGTTTAGAGACATACGACTGTATTTTATGCAAGACAGGCAACAATGGTACTTTAACATTTCTACTGTATTACAGGGAACTTTCACTCTGCCCTCTATGTGCAAGACTGTATGGTTAAACAAAATATCTGAGCCTCTCATTTCTTCCTCTTCACCCCATGGCCCCCCTAAAGGAGGGATAAAAGGGACACTTTTGCTGCAAGAGACCTCACAAGACGTTTAACTTGCAGGGCCAGCCCCCGTCCAGTGGGGCTATGTCATGGCCGACATAGCACGTAGCTGCGGTCTGCATGCGCTCGCTGGCCAGACTGGGGTGATCACTGGATCGAATGTCTAGCCCGTCACCCAGCCCGGCAGTTAATTGTAGATCTCATAAGAAAATCCAGGAAAAACAAAAACAAAAATAAAAATTGCCAGGACTAGAGATCCCAGCAGGGAACTAGGTCCTTACTCCTGACTAGGCAGAAAAAAAACTGAAGGCCTATAGCAGACAGGGGTGTGTATATCACCTAGGACTGCCCATGGGCGTAGCCAAGTCTTTTTTCTGCCTAGTGTCCCACTCCTGTAGGGGGCGATATAACCCTATGGTTCACAATAAAGAAGGCTGCGTCTGTCAATGAACGAATGAGAAACTTAAGTTATTATTAAAAAATGCATGTTAATGTGCATGTGGAAATGACTGTGGTATAAATAACCCCTAATGATAAAGGTCAAAGAAAATCTTAAAGTAGTTCTAAGGTCTTAAGGTTTTTACCTTAAAGTGATTGCAAAGTCTCATTTTTTTTCCTATAAAAATAACAAACATGTTATACTTACCTGCTCTGTTGCAGTGGATTTCCACAGAGCAGCCTAGATACTCCTTCTCTCGGGTCCCTCTTCTGTGATCCTGGTTTCTCCATCCTGTTGAGAGCACCACAGCAAGCAGCTTGCTATTGGGGCATCCGAGCGGAGTCGTGGCTCTCTGTGTCCATTCAGACAGGGCTCCCTCTCTTTCCTAATTGGCTAGCTGACTGACAGCAGCAGGAGCCAATGGTGCCCCTGCTATGTCTCAGCAAATCAGGAGGGAGAATCTTGGAAGGCTGAGAGACTCGTGGACAGAGAGGGACCTCAGGTAAGTAATAGGGGGCTGAAGGGAGATGCTGCTCACAAGAGTTATTTTTTCGTGATGTATAGAATGCATTAAGAAATAAAACCTTCCGACTTTTTACCTTAATGCAGAAAATACATTAAACTGGGTGTAAACACCTACTGTGCTGCACGATACCCCCCTTATACTTACCTAAGCCCAAATTCAATCCAGCACTGTGCACGAGAGCAGCAGTATTCTCAGCTATCATTCTCTCACAGCGCAGATTGATAGCAGAAAACGCGATTGAATTCTGCTGCAGTCAATCAAATCCTATGACGAGGGAGCCAGGAGCAAAGCTCCGTTGTTTGTGTCAATGGATGCAGGCAGTGGGGCTCAGGAGTGAGCCCGCACAAGTACCCTTCTCAGCAAGTGGCTTGCTGGGAGCGTACTTGGAAGAGGGAGGAGCCAAGAGTGGTGGCAGGAGACCAGAGAAAAAGAGGATCAGGGCTGCTCTGTGCAAATCCATTACACAGAGTAAGTATAACATGTTTATAATTTTAGAAAAAAGTAATGGTTTAATATCACTTTAACACCTAAATACAATTGTATCTTTGGCATGTGTTAGTAGAACTGTACAAATCTTTGCAACTACTTGGCATATCCAGGTGAATTATACCTTGCTTTTTCAGGAAAATTGGGCATTTATTTGTTGGTACTGTTAGTGTTACTAAACCCACAACAGTAAAATCAGTCTGTATACACAGTAAAGCATGCTTGTTATACTCACTGTTGAACCTAAAAGGGTTAATCCCCTGCACTGTGTAAAAAGACTGTTTGATTCTGTCTTCTCTGATCCTCCCCTTCTCCCACTGTCCACAATGCATCTCCTGATAAGACAGAGCCTTTGTAGGCACTCTGAACATGCTCAGTTTGGTTCTCCGGAGAGGGTGCATGTGATCAGCACAGGGACAATCAGTACACTCTGTTAGAAAAGTTTTAAATGTTTATTGTGTGACTATTAGAAAAACAATAGTCCTGAGACTGATTTGTTAAAAAGCTTACTTCTGAGCACATTATTGTATTAACTCATTGTATTGTTTTGTCTTGATTAACTCCATAGTAAGTTGTAGAATCATTAGATTTAACTAAATATGATAGCCTAAGAATGTACAGGAAACATAGCTAAAAGAATAAAAGGTACCAGTTCGTACCATGACAACTTAATTTATGTTTCCTCAGCCAATAGAAGCATAGAGATGTTATTCTTATGGGTTATGTGAAGGCGGGACACAGTCTTTTGGGAGACATTTTTCTTCAGCTTTCGTCCTGTAAGCATGTCTCTCTGTTGTGGGCCACATCAGAAATACATTTTCCTGCTTCTCAGAACACCCGGAGTTTTTACTGATCACAAGGGAAATTCCTAACATTTTTGGTCTTTCGAGCCGGGAGCAACACGCTGGTTTTCAGATCAGACTGCCCCGACAACACTTCGGTGAGTATTGGACTTTGAAGCTCACCGACCGATTATAAGTCCCCCCAATCAAAGTTATTGGTGAAAAAGGGGCAGGGGCAAAAAAGATCTGGATTCCACTGTCTGTTTCCGAACCTTGTGTGATCCAGTCCAGGTGTTTGAGAGGTAAGATAATTTAAATTATTCTTAAATCTTTCTAAGAGTCTTTTCTTCTCTCTTTGCTTCTGGTTTAATGTGTTGTAATTGCCGACATTGGTATTGATCGTATAATATCTAGATGATCCAGTGCTCGTAGACAGAGACACTTGGGGACGTTGTCTAAGGTAAAAAATTACGTCGCCCGCTGTCCGGACAGATAACAAAAAGATTTGAGGTATACCGAATGTCAGAGGTTGAATGCCTGACTATTTTAAGCGCTGTTTAGTTAAGTGATCTATAAAGATCGCAAGGCTAATATTTTTTTTTCTCTCCTTTCTCAGTGTGTTAACTTTCTCTTTTCTCATGTTTAACTTTTCTGTTGATGTTGCAAGCTCATTGAATAACGGTACTGCTGAGATACGTTTTAATTATTTTCTAATTCTCCCTATAGTGTGGGGAGTGTTGATGTTTATATTCTTCTTATATTCTTTTTGTTACCGTGAACCGAGAGTCACTATTCCAGTGTTTTATAGGTTAATGAGAGACCAGACAGACACTGACAATGGGGAGTAACCTTTGTAAGAGAATATCTTGTGCTTGTTTATGTTGTTGTGTCCCTGAGGTGCCGTTAGGAGATAAGAAATTTATGCATAGCAATGACCCAAAGTCTGTTCAATACTGTGCTAAGTGGGAGAGGAAGTTTGGATTTAATGGTAAATTAACTGTGAAAGGGTGTCAGGAGTTGGTGGATAAGCTGAAGTTGTTAGGACCTAAAGATCAAAAAAGGTATGGGTTAAAAATGGCTGAGTATTGGCTTCAGCATGCTAAAATTAGGGTAGAAGGAAAAAGAACAAAGGAAAAATGCCAAGCCCAATTGCCCCTAGTGGACAAAGAGGATGATCTCATCTGTTATACCCAGAGACCACCTCCCTATAATGGTCCTCCCCCTCAGGTGCAAGTAACTGCCCAGAGTAACACCTTCCCTGTGACATCCACCCCTGTCAAAGGAACCGCCTCTGAACAAAACCCCAACTCCACTTCCTCAATCTCTCCAGACAGTAGTTCAGTCCTGGAGATGAACAGATCGATCCTTGAAACATTAACTGACGCCATAACTCATGCACTGGGTGCCCCAGCAGGAGCCAAGAGACTAAGTAAACCTCCTATTAGGTATGGTGTGGAGGACGGTGAGGAATACCCCTTGATAGAGGTCCCAAACCCAAGGGGAGGACAGAATGATGCACTGGGCCAGCCATATCCCTTGACTATGACTGTTTTTCGACCATGGACTGACAGTGATATACAAAAGGCTACAGAACACATAAAACATCCAAAATTAGATCCAGCTGAATTCATTGAAAACATAGAGGGATTACGGAACAGTTATAAATTGAATGGGGTGGAAGTAGAGAGAGCCCTGAGGAGAGTATTAGGATCAGATTGGGCTTCGGTAAAGGGGGATTGGGACCCCTGCGCCCCAGCAAATGCACATGGACGGGGGGATCCATTGCCTCCAGAAAGCCCAGACTTAGGAAACAGGTTGACTGCCCTACTGAACAGATGCCAGCTTAGATGGGTACAACGGACTGATTGGCAAAAAATAAATATGACAGTACAAGAAGATAAAGAAAGTGTCAGTGACTACCTAAATAAATTACGAGAGATTTTTAGAGTGTTCTCCGGGCTCCCCGAAGCTGAAGATGTGAATAGTGCATATCAGCAACAGCTAAAGATTGCTTTTTTAAATGGATTGAAACAGGATCATAAGGATTACATTGTTAAAAACATGGTTACTTACCGAACTGCATCAGTTTTAGATGTTTTACAATATGCTAAGCATTCTGAGAAGTATTTGAAAGCAAAAGCAAAAAAGAATTTGAAAGTAAAGGTTTTTATGCAAGGTGATGAAGGAGAGGAGGATGCAGAAGAGTACAATGCTGAGGCAGAACAAGAGGGGTCTCAGAGGGAGAGGCACAGGTAGTTTTAGAGGAAGGAACAGTTTTAGAGGAAGAGGAAGGGGTAGAGGACAATGGAGGAATAAAGAATGGGTGGAAAGAAGGGAATGTTGGGATTGTGGGAAAAAAAAGGGACATTTGGCTAGGGACTGCCCTGAGGGGCCAGGCCCTCACAAATCGGATTGACTAGAAACAGTATGTGTGAGCCACCTGGAAAAGATAGGGTATGTTGAAAGCTTACCACAGGTCGAGTTAATGGTGGAGAGAAAATGTGTACAGTTTTTAGTGGATTCTGGCGCCTCTAGGACCTTAATTCACCCTGCAGATGCGCCCCATATTGATAAATCTACAAAATCTATTTTGGTACAAGGAGTAAGTGGAAAATTGGTGAGGGAATTACTGTCTGAGTATGTCACCATTGAGGAACCAGAGACAGGGGTTAAAATCACAACCAGAGTGATCTTATCTACTGTCTGCCCTGTGAATCTCTTGGGTAGAGACCTAATGTCAGCCATGTGCATGTCAGTCAGTGCACAAAATAATGGGTTTGCAGTCCAGGTAGGACAGGGACCCATTAACCCAATAGAAGATACACACTACTATTACTCCTTAGATGTGTATATGAAAGACAAGGAGACAGTTGATACTGTTGACAAGATGATTAATTATGCTGAAACTGTGATGGAAGGGAGGACAGTGGATTTACAGACACCAAATAGAGTTCACTGCACAATGTATTTTAAGAGAACACCAGGGCCTGATAGGTATTATGCCTCCAGATTTTTCTTAAAGAAGGAAGTTACCCTGCAATTAACCAATGTTTACTGGAGTGTTGAGGGATTTTGTGTATCAGCATGTTGTATACCCCCTGAAGAACAGGTTCTGTTTAGGGAAATTGCCCCACATCTATCCTTAGGTAAACCTAAAAGCCGAGATTGGAAAGATGTAGGAGAGTTTGTGAAGGAATGTCAAGACCTAAGAGATTGGGCTCCTGTGGGCCTATCTGATTTATACAAAAGTAAGTCGACAGGTTATTTCTGTCACAAACCCTTGGGACACGAAATTATTACAACACCCTCAGCACACATGTGGGCTGCAGGAACTGAATGATACTTGGCACATGAGGATCATCTGTTAGATGGGCTTCCAGAGACACTGTGGACTAGAGGTCCAGCAGATGTAGGACTCATAAAAGGAGTCCAACCAGTAACCATCACTCCAAAATCACACTACAGACCCCACCTTAGACAATACCCCCTTAAGAAGGAAGCAGAGGAGGGTATAGCCCCTGTAGTAGATGAACTTTTAAAAACTGGGGTGATTATTCCATGTCCTGATAGCCCTTGCAATACTCCTCTTTTCCCTGTTAAGAAGGCTCCGCCTTCTACAGGCTGGAGAATGATACAAGATCTCCAAGCTGTTAACCAGGCAGTTATACCAAGAGCTCCTGTGGTACCAGATCCACACACATTACTGAATGATTTAGATCCAGGGAATAAATTCTTTTCTGTGATTGATATAAGTAATGCCTTCTTTAGTATTCCGGTGCACCCCGACCATCAATTTTGGTTTGCCTTCACCTACAGGGGAAAAAGGTACACCTTCACCAGACTGCCCCAGGGCTATTGTGAGTCCCCTACCATCTTTTCACAAGCAATGTCCTCAAACTTGGCTCAGTTTATACCCCCAGGGGGAAGCCAGCTCCTCCTCTATGTAGACGATATCTTAGTGGCGTCTTCCACAGAGGAGGTTTGTAGGGCTGATACAATGGCTCTGTTATATTTTGTCCATGATCAAGGGCATAAGGTAAATAGAGCTAAACTTCAGTTGTGGCAACAGCAGGTCAAATACTTGGGGTACAACATCTCAAAAGAAGGTCGGCACCTGGATGAGGAGAGAATACGAGCACTTCTCCAGCTGCCAAAACCAAAGACAAAGAAACAAATGATGTCCTTTCTGGGTATGACAAATTTCTGTAGAGCCTGGATTCCTGGGTATTCAATACTGACGGCCCCATTGCTACAGGCAATATATGGGAGCCCGATGGCCCCCCAGGATGCTATAAAATGGAGTGAGGAAACAGAGACTGCTTTTACTGACATAAAACAAGTCCTTTCTAGCTCATCAGTGTTAGCCTTACCAAATTATGACAAACCTTTTGAACAAACAGTGGACTCAAGGGAAGGTCACATGACATCAGTACTTACACAGTCACATGGTGGCCATCAGAGGCCGATTGCCTACTACTCTACAAAGTTAGACAGTGTAACTAGAGCACTTCCACCCTGTGTACAGGCAGTGGTCGCTGCAGCTGAAGCAGTCAAGGCCTCAGCATCTATAGTGCTGTATCACACACTGACTCTCAAGGTACCACATGCAGTGTCTGTTATCCTGTTACAGCAAAAGATATCACATTTGAGCCCAGCACGACACCTTTCCTGTATGACAATACTCTTGACACAACCTCACTTAACAATACAGAGGTGTACTACATTAAACCCATCCACGCTACTACCACTTCCTACTGACGGGTATAAACATGACTGCACTGTTGCCATCGCTGAAAAGGTACTGCCACGAAGTGATCTGAAAGATGTACCATTATCTAACCCTGACATGATACTTTTTGTTGATGGTTCTAGTAAGAAAAATCCAGATGGCACAAATGCAACAGGATATGCAGTAGTGACACAGGATGAGATTTTGGAAGCGGGGCCACTACCAAAACATTATTCAGCACAAGTTGCAGAACTTGTAGCATTGACAAGAGCATGTATACTGTCAGAAGGAAAATCTGTAACCATATACACTGACAGTCAATATGCCTTTTCAACAGTGCATGTTTTCGCACAACAATGGAAAAACAGGGGGATGGTCACCTCCAGTGGTAAACCAATTTCACATACGGACTTCATTTTAGAACTCCTAGATGCAATACAGTTACCAAAAAAGCTTGCAATCTGTAAATGTCAAGCACATACAAAATATACGGACCCTATCTCAAAGGGAAATAAAAGGGCAGATGAAGCTGCCAAAATAGCGGCACAAGAAACACATAAAATAATGACAGAACAGGAAATCATAGTGATAGATCATACAGTCCTTACTGATATGCAGCAAAATGCCCCCCCCCCCCCCGGGGAAAAACAATATTGGAAAACAAAGGGTTGTACAATAATTTATGACATTTACACATCACCTGAAGGGAAACCGGTATTACCAAAATCTTTATTTAGGTATGCAGCAGTATTGACACATGGAGTAACGCATGTGTCAAACAGGGGGATGACTGAGATGTTAAATAAAGTATGTACAGCCTATGGATTCACAAATTACTCAAAAACTTTTTGCTCTCAATGTCTTATATGTGCAAGACACAATGCTCAGGGAGGTATAAGACCACAGAAAGGGAAGTTCCCTACACCGCAATATCCATTCCAACACATTTGCATGGATTTTATTGAATTAGACAAATGTGAAGGGAAGAAATATTGTTTGGTAATTATAGACGCCCTGACAAAATGGGTGGAGATATTCCCGACAGGAAGTGCAGATGCACAGACTGTAGCCAAAGCATTACTAAGATATTATTCCTAGATTTGGAATCCCTGAAAGGATTTACAGTGATAATGGACCCCATTTTGTAAATAAAACTATACAACATTTGACAGAAGTGATGGGTATCCAAATAAAAAATCATTGCGCCTACCACCCCCAATCAGCTGGATTGGTGGAGAGACACAATGGAATTTTAAAAAATAAGCTGAGAAAAGCTATGGAAGAAACTGGTAAAAATTGGATGTACTGCTTACCATTGGCGGTAACTAGTATGCATATTACACCCACAAAAGAAGGTTTGAGCCCATTTGAAATAATATATGGAAGGCCATATAAAATACCCTTATTGCCAAATGAAACACCAGCTGAAGAATCTGAACGTACTCTATCAGAATATATGTCTAATCTGTTGAAACAGAAGCAAATTAATGAAGTCTGTTCTATTCCAGAAGGTCCAATCCAAGGAGAAGAGAAAATCCATATTGGAGACTGGGTCCTGGTAAAAATAATAAAGAGAAAGCATTGGCACTCACCTAAGTAGGAGGGACCGTATCAAGTTCTTCTCATCACTCCCACGGCTATAAGGATAGCAGAGAGGTCTACCTGGATTCACCAGTCCCATTGTAAGAAGGTTTTACAGGCAGAGTAGGGCCAGTTGGCTACAAGAGGTCCAGAAAGTCCGGCTACAAAGGGAGGTCTCACACAAGGTGGGACTTGTCTCAAACCGGTGAAGTCTCCCTCCCCTTCCAACTCCCCTATCCTATCCGCTGGAACTCTGTAGCTGGTTAGGATGAAAGGGACAGTAATTATCCTTGGGTTACTGGTGACTCCAGGAGAGGCATCCATAAGAGGGGGTAGGCGCTATGGAAGAGTAGAGGAACCTTTGGATTGGGAAAGAACAGGAAAAGCATTAAATCTAACCTTTATAGAGGGAATAACTAGCACTATACTGGTAGACTTCTGTCAGATTGCAGATTGTGGGGATACAACTGGGGCTAGAGGACTTCTATGGGCAGATAAATATATCTGCTGGCTCTGGAATAAGGCAGGATGTCAAGCATGGGATCAGGCCCTATGGACTACAGCGCATCAAGATTGGGGGTATAATCAACCAGGGGCTAAAAAGAGTGGTATAAAGGAGAGACTCATAATCACAAAAGCGGCCAACTCCCCCTGCACAAATAGTAAGAACTGTAACCAACTATTAATAACATTAACGGAGCCGAGGAAGGAAGATCAGCGGTTGTATTCCATGGGAGCATGGGTGTCAGGAACTGACCCCTCAGGAACATTTTTCCTTGAGGTATTACCACCTAATAAAATTAAACAACAGGAAAAAGTAGACTCAGAAGGGAAAGAAGAAGGCCATACTAAAATAGAAGTTCTGAATAAAACTATAAGATTCACTAACCTAACAATAGAAGATGCCATAGCTTTGGAGACGGGCTACCAAGAAAAAAATGAGTGGTTAGAATGGTTGAGGTACACGGTTAGAACTCTGAAAAAGGAAAACTGTTTAGTTTGTGCCGGAGCCAGACCACATTTAGCAACAGTTCCTTTTCCTCTAGATCACAATACAGATCCAGAAGGTTTAAAATGTATGTTGCAATTGTATAATAAGAGCTATAAACCTGAAGCAAATTCTACTTGTCACACATTGAGTTTGTCGTTTCCCCCAGTACAGAGACCTCAGATACCTCCAGCGGTTACCGCTTATCCGGGCAACTTTACTTGTTTTGCACTCCCAGGGAACCGTAGCGCGGTGGATCTTGGGTCACTACCTGATGACTACTGTGTGGAGAGGATTAACACGGACAATGGTGACTGGGTTGAACATGACATTCAGAGAGCTGATGTCTGGTGGATGTGTGGGGATAAGAAACTGCGAGCTAGACTACCGGCCAATGCCCAAGGGGATTGCGCTATGGTCCAGCTGGCTATGCCCCTGAGAATCCTGTCAGAATACCCGTGGACTAAGAGTCACCGACAGTATCGTAGGGACACCTCTCCCTTGGGGTCATTTGACTCTCAGATCTACATAGATGAGATTGGGGTTCCTCGCGGGGTGCCGGACGAGTTTAAAGCCAGGAATCAGGTGACAGCTGGGTTTGAGTCTCTTCTCTGGTGGGTGACTATAAATAAAAATGTTGACTGGATTAATTATATATATTATAACCAACAACGATTTGTAAACTATACTAGGGATGCTGTGAAGGGCCTAGCAGAACAGTTGGCCCCCACATCTCTAATGGCCTGGCAGAACCGAATGGCTTTAGATATGGTCTTAGCTGAAAGAGGAGGGGTATGCAAAATGTTTGGTAGCATGTGTTGTACCTTTATCCCCAACAATACAGCTCCTGGAGGAACCGTGACCAGAGCCTTGGAAGGACTGACTGCGCTATCGAATGAATTGGCGGAAAACTCAGGTATTAATGATCCATTCACAACTTGGCTTGAAGGATGGTTCGGTAAATGGACTGGATTTATCACATCATGTTTGATCTCAATCGCTGTGGCTTTGGCCGTTTTGGTTACTTGCGGATGCTGCTGCATTCCCTGTATTCGAGGACTTTCACAAAAACTCATTGAAACTGCAGTCTCAAGAACAATGTATCAAACCCTCTCTACCTCTGAGGAGACCTGTGTGGACATTGAAGCTCAACTTAATGACATACAGTCCGAAAGTGTATAACACAGGGACTATCATCGAAATGTGTTGAGATAAAATAGTCACACAAAGAGGAGGGAATGTTAGAAAAGTTTTAAATGTTTATTGTGTGACTATTAGAAAAACAATAGTCCTGAGACTGATTTGTTAAAAAGCTTACTTCTGAGCACATTATTGTATTAACTCATTGTATTGTTTTGTCTTAATTAACTCCATAGTAAGTTGTAGAATCATTAGATTTAACTAAATATGATAGCCTAAGAATGTACAGGAAACATAGCTAAAAGAATAAAGGTACCAGTTCGTACCATGACAACTTAATTTATGTTTCCTCAGCCAATAGAAGCATAGAGATGTTATTCTTATGGGTTATGTGAAGGCGGGACACAGTCTTTTGGGAGACATTTTTCTTCAGCTTTCGTCCTGTAAGCATGTCTCTCTGTTGTGGGCCACATCAGAAATACATTTTCCTGCTTCTCAGAACACCCGGAGTTTTTACTGATCACAAGGGAAATTCCTAACAACTCCAGACAGAGGATCAGGAGTCATGCGCCTTATAGGACAGTCAGAGTAGAATGAAAACTTTTTCTACAAACACTGACACCAGACACTGATAAAAGTCACAAGACTGCTACCCTGTTTCCCCGAAAATAAGACCTAGCGTGATTGTCGGTGATGGCTGCAATATAAGCCCTACCCCCCAAATAAGCCCTACCCTGAAAATAAGACCTACAAGGAATTTAACTAGGGCTTATTTGGGGGGTAGGGCTTATATTGCAACCATCACCGACAATCACGCTAGGTCTTATTTTCGGGGAAACAGGGTATAAACTGCTGATGAGAAAGGGTATTTAGCCATTTATATTTACTAAAATAATTGTATTTCCGTGTTGTGTACTGTGGGAGACCAGATATAGTGAATCCAGGGTCCTGGGTATAGTAACAGTATTCTTTTTGTATAATTTTGAAGGGAAAAGTGGCCAACATAGCATTTGTCAATCTGTATAGCCTCCTGTAAGGTCTCAAGGTTTTTCAGATGAAAACCAGGTACACATTGGCAAAAACTAGACAGAGTTGAAAAATTAGATTAACCACTTCAGGACCGCCGTATTGCCAATGTACGTCAGCACAATGGCACAGGCAGGCATAATCACGTACATCTACGTGATTGCCTTCCAGCGGGTGGGGGGTCCGATCGGACCCCCTCCCGCTGGTTACGGCGGTCCGATTCGGTCCAGGAGCGCTCCGTGATGAGGGGATGGCCGTTGGTTTTCGGCCACCCCCTCTGGATCGCTCCTGGCCAATGAGAAGCTTCCTCCCCTGTGTATTGTTTACACAGGAAGGAGGAAGTGATGTCATTCTCCTCGGGGCGGTCTTTTTGACCGGACTACGAGGAGAAGAGTAAAAGTAAGTGTGCACCAACACTACACTGACATGTAGGTACACACAGGCACACAAACCCCCCCCCCCCGATCCCCCCCCGCCCCCCCTCCCCCCCCAGTCACAGTGTCACTGATTGCATTGATCATTTCTTTACTGATCAATGCATTCAGTGTCAGTTGTGACAGTAAAAACTGTCAGGACAGTTAGTGTTAGGTCCAGGGTAGCCCCCTATCACCCCCCAATAAAGATTTAACCCCCTGATTGCCCCTAGAGTTAACCCTTTCACCCCCTTTTGCCAGTGTCACTAAGCGATCATTTTTCTGATCGCTGCATGTGTCGCTAGGTAGCTAGTTATTTTTTTAGGTTCACCGCCAGGTTTTTATATCGCTAGGTACCCCGATATACTACCCAATAATGGGTTTAACCCCCTGATTGCCGCTAGTTAACCCTTTCACCCCCTTTTGCCAGTGTCACTAAGCGATCGTTTTTCTGATCGCTGCATTAGTGTCGCTACAGTCGCTAGGTAGCTAGTTATTTTTTTAGGTTCACCGCCAGGTTTTTATAGCGCTAGGTACCCCGATATACTACCCAATAATGGTTTTAACCCCCTGATTTCCACTAGTTAACCCTTTCACCCCCTTTTGCCAGTGTCACTAAGCGATAATTTTTCTGAACGCTGCATCAGTGTCGCTAGGTAGCTAGTTATTTTTTTAGGTTCACCGCCAGGTTTTTATAGCGCTAGGTACCCCGATATACTACCCAATAATGGTTTTAACCCCCTGATTGCTGCTAGTTAACCCTTTCACCCCCTTTCACCAGCGATCACAGTATAAGTGTCACTGGTGATGCTGGTTAGCCAGTTAGTTATTTAGGTTCCCCGTCAGGTTTTTATATAGCGCCAGGGACCCCCATATACTACCTAATAAAAATTTGAACCCCCTGATTGCTCCTAGTTAACCCTTTCACCACTGATCACCGTATAAGTGTTACGGGTGACTCTGGTTAGTTTGTTTTTTATAGCATCAGGGCACCCACCATTTATTACCCAATAAAGGTTTAACCCCCTGATCACCCGGCGGGTGATATCAATTAGGTTTTAGGGTCAGGGTCTGCGTCGCCCCAGGCAGCGCTAGGTTAGTGCCAGTACCGCTAACACCCACACGCAAAGCATACACCTCCCGTAGTGGTATAGAATCTGAACAGATCAATATCTGATCTGATCAGATCTATACTAGCGTCCCATCTATACTAGCGTCCCCAGCAGTTTAGGGTTCCAAAAAAACGCATTGTTAGCGGGATCAGCCCAAATACCTGCTGGCACCTGCGTTTTGCCCCTCTGCCCAGCCCACCCAAGTGCAGTATCGATCGATCACTGTCACTTACAAAACACTAAACACATAACTGCAGTGATCGCAGAGTCAGGCCTGATCCCTGCCATCGCTAACAGGTTTTTTGGTAGCATTTTATATTCAAATCCGGAAGGCAGTGCTTGGTTTTCGGGGTCCCGTACGTGGCTAGGCTCCCAAAAAGTCCCCCACATGTGGTATCCCCGTACTCGGGAGAAGCAGCAGAATTTATTTTGGGGTGTAATTTGACTTCTGCCCATAGCATGTGTGAGCAATATATCATTTAGTGACAACTTTGTGCAAAAAAAAAAAAGTTTGTAATATTCCCGCAACTTTTGGCAAAATATAAAATATTCCATGGACTCAACATGCCTCTCAGTAAATAGCTTGGGGTGTCTACTTTCCAAAATGGGGTCATTTGGGGGGGTTTTGTGCTATTTTGGCATTTTATGGCCTTCGAAACTGTGATAGGTAGTGAGGAGTTAAATCAAAAATTTGCACCCTTAGAAATCTTGAAGGTGGTGATTGGTTTTCGGGGTGCCGTGCGCGACTAGACTCCCAAAAAGTCCCACACATGTGGTATCCCCATACTCGGGAGAAGTAGCGGAATATATTTTGGGGTGCAATTCCACATATAACCATGGCATGTGTGAGCAATATATCATTTAGTGACAACTTTTTGTAAAAAAAATTTTTTTTTTTTTTGTCATTATTCAATCCCTTAGGACAAAAAAAATAAATATTCAATGGGCTCAACATACCCATCAGCAATTTCCTTGGGGTGTCTACTTTCCAAAATGGGGTCATTTGGGGGGGATTTGTACTGCCCTGCCATTTTAGCACCTCAAGAAATGAGATCGGCAGTCATAAATTAAAAGCTGTGTAAATTCCAGAAAATGTACTCTAGTTTGTAGACGCTATAACTTTTGCGCAAACCAAAAAATATACGCTTATTGACATTTTTTTTACTAAAGACATGTGGCTGAATAAATTTTGCCCTCAATGTATGACTAAAATTTAGTTTATTCGATTTTTCTTATAAAAAAAAAAAAAATCGCAGAGGCAATCAAATACCATCAAAAGAAAGCTCTATTTGTGGGAAGAAAAGGACGCAAATTTCGTTTGGGTGCAATATTGCATGACCGCGCAATTACCAGTTAAAGCAGCGCAGTGCGAAATTGCAAAAAGACCTCTGGTCCTTAAGGTATTTATTGGTCCGGAGCTGAAGTGGTTAATGATTTTAAATACAGATTAAATAAACGAATACTCATTGATCATGCCAGACTCTTTCATGCAGGTGCATTGGAGTGCCATTCAGAATGACCAGCACATAGGTGTTTATGGGCCCTGTACAAGGAGCACACTGGTGTGTGTGGGCCCTAAAGAAGCCAGGAGTGTGTGTAAAAGCCCATGCTATTACATCACAGCAGTAAAAAGAGTTAAAGGGGGTGCTCAGCAGGACTGACTGTGGCATGGCAAGTGCTTTATGCGTTTGTCAGTGAAATCTATCATTTTGCACTAAGGCTTTACAATTCCTGCCTTTAGCACCCGAGGGAGCACACCGATCTGGGCACACAAAATAGAGCTATTCGGGTTTTAAAGAGGACAAGGACCAAAAATTCTCTCTTGTCCCCCTGTACAGTGCCCTCCTGCTCCCCCATACTGTGCTCATTTGACCCCCCCCCTGCCGTACTGTGTTCTCCTGACCAGCAGTACTGTGCCCCCCCCCCGACCCCAGTATTATGTTCTCCTGCCCCCTCTGTGCTGTGCTGTCCTACCATCTCCCATACTGTGCCCTCCTGTACTATGCTTTCCTGACTGCAGTATTTTGCCCTCCTGACCCCCCCAAACTGTGGTTTCCTGCACCCCCCTACTATGCTCTCTTTACCCCCCTGAACTGTGCCCTCCTAACCCCTCCCCCCCCCCCGTACTATGCATTTCTGTCCTCCTGTACTGTGCCCTCTTGACCCCAGTTTGTGCTCTCCTTCCCTCCCTGTACTGTCCCCCCCCAATAGTGTTGCCTCCTACCCCCCCATACTGTGCTGCGGGGGCCCAACTTATGATCCTGCACACAGGCCCACTGCTTTCAGAAAATGCCCTTGACCTGAGCTCATCATTGTGCATCCATTCCAGATGCTTGTATGTGACATACATCACATACATCTCATACAAGCACGTGGGCTGGATGCAAGAGGTGGATCAGCAGAATGAGTGTGCCAGGACAGGTAGATGTTTCTCATCTCTGCTTCCTTTCACCACTCGGCATATCATGCATAGATGAGAAGAGGGTACAGCAGTGGAACAGAAGAGCAGGAGGTTAAAGCGGTGGGGCAGATGTGCAAGGAGGTACAGTGGTGGAAGAAATGAGAAGGGGGTTCAGCAGTGGGACAGAAGCAGGAGGGATTTAGTGTTGGGCCAGGTGAGCAGGGGGGTTCAGTGTTGGGGCAGAAAAGCAAGGGGTAGAGCAGTGGGACAGATGTGAAAGGAGGTGTATGGTGGGGTAGCAGAGCAAGGGGAAGAAGGTGGGGAAGAAGAGCAGGGGGTACAGAGGTGAGACAGAAGTGCAGGAGGTACATTGGTGGGGCAGATGAGAAAGCGGGTTACAGTGGTACAGCAGAAGAGCAGATGGGTTTAGGTCAGTGTTAGGACAGATGAGAATGTGATTCAGTAGCGAGACAGCAGAGCATGGGGATACGGCAGTGGAGCAGATGTGCAGGGAGGTACAGTGGTCGGGTAGATGAGAAAAGGGCTACATTGATAGGACAGATGAGAAGGGGGGTTACAGTAGTGGGACAGTGGTGAGAGAGAAGAGCAAGGGGGTACAGTGGTGGAGCAGATGTAGAGGAGGTACAGTGGTGGGAGGGATAAGAAGGGGGTTCAGCGGGGGGACAGAAAAGAAGGGGGGTACAGTGATGGGGCAGATGAGCAGGGGGTTTCAGTGGTGGGGCAGATGAGC
The DNA here is from genome assembly GCF_037356315.1 of Lithobates pipiens. Lineage (NCBI taxonomy): Eukaryota > Metazoa > Chordata > Amphibia > Anura > Ranidae > Lithobates > Lithobates pipiens. The sequence continues at coordinate 335,450,161 of NW_027507764.1, read as the reverse complement.
AGGTAGGTTCAGTTTTGGGCCAAATGAGAAGGGGGTTACAGTGGTGGGAAAGATGAGCAGGGGGTTACAGCGGTGGGGCAGCAGAGGGTACAGAGGTGGGGCAGATGTGAAGAGGGATGCAGAGGAGGAAGGAGGTACATTGGTGGAACACATGAGCAGGGGGTTACAGTGGTGGGGCAGAAGAGCAGGGGGAACAGAGGCAGGACAGATGTGCAGAAGGTACAGTCGTTGGGCAGATGAGAAAGAGGATTACAGTGGTGGGATGAGATGAGCAGATAAGTTCAGTGTTAGGACAGATGAGAAGATTGTTTAATAGTGGAGCAGATGTGCATGGAGATACAGTGGTGGGGCAGATGAGAAAGGGTGAACATTGGTGGGGCAGATGAGCAGGGGGTTACAGTGGTGGGACAGAAGAGTAGGGTGGTACAGTGGTGGGGTAGATGTACAAGGGGTTAAAGTGGTGGGACAGATGAGCAGGGGGTAGAGAGGTGGGGCAGATGTGAAGGGTAGTACAGTGGTGGGGCAGATGTGCAGGGGATTACAGTGGTGGGGCAGATGAAAAAGGGGGTACATTGGTGGGGTCGATTTGCAGGGTAGTACAGTGGTGGGGCAGATGTGTAGGTAGTACAGTGGTTGGGCAGATGTAGAAGTGGTGGGGCAGATGTGCAGGGGGTTACAGGGGTGGGGTAGTATAGTGGTGGGGCAGATGTACAATGGGGGGGCAGATGTGCAGGGGCTTACAGTGGTGGGGCAGCTGTGCAGAGTAGTACAGTGGTGGGGCAGATGTACAAGGGGTTACAGTGGTGGGACAGATGAGCAGGGGTTAGAGAGGTGGGGCAGATGTGCAGGGGGTTACAGTGGTGGGGCAGATGTGCATGGTGGTACAGTGGTGAGGCAGAGGAGAAAGGAGGTACATTGGTGGAACAGATAAGCAGGGGGTTACAGCGGTGGGGCAGCAGGGGGGTACAGAAGTGTGGCAGATGTGCAGAGGGATGCAGAGGAGGAAGGAGGTACATTGATGGGGCAGAAGAGCAGGGGGAACAGAGGCGGGACAGATGTGCAGAAGGTACAGTCATGGGGCAGATGAGAAGAGAGTTAGAGTGGTGGGGCAGATGAGCAGATAAGTTCAGTGTTAGGACAGATGGGAAGATTGTTTAATGGTGGAGCAGATGTGCATGGAGATACAGTGGTGGGGCAGATGAGAAAGGGTGATCATTAGTGGGGCAGATGAGCAGGGGGTTACAGTGGTGGGACAGAAGAGTAGGGTGGTACAGTGGTGGGGTAGATGTACAAGGGGTTAAAGTGGTGGGACAGATGAGCAGGGGGTAGAGAGGTGGGGCAGATGTGAAGGGTAGTACAGTGGTGGGGCAGATGTGCAGGGGGTTACAGTGGTGGGGCAGATGAGAAAGGGGGTACATTGGTGGGGCCAATGTGCAGGGTGGTACAGTGGTGGGGCAGATGTACAGTGGTGGGGTAGATGTGCAGGGGGTTACAGTGGCGGGGTAGATGTGCAGGGTAGTATAGTGGTGGGGCGGATGTACAGTGGGGGACAGATGTTCAGGGGTTTACAGTGGTGGGGCAGCTGTGTAGAGTAGTACAGTGGTGGGGTAGATGTGCAGGTTGGTAGATGTGCAGGGTAGTACAGTGGTGGGTTAGATGTGCAGGTGGGACAGTGATCCGAGGTGCATGAATTGGGACTGATCTGAGTTGTGGAGTTGCAGGATGTTAATTTCTCACTACTAAAGTAGTTTACAGCATTTACGTTATAAAAAAATCCTTTTCATGATTAAGAGTGTGAAATTGAATTTTTTTGTTATAAAATCAGCACACTCAATTTCGTTAACATTTTTCGGCACACTGTGCTCATGAGGTTGCCTACCCCTGGCCTATTACTTTGTAAAAGAGGTATATTGTTATCTTCACAGACCATAAAACAATTTTGAATTATAGACACAGCTACATACATAGTCTTTTGTACTTATTTCAGCAATAACATTTAAAGTCCTCATATTTGTATCTCTCCTGGAATATGAAGGAGAGTTCACTCAACCAAAACATATGCTTGCATAACCTCTAAACTCTCTTCCACCACCAAACCCTGTAGTTGGAGATAAGAGTATCCAAATAAAAAATAATATTATTTAAAATAATATACCATCTTCGCAAATGATGTGGGCTCCATTGGTCCATAGAGTATTCATAGTATGCTATTGCATTAGAACACCATTTTGTAAACCACAATCTAATGTTTAAATAAAAAAAAAAAAACTTACAAAAAAGTTTCATGAGTCTGTTGTCTTTTTATTGAGATTGGAAATTAATTTTTATTTATTATTAACTTTTTTTTTAGGTTTAATTATGCAAAATGTCATTACAACGGCATGCTATTGTTTATCAGCAAAGCTAGAATTGCAAAAGCTAATGAAGCGTCTATGAACCTTGTTAATAAATTGCACCCAATGAAATGTTATTTTTAATAGAGTTTAATCAGCAAGGGGCCTTCTGTCTGTCTTTAGTGCCACAATAACCTCAAAAGCAGCAACAGGCTTTTTATGATAGTGTTGCTTATATAGGCTTGGCTGGCTGTCCATCTGTGCTATCGTTAGGGCTTAAATGCATATGCAATTCACACTCAGGAAAAAAGTCAAATGCTGCTCGCTTTATTGGTTTCTGTAATGATTTAATCTGCTTTAAATTGCCTTTCAGTTGCACAAGGATTGGCCACAAGCTGCTCCTGAGTTACCTGGAGCTTATTCTGAGTTGTACAGAGCTGCTTGAGTTGCCTTTGAAATTCCATTTACTTACATGGGGAAGAGAAGGAGCTTAGATGCAACCCAAAGCCGATATACAATAGATTAGCTCTAACCATGCTTGTAAGAATTATCAGTCATGATGCCACTTTCTATGGGTAAAATATGCCATCGCTGTCCAAGCCATCTGGTCAAAGTAAGGTGTAAAAGGGGCCTCTCCATGTTTTTATACGTAATGGTTTAGACCAGTGATTCTCAACCAGGGTTCCGTGGAACCCTAGGGTTTCTCCAGAGGTTGCTAGGGGTTCCTTCAGCATTGGGCAATTTCTGCCTCTCAGATAAGTTCCCACTCACACCATTGATCTTTTTAACTATCTTTAAGGAGGTAATTCTTCCCAAAGACCACACGTGTAAGGACCATTCTTCCCACTGACAATCACACTAATGTATCATGAGTTGTAGATACAATTTTTTTTTAGCAGGGGTTCCCTGAGACTGGAGAACTGTTTCAAGGGTTCCTCTGTGTTGAAAAGGTTGAGAAAGGCTGGTTTAGACAGTAACAGGCTCAAGTTTGAATGAAGCTAGGAAAATTCTTAAAACTGGTAAAACCCTGCATCTACACAAATAGAAATTTCAATGGGGTGGGGAACTGACAACCGTTAATGCATAAAGTTATAAGTCTACATGATATTTTGGCCAAATGCCCACAGTTGATTTATTCACTATGCTTATTCCACTTTAAGGCCCCATTCACACCTGAGCGTTTTGTAGTTTGAGGCCTTGAAGGGGGAAAAAAAAATCTATTATTCTCTATAGAGATGGTTCACATCTCCACTCCAAAACAGGTGAAGCCAGAAGCTCCAAAACGCCTGAAGCCAGAAGCTCCAAAACGCCTGAAGCTCAAACAAGTTCTGGAACTTTTTTTTTTTTTTAGGCAGATATGGGAGTTTTTCTTTTTACATTGGTGACCTTTTTTGACCTGCACAAAATCGCAGCAAAATGCTGTAGAAAGTGCAGCAAAAACGCAGCAAAAATTGCGGCAAAATTGCTGTAAAATCGTGCGACTTTCTGCCTGAAAACGCTACTCTCAGGTGTGAATGGGGCCTAATGGCAAATATGATACACAATGTTTATACAATTTTTTTCTTTTAAGGTTGAACTTGATTTATACATGGTTTTAAAATCTAAGTGTCATATCCTTTCATCGATTTGTTTATTTAATCATCTATGGAGAGGTCAATTCACCTAAGAACAGGACAGCATCGGTCCTTTTATCCTGTATCATGAACATGAAGGGGTGATCTACCTTAAATGTAGTGGTTATGGGGCGCATTCTGACAGTTGCAACGGCCCCAGTAGCTGCTGCAGCTTCTGTGCCCTCTTCATTAACCTCCACAAAAACTTTGTGATATATTTGTGACACATAAAGGTCGCCTTTATCTGATATTCCTGTCAGATCAGCTTTTTGTGGCTCAAAGAGGTCACTCATCCCCATTTTGCTCAGGTATGACTTCAGGTCATAGTTTTCTTCAAGACGAAATCTTGGGAGTTCTAGCTCCACATCAGTTGGAGTCATCATGTCACGGCTGGTCCACTCTTTCAATTTTGCATAGCTTAGTTCTTTATGTAGCTGTTGATGATTGGAAAATGAAAATATTGGCATGGACACTTGAAACAAAATTCAATGCAATTGAGTTTCAGGACATCAAACTGCAGGAGTTCATCTTAATAAAACATCACAAATATCAGCCTCAAGTGGAGCTAAGCTCAAATAGTGAATATTTGCTATGTTATAGGAAACATCTAGAAATGTTCTCTCTGCCCAAGCAATACCCTAGAAAATCTATTATTTTTTAGAATTCATATTGGAAAATAGCAGTGTACTTCTTGGTATGTGCGGGTACCTGTGCCTCTTGTACCTAGAACGTCATACACTAGCTATCTGTGGTGTTAGAGAGGGGAATTGGGCCTTAAATGGGGCACATAAAGGAACCAGATGTAGTAAAGTAAAGACATTTATTGAACAACCATTTACATAACATAGTATGTCAAGACATTAAAGATGCTTCCCGGCCACCCAGTATCCTGCTCTGGCATTTAGATTTTTGATGTAGGTAGGGGGATGAATACTTTCCCTCCTACTGTCCTCTTTTGCTCCCTCTTCTTTACTCCCCCAGCCATTGGGGTTAAAGAGGAACTGCACTCTGCTCACATAATTTGTAATAAAAACATCTTTACCATTCTGAAACTTCCCTCCAACCACTTAGCATATTATTTTATATATATTGTGAATCTGTACTTGGCAAATATGCTTCAGAAATCTCCCTCCACTGAGTCTGGCTGCAGCCATTTTAACTGTGGGCAGCTGAAGCTGCTGCCTGTTCACTTCCTGGATTTACACAGACACACACCTCCAGCTCTGCAGCCCGGCAGCTCTCATTGGTCCTCTTATTACTCACCCCCCCTCCTTTCCTGGCAAACTCTCATGAGAGTGAGAGAGAGAGCATGGTGTATGATGTCATACACCTAGGCTTTTTTCCAAACAAGAAACAGGAAGTGGGCCGTATAAGGTATTTACTGGCAGAATTTTTTTTTTTACTTATCCAAAGTTAAAACAACAAGGGCAGAGGATTTAATAGATGGAAAGTTGAATGACTGAAGTTCCGTATTAATATAGAATAATTTTTGTGTGTGTGTGTGTGTGTGTGTGTGTGTGTGTGTGTGTGTGTGTGTGTGTGTATATATATATATATATATATATAAAAAATTTCCCCCCACAGAATTGTCCTTTGCATCTGTTCCTGATGAGGCAGTGCAAACCCCGAAATGCATTTAGCTATCAAAGATGCACAGTTGATCTATGATGGAAATGATCCTTTGCAATCATGTTTATGTTATCCTGTATATGGAGCAATATTGGCATATTATATTATACACCATTCAGTGTCCTATTTGAATTCAGTGCACCATTTAGTGCAGTCCAGATCCCCTTCATTCTGAGCGCAACACACTCCTGATCCCCTGCATTCTGAGCATGTCCCTGCATAGTGTGTACCTGTCTCAATCCAATTATCCAAAGCACTAAGTGTCAATTCTGTCCACTGCCTCATTCTTTATCGATCTGTATGAGTCACTTCTGATGAGTTTTCCTGGCATCAGGAGAAAAACAGTGATGGGGGGGAGGGCACCGCCTGTGATTGACAGCCTCAAATCTGTACACGTGTCCTGTGTGAAAGGGAGCGCGTCGCTTCCCTCCAATCAGCTCTCAGAACTCTCCACACTGCTGTACCTTCTGTTCTCTGCCCCCTGCTTTTCAGAGCTGAGAGATCCTGTGTGAATTCTGTGCTTTGAATGGATGTAGGGGGAAGACGGCTGTAGTTGCACATGTATAACTTATGTAGGAAGATTTGTTTCACCTTTGTATCACATTTTGTATCACCTGAGGCCAGTCACTTCACTGGGTATAGGTAAGAACCGGTTCACACTGGGGCAGCAAGACTTGCAGCGCGACTGCCTCAGGCGACCGGGATCCGACTTTAGCGGCGGCTTGCAAAATGACTTCTGTAAAGAAAAGTCAATGCAAGTCGCCCCAAAAGTCATACAGGAACCTTTTTTTAAGTCGGAGCGACTTGAGTCTTTTTTTTGCCAGAATCATGATTTCAGTTCGATTTTAACTGCTTGCTGACCAGCCACCATCATTATACTGCGGCAGGTTGGCTCTCCTGCGCAAACCGCTGCAGGTGTACATTGGTCTTTGCACAGGAGATAGTCCCTCACGATCATGGTGTACAGAGGACAGGGTTCTGCCTATGTAAACAAGGCAATTCCCCATTCAGCCTGATGACAGAGATCGGAATAACTATCTCTGTCATGTCCCTGGTAGCCCATCCTCCCTACAGTTACACACCCAGAGAACACTTAACCCTTTGATTGCCCCCTAGTGTTAACCCCTTCCCTGTCAGTGTCATTTATACCTTGAGCAGTGCATTTTTATAGTACTGATCAATGTAATAATGTCACTGGTCCCCAAAAAGTTTAATTTGGGGTCAGATTTGTCCGCTGCAATGTCGCAGTCCTGCAGATTGCCGCCATTACCAGTAAAAACAATAAAAAAAAAGTGCCTAAATCTATCCCATAGTTTGTAAATGGGATATCTTTTGCGCAAACCAATCAATATACGCCTATTGCAATTTTTTTTTACCAAAAATATGTAGTAGAATATATATCGGCCTAAACTGATGAATACATTTTTTGGGGATATGTATTAAAGCTTATAGCAGAAAGTAAAAAAATATATATTTTTTTCAAAATTGTCGGTCTTATAGCAAAAAATAAAAACCACAGAGGTGATCAAATACCACCAAAAGAGAGCTCTATTTGTGTGAAAAAAAAGGACGTCAATTTTTTTTCTACAACGTCGCACAACCGTGCAATAGTCAGTTAAAACGACGCAGTGCCATATTGCAAAATTTGGCCTGGTCATTAAGGGGGCAAATCCTACAGAGACCGAAGTGGTTAAACAGGACAAATTACATAATAAAATGTATCCTTGTAGGCTCAAGTAACATTATGTTGTTATATTTTTATAAGTGTTTCATTTAAAAAAAAGCAACAGTAGATGCTTAGTAGAAGAAAATGTAAATAAAATGGGGGCATTAACAAAGACTGGTGTAAGCACAGTGCTTGCACAACCCTTCTAGACTTAAAGCGGAGTTCCACCCAAAAAAAGGAGCTTCCCCTTTTTTAGTGCAGGTGACTCCCTGACATGCGACATTTGGCATCACATTTTTTTTTTGGGGGGGGGGGGGGGTACTCTCTCTTTAGAGGTATCCGCCTCCCTCTTCCCCTGGGGCTCCGCGGCACTGGAAGGAAGTACACCTCTCCCCCCTCCCTCTCTGCAATCTTCTGGGATAGGTCACAGGTCCCAGAAGATTGCCCAGCCATTTACAGCACGCAGCATGGCTTGCACATGCGCAGTGCAGCTCGCACATGCGCAGTGCAGCTCGCACATGCGTAGTGCGTGCCCGGCTGTGAAGCCACAGCCAGGCGCCCACAGTAAGAATGCCAGCACTATGGAGAGGAGGGGGGAGAGGAGCAGGGCTTTCTACGCCCGCATCGGTGGACCGTAGATCAGGTGAATGTGCGATTTATTAAAAGTCAGCAGCTTCACTTTTTGTAGCTGACTTAATTTTTTTTTCGTTGGAACTTCGCTTTAAAAAAAATGGAGCAGATGCCTCACCTAAGTAAAAAAAAAAGGGGGCGCAAGCAGGGAACATGCCTGGCAGCAGGCAGCACATATGTGGTAAGAGCTGGAGCCGTATGCTCTGATATCTTTCGCATGCTCCACTCTATATTGAAAACTGTCACATTCCCTTTGTTAATTAGGGGCAGCCCTGCACTAGTTTGTATTTCATTCCCAAATAGAAACTGGCGCAAATATGTTTCCTGCACCATTGTAATGCAGGCACAGCAAACCTAGCTAGTTCTCCGGTATGTAAAATGACAGTATTTGTCTCCATGTACAGATCGGGGTGGATTTACTAAAGGAAAATAGACTGTGCACTCTGCAAGTGAAGTTGCTCCAAAACTTAGTAAATGAGGGGAAGCTCTGCTGACATCCATCATCCAGTCATGTACAAGCTAAAATCTGATTTTTTTTATATATATATTTTTTTATTTCCCTTGCATGTGGTTAGGTATCCTTTGCAAAAGTGAAACCTCATAAGCTGTGTAGCAACTGCACTTGCAGTGTGCACAGTCTATATGCCTTTAGTAAATAAACCCCCATGTATCCATGTACACCCTTGTTAAAGCTTAAAAAAAGTCAGGATGAATTCTGAAAAAAGGACGTGCATGATAAATATCACTATCAATATAACTGTATGCCATAACCCAACTCAAATTGTTTTTTTTTTATGTTTTAAGTATAAATTGCTCAAAGCTGACCATATAATGGGTTGGAATGGATTATTGTACACTGTTGCAGAAACTCAGTAGTATACAATACACACTGAGCACTGCAGCTGGATATCTATACAAGGCTGCTACAGTATATAGCACATAAACATCTAAATGTTCAGATCTTACCTGTTCTAGTCCAGTAGTGTTGTCTGTAATGTCATCAGGCAGCAATATTATCATGTTTAGTTCATTATTAACATAAGGGATTTCAAGCACCTTTGTCTTCAGATCCTCAATGTAGAACATATTAAATTTGCTTCTTTGAAACATCATTGGTACCATTTTTGTTTGTTTCTATATAAGAAACGAGATATTTGCAAAGGTGGGACATAAATACGATTTAATGTCTTCACACATAACGTACACGACATACATATTTTATTAAAAGACTTCCAAACCTTGCTCAGCCTGAATGGTCGTTGTTCTGTGTTTTCTTCAGGAAATTTAACATTCCAGCTGCCTTTAAAATAGAGCGCGTTCACCAGGACCAACTTTGTTAGTGAGTCAACTGAGCTTTCTGGCAAAAGATCCTTTATTTTGTCTTATGGGTAAAAAAAAACAAAAAACAAAAAGACAAAGCAATGCTGGACGTTATAATTGACTAAATAGATGCCTTATATCACATCAAAATAAATGCATTTTACTACGTAAGAGGCAAAAAACGAGAAATAATCAAAATCGGTCAATTTCTCCCTCAGCATTCAAAGAAAAATGTATATATCAAATAACATAAGCAGCTGCTATAACAAAAAAAGATACCAAATATATGTCAAATATCAGATCTTAATTCAAGATGATCACCTTCACCACACCGCGTGTAGTGGCCACGCCCTCCGAAGCAATGACAAAATGCATCAGTGTGTGCACACACAGCAAGCTACATTGTAGGGTTTCCACGCTCACCTCACCCGGGAACACCACTGGAGTGGTGAGAGGTAGACAGGAGTGAGTGACTTGTGAGCATCTTGTGATACATCGTTGTTACATGCCTTTTTATTTTTATTATACTGTACGTGTGCAATCTTAAGGAAACCATTAAATAAATACCCTTTCAATACCAGATTACGCTATGTGCATTTCTGTCCTCTGCTTGTGATGAGCAATATTTTAGATGGAGTGTATGCAGTATGCTGGTAACATCCTTTGAAAGACAAGTGCATAACCTGGTATTATCTGGTAAGTGGATTACCTAGGGCAGTGATGGCGAACCTTGGCCCCTCAGATGTTTTAGAACTACATTTCCCATGATGCTCATGCACTCTGTAGTGTAGCTGAGCATCATGGGAAATGTAGTTCCAAAACATCTGGGGTGCCAAGGTTCGCCATCACTGACCTAGGGTGATTGTAATACACACTGTGTGGTGAAGGCGAGCATCTTGAATTAAGATCTGTAACGATTTTTTGTGTGATGGACTATACTACAATTATATCTGCTTATTCTCACCTATAAAAAGTGGAATTTCTACTCATCTACACTATTAAAGTGGACTCATTAGCAATCTTTAAATATTTGGATTGTGTAGCGCTACTAATGTTATGGTATTTCTTAGCTTTGACATATTTTTGGTATTGTATTATGTAAGAATCTATTTATGGTCACTGGTTGTCCTACACCAGGGGTGCCCAACCGCTGGCCCGCGGTGCCCTCTGATGTGGCCCGCTATGTCTTGCTCTGAGATGGTGGGTCAGCAAGCCCAGATCGCGGGTTCCCAACCCGTCATCTCTGAGCATCAGCGCAAAGAACAGAGCCGTCGCTAGAGGAAGCAGTACCTGCCAGCAGTACCAGTACCAGCCAGCAGTACCAACCAGCAGTACCAGTACCAACCAGCAGTAACCACCAGCAGTACAAGTACCAGTCATTTGCACCAGTATCAGCCAACAGTACCTGCCAGCAGTACAAGTACCAGTCAGCTGTACCAGCCAGCAATACCAGTACCCACCAGCAGTACCAGTACCAACCAGCAGTACCAATACCCGCCAGCAGTACCAATACCCGCCAGCAGTACCAATACCCGCCAGCAGTACCAATACCCGCCAGCAGTACCAATACCCGCCAGCAGTAACCGCCAGCAGTACAAGTACCAGTCAGTTGCACCAGTATCAGTCAACAGTACAAGTACCAGTCAGCTGTACCCGCCAGCAGTACCAATACCCACCAGAATTACCAGCCAGCGGTATCTGCCAGGAGTACCAGCAGGCAGTACCCAACAGCAGTAACAGCCAGCAGTACCAGCACCTGTCCGCAGTACCCAACAGCAATACCTGCCCTGGAGGACAGCCAGCAGCAGCCACCAGTTTTAACCACCTAGGAACAGCAGCAACCAGCTGCAGGAATCCTGAGGAAGAAGTCAAGATCAAGGTCAGTTGAGATGCAAGTAAACCGCTGTGCATCCATGCGAAAGCAACCCCTTTCACACGATTGGTCCGATCGGGTCTGCCTGTCTGTTTTTCAGGCGGACCCAATCGGACCCTCCATTCACCTCTATAGAGCGGCAGATGTAAACGGACTCGTGTCTGCTTACACCCGCCTATCTGCAATCCGATCGCCTTAAAAAAAACAGAAGGGTATCTGTCCCCTTCTGTCTGGGCAGATTAGAGGGCCCTTAGGGTAGAGCGGGCTGCATCTGTCCACTCTGCTCTACATATACAGAGTGGACACAGATCTGCCATCCGCCCGCTATGCTCATTGTGGGCCACGACTGGTTATCAAGACGCTAAAGTGGCCCTCGCTCCTCAAAAGTTTGGGCACCCCTGTCCTACACCATCAGCCTGGAATCATGCATTTCAATGAAAATCAGATAAATTGAGTGTTGACAGCAGGGATGGGCTTTATGTTCGGGTCGAACATAAAGCCGAATAGCGAACTATTTGGGGTGTTCGCGGCAAATTCAAAAGTCGTGGAACACCCTTTAAAAGTCTATGGGAGAAATCAAAAGTGCCAATTTTAAAGGCTTATGTGCATGGTATTGTCATAAAAAATGTTTGGGGACCTGGATCCTGCCCCAGGGTACATGTTTCTCATGCAAAAAAGTTTTAAAAACGGCCATTTTTTCGGGGAGCAGTGATTTTAATAATGCTTAAAGAGAAACAATAAAAGTGTAATATTCCTTTAAATTTTGTACCTGGGGGGTGTCTATAGTATGCCTATAAAGGGACGCATGTTTCCTGTGTTTAGAACAGTCTGACAGCAACATTTCTAAAGGAAAAAAAAGTCATTTAAAACTACTCGCGGCTATAATGAATTGTCGATCCGACAATACACATAAAAGTTCAAACGTCATGGAATTTCCCCACAGGGAAAAAAATTGCATACCAGGTCCTTTAGGTCTGGTATGGATATTAAGGGAAACCCCACGCCAAAATTTAAAAAAAGAAATGGCATGGGGGTCCCCCTCAAAATCCATACCAGACCCTTCAGGTCTGGCATTGATTTTAAGTGGAACCCCGCACCAAAATTAATGAGAGCGCGCCCCCCCCCCCCGAACCGTACCGGTTCACATGCCCTCAACATTGGGAGGGTGCTTTTGGGTAGCCGTAAAGCCCCTCATCCCCACAACCCTTGCCCGATGGTTGTGGGGGTCTGCGGGCAGACGGCTTATCAGAATCTGGAAGCCCCCTTTAACAAGGTGACCCCCAGATCCTGGCCCCCCGTGTGAATTAGAAATGTGGTACAAATGTACCCTACCATTAAAAAAAAAAAAAAAAAAAAAAAAAAAAAAGTGTCAAAAAAGTTAAAAAAACACAAGAGATGGTTTTTGACAAGTCCTTTATTAATTTCTTTTTCTTTACGCCGGTTCTTCCATCTTTTCTTCTGGTCTTCCTTTGGTGTTCTTCTTCCTCCATCTTCTTCCTCTGCTCTTCTCGTCCCGCATCTTCCTCTGGCTTCTTCTCCGCTCCGTCCGCACGAGTTGACCTTTTTTTTGTGAAATTGTAGGGTTACATTTGTACCCCATTACCAATTCACACGGGGGGGCCGGCATCTGGGGGTCCCCTTTTTAAAGGGGACTTCCAGATTCCAATAAGCCCCCTGTCCCATCAACATGGGGACAAGGTACTATTGGCTACTGGCCTCTACGTAGTCCCGTCATACATGTATGACGTCACCTCGTTCCGAACGATCAAATTTTCCGAAAAACTTTGTGCAACCATGTGTATGCAAGACAAGTTTGGGCCAAAATCCGATGGAAAAAATCCAACGGATTTTGTCGTTGGAATATCCAATGGAAAAAATCCAACAGATTTTGTTGTTGGAATATCCGACCGTGTGTACAGGGCTTAAGAGTTTCAATTTGTATGCATTCAGGCAGGCCCTTGCACTACAGGTTTTGGTAAATCTGAAGACCAAAAAATCTGCAGAAAATCTAATAGTGTGTATGGGGCCTTAGTGTGAGCCCACCTTGAACCTAGGGGACCTGATTAACCACTTACGGACCTTCAAATAAAAGTGGTCTCTGCAGAAGGTTCTCTGCGAGATCACTTATCGGGTAGCAAGAGAGGGCCCCCCCCCCGCCGCGCTCCGGGGGTCTCTGCCGCTTACCGAAGCCACGGAGATGATCGTGTCCTCTCATGTGAACAGCCTGGAGCCAAGTCAGGGGAAGAGGGCCCCCACTTGGCTCCATAGCATTGACTGGCGGAAGCGATATCAAACGTCACTTCTGCCCAATGCTCTTAAAAGGAGAAATTTGTTTTTTGTTTTTTTCAAATTACATTTATTTTTACTTTTATTTTTGCATTTTAGTGTAAATATGAGATCTGAGGTCTTTTTGACCCCAGATCTCATATTTAAGAGGTCCTGTCATGCATTTTTTTCTATTAAAAGGGATGTTTACATTCTTTGTAATAGGAATAAGAGCGACACAAATTTGTTTTTTTTTTTAAAGGACAGGGTCAAAATAAAAAATAAAAAGTAAAATAAATAAAGAAAACCTTTTTAAAAATTGTAAGTGCCCCGTCCCGCCGAGCTTGCACACAGAAGCGAATGCATACATGGGTAGCGCCCGCGTATGAAAACGGTGTTTAAAACCACATATGTGAGGTATAGCCTTGATTGTAGAGGGAGAACAATAATTCTAGCACTATACCTCCTCTGTTAGTCAAAATTGGTAACCTGTAGACATTTTTAAACATCGCCTAAGGAGATTTTTAAGGGTAAAAGTTTGTTGCCATTCCACGAGCGGGCGCAATTTTGAAGCTTGACATGTTGAGTATGAATTTACTCGGTGTAACGTTATCTTTCACAATATAAAAAAATGGGCTAACTTTACTGTTTTTTTTTTTTATTAAAAAAAGTATTTTTTTCCCAAAAAAGTGCGCTTGTAAGACCGCTGTGCAAATACGGTGTGACAGAAAGTATTGCAACGACCGCCATTTTATTATCTAGGGTGTTAGAAAAAAAAAAGTATAATGTTTGGGGGTTCTAAGTAATTTTCTAGCAAAAAACTTGTAACTTGTAAACAACAAATCTCAAAAATAAGCTTGGTCCATAAGTGGTTAATTTACAGTATTTTCAAAGCTGGCAAAACTTGTGTGCAGTGCATATATAATTTGTCAAAGAATTGGTATTGCTGTCCATGTATTTTTGTAAATTTCAAAGCTCTGCCACACAGCACAACACTATGTGGCAGGTGATTTTCTCAGTTGCAGTTAAAGAGGAAGTAAACCATGCGCATGGGAGCCACCACTAACGGCATATCGCCGCTAGCAGCGGCATGCTTCTAGCTGCGATAGTGCGACTGCACGCCGCTGCCTACAGCGCATGCGCCGTAGACAGCGGTGCCTGTCTTTTAGTAAATATCTCCTAAACTGTGTAGGTTTGGGAGATATTTCTTGGACATACAGGTAAGCCTTAATCTAGGCTTACCTGTAGGTCAAAGTGGTTTGTAAGGGTTTACAACTACTTTAAAAGGGGTTGTAAACCTTCACGGTTTTTCTATGCATTAAGGTGAAAAACCTTTTGTGCTGCAGCACCCCTCAGACTCCCCCCCCCCCCTTTTCTTACCTGAGCCCGATTGTTCCAGTGACGGGGACTAGCACAGCATGCGGCTCTGGTGCTCCCTGGCATGCGGCACTAGTGAACACTGACACGTTTCACCGGTTTGCATTTATATTAAATGCCTTCAATTTATATTATATGAATATGCATTTATATTAAAATGCTTTGTATATATAAGGCTGTAACCTATCATACCGTGTGTTATGTATGGCTTGCTGGCTGCAGAATGAGGAGTGTGATTTATGTTGAAGTAGGCTTGTTCCCAAGGATTCATGGGAAATGTAGTCTGGAGAGAGAGAGAAAAGAGAGAAGAGAGAGAAGAGAGAGAAGAGAGAGAAGAGAGAGAAGAGAGAGAAGAGAGAGAAGAGAGAGAAGAGAGAGAAGAGAGAGAAGAGAGAGAGAGAGAGAGAGAGAGAGATTTTTTTTTAAATCCCAGAGTTCTGTTTTAAAATTGTAAATTACACTTTTAGGGAAACTGTTGTGGGCTCCAAAACTTGTTTTTTTTGTAACTTTGACAGATCCTCGACTAATTGAAGCTTTGATTGCTTAGAGGAGACATGTTATTAGCATACCTGTTCACCTCGGTGTTCACTACAGTGGTGTGAAAAAGTGTTTGCCCCCTTCCTCATTTCCTGTTCCTTTGCATGTTTGTCACACTTAAGTGTTTCGGAACATCAAACCAATTTAAACAATAGTCAAGGACAACACAAGTAAACACAAAATGCAATTTGTAAATGAAGGTGTTTATTATTAAAGGTGAAAAAAAATCCAAACCATCATGGCCCTGTGTGAAAAAGTGATTGCCCCCTAAACCTAATAACTGGTTGGGCCACCCTTAGCAGCAACAACTGCAACCAAGCGTTTGCGATAACGTGCAATGAGGCTTTTACAGCGTCCTGGAGGAATTTTGGCCCACTCATCTTTGCAGAATTGTCCTAATTCAGTTACATTGGAGGGTTTTCGAGCATGAACGGCCTTTTTAAGGTCATACCACAACATCTCAATAGGATTCAGGTCAGGACTTTGGCTAGGCCACTCCAAAGTCTTCATTTTGTTTTTCTTCAGCCATTCGGTGGTGGACTTGCTGGTGTGTTTAGGATCATTGTCCTGCTGCAGAACCCAAGTTCGTTTCAGCTTGAGTACACGAACAGATGGTCGGACATTCTCCTTCAGGGTCTCTTGGTAGACAGCAGAATTCATAGTTCCTTTTATCACGGCAAGTCTTCCAGGTCCTGAAGCAGCAAAACAGCCCCAGACCATCACACTACCACCACCATATTTTACTGTTGGTATAATGTTCTTTTTATGAAATGCAGTGTTCCTTCTACGCCAGATATACTTGGACACACACCTTCCAAAGAGTTCCACTTTTGTCTCATCGGTCACTTTTTCACACAGGGCCATGATGGTTTGGATTTTTTTTCACCTTTAATAATAAACACCTTCATTTACAAATTGCATTTTGTGTTTACTTGTGTTGTCCTTGACTATTGTTTAAATTGGTTTGATGTTCCGAAACACTTAAGTGTGACAAACATGCAAAGGAACAGGAAATGAGGAAGGGGGCAAACACTTTTTCACACCACTGTATATCCAAAACTTCAAATATCAGTTCCCAAAGTGTTTTTCTGTAAAGCCATTTTATCTATTCATATTCAGAGTAGCCATTGACAAATACTTAAAGAAGCTTAATAGTTTATATCCCGATTTCTTCTTTTACCCCTTTTTTGAGTATAACAGAAGTCCTCTGGCGCTAAATATCCTGAGTGGTAAAGGTACTACATTGCATTCAGAAATAAACAAGATGAAGTGAAATAGATTTATAAACCCACTTACCTGCTTTTTTTCAAAAAAAATAAATAAAAAAAAAAAATAATAATAATAATAATAATAATAATAATAATAGAGTAATGGAACTTACTCTCCGTTTGCTTTTCCACCCAAGTATTAATCTCCTTCCTGACATCTTCTGCACTATGAGCGAAATCCACAGATTGTATTTTAGCGTGAAAATGTTTCTTGATTAGTTGAGAGTATTGCTAGGACAAAGGGAAAAAAATAAAATTAATATAATTATAAATATAATATATATATATATATATATATATATATATATATATATATATATATATATGCGCCAGTCAGGGCCGGCGTAACCAATAGGCAGCCTCCTAGGGTGGCAGGATAAAGTGACTCGGGCTAAAGTGTCAGGCTGTATCCTGTCTCCACTGTCCTCCTAACCCCACCCTCACTCTGCTGCTTCTCCAATCTGATACACTGCCTCCCATTTGTGCCCATCTAATCCCGTCCACATGCCATCCACATACATGCCATGCACTTGCTCTGTGCTGCGAGAGGAGTTCTGTGAACAGCTGAGTGGCACTTTTCAAACAATAGATTCCACAGCCCTGAGGGACACCAGACTGAATGGGGGAGACATGATTGGCAAGTGAGACTTCCATCCCCAGAACAACCCCCTTCTCTGTTCCCACCACTTTGTGCTCTGCACCTTCTCCCCCCCTTTCTTTTTTTCTCTCTAGCGCCCCCCCCCCCCCCTCTTTTCCTTACATCTCTCTTCCTCCTCCTCCTCATCCTCCCCTCTCCCTCATTCTCCCCCCTCTCGGCTAGGGCCTGGCCTGTCCATATATAGTGGACGAACTTCCGACGGGATGTTTCACAACCGCGAACGTGGCCAACAGTTTGCGAACCGGAAAGTTTGCGGCGGACCCCATTGACTTTAATGGCAGGTGAACCTTAAAAACCTCCAGGTCATATTTTCAGCTACAAAATACTTACTAGCTGTGCACAGATAGTCCCACATATGGACACAGACAAAACAAAAGTATTAAGTGAATTTGGGATCGATAAAGACAAGCATTCTTTTTTTTATCTGTGAAATTTTGACAATTCAGGAGTGCATGAAGGCCATGGAGGAGAGCCAAGGTCAGGGCAGGCTATGAAGGGGGTGCAGGAGATGACCAGTGCCACAGTCAGGGCAGCACAGTCCTGTGCCAGTGTCCCAGTGTGCCAACCTGTGCTTGAGCCCCTCCCTCTGCCTGGCCCTTACCCCCACCTATGCAGGGCTCCACTGCGGTGGTCCGGAGGTGCCAGTCCAGTGCTGATCCTCAGCCTGCTGATTGGCTTCTCCGCTGATATCTCCATCACTGTCTGAAACCAGCACCATGATAGAGCCTGAGCACTGACACCAGCACCGTGATAGAGAGCACTGGCACCAGCACCGTGATAGAGAGCACTGACACCAGCAACTCACTGCGGGACCCAAAAATATGACATCGCTCAACCTCTTCAAACAGGACAGTACCGGCATATAGTACGGTGTGCTTTTTTTGTACAAGGAAGTGAGCCAAAAAGGTAGACAAAAGGTCTGTGTGCTCGATTATATAAATTGTTTATAGAGTTATGCATATACATGGTCTACTGGTCACATGTGTTGAATTCCTCCGAGATCCATGCCTCATTCATTTTTATAAATGTGAGGTAGTCAACACTGTCGTGAGCTAGGCGAGTGCGCTTATCGGTCACGAACCCCCCTGCTGCGCTGAACGTCCTTTCGAACAGCACACTGGATGAGGGGCAAGCCAACAGTTCCACTGCAAATTGGGCAAGCTCTGGCCAGAGGTCAAGCCTGCCCACCCAGTAGTCCAGGCGTTCTTCACTGCTCAGAGCATCCACATCAGCCGTTGTAGTCGGATACCTGGCGGTCTAGGCATTCCCTGATGCTGGATCCGGATGAGACCTGTCGATGGGTCGGCTGAAAGATTGACCTCATATCAGAAGTCACTAACACATCTTCAAACCGCCCTCTTCTTGCAGGCACTGTTGGATTGGTACCAGCAACTCTCTCTGGGAGTGGGAATTCCTCCTCTACCAGTGCACGCAAAAGCAGAATGCAGCAGTTGTCGAAGCAAGGTCTGTAAGTGCTCCATTCTGACAGCCCTTTGTGATGATGGTAACATTTCCGCCATTTTGTGTTTGTACCGGGGATCTAAGTACGTTGCCACCCACTACTGGTCCTTGACCCTTATGCTTTTTATACGGGGGTCCCTGTTAATACACTGGAGCATGAAGGCCCCCTATTTGCACTAAATTGGAAGTGGTGTGGTGGCCTGGCTCCTGCTCATCATCCAGGATAATGTTGTCGTCCTCGTTCTCCTCTCCCCATCCATGCACAACAACAGGGATCCCAGAAAGGTTTAAAGCATGCTCTTCTTGCTCCTCCTGATCCGCCCCGGCACCATCCTCCTCTGACTCCTCTTCAGACTCCTGTTGTTGACTTGTCTGAGATAGAGTAGCCCCCCCTGGGAATTCATCCAGCATTGCGACTTCCTCATCTTCCTGCTCCTCCACGGCTTGATCAATGACAATGCAATGCACGCTCCATAAAGAAGGCACAAGGTACCATGTCACTGATGGCGCCATGGCTGCGACTGACCAGTTTGGTGATCTCATCAAATGGCCGCAGAAGCCTGCATGCGTCGCGCATGAGCAGCCACTGGCGCAGTGAAAAAAACCAAGCTCCCCATAACCTGTTCTGCCGCAGAGTTCGTACAGGTAGTCATTAGGCTGCTCCAGCAGAAACATGCAGTTATCAAGCATATAGAAGGTTGAGTTCCATCGCGTCGGCCAATCGTAAATAAGACGTCTGACCGGCAGATTGTGTCGCCGCTGAATGTCAGCAAGGCGAGCCTTGGCCGTGTAAGATCTTCTGAAATAGGCTGAGATTTTCCTTGCCTGCCACAAGATGTCCTGGACCCCAGGGTATTTGACAACGAATCGCTGCACGACCAAGTTTAAGACGTGTCCCATGCATGGCACGTGCGTAATTTTGCCCTGTTTCAATGCGCTAAGCAGATTGGCACCGTTGTCACACACCACTTTACCAACTGTCAAATTGAGCAGTGTTAGCCACTGATCTGCCTAAGAACGCAAAGCTGAAAGGAGTGCAGGGCCAGTGTGGCTCTTGGCGTCCAGGCACAACAGACGCAGCACAGCATGGCAACGTCTCACCTGGCATGTCAAATAGGTTCTGGAAAGCTTGGGCAGCGCAGTGGAAGAGACACTAGCAGGGGAAAAGGAGGAGTCAGCCGAGGAGGAGAGGGAGGAGGATGGAGTAGGAGGAGGAGAAGAAGAGCCAGGCCTGCATGCAATCCGTGGCGGTAAAACCAAATCTACATGGGTGCCACAGGTTAAATGCTTGACGGCCGTCAGAAGGTTCACCCAGTGGGCAGTAAAAGTGATATACCCTCCCTGCCCGTGTTTGCTAGACCACGTGTCTCTGGTCAGATGTATCTTGGCACCGACACTGTGTGCCAGAGATGCATTCACTTGCCGCTGAACATGGCCATATAGCTCTGGGATGCCCTTTCTTCCTGGGACCTTCCATTGTGGTGTTCCAATGGCCACCCATTTTCGAAAGGCCTCCGAGTCCACCAGTTTATATGGCAGTAGTTGGCGGGCTATCAGTTCTGACAAGCCAGCCATCAACCGTTGGGCAAGAGGGTTATCCGGCGTCATGATTTTGGCCCACGGAAGCCTGCCGAGGCTGGACGGTGAGAGCCTGGAGTGTGGCTTTGTGGGTAACGTTGCTCCCACTGGGCTCGGTGATGGCAGCTCATGTGCCTTTTTAAGGTGATCATCCCTAGGTGAGTGTTGGGCTTACCGTTGACTGCAAAGGCTGCAGATGGCAACACTATTGTCAGCAGCGGACATATTAAAAAAAGCCAACACTGCGGAGCCATGTGCCGGCGTCCATGATGCCTCACTCCTGATACATTAGCAGTCTGCTTTGTCCCTCCTGTGCAATCTAAGTTCTGCCTGCTTCTCCTCCCTATCTGCTGGTCCATATCTCCCTCTGAACTGCCCTCCTCTTCCTCTCTTGTGGGCACCCACGTGACATCACTAGACATCACCTTCCCCACAGCTATAATTAGAGATCTCGGAGTAAGCAGCAACACTAGGGGGAACAACCTCCTCCTTGGGCTGATCTGGGTACTGTCGTCAGACTGCTGAGTGGCGGTTGTTGCTACCACCTCTTCTTCAATGCCAAGAGTGGCTGGGCATCAGCAATGTCTTGTGATGGATAGAAAAATAATTCCTATGACTCAAGCGGAAGGTATATGGTGGTGGTGGGGTTGGTGGTAGTGTCTTTTGGGGTGCACACAGCAGAGAGTGAAGAAGAGGATGCAGATGGACAGAATGAGGAGGGTGCAGCGGAGTAAAGCTGAGTGAGCCACTCAACCAACTCTGGTGCATCCTTTGACGTAATCACACACGCCTTCTGCAATTTGCCACTTTGGCTCAAGTCTGTAGCTCCTGCCCTACCCCTACCACCCCTGCAGAAGGGCCTGCCTCTTCCTCTGCCTGTAATTTTTTTAAATGACCCTGTGACAAAAGTCTCTAGAGAAGTGCAGTATGTATGTGGAAAGTATATTATACATGTACAAGCCTATATACTGTACACCTATAAAAAGGACCTTTGTGGACCTAGTAGCAAGTGATTTGCAGACTGTCCCTGCTCAGAACACCAAACTGTCCCTCAGTCCCTACACTGATAAAAGACAGCTGCAGAATCGGGCAGCACAGCAGTCAACAGTGCACCATAATATACTTTCTATATTTGAAAGAAAGTATATTATACGTGTACAACCCTATTACACCTATACCAGTCCTTAAAGGGCCTTTGTGGACCTAATAGTAATAGCTAGTGATTAAACTGACTGTCCCTGCTCCACACAGTGTCCTGTCCCTACACTGACAAAAGACAGCTGCAGAATCGGTCAGCAGTGCACTCAGCAATCACCAGCACAGCAGTCAGCAGCAGTGCACCAGAACCCTATATACTGAACACCTATACCAGTCCTTAAAAGGACTTTTGTGGACCTAATAGCCAGCGATTTGTATCACTACAGTCTGTCCCTGCTCCACACAGCAACCTCTCTCTACACTGACAAAAGACAGAATGTAAAATGGCCGCCAGATCAGGTCTATTTATAAGGTAGGGGGAATTTTCAATTGTCCATGTGCTGAAATGTCTCAATTGGCTGTCCTGTACCCCATGATGGATGTGTCAAGGGTCAAAGTTCTTCACAATGTAAACGCATATGTCCGCCGCGCGAACAGCGCCAGAAACCCTCCGGTTCGGTGAATTGCGAATGACCAAAATTCGCTGCGAACCGACCGCCGGGTGAACCGCAAGGCCATCTCTATCCATATACCACCCTATCCATGTTCTGGCCTGTCCATATACCACCCTGTCCATATACTATGCTAGCCTGTCCATATACTATCCTAGCTCTATACTACCGTAGCCTGTCTATACACCTGTGGACCAAGGCTGGTGTGAGGAAGTGAGCTGGCGTTACCACTATTTGCCTTCAGGCCAAGTCCAGAGGTGCAGACCTGCGGACCACAGCTAAAGAAATAGTGACGAGGCGCCGCAAAAATCTCCAACCCGCCACCTCCACTGTATACATGGGCAGGGGCAACTTGGACACGACTTGAGTATGAATCACAGCGCGACTTGGGGCAACTTACAACGAAACTTGAAGTTACCTCCAGGGCAGGGGACTTTGCCAGTGGCCAATCACATAATAATCAGCTCTGTGGGAGGGAGGGGTTTGCCTAGAAAACTATTTTTACTTCCTGGAAAGTTGCTTCAGTTAAGACAGGGGATCCGACTTGGAGGAAACTTCCATTGAAATCAATGGGTACAAGTCGCCTAGAAGTCGGATTGAAGTAATACAGGAACCTTTTCTGAAGTCGGAGCAACTTCAGTAGAGTGCATTAAGATGGCTCTAATTCACTTACATTGATTTTATCATGTCGCGCGACTTGGGACGACTAGGGGCAACTTGGGGTGACTTCAAGTCAGATCCAAAGTTGCCCCTGTGTGAATGGACTCTTACTGGGGGCACCAGGAACAGAAAAATAAATAAAATCTTCCCATGGGGACACCAACAACAATAAAACCTGACAGCATTCCCAAAGTGATCCTACTCTATCCCAAATTGGAAAACAAAATGTATGTAGGCATTTAATTATTTTTGCCATTTATATAGCATAACAATTTACATGGTGCTTTACAGAGTACATAAAACCATTTCAAAATGGGCTCACAACCTTGCTTTGTCTTGGAAACTGCAATATAATGGTATGTGCTTAGCTCCGAAGCAAACTTCATAATGGTATTACATGAATTAATAGTCCCAGCAGGCTAATCACACAATACTACAGTCATATATACAGCTTCTCTGTTTATTATTTCAGTTGAATCACTGGATAGTGTTTTGAGGTTTAAAAATATTCAACCTGTACATTGATAGTTTAAGATTTGCAAGTGAAGTTGTGGTTCTAAATTCCTTACCTGAACAATATGGTAGCTCTTTTCGCTGTATAGCCTGTTAGCGGATTTCAGAATATATTTGTTGCTGGGTTGATTGACATTTGAAAAAAGCTCTTCAAAAGCTGCAGGAATATTTTGTATGTGTCCAACGCCTAGAGTCTGTGGATAGAGTTGTTAGTTTCTTATATTATATAGTTCACTTTAGTTTGCTTTAATGCATCTTTTAGGTGCACACTGTACCAATCTTTAGAGAACTAAAGAAAGAAAAATAGACAGATTCAATAATATAGTCATTAAAAACTCATAAGAACAGAAATCTTGAGAGACATTTTTTCCAAAGTTATTATTGGCTATCAAGATGAAAATACAGTAATAGAGATAACTTTGTATACCTGTAATTGTATGGTTTGTTAAAAATTCTGGAAATAAAGTATTTTTTAAAAAAACTGTCAGACTGGCTGGGGAGGGAGGGCACTGACTTTTTTGTCTTCGTTATAGCTACTATTCACTTTTTTACAGCAGCTTCAAAGAAGACCGGAAGCTTTTAAGCCCAACAGTACTGCTAGAGTGACAGGAAGATGATGGGACATTCTTGCAGTGAAGATTTCTACAGGATCCAGCTGCCTGAACAACTTGAAGTATTTTTTATTACAGGTAAATCAGCTCACTAGTTATAAAGAATGTTTTTTTTTGTGGCTAAACTTAAGCTTTTAACCACTTAAGGACCACCTCCTGCAAGTTTACGTCGGCAGAATGGCACGGCTGGGCACAATCACGTACCTGTACGTGGCTCTTTAAGTGCCCAGCCGTGGGTTGC
Organism: Lithobates pipiens; assembly: GCF_037356315.1. Lineage (NCBI taxonomy): Eukaryota > Metazoa > Chordata > Amphibia > Anura > Ranidae > Lithobates > Lithobates pipiens. Next base: position 335,426,279 of record NW_027507764.1, on the reverse strand, counting down.
GAGCGTGCACCCGGTCCTGAGCTCCGTGACAGTGGCCGCGGGACCCGTGGAACCGATCACCGCTGGTGTCCTGCAATTGGGTCACAGAGCTGAAGAACGAGAAGAGGTATGTGTAAACAAACCTCTCCTCGTGCTTCCTAGTGTGGCTGCCACCGATCGTCTGTTCCCTGTTATAGGGAAAGACGATCAGCGACCTCACATGCCAAGCCATGCCCCCCCCACAATAAAAAAAAAAAAAATCACACACGTCACACTTAACCCCTCCCCTCCCCCTAGTGGTTAACTCCTTCACTGCCAGTGTCATTTACACCAGAATCAGTGCCATTAAATAGCACTGATTGCTGTATAAATGACAATGGTGTGTCAAAAATGTGTCAAAAATGTCCAATGTGTCGGCCATAATGTAACAGTCACAATAAAAAAAAAAAAAAATAAATAAAAAAAAAAATAAAAAAAAAAAATAAAATAAAAAAAAAAAAAATCGCTGATCACCGCCATTACTAGTAAAAAAAAAATATTTACAAAATAGGGGATAGCTTTATAGCATTTTTATTAACGCTATAACTTTTGCGCAAACCAATCAATAATCGCTAATTGCGATTTTTTTATTTTTTTTACCAAAAATATGTTTGAAGAATACATATCGGCCTAAACTGAGGATAAAAAAAATTATATATTTTTTGGGGATATTTATTATCGCAAAAAGTAAAAAAATATTGCATTTTTTTTTCAAAATTGTCGCTCTATTTTTGTTAGCGCAAAAAATAAAATATGCAGAGGTGATCAAATACCACCAAAAGAAATCTTTGTGGGAAAAAAAGGACGCCAATTTTGTTTGGGTGCCATGTCGCAAGACCGCGCAATTGTCAGTTAAAGCGACGCAGTGCCGAATCGCAAAAAAGGGCCTGGTCCTTTGGCTGCAAATTGGTCCGGGGCTTCAGTGGTTAAATAACTTTTACTATCAAACATTTCTACGATTCTGTCACATTCAAGCAGCTTTTGGGACAAACTTGAGTGGATCTAGAATGCCAATATTACTCTGAAAATACTCGCAATAAACGTGGCAAGACTGAGACAGCCAGTTAGGCTTAATTTACACGTTTTTACAACCTCTCCTGAACGATTTAACTTGACAGATAGTAACCCACGTTTAAAAACGTCAGTTTTGCCGTGTTTAAATGCAGCGTTTGCGTTTAGAAGCGTTTGAAAAAATAAAACCGTATTTTTTTCAAAATAGCCAAAAATGAAAAACGCCTGTAAATGAAAAGCGGCTAAACACAAGTAACCATGTTTAGCCGCTCTTAGCTGCATTTAGAAGCGCTTGGCGCTGGAAATGCCTCTAAACTCAGCGTCTGAACTCATTTTTTTGCTTTTAAAAAAAGGCCTCTAAACTCTACTGCCTAGAAACAACTACAAGGCCTCATATACACTGCTGCTGCTAAACGGACATTTAGGAGCAGTTGGGCATTTGTTTTCAACTGCACTCTCCTCTGTTATCTTATCAGTACATGTACACAGGTTTGTTTATATTCGTTTCTAGGCAGTTGAGTTTAGAGGTTTTTTTTGGAACGCAAAAAAATGGGTTCAGATGCTGAGTTTAGAGGCATTTTAAAGCACCAAACGCTTATAAAACGCAGCTAAAAACGGGTTTATAAGCATTTACAGGCGTTTTTCATTTTTGCCTATTTTGAAAAAATTGTTTCTTTAAACGCTTCTAAACACGAATGCAGCAAAACACCGCTAAACGCGGCATGCAAGCGTGGATAAATGGACGTTTTAAGCGTGTGTTACTATTTGTCAAGTTAAAACGTTCAGGAAAGGTTATAAAACATCCCATGTACATGAAGCCTTAGGCCCCATGTACACGGGATGCTGCTAAACGTACGTTCAGAGGCAGTTGGACATTTTTTTTCTATGTCACCATGTACACAGTCTCGTTTGTCGCTTTTTTTTCTTTGAAAGCAAAAAAATGGGTTCAGATGCCGAAGATTTCCACGTTTCAGATGCTAAACGTGACTAAACTCTGCTGAATGCGTCTAAACCCGAGCTTAGCCACATTTCGTTTATAGGCGGTTTTCGTTTTTGCCCCATTTAACTACTTTAACCACTTCCCGACCAGCGCACGACGATGTACGTCGACAGAATGGCACGGGCAGGCATATTGGCGTACAGGTACATCCAATATTCAATGCCGCCCTGCCATCGGGAGCACGCCGCCAGCGGCGCGCTCCCACGCTGGTCGGGACCCCCGTGAGTCCGGTCGCGGGACCCGCGGACTCGATCGCCGCGGGCATCCCCGCGATCGTCTCACGGAGCGGCCGAATAGAGGAAATGCTGTGTAAACAACATTTCTCCATTCTGCCTAGCAACTAGTGACGCTGATCTCTGCTCCATGTGATTGGAGCAGAGATCAGTGTTCACTAAATGAAAGCCCAACCCCCCCACAGCTAGTAACACACCCCTAGGAACACTTAACCCCTACACTGCCACCCACTGGTTAACCCTTTCACTGCCAGTGTCATTTACACAGGAATCACTGCATTTATATAGCAGTGATTACTATATAAATGACAATGGTCCCAAAAATGTGTCAAAAATGTCCGATGGGTCCCCCACAATGTCGCAGTCCCAATAAAAATCGCTGATCGCCGCCATTACTAGTAAAAAAAAAAAAAAAAAAAAAAAAAAAATTATTAATAAAAATGCTATAAATCTATCCCTATTTTGTAAACGCTATAACTTTTGCGCAAACCAATCAATAATCGCTTATTGCGATTTTTTTTACCAAAAATATGTAGAAGAATACGTATCGGCCTAAACTGAGGGAAAAAAAATGTTTTTTTTATATATTTTTGGGGGATATTTATTATAACAAAAAGTAAAAAATAATGCGTTTTTTTTCAAAATTGTCGCTCTATTTTTGTTTATAGCGCAAAAAAAAAAAACGCAGGGGTGATCAAATACCACCAAAAGAAAGCTCTATTTGTGGGAAAAAAAGGACGTCAATTTTGTTTGGGAGCCACGTCGAACGACCGCGCAATTGTCAGTTAAAGCGACGCAGTGCCGAATCGCAAAAAGGGGTCTGGTCTTTGACCAGCAAATTGGTCCGGTCTGCAAGTGGTTAATACAAGGTATTTTTACCCCCTTCCTGCCCAGACCAATTTTTTGTTTTTAGCGCTGTCAAACTTTGTCCTTTTTTCCCCACAAATAAAGCTTTCTTTTGGTGGTATTTGATTAAATCTGCGGTTTTTATTTTTTGTGCTATAAACAAAAGAAGAGCGACAATTAAAAAAAAAAAAAAAAAAAAAAAAAAAAAAACACAAACACAATATTTTTTACTTTTAGCTATATTAAATATCCCACTTTTTTGTAAAAAAAAAACGATTTTTTCCTCAGTTTAGGCCGATTATGTATTCTTCTACATATTTTTGATAAAAAAGAATTGCAATATGCGTATATTGATTGGTTTGCGCAAAAGTTATAGCGTCTACAAAATAGGGGATAGATTTATGGCATTTTATTTATTTTTTTCACTAGTAATGACGGCGATCTGCAATTTTTTTTCATGACTGTGACATTGCGACGGACGCATTGGACACTTTTGACACATTTATACAGCAGTGTAAATGTGACTGCAGAGAAGGGGTTAACACTAGGGGGCGATCAAGAGGTTAATTATGTTTCCTAGGGAGTGATTCTAACTGTAGGTGGAGGGGACTCACAAGGGGAGGAGACCGATCGGTGTTCCTCTGTACTGGGAACACACCATCGGTCTCCTCTCACCTGACAGGACATGGATCAGTGTGTTTACACACACAGATCCATGGTCCTGCTGTGTTCACGGGCAATCGTGGGTGCCCGGTGGGCATCGCGGCCACTGGGCACGTGTACCGGATCACAAGCAACGCAGCGGGCATGTGCTGCCTAGATGGCCGGGAAGCACAGGACGTCATATGATGCCTACCCAGGATGGGAGATCCCTCCTGCGGGCGTCATTATACTATGGGCGGGTAGGCAAGTGGTTAAAAAAATTTTTTTTTTTTTAAATGCACACGAGGCAAAACGCCGCTAAACGTATCAAAACGGACGTTTTAAACGTGGGTTAGTATCTGTCAAGTTAAATCATTCAGGAGAGGTTGTAAAAACGTCCTGTGTACATGGAGTCCAATAGTCTTTTCTAGGCAGTTGAGCTTAGAAGCATTTTTTGGAAGGCAAAAAGAAAATGGGTTCAGACGGATGTTCAGAGGCATTTGAAAGGCCAAATGCCTGTAACAGCCTGTAAACTCTGCTAAACGCAGTAACTCGCCTTAGGGAAATTATTGGGACATTTATGCTCTCTTTGATGGCTCCCTGCAGCCCCCATATGCTCATGTTGTGATTGCCAGCTGATATAGTGAACGATAAAAAGGCAATGGTTTTCTATTTTTCTTGGCTACTTACCGCATATTTCTGAAAAATGTTTATTGTCATGTACTGGACTTTTTTCTCTAAGAACAGGTGTAGGTACTTCCCCTTACCAAGTCTCCAACTCCTACACATCTCTGAGCACCATCCCTTGGTTCCACCCCCTACCCACCTCCCAGTACTGCCCCTTTTAGAGAATATAGAACCAAGTATCATTTTGTGAGGAATTTAAGGATAACATTAAAAGCAGTAAATAGATCCTCTGCAGCCAGAAACAATAGACCCCCCCCCCCCCCAACATAAAATGCCCCCTCCTCAGGGCCAGATTCAACCTATCAGATGTGGGGGTGCAGTAAAAAAAATGTCAGGGGGCAGAGGATGACAGGGCAGTGTACAGGGGGTCAGCAGGGCAGAGGATAGGGTCAGCAGGTTGTAGGGCAGTGTACAGGGGGTCAGCAGAAAGGAGGACAAGGTCCGCAGGGTGGAGGATGTGGGGTCAGCAGGGGAATGTATAGGAATCGGTAAGGCAGTGTACTGGGGGTCAGTAGGGCAGAGGACAGGGGTTAGCAGGGCAGAGGACATGGGTCAACAAGGAGGAGAACGGGGTCAGCAGAGCCAAGGATAGGGGTCAGTAAGGCAGTGAACAAGGGTTAGAAGGGCAGTGTACAGGGGTCAGCAGAGCCAAGGATAGGGGTGAACTGAGCCAAAGACAGGGGTCAGCAGCGAAGAGGACAGGGGTCACTGCTAGCTGGAGAGCGGGCAGGGGTCGCCACTGGCAGGAAAGAGGACAGGGGTCACTGCTAGCTGGAGAGCGGGCAGGGATCGCCGCTGGCAGGAGACAGGGCGGGGGTCACCGCTGGCAGGAGACAGGGCGGGGGTCACCGCTGGCAGGAGACAGGGCGGGGGTCACCGCTGGCAGGAGACAGGGCGGGGGTCACTCCAGGCAGGAGAGTGGACAGGGGGTCACTCCAGGCAGGAGAGTGGACAGGGGGTCACTCCAGGCAGGAGAGTGGACAGGGGGTCACTCCAGGCAGGAGAGTGGACAGGGGGTCACTCCAGGCAGGAGAGTGGACAGGGGGTCACTCCAGGCAGGAGAGTGGACAGGGGGTCACTCCAGGCAGGAGAGTGGACAGGGGGTCACTCCAGGCAGGAGAGTGGACAGGGGGTCACTCCAGGCAGGAGAGTGGACAGGGGGTCACTCCAGGCAGGAGAGTGGACAGGGGTCACTCCAGGCAGGAGAGTGGACAGGGGGTCACTCCAGGCAGGAGAGTGGACAGGGGGTCACTCCAGGCAGGAGAGTGGACAGGGGGGTCACTCCAGGCAGGAGAGTGGACAGGGGTCACCACTGGCAGGAGAGTGGACAGGGGTCACCACTGGCAGGAGAGTGGACAGGGGTCACCACTGGCAGGAGAGTGGACAGGGGTCACCACTGGCAGGAGAGTGGACAGGGTTCTTTCTACCATTCCGGCAGTTTACACAATAATGGTCATTTAGGTCATTAACAACCATTCATATCTCTCAAGATCACATACATTTCGAAATGAACTCTTTTAGCATCTTAATAAGACACACATATCCATCATTACTCAGAGTACTTTACCTAGCTCCCACTTCCCCATCCTGCACTCCACTTTTCCTGTCTCCCTGCATGTGTTCTTTAAAAAGAAAAAAAATATGTCCTCTTTCTTCCCATTCTCCTGGTTCATCTCTCTACTTCCACAGGATCTACTATTGCTATTCCATTTCTCTTCAAACCCAAATCTCACATTATCTAGAAGTTTAGGCCCTACCTCTAAGTGTACCAGATTACCCTCTATGTTAGTTTCTCCCTAACCAATCAATATTCAGCTTGTGATCCTCACCTAAACTATAAATTGAATCCAGGTTGTTGGAGAAAACAAAGCTACAGTGGTGTGAAAAAGTGTTTGCCCCCTTCCTCATTTCCTGTTCCTTTGCATGTTTGTCACACTTAAGTGTTTCGGAACATCAAACCAATTTAAACAATAGTCAAGGACAACACAAGTAAACACAAAATGCAATTTGTAAATGAAGGTGTTTATTATTAAAGGTGAAAAAAAATCCAAACCATCATGGCCCTGTGTGAAAAAGTGATTGCCCCCCTTGTTAAAACATACTATAACTGTGGTTGTCCACACCTGAGTTCAATTTCTCTAGCCACACCCAGGCCTGATTATTGCCACACCTGTTCACAATCAAGGCATCACTTAAATAGGAGCTGCTTGACACAGTAAGGTCCACCAGAAGATCCTTAAAAGCTACACATAATGCAGAGACCCAAAGAAATTCAGGAACAATTGAGAAAGAAAGTAATTGAGATCTATCAGTCTGGAAAGGGTTATAAAGCCATTTCCAAAGCTTTGGGAATCCAGCGAACCACAGTGAGAGCCATTATCCACAAATGGCGAAGACATGGAACAGTGGCGAACCTTCCCAGGAGTGGCCGGCCGCCCAAAATTACCCCAAGAGCGCAGCGACGACTCATCCAAGAGGTCACAAAAGACCCCACAACAACGTCCAAGGAACTGCAGGCCTCACTTGCCTCAGTTAAGGTCAGCGTTCATGCCTCCACCATCAGGAAAAGACTGGGCAAAAATGGCCTGCATGGCAGAGTTCCAAGGAGAAAACCACTGCTGAGCAAAAAGAACATCAAAGCTCATCTCAATTTCTCCACAACACATCTTGATGATCCCCAAGACTTTTGGGACAACATTCTGTGGACCGATGAGACAAAAGTGGAACTCTTTGGAAGGTGTGTGTCCAAGTACATCTGGCGTAGAAGGAACACTGCATTTCATAAAAAGAACATTATACCAACAGTAAAATATGGTGGTGGTAGTGTGATGGTCTGGGGCTGTTTTGCTGCTTCAGGACCTGGAAGACTTGCCGTGATAAAAGGAACTATGAATTCTGCTGTCTACCAAGAGATCCTGAAGGAGAATGTCCGACCATCTGTTCGTGTACTCAAGCTGAAACGAACTTGGGTTCTGCAGCAGGACAATGATCCTAAACACACCAGCAAGTCCACCACCGAATGGCTGAAGAAAAACAAAATGAAGACTTTGGAGTGGCCTAGCCAAAGTCCTGACCTGAATCCTATTGAGATGTTGTGGTATGACCTTAAAAAGGCCGTTCATGCTCGAAAACCCTCTAATGTAACTGAATTAGGACAATTCTGCAAAGATGAGTGGGCCAAAATTCCTCCAGGACGCTGTAAAAGCCTCATTGCACGTTATCGCAAACGCTTGGTTGCAGTTGTTGCTGCTAAGGGTGGCCCAACCAGTTATTAGGTTTAGGGGGCAATCACTTTTTCACACAGGGCTATGATCGTTTGGATTTTTTTTCACCTTTAATAATAAACACCTTCATTTACAAATTGCATTTTGTGTTTACTTGTGTTGTCCTTGACTATTGTTTAAATTGGTTTGATGTTCCGAAACACTTAAGTGTGACAAACATGCAAAGGAACAGGAAATGAGGAAGGGGGCAAACACTTTTTCACACCACTGTATGTATATTCAATACATTCAGAGCACTGGATTTTGATGAAGTAACTTTTACGTTTAACCCCTTCCCGCCGAGCGTACCCAGATATGCGTACTGGGCTTTCGGGGGTTATACCAGGATGATGCCCACAGCTGCAGGCATCATCCCAGTACCATTGTTTAGAGCGGGTGATCAGCTTTCTGAAGACAACAACCGATGCGACTAAAAGCCACTCAGTTGTTATCCCGGAGGAGCTGGAGGGGACATCCCCCCCCCCCCCTCCTCGCTGCTCTTCCCGGGCCTCCCGGTGGCACGTGGGGGGGGGGATAGACGATCCACCGCTTCCGGCAGCTAGTGACAGACTGGAATGAAGTCTCCTTCATGTACATACGGAAGCGATGTCAAAACGTCACTTCCTGTTAAAATCCAGCGCCATTGGCAGCCGAGTAAAGAAATATACAGTATTCAGATACACAGTTTTCGGTGATCTGAATACTTTGAAGTGCAAAGGAGGGATTTGGGGTCTTTTAGACCCCTGATCCCTCCATAAAGAGTACCTGTCACCACATATTACTGTCACAAGGGATGTTTGCATTCCTTGTGACAGCACTAAAAGTGCTAAAAATTTATTTTATTTTTTTTAAAAACACAATTTAATAATATAAAAATAAATAAAAAAAAAATGTTTTTCTTCAAGCCGCCCCTGTCACCACGAGCTCGGGCAGCAAAGAAAACGCATAGGAAGTCGCATCCGCATATGTAAACGGTGTTCAACTCACACATGTGAGGTATCGCCGCGATTGTCAGAGGGAGAGCAATAATTCTAGCATTAGACCTCCTCTGTAACTCTAACCTGGTAACCATAAAAATTTTTTTTTTTTTTTAAAAGGGTCGCCTATGGAGATTTTTAGGTACCAAAGTTTCTCGTCATTCCACGAGTGTGCGCAATTATAAAGTGTGACATGTTTGGTATCTATTTACTCGACGTAACATCATCTTTCACATTATAGAAAAAAATTGGGATAACTATACTGTTTTGTTTTTTTTAAATTCATGAAAATGTCTCTCTTCCCAAAAAATTGTGTTGTAAACACCGCTACACAAATACCGTGTGACATAAAATATTGACACAATCACCATTTTATTCTCTAGATTCTCTGCTAAAAAAAGTCATGAAAGGGATAATGATGACAATGTAACATGTAAAGTTCCTCTGTCTATTATGTAATGGGAGAATGTCCTTCCTTATTATGTCTGTACTATTACTATGTCATTTCTTTATACAATTTGGGTATCATTTTTATTTCCGTTGTACTTACATTTAAAAAAAATACTTTATAAAAAGTTTACTGTCATGTCAACAAAACATTTGCTCCTCTTCAGGTCTCCCACCATTGATATTACATAACGGTACATTTGTGATATGTGATAGTGAATTTGTACAGCATTAAATAACAATATGATGATGAGACATGAGCCAAGGGGTATACAAGTTATTAGATAACATAAAAAAACCTAACTTTACAATCTCCAAAACATTTTAAAGCAACATTCTTTTTTTGTCCTCCAAATGAAATGTATTCATTTTAAGTGACATTTATTTAGTCCTATGTGTAGTCTCATTGTACTCTACCTCCTATTTTTTAGCTGTCAAAATATTTGAAAAGGGAACTTTGTTTTAAACATTTTTTTTATATATATATTTTTTAGTTACTCGCTAAAGTGCATCACTTCAGCAACACATTTTTCCTTCTCAAACTGCGTATTTACTACTGGCTAACGTAGTACATCAATTGTTTTAGTGCTTCCATTTAATCAAGTATGACTTGGCTACTTGTCACTGCTGTACACCACAATAATGCTGCAAGGTGAGCATTTATTTCACAAATACACATAGCTGTCTAATTCTACCACGACAGAGATGTGCAAGAGGATTCAGTTACTTTGTTATTTTTTTTATTTTTTTTTGCCACTTCAGCAAACTCTTTGGAGAGACTTGAATCAACTCTACCATTCATCTTTGTCCCTTCTCGTTTCAACATCATTGTAGCATGTCTTTTACACATGTACCTTTATTATTATTATTATTATTATTATTATCATTTATATATAGAATATAATAATTTAATTTACTTTGTTACTTTACCTGTTGCTTTGTCTGTGATAGTGAACAGGTTTTTTTCTCTGTAAATTTCTTGAAGTTTAAAACCTATATAGATAAATATATTAGATCAGTTTGATGCAGAATAGAAAGAAATAACATAAAATAAGTAGGTTTTGGGGAAACAAATGTCATTTTCCAGTGTAGTATATCATTACTGTATATGCTGGTGTCAACAAGCTTTGGATATCTAACAGTTTGAGATGCTTTCACTGATATATGCATTTGACCCACAGCTGACTGTAGTACAGTGGGTAAAAAAAGTCTACACACCCCTTTAATGTGACCTATAAACTGTACAACTCAATTGAAAAACAAACCAAAATCTTTTAGATGGGGAGTGTAAAAATTAAAAACTAAAATAATGCGGGTGCATAAGAGGGCTTTCACACCAAGCCACGGGTGGCGTCATCGGTAAAGAGGTGCTATTTTTAGTGCCGCTTTACAGTCATTTTAGCAGGGCTAAAAGGGGTTAAATCCGCCCGCAAAACACTGTCGGAGCGGAGTTTTGCTGGCGGTATTACGGTGCTGCCCCATTGATTTCAATGGGGAGCAGCGGTGGAGGAGTTCACCGCTCCTTCACCGTTCCAGAGAAACTGCTGGCAGGACTTTTTTTGACACCCTGCCAGCACACCGCTCCAGTGTGAAAGCCCTCGGGCTTTCACACTGGAGTGAAAGGAGCCGCTTTTTTCAGGTGCTATACAGGAGCTATTATTAGAACTGTAGCGCCAGAAAATTTTTTGGCAGTGTGAAAGGGGTCTTATAACTGGGGATGTAGCGGCATTTGAAAACCTCTTGTCCAATGAGGATTTGCGTAAACCATCAGCCATGTACAAATCCCTATTTAAAAAAAAATACCTCCAGGGGTATCCAGATGCCATGGATGGTGGGAAAGGGAAATCCCGGATATCCAAGGAGAAGACTGGGAAGATATGTGGGATCACACTTTCAAGCATTTAGTGTCTACCAGGGACCATCTGATCCAGTTTAAGTTCTCACATCGAATTTATTATACACCAGCCAGGTTATCCCATATTTATCCCTCTGCTAGTAGTGAATGTTGGAGATGTCCCAGCCAATGAGGATCAGATCATGTCTTTTGGAGTTGCTTGCAGATCCAGAGTTTCTGCTCTGGGATAACCTCCTGTATATTTGAGGTCCTGTGTCCCAATCCCTACAATGCCAAGGGTTTGTCTCCTTGGTTTGGTAGAGGAAGTGGTTCCCTCTCTAGCACACCACACCTTGCTAAATATAGGGTTATTTTATGGCAAGAAGGCTATCTGACTAAATTGGAAGAAGCCAAAATGCTCCTACGCTGTCATATTGAAAGGGACTGGTAAACTTGGTGATCCATTTTTATAGCGCAACATACAGGTCAAAGGCTTGTGGGCATCTATCCCCTCAGATAATGTTGAACATCCAGTTTGAGGAATGACACAGTAAAACTCGGTTGAACTAATGGGTGCTGTTATCTGAGATTTCCTGGACTTGGCTGCTGGTCCGAGTTAGGGGGAGGGGTTGGGGAATGTTTGACTTTGGGTAGTTGAACTATGTTAGTTCGCAGTTACTGGCTCTGCGTGACCACTCGCCAGAGCGGGTACGTTGCCTGCTGCGGTTTTGTGTTCTATGTCTGTATTGTTTTGTACTGTATAAAAATGTAATAAAAAGAATTTATAAAAATAAAAAAAGGGGTGTGTAGAATTTTTATATCCACTGTATATGTTAATATGAAACCTATATGAAGCATACAAAAAAGCCCATTAACATACAGTTGCTCACAAGACCTGTGCTTCATACTATCAATATTGTACCCTCAATTCAGTCCTTATACATTGCTTTTTGCATATTTGTTTTGTGAATTTTTTTCACAGAGGCAAATACAATAAGACATCTCCAAGAGACCATTACAGATGCTGGAACCATGAAGACAGTCACTGGGCCATCACCAGCCTTGCAATGCCTACCATTGTTGGAGAGTCTGCAACAGGATTTACAGTATATAGTAAAGTATAAAACAATAAAAAGAAAAAAAGAAAAAAACAGTGCCTCAAGAGAAGAAGAAGGACAGTCACAATGTGAAATACTCTATTTCTATTTAACTCTATTTCATTTATTAGTCCACTACACCTCATCTCTAGCATGCTAAAATGTATTTGTGCTGTATTCGTTTTTTTTTTAACCCTAATGTATGAGTCATGAATTCCTAGTACAGTTAAATTAGAATTTTTTTTAGGTGTGTTTTTTGTCTCCTCTTCTATTGCTTTTCCATATAATCGTGTAGCACCCTCTAGTGTGTGCTACTAGTAGTGACAGTATAGGAAAAACATAGCTGTCTCAAGGTTAGGGCCCGAGTCATTAAATTTGGGTCAGTGTTACTAGAAGCCAGGGCTGGATGACTCATCCTGGCAGCTCTCTGTTGTCTCCCCCTGTGAGTAGATCAGCACGATGCAGGGACAAGACAAGGGGAGAGACTTTCAGCTGTAACCATGCTCTTTTGAAGACCGCAGTGCGCCAAGTCTTCATTCACCTTGTCTTGGGGAATCTCCATGTGTGTGTGCCCGTCTGGAGGACTGGGGGAAAAAAAAGCAGCCAGGTGGGCTGGTATTTTCTGCAGCAGTACAACTGGGCTCAGTGTCTACAGGGAGGCAAAAGGAGATGCCTTTCACTCCACATACTAACTTTTCCACAAAGGGACAGGATGTTCCTAGCCTGTAATGGGCTGCTGCTTTATTGACCAGAGACTGTTAATTCACTAGAATGAGCAACGGGTGCTGTGTGAACCAGGTTTGTGCAGGACGAAGGAAAAAGAGGAATTCTTTATAAATAGAAAGGAAGTTCTCCTTTTTTGTTCTGTGTTCTGAACATTTTCAAGTTGGGCATCCCATAATTTACAACCCCCATCCAAGTTATTATCCACTAATAAAGCAACAAAAGCAAGCCAAGGACTGTTTACCGTGTTTGAGAGAATGAAGGAAAATGCTGTGTGACTGGCTGTGCAGCAGTGGGGACCCAGATAATAGCGACTCCTACTGGGGTAGTGCTACAATAGTTTATGAACATTTTTACCCGTTTTTATTATGATTTCTTTATCAAGAAAGGATCCTCATACATCTATTACTTATAGATTTTACGTAATGTCTATTTTATTGATTTAGACATTCCTTTGTTATGTCTTCTTAACCCTTATAAAGTGGATGTTGTTTGGACCCACAAAACCCATTGACTTCCCCTTTCATGTTTTGATCTGTCCCTATACTGGAATAAATTTATATCTGAACTATATGGTGTGGTGCTGCAATCTTAAATCCGCCGTTTTTCACTACAGACCAAAGGAACCGTGGAGCCCTCTGGGGTGTAGAAGCTGCCAGTCCAGTAATCAAGCAACCTGTACCAACAACATTACAATACTATTGGATAACCTTGCCAATAAGAAAACTTAGGGTCCAGAACTATAAAATTTTCTCAGGTCTCCATTAATGGCTGTGTACCCACTGGGTACATTCCCAGTGACTTTCTGTTACAGTGACAGGGTGTTGGAAGTGATGGGAAACGTCTCATATTTTAATAGAAGGGCTGGGAAGGCTCAGAACCTCAATATTTTTTGCTGCCTGTCTCTTTGAAACCCATGCCCCTAATTTAATTTCCTGTCATCAGACACAGAGAGTGAGAACATTTTTTTTTCCAACGGCACCAATAAGACCTAGAAAAAGTCACAACTGGTCTCCAATCAAATAAAAAAAATAAAAAATGCAATTAGCCTGGAGCAGAATAACAGTAGTTCCCATTTACATGTACCGTATATACTCGAGTATAAGCCGAGATTTTCAGCCTCTTTTTTGAGGCTGAAAGTGCCCCCCTCGGCTTATACTCGAGTCATCGCTGTCTGCCCGCTCGATCAGCGTGTCGAGCAGACAGACAGCGGCCATTCTATTCAAAAGCCGCGCCTCCGGCTCCGCCTTCGCCTGTGATAGGCGGAACACTGAATTTCCCAGCAGCCTGTGTTCCGCCTATCACGGACATCGTATCATCCTCGTACTACGGACGAGGATGATACGACGTCTGTGATAGGCGGAACACAGGCTGCTGGGAAATTCAGTGTTCCGCCTATCACAGGCGAAGGCGGCGGCGCAGCTTTTGAACTTTACAATGGCCGCCGACGAAGAGGGCACGGGACGGAGGCAAGGCAAGGCACGGCACGGCACGGGACGGGACGGGACGGGGGCAAGGCAAGGCACGACACGGGACGGATGCAAGGAGGCAAGGCACGGCACGGGACGGAGGCAAGGAGGCAAGGCACGGGACGGAGGCTCGGGACAAAGGTAGGCTGGACACACACACACACACACACACACACACACACACACACACACACACACACACACACACACACACACACACACACACACACATGGATGGAGACACACACAGGGATGGATGGATGGATGGATGGAGACACACACACACAGGGATGGATGGATGGATGGATGGAGACACACACACACAGGGATGGATGGATGGATGGACACACACACACACAGGGATGGATGGATGGATGGACACACACACACACAGGGATGGATGGACGGACACACAGGGATGGACGGACACACAGGGATGGACGGACACACAGGGATGGACGGACACACAGGGATGGACGGACACACACACAGGGATGGACAGGCATGTCTCACCCTCGGCTTATACACGAGTCAATAAGTTTGCCAGTTTTTTTGGGGGTAAATTGGGGGCCTCGGCTTATATTCGGGTCGGCCTATACTCGAGTATATACGGTAGTTTTAGTTTTATAACGTTCTTGGCATGAAGGGAAATTATATGGTCTGATGGTAAAATCCAGATATGGCCAATACTTTTTATTTATTTTATTTTTTTTACTTTTTTTCAAAGAGAGAGGAAGGGTTAGAAATTCTGTCAGGTTTATATTGTTGCCTATGACTGGTGTGATGTTTGCTCACTTTACCTTGTGTTATCAGGACATAAGAATAGAGTTCTAACCCTTTTCTACTGAACAAAAAATGTTGTTTTGGTTGTCTCTCCCCACTCAGCTCTGCGATACAGGGACTGCAAGAGACTATACCCAGTCAGGCTGGATTCCCACCTATGCATTTTTAGTGCTTTTTGCATTTTAAAGAATTTGCACAACAGAACGTGTTCCATAGGAAACCATGAGGAAGAGCAAAAAGGAAAAAGGATGAAAGACAAAGACCATAAAGGACCTCATGTTGATACACCAAGGAAAGAAATGGCAAAAAAGAGTCTGGAAAACCCTAGTAGGAAAGAGCAAAATAAAAGAGGTTCTGAGGGGGAAGAGACGGAAAGTATAAATATAGAATGGGACCTAAGAGAGCACATAAAGGCCCTCCCTACGAAGGCGGATATTCAACAATTAATAGCAACAGTAGAGAAATCATGTAAATTAGCAGTAGAGGAATTAAAAGAAGAGGTGGTGACAATAGGTAATAGAATGGAAGGAATTGAAAATACCCAAGAAGAGATGGCACAGGCGGTAGCAGAGGCCCAAGACACTATTAAATACCATGAGGAAGTAATGAATAATTACAGAGATCAAATGGACGAATTTGAGAACAGGGATCGGCGACAGAATATACGCATACGAGGTCTACCGGAAAAATATCATAGCAGCGACCTGCCAACAGTAGTCCAAAAATTATTCTGTCAAATTATGGGAACAGCTGCGCCGGAATGTATTGAGATGGACAGAGTCCACCGTGTCACCTCCTTCAGTACTCAAAATAAAGAGAAGCCTAGGGATGTGATATGCAAATTGCATAAGTATACAATAAAGGAAACAATAATTAGAATTGCACGAGATACCCCCACAATTGAATACGAAGGAGCCCATATCCTTCTGTTCCCTGACATATCCCGTCGCACACTAATGCAGCGAAGAATGGTCCGACCATTGTTGGAAGCTCTACAGGCAGCAGATATTAGGTACCGATGGGGGTACCCCTTCCGTTTAATAGCATCAAAGAACGGGAAAACAGCAGCACTCCGTACTAAAGATGATTTAAAAGAATTCTTAGAAATACTAGAACTCCCATCCGTAGATTTCCAGGACTGGAGAATCACTAACGTCAAGACAGTAATCCAACGACCGGAGCCATGGTCCCAAGTAGGAGGGAAAGGCTAACGAAAGAAGATAGCACATTTTAGCATAAAATAACTGTAAGAAGGGAAGAGAAAAGAGACTTAGGAAGATATAGAAATAAGTGAAGTCAAGAGGGAGGGGGGGGGGAAGTATGGGTCAGTACTCAAACCCTCGCTTGACTTTATTGCAGGGTTTTTTTTTTTTTTTTTTTTTTTTTTTATTGTTTATTTTTCCCCAATTAGGCGGGTCCCGTGGAAAGGCAGATTAAGAATGGTATACAATTACTCAGAGCAAAGAAATGGCTAAAGTATTAAAAATAATGACTTCTAATGTAAGGGGATTATGCTCACTTCAAAAAAGGGGACGTCTCTGGCAGGAATTAAATCATCAAGCTGTAGATATAGTGTTCCTACAGGAAACACACTTCACATCAGGATCCATACCAAGGCTACCGGTATTCCCATATAACCAATGGTTTCACGCAGTATCACCAATTGCGAGAGCAAGAGGAGTATCGATAGCTTTTGGGAATACGTGCCCTTTGACATCCATAGTGGTGAACACAGACCCAGAAGGGAGGTTCCTTTTTATTAAAGGAACATTGCAGGGACAAAGGTACACATTTGCTTCAATATATGCACCAAACACACGCACAGTTGATTTTTTAGGAAAAACATTAAGAGCATTAGAAAAATTTAGGGAAGGGTTTTTGATTCTTGGAGGGGATTTTAATGTTATAGTTGACACTAAATTAGACACAACAACAGGGAAAACACCTTTATCATTCAGAGCACTTAAACAGGTTAAAAAATTATTTCAATCCTCACATTTGGTAGATAGCTGGAGGGCACTAAATGGAGAAAAAAAAAAAACTATAGTTACTATTCAAAGAGCCATAACACCTATTCCAGGTTGGATTGGATCCTGGTAGATCAGTACTACCTGGAATACGTAAAAGCAGTAAATATAAAGTCAATAACGATCTCAGATCATGCCCCGGTGGTGGCAGTGATCTCCCTTACACACACAGGTCATAAGGAACGAACATGGAGATTAAATGAGTCATTATTAGATGATAAAAAAATAATAGAGGACCTTCAACATAAACTAGAGGAGTACTTTGTATTAAATACATCAGAGGAAGTATCTGAGCAAACTGTGTGGGAAGCCCACAAAGCGGTAATTAGAGGAGAATTTATAGCTCATGGGACACGAGTAAAGAGGGAAAAAGGAAAAGAGATAGAAGATCAGTTAGAAAGGATAAAGGAACTAGAGAACAAACATAAGAGTACTCGTGAACCAGAAGATGCCAGGCAGTTGGGAATTATGAGGGAGGAGCTTACCAAGTGTCTTGACAGAAGGGTCAGGGATAAATATAGATTTATAGCACACAGATTCTATGGACATGGGAATAAATGCGGCCGATTACTGGCTAGACAACTAGAAAAAAAGAGGGAATCATCTCATGTACATGAAATCAGAGTGAATAATAAACAAGTAAAAGACACAAAATTAATAGCAAAGGAATTTCAACAATTTTATGAGAAGCTATATAATATCCAACCCATTCCGGAGCAGGTGGAAGATAGGGGGAGGATAGAAGAGATGAAAGATTATATTAATGGTTCCACAATACCAATGTTCCCTGCTAGGATAATAGAAAAACTAGAAGAGCCAATAACTAAAGAGGAGATAAAAAAAGCAATAGAAAACCTGCCGAGGGGGAAAAGCCCAGGACCCGACGGGTTAGCTAATGCATATTATAAAAAGTTTGCTCAGATACTAGAAACACCTTTATGCAGATACTTCAATAAAATTTCTGCCTCCAGTACAATGTCCCCAGAAGCATTGCTAGCATATATAACGGTTTTACCGAAACAGGGGAAAGACCCACAGGAATGTGCCAACTATAGACCCATATCATTGCTCAACTCAGACACTAAATTATTAGCCAAAAAAATAGCCACCAGAATACAAGAAGAGGTAATACAACTGGTCCATCGCGATCAAACGGGCTTTATGAAAGGTATAGAAACCAAAGACAATACCATCCGAGCTTTACATATACTTCATTGGATGCAAAATGGCCCAGACAGAGTACCCAGGACAATTCTATCAATGGACGCCGAAAAGGCATTTGATAGAGTTGACTGGGACTTTATGGAAGAAGTGCTGAGAGCAATAGGTATGGGAGACCGATTGATAGGATGGATAGTAGCCCTATATGCAAAACCGAGGGCAAGAGTGAAAGTAAACGGTACCCTATCAGGATGCTTTGAAATACGAAACGGCACAAGACAGGGGTGTCCCCTGTCCCCAATATTGTTTGCCTTAACTCTTGAACCATTTTTGTGCAGGGTGAGAAATAACAAGGGAATAAAAGGAATAAGAATAGGAACTGAAGAGCACAAGGTTTCAGCATATGCTGATGACCTATTATTTTATCTTTCAGAACCACAGGGATCAATAATGACATTGATGGAGGAAGTTCAGAGATATGGAAGAATGTCCAACTTTAAAATAAACATGGAAAAATCTATATTATTACCCTGTCATGTCCCACTACCAATGTCAATATTGATGAAGAATAACCTACCATTTAGATGGGAAAAGAAATCATTATATTATTTGGGAGTACACATAACAGCAGAGGTTAAATCCCTATACGAATTGAATTATGAAACCTTAATAACAGAAATAAACAAAGATTTAAACAGGTGGAAGGATCATTCACTGACATGGTTCGGGAGGATAAATACTTTGAAAATGAATATATTACCCAGAATAATATATATTATAAATACTGTCCCGATAGCAGTGCCTCAGACCTTCTTCAAGAGAATACGCAAAATGTTTATATCTTTTATATGGAAGGAGAAAAATCCTAGGATAGCATATGACATCTTGCGCAGAAATAAGAAGGAAGGAGGAATAGGGCTCCCAGACGTTTTTATGTATTATAAAGCAATGGCTATGGTACGAATATTAAATTGGTGCCATGACTCCTTAAATAAAGCATGGGTATCAATGGAAGAAAGTATGGCGGGTAGAAATCTAGCAGGGGCCCCATGGATACAGGCTACGAATAGAGCATTATCAAAGTGGACATCACCATTAACACGGAACACGTTAGCAGTGTGGGACAGAATGAATAAAAATGGAAAATATGCCCCACGTACATCACCACTAGCTCCATTAGGGGGATACCCATGGTTTCCACCAGGGGAAGAAAGGGGAGCATTAGGCTCCTGGGGGTCAGGGGGGAACACAAGGTGTTTAAGATATGCTCCATTGGGAAGTCTACTCCCATTGACAGAATTAATATCAACACAAGGAGACATACATATGTCGAGATGGAGATATTACCAAATGAGAGACTTCTTTAATAAACTAGAACCCCAAGTAAGACCCCTGAGTTCCCTTACGACATACGAGAAGATGTGTCTGAAATTAGAAAAACCAAGCAATTTATTATCTCAGATGTATAAAATAGTTTTAAGTGAACAAAGCAGCACAACCCCTTACTTTATAAGAGAGTGGGAGAAGGAACTAAGATGCACAATAAAACCAACACAAGTAAAAAAAATCATGGAGTTGACACATGTGACATCAATAAGTGCAGCAATACAAGAAATGTCATAAGTTTATAGCCAGATGGTACCGAACACCAGCTAGAATAGCAGAGATATATCCAACAGCGGATGGGCATTGCTGGAGAGGATGTAAGGATAAGGGGACATATCTTCACTTATGGTGGGAATGCCCCAAAATTAGGAATTTTTGGGAGGGAGTAGCTAGATGGATAGGGAGGATAATAATAAAACCTATAGAAATGACACCCCTGCAATATTTATTTCATGGTACAGAAGGATCCATCAAATCATATAAAAAAGGCGTCACACCACATTTGCTGAATGCAGCCAAATTATTAATACCTAGATACTGGAAGCAGACAGCATGTCCCACATTATTGGAATGGAAGGGAGAGGTAGATAAAATAATGGAAGCTGAAAAATGGATATACAATATAAAAGAACAACAGGGAAAACATAAAAATATGTGGGCAGGCTGGAAGCACTATTCTCGAGAAATAGAGTAAGAGTAGGCCATGTTAGATCAAAAATTCAGATAATCCCACCTAAACCCCCCCAGAGATCTCCAAGAGGAGAGGGGGGAGGGGAGGGAGAGAATAATTAAGAAGTTGCTGAGTAAGCTCGTACCCCCCAAAGGTGCACCGTGGAAAGGGGAGGGGGGAAGGGAGGGGAGAGGGAAGGAAAGGGAAAGAGGGAAATGAGAACCGAACCACAACCGTTTAAATTTTGTTGTTTTGTTGTATTGTTATTGTTTGTAGTATGTTTTAAGATAAATGGGAAGTGAAAAAGGGCAGGAAGGGGCCTGGGGAGGGGGGGGGGGGGGGGAAGAGCGGAGATGACCATATGTGGAGACATTAATATAAATGTAACAATCACAATTTTTTCTTTTTCTCCCTTCTTTTTTTTTTTTTTTTTTTTTTTTTTTACCCTCGCACAAAGTATAAATAATGCACCAAAGGAAGGTTACAGAAAGAGAAAGGATAAACATAAAAACTTTCTCCCTTCCTTTTTTTTTTTTTTTTTTTTCCTCCTCCACAGAACATCCCTGGTCCAACAAACCCCCCCTCTAGAGCCACCATATAATGTTATTATGGATATGTAAAGGAATGTATGTTTGTGAAGATATTGGGGTATATGTGTAAACCCCAAATGTTTTAAGATTGAAAGTAATGGTCTGATGTATTTGTTATAAGAAAAATAATAAAGAAGATTTAAAAGAAAAAAAATAAAAAAAAAAAATAAAAAAAAAGGAAACCATGATAAATGGACTTTAATGCAAATCTGAAAGACCAAGTTAGACTTACCGGTAACTTGTTTTCCAGAAGTCTTTCAGGACAGCACCTTGAGAGATAGCGACTCCACCCTCCTCGTTAGGAAACACCTTCTTCCTCCAGACTTTAAAGGGAGGCGCCTCCCTACCACACATCAGTTGTAGAAGAGAACCTCCGGCCCCGGCTGGAGCACATAAACACATACGTTAGTCACAGCGTAGCATAATATAATACCATAGGGCGGGATGCTTGCTGTCCTGAAAGACTTCTGGAAAACAAGTTACCGGTAAGTCTAACTTGGTCTTTCCCAAGGCGTCTTTCAGGACAGCACCTTGAGAGGATAACAGAGACTTACCCCTTAGGGTGGGACAACAGCTTGCAGGACCTTTCTGCCAAATGCCTGATCGTTGGCAGAAGTGAGATCCAGTCTATAATGTTTCACAAATGTGTGAAAACTCGACCATGTCGCCGCCTTGCAGATCTGCTCAGGGGTGGCACCAGCTCTCTCTGCCCACGTAGACGCCAGAGCCCTGGTTGAGTGTGCACAAATTCCTGCTGGAGGAGATAACCCTGCCTGGGAATATGCCTCCGAGATAGCTAATTTTAGCCATCTAGCTAAAGTAACTTTAGAAGCCTGAAAACCCTTTTTTCTTCCTGAGAAGAGTACAAACAGTGAATCTGAACGCCTGAAGGACTCCGTCCTTTCTAAATAACTCAGCAGAGTCCTCCTGATGTCCAAAGTATGGAAAGAAATCTCCTTATTTCCTTTGGGGTTAACACAAAAGGTTGGCAGTACTATGTCCTGTATACGGTTCTGAACTGAAGCTACCTTCGGTAGGAATTTTGCATCTGTTCTAAGAATAACTCTATCAGAAAAAATGGAAAGATATGGTTCTTTAATTGACAGAGCATTTAGCTCACTGATCCTGCGTGCAGAGACAATGGCAATCAGAAAAACGGTTTTTAACGTGAGAAACCTAAGGGAAGCCTCCACAAGAGGCTCAAAAGGCCCTTTTGTTAGAGACTGTAGGACTACCGACAAATCCCATCTAGGAAAAACCTTAACAGGAGCTGGCCTAGATCTTTTAAGAGCTCTAAAGAATCTGATCACCAGCGGATCTGAGGCCACAGATTTTTCTAAGAACACTGTCAGGGCTGCTACCTGCACCTTCAGGGTACTAACTGCCAGTCCCTTGTCTGCTCCATCCTGTAAAAACTCCAAGATGGAGACAAGGCTCCCTGTCACCTGGGCGGCTGACAAACACCAAGTTCTATAACGCTTCCAGACCTTAGAATAAATGGCCCTCGTAACCCTTTTCCTACTTGCTAAAAGGGTCGAGATTAAACGGTTGGAAAACCCCTTGCTCCTAAGGAGCTGCCTTTCAGAAACCAGGCCGTGAGGGCCAGGCTGGCCACTCCTGGATGGTTCACTGGGCCCTGCAACAACAGATCGTGTCTGAGGGGCAGACGCCAACAAGGCTTGATTGCCAGGCCTAGAACTGTCGAAAACCAAGCCCTTTTTGGCCAAAAGGGCGTGATTAGAATAACTGGCACCTTCTCCCTCTGAATTTTTCTTAAAATTAACGGGATTAACTGAAAAGGGGGGAAAGCATAACAAAGACGAAATTCCCATGGATAAGCTAGCGCATCTGTGCCCAGCGAGCCATCCAGGGAAAAGAACTGGGGAACCTGGGCGTTCACCCTTGAGGCGAACAGGTCTACCTCTGGTAAACCCCATTTTACGGCAATCATTGTGAATACCTCCGGGTTTAGAGACCATTCCGCTTCCCGAATAGCGTTTCTGCTTAGGAAGTCCGCTACCCTGTTTAGATCCCCTTTTAGGTGGACTGCTGATAGGGATAACAAATGTTTTTCCGCCCACCGAAGAATTTCCATGGCCAGTATCTGAAGCGACCTGCTTCTTGTACCCCCCTGTCTGTTTAAAAAAGCCACTGCCGTGGCATTGTCTGTTAGGACTTGGACGTGATGGGACTGAAGCTCCTGAACAAACAATTCCAGAGCTAAGGCAATCGCCTTGAGCTCCCTCCAGTTTGAGGACCTTATTGACTCCTCTTTGGCCCAGGACCCCTGAGTGAAACGTGTTCCTAGATGGGCTCCCCACCCCCAGGAACTGGCGTCGGTTGTTAGTCTTTTCCCGACTGGAAAGGCCCAGACTAACCCTTCCGATAAGACATCCTGTCTTTTCCACCACCATAGGGACCTTTTTACCTGGGTTGACACTCTCACCTCTGCCTCTAGGGATGCCACTGTGTGATCCCAAGATTTTAGAAGGAAAGCCTGCAGACACCTGAAATGCATTCTTGCCCACTGGACTGCTGGCATTGCTGAAGTCAGAACCCCCAAAGCTGACATAACCTGTCTTACTGTCAGATTTTGGCTGGTCTGTAATAAAGACACTGCACCGGAAATCTTGTCCTTTTTGTCTACGGGAAGGAAGATTTTTTGCTCCGCCGAATTTATTAGAAACCCTAAAAACCGAATCTCCTGAGATGGGTTTAGGGACGACTTTTGGAGGTTCAAAATCCAACCCAACGCCTCCAGATGGCTGCGAGCTTTGCCTAGATTGGTCTGCAATTCCTCGCTGGATGGGGCGAAAAACAGCAGATCGTCTAAATAAGGAATAACTGCGATTCCCTGAAGACGCAGTGGCGCTAAAGCTTTTGCCATTATTTTGGTAAAAATTCGGGGAGATGATGACAGGCCGAAGGGTAGGGCCCTGAACTGGAGATGATGAACCACACCCCCCAACCTCACTGCCAGCCTGAGAAACTTCTGAGACTGGGGAGAGATCAGAACATGTAGGTATGCGTCTTTTAAAACTACTGACGCCATAAAACATCCTGGCGTCAACAGATTTCTGACCGAAAAAATTGAGTCCATTTTGAACTTCCTGTACCTTATGGACTCGTTTAAAGGTTTTAGATTGAGAATCAACCGAAACTTCCCTGTCGGTTTTTTACTAGGAAAACATGGGAATAAAATCCCTCCTGCTGTTCTTGCAGGGGTACCTGTACTACTACGCCCTGTTGCATCAGTTCCTCTAGAGAGGACTTCATGGCCAGGGCCCTTACTGGGTCCCGCGGGGTGTTGGTAATCAGGAACCTTCTTGGGGGGTCGTTGACAAACTCGAGTGAGTAACCCTGTGCGAGAGTGGTCAGGATAAACTGATTTGAAGTTATCCCTGACCACTGCGGAAGAAATTCTTGTAGTCTTCCGCCCACCCGCAGAGACGAGTCATTGCGATTTTTCGGCCTGTGTAGGAGGACGGAAGAGAATTCCGCCTCTACCCTTCGGCTTTGGGGCGGACCAACTTTTCCTTCTCCCCTGCAACTTGCTGTCCTGATCCTGAGCTTTTTGAGGTCGAAAAAGACGTCTTGGTGCCTGTTTTTTCTTTTTGACCGGAAAGGATCTCTTTTTATCGGCTGTCCTGTCAAGAATATTATCAAGGTCAGAGCCGAAGAGCAAGTCTCCTGAAAAAGGTAACCCACACAGCTTATTCTTTGAAGCCGAGTCACCCGGCCAGGTTTTAAGCCATAAGGCTCTTCTTGCAGCATTAGTTAGGGCTGCTGACCTGGCCGATATCCTAATTGCCTCAGCTGAGGCATCTGCAACATAGGCCACTGCCGTAATCAGGGTAGGAAAAGAATCTAAGATTTCCTGTTTAGGGGAATCTGCAGCTATATGCGACTTTAACTGGTTAATCCAGTATTCTAAATTTCTGGCTACACACGTTGTGGCCATCGCTGGTTTTAAATTGCTCATAACTGATTGCCATGATCTCTTGAGCAAAAGATCCATGCGTTTGTCCATCGGATCTTTCAAGACTCCCATGTCCTCAAAGGACAGGTCCGTGGACCTTGAAACCTGGGAAAAGGCGGCATCCAGTCTGGGCACCTTGTTCCACACTGCTGCAGAGTCCTCCTCAAAAGGAAAACGCCTTTTGTGGGCTTTGGAGAAAAAGGGCTTTTTCTCTGGATCCTGCCATTCTTTCCTAATGGCTTCAGAGATGACCGGATGAACTTGGAATGTTCGGCCCCTAGGCTCATTCAACCCAGCATACATGCGGTCATGGAGTGATAATTCCTTTTTCTCCTCACTTAAACCAAGCGTAGCATGAATGGCTTTAAGGAGCCCATCGACCTCTTCAAGGGACAGTTTGAACTTAGAGGGGGCTACCTCAGAATCCTCCAACTCCTCTTCCGAATCTTTAACGGAAAGAGCAGTGGACTGCTTTTCCCTATCTGAAGGGTCTTCAGGCAGAGATTCTAACACCGGGATTGAGAGAGACCCCTGGGAAGACTCTGAAGTGGAAGGCTGACTAGCAGCTGGGTTTGCTAGTGAGTCACGAAAATTCTGAATTGTGGCGTATAGCTCCTTCTTTACAGAGGCCACCAGATCCTCACATACAGAGGCAGATTCCTCCTTAACTAAAGAAGTAATGCAGGGACTGCATAAGGTTTTCTTCCAATTTTCTCCCAGCTTGGCCCTGCAAGAAGGACATCTTTTCTTTGGGTCAGAGCTCTTAGCCTATGAAGAAAAAGACAAAAAGGGAAAAAAACCAGGGAACCCTTAGTGAGACCCAGTCTCAGCTTTGATAGGGATCACCACACAGGTGCACTGAGAAGAAACCAGTCAGCTTCTAGTGCCCAGACAGGCCCCTTGCCACCAGGGGGGGAGAAAAAGAGAAAGAGCGAGACCAAATGCCAGGAAATAGGAAAAAGAAGGCAGACTTTAACCGCTGCCTCTTACCTGGGCTTTGCTGGTGCCTGTGCCTGTCCCCACCGCTGCAGACGCTGAGTCTTCCATATCAGGTGTGCAGAGATCCACTTGTGGCTAAACGCCGCCTCCGGAGTCACGCCATGCAGCTGCACCGGACCGGAAACGGAAATAGGCACCAGCACCTGTCCTCCCTCCTCCCCCCTGCGTCCACGCCGGAAACGACGTTTCAGCTGACCCGATGACCCGCTCTGTCACTTCCGGCACGACCGCCGAAAAAAAACATGGCGGCGGCACACGCGCACCGCCGCGCCTACGAATGTGCGGGCCATCGAATCTCCGGCTCTCTCCGAGCACAAGAGGGGAAGAGGAGCCCGCTTGCTACCGCTGACGAGGCGTGGGTAGGTCGGGAGGACAGCGGGTCTCTAAGGGAGGAAAAAAAGGGAAAGAAGCCTAGTCCCTCAGGAACACCTAAGGAAAAAAGACTCCCTCCCAAAAGGTGTTCCCTCCGGGCCGGAGGAAACACAAAAACTGATGTGTGGTAGGGAGGCGCCTCCCTTTAAAGTCTGGAGGAAGAAGGTGTTTCCTAACATGGAGGGTGGAGTCGCTATCTCTCAAGGTGCTGTCCTGAAAGACGCCTTGGGAAAAATGCAAAAAGCACTAAAAATTCATAGGTGTGAATCCAGCCTCAAATTCCGGTGCTTGCGTTACTTCAGGTACTTTGGTACTTTTAAGCCACAAACCTGGAAAGAGCATGCTGTTCACACCAGATGCTTTCCAGTGCATTTTTAATCCACATCCAGACTGCATGCACAGTGTTTGCCATGTATTCCAATGGCCCTAGTTGACACTAGTGTGGTCAGTTCCAGTGTTTTCAACAGTGCAACCTGCTCTGAAACGTATCAAAAAACATGTAAACGCCCTGGAATACACATTGCTCTAATGAAAATAAAAAAAAATTCAAGTATCAAAATAAAAAATAAGAGGAAACAAATGCACTTAACAGCACTGAAAGCATATTATAAATTCATGTAAATGAACAAAAACACATCCGGAATGTAAAACATTTAGTGTGAACAAGCCCTAAGGCTGGATTCACACCTATGCATTTTTAGTGCTTTTTGCATTATGCAAATTTGTACTACAGTTCATTTACCATTTTTTCCTATGGAACACGTTCTGTTGTGCAAATCTGCAAAATGAAAAAAGCACTAAAAATGCATAAGTGTGAATCCAGCCTAAATGAGTGTTAAAAAGTTTTAGGCTTGATTCACACCTATGCACTTTTCGTGCTTTTTGCATTTTGAAGATTTGCACTACAGAATGTGTACCATAGGAAACAATGTTAAATGGACTATACTGCAAATCTGCAAAATGCAAAAAGCACAAAAAATGCATAGGTGTGAATCAAGCCTTAGAGAGTTTGTCTCTTTACTTGTTTCAGGTCAGTGACTCAAAGCATTAAGGCTGGATTCACACCTATGCAGTTTTAGCGCTTTTTGAATTTTGCAGATTTGCACTACAGTCCATTTACCATGGTTTCTTATGGAACACGTTCTGTTGTGAAAATCTGAAAAATGCAAAAAGCGCTAAAAATGCATAGGTGTGAATCCAGCCTAAGGATTACCCGATCTGCACTACAGATCGTGTTCCATAGGAATCAAAAAGCACTAAAACTGCATAGGTGTGAATCCAGCCTTAAGGAGTTGTAAAAGCAGAAGGTTTTTATCTTAATGCATTCTATGCATTAGAATAAAAAATCTTCTGTGTGTAGAAGCCTTTCCAGCACCCCTTAATACTTACCCGAGACCCATCTCTATCCAGCGATGTCCACGAATGTCGGAGCCATCCAGGACACTCCTCCTATTACGATCGTGTGTGGGCTTCATCAGACTTTTTTCCTCAAAAATTCAGATGGACCCAGAAATAGAACATGTTTCAAATCTGTCCGACGGAATCAATTTTTATATCGGGAAAACCGTTTGTCTGTATGCTTGTCCAAAAGACCAAATACGATGCAAGGGCAGCTATTGGCTACTGGCTATTGAACTTCCTTTACTATTCCTGTCGTACATCATCACGTTCAAAATGAACGGACTTTGGTTTATTCGTCTGTGGGCAAGTCCATTCATTCGGAAGTCCATCGTCCATCGTAACTCCCTTGAAAGTCCATTGGAACTCCATCGGGAAGACCGTCGGACCTTTTCTGCCGGAAAGTCCAGTCGTATGCATGCAGCATAAGGCTAAGGAATCGGCATGGGCAGGTAACTAGCATTGGTAATATAGGATGTAACCAATGACCGCCCTTTATGTACACCCCTCCACGCTTTCTGGAATTTACCCATTAAAATAACAGAAGCCACTTAGTATTAAAGTCCAAAATTTAAAGTAGGCAATATTATAAAAAACAAGATAGCAAGTCCCAATAATATTGCAGCAGCAATAGGTCTTAGGGTCGTGACCTACCGGAAGTGACACCTGCGCCTCACGCGTGCCTTCCAGCTACCTGGACGTGTGGAGAGATTTCCGCTGCTTCTATATGGGTAGTGAACTCTCGGTTTTCCGGCAGACATATCTACTTACAGACACAGTGCACTTTGACTACATGCTTCATATAAGTTATTGTTTGGTACGCATAATTTTATCAAGGGGTTGAGGGCAACATTAATAAAATTGTTTAAAATGGGATTACGCTATGTGGATATTATTATTATTTTTTATGCATTCCCGGAGCCCTTTAGAAGTCAACCCTGACACCTAGTGGATGGTTGGAGGCGAACAGTGGAGAGTGGAGTGTCTAAGCTTAAGTTATCAAGGTGTGATTACTTTTTTGGTCCGGTGAGTGTACCCCCAAAAGGGGCTTATTTACCACACATGGTGAATCATGGGTGGAAGCTGTACAGATCACAACAAGAGACTATCTTTTCACTTTCTGCTTCATCATATAGATCACAAGAAGGGATGTGCATATATGAATGAAAAACAGCGCTGCAGCTATATTATTGGGACTTGCTATCTTGTTTTTTATAATATTGTCTACTTTAAAGGTAACTAGCATTCTCAAGACAAAGTTCAGCAATAGCAGCCTGTTTTTTCATGACAGATTATCCCTGTGAAGGTGAAAGTGATATCTTTTTTACTATCCTTTGTGCTGTTGAGAAATAAGTGGCAGATGTAGTACCTACATTAAAATATTTTACGCAGTGTCATGTAATCCATGTCAGCCCATGGGAGATTACTATATTTTCATTAATAACTGAAAAGGGGAACTAAAGAGGAATAGAGACAAGCTGTTGCCAAACACAATTTACACGATCTGTCATAGGACTGGTTCAGTAAACAAATCTAAGGCATATCAAGTAGATGTAAATAATACAGCAAAAATAAATAATGTGCAAAGCACAGTGACCCAGAAGTGGTCTATTAATCCCGCTATTATCTACTGGGTTAATATAGGTTACCTGAATTGCTCATTGCACTTGTTTAGAAGCTCTGACAACAAAGCACATGGATCTTCAACATTTGCTTCTTTGTGATGACAGAAGGGTCTCCAAATAACTGACTACAGAGTAAAAACTAGGGGTACCTCATACAAAAAACAATAGTAAGTGGATGCAAGGAGACTATTCCCCACAAAGTTCTCCAAAGCAGAAAGTCAATTTTCCCATTTTCTATATGTATCCTGGACATAAGGTTTACATTTTATTGCTACAGGATTTAATGTAAAATTGTTTTTAATGTGAATTATGTACCAAAAAACGTACACCTTTTAAATTTGATGTGTAATATGTCCAGGGTTTAGAGATAGTTCATTTTCCTATTTTCTTTCTACTTTGGAGGCCTTTGTGGGGAAAAGTTTCCTTGCACCCACTTACAATTGCTTCTTTGTGAATGTAGCATTTTGGTACTTACTTCAGACATCTGGGCTTCTGTGTTGCCTTTAGTACCAAGATAAACCATGGTCAGGGCAGATCCAATACTCATTGGGGAAAATACAATGTTTTGGTCATTGTCTTCAATGAGCTTTAAGCAAAGCTTCAAGGAAAAATCATTGTACGATTTAACTAGTGCTTCCATGGTTATCTTCTAATTCAAAGAACAAAACTATCTTCACAGAAATGTATTTGTCTGCAAAATAAAACAAATAAATAAAGTTAATAAACCTCAAAACCATTTGCGGTTTATCCTTTACTGTAAAACTATTAAAATGTGATTAGTTGCTATGGCTTACCAGTCTAAATTCACCTTCAATGCATCGTGGACTCTTAGTATGTTACTTTTATGTTAAACTTGCTAAAATGTTAAAACTATTAAAAACCCTACATTTGTATATACAAAGAAAAAAAATCAAGACTGGAATTAAAAGTAACAGCATAACATAGCATATTGTGTTCAGCCCTAGTCATATTCTAAACTTTACAATTTACAGGATATGATATATGTAGTAAATACAATAATACAGTACCTGTTAGGACAGTACTTCAGTGCAGACTGTTACATTACTAGCTACACCTAAATATATACTATACTTTCATCATCAATTAAAGCAGCAATTGTTTCCTGAAATATTTGAATGCCCTGCCTCAGCATGTACCTTTTACTTCTTGGCTCACAGGAAACAGATTTGCCAACAGCAGTGAATCATAAAAAAAGTTAAGCAGCATTAAACATGTTTTCGCAAAATATTGCAGAAATATAAATTTGTGGGAGGTGGATGGAAAAATATAGAATGTTTAGCTATACTAGATTAGACACGTCTTCTGCATAATCATGCACTTTCTATTGTAATAAAATGACAAAACCGTCAAAATACAATATTTAAACAAAAATGTGCTAAAATAATAAAAAAGTATAATAATGATTTGTATCTATGTTTTAGAGTGAAGCTCAAAGTCACTTTTCAAAATCACTTAAAGAATGATTTTTACTATGTTTCTATACACCTTTCCTACCATTAGGCAATGTGACAATCTAGTCTACAAGAAGAATTGGTGCACTGTTTTTCTGTTGCATGTTTTGATATTTAAAGCAATGAAATAATATAGCCACTTGAGCTCTGAAAGGTTTTACCCCCCATGACCAGGCCATTTGTTTCCATTTGGCACTGTGCTAATTTAACTGGCAATTGCGTGGCCATGCAACACTGTACCCAAATTTGATTTATATACATTTTTTTCATGCAAATAGAGCTTTCTCTTGGTGGTCTGTGATCACCACTGGGTTTTTTTTATTTTTTATTATATAAACGAAAAAAGACAGAACATTTAAAAAAACAAACAAAAAAAACAATATTTTCTACTTTCTGTTATAAAACATATCCAATAAAATCAATTGTGATCATATGATCGCTATGACCAATCATAGTGATCACATGATTAGTGATGGACGAACTTCCGAAGGGACGTTTTGCGAACAAGACCAAAGTTTGCGAACCGCAAGGTTCGCGGCGGACACCATTGACTTTAATGGCAGGCGAACCTTAAAAACCTCCAGGTCATATTTTTAGCCACAAAATACTTACTAGCTGTGCACACATAGTCCCACAACATGGACACTGACATAACAAAAGTATTAAGTGAATTAAGTGGATTGACAACGACAAGCATTCTTTTTTTATCTGTGAAATTTTGCCAATTCAGGAGCGCATGAAGGCCATGGAGGAGAGGCAAGGTCAGGGCAGACTATGAAGGGGGTGCATGAGATGATCAGTGCCACAGTCAGGGCAGCGCAGTCCTATGCCAGTGTCCCAGTGTGCCAACCTGTGCTTGAGCCCCTCCCTCTGCCTGGCCCTTACCCCCACCTATGCAGGGCTCCACTACGGTGGTCCGGAGGTGCCAGTCCAGTGCCTCAGCCATGGTACTAGCACTGCCTGCTGATTGGCTTCTCCGCTGCGAACTCCCTCATTGTCTGAAAACAGCACCGCAATAGAGACTGAGCACTGACACCAGTACCATGATAGAGCACAGACACCGACACCAGTACCATGATAGAGCACAGACACCGACACCAGTACCATGATAGAGCACAGACACCGACACCAGTACCATGATAGAGCACAGACACCGACACCAGTACCATGATAGAGCACAGACACCGACACCAGTACCATGATAGAGCACAGACACCAACACCAGTACCATGATAGAGCACAGACACCGACACCAGTACCATGATAGAGCACAGACACCGACACCAGCACCATGATAGAGCACAGACACCGACACCAGCACCGAGATAGAGAGCACCGACACCAGCACCGAGATAGAGAGCACCGACACCAGCACCGAGATAGAGAGCACCGACACCAGCACCGAGATAGAGAGCACCGACACCAGCACCGAGATAGAGAGCACCGACACCAGCACCGAGATAGAGAGCACCGACACCAGCACCGAGATAGAGAGCACCGACACCAGCACCGAGATAGAGAGCACCGACACCAGCACCGAGATAGAGAGCACCGACACCAGCACCGAGATAGAGAGCACCGACACCAGCACCGAGATAGAGAGCACCGACACCAGCACCGAGATAGAGAGCACCGACACCAGCACCGAGATAGAGAGCACCGACACCAGCACCGAGATAGAGAGCACCGACACCAGCACCGAGATAGAGAGCACCGACACCAGCACCGTGATAGAGAGCACCGACACCAGCACCGTGATAGAGAGCACCGACACCAGCACCGTGATAGAGAGCACCGACACCAGCACCGTGATAGAGAGCACCGACACCAGCACCGTGATAGAGAGCACCGACACCAGCACCGTGATAGAGAGCACTGACACCAGCAACTCGCTGCGGGACCCAAAAATATGACACCGCTCAACCTCTTCAAACAGGAGGGTACAGGCATATAGTACTTTTTTGTACAAGGAAGTGAGCCAAAAAAGGTAGAAAAAAAGGTCTGAGTTATGCATATGCATGGTCTACTGGTCACATGTGTTGAATTCCTCCGAGATCCATGCCTCATTCATTTTTATAAATGTGAGGTAGTCAACACTGTCGTGAGCTAGGCGAGTGCGCTTATCGGTCGTGATCCCCCTGCTGAGCTGAACGTCCTTTCGGACAGGACACTGGACGAGGGGCAAGCCAACAGTTCCATTGCAAATTGGGCAAGCTCTGGCCAGAGGTCAAGCCTGCCCACCCAGTAGTCCAGGGGTTCATCACTTCTCAGAGTGTCCACATCAGCCGTTAACCTAGGCGTTCCCTGATGCTGGATCCGGATGACACCTGTCGATGGGTCGACTGAAAGAATGACCTCATATCAGAAGTCACCAACACATCTTCAAAACGCCCTCTTCTTGCAGGCGCTGTTGGATTGGTACCCACAACTCTCTCTGGGAGTGGGAATTCCTCCTCTGCCAGCGCACGCAAAAGCAGAATGCAGCATTTCTTGAAGCAAGGCCTGTAAGTGCTCCATTCTGACAGCCCTCTGTGATGGTGGTAACATTTCCGCCATTTTGTGTTTGTACCGGGGGTCTAAGTACGTTGCCACCCAGTACTGGTCCTTGACCTTTATGCTTTTTATACGGGGGTCCCTGTTAAAAACACTGGAGCATGAAGGCCCCCCATTTGCACTAAACTGGAAGTGGTGTGGGGGCCTGGCTCCTGCTCATCATCCAGGATAATGTTGTCCTCCTCCTCGTTCTCCTCTCCCCATCCACGCACAACAGGGATCCCAGAAAGGTTTAAAGCATGCTCTTCTAGCTCCTCCTCATCCGCCCCGGCACCATCCTCCGGGCAGGACTTACCATTGGGCTTGACTGGGCTCAAGCCCATGGGCCCCACCCAATAGGGGGCCCTGCTGAGATTCATAGCCAAGTGTACTGGGCTTGGCTCCACTCAAAGTCACGCCCAGTCCCACCCTATGATGGGTGGGCGTGACTGTGAGCCGCGTACACTTGGCCACTCTCGGCTCTGCTCGGGTCTGCGAGAGGACCCGAGATACACAGGACTCTGGATCTCATCTGCGCCATTTTTAAACTTCAAGACGGCAATGACAAGGCGGCAAATGACACTGGGGCAAGGCTGCAAATGATAAGGCTACACTGACAAGGCAGTGACACTGGACAAGGCTGCAGATGGACACTGATAAGGCTGCATTGATGGGCATTTAAATGCAAGTTTTTTCCTTAAAATTCCCTCCTAAACTTGGAGTGCGTGTTATACGTCGGCGCATGTTATACGCCGATAAATACGGTAATGTATAGAAGGTAGGGCCCGAAAGTTACTCAAGCCCAGGGGCCCCCACCACCATAAGTCCTGCCCTGATCATCCTCCTCTGACTCCTCTTCAGACTCCTGTTGTTGACTTGTCTCAGATAGAGAGGCCCCCCTGGGAATTCATCCAGCATTGCGACTTCCTCACCTTCCTGCTCCTGCATGGCTTGATCAATGACACGACACAATGCACACTCCATAAAGAAGGCATAAAGGTACGATGTCACTGATGGTGCCATGGCTGCGACTGACCAGTTTGGTGATCTCCTCAAATGGCTGCAGAAGTCTGCATGCATCGCGCATGAGCAGCCACTGGTGCGGTAAAAAAAACAAGCTCCCCAGAACCTGTTCTGCCGCAGAGTTCTTACAGGTAGTCGTTAACTGCACGTTTCTGCTGGAGCAGCCTATCAAGCATATAAAAAGGTTGAGTTCCATCGCATCGGGCAATCACAAATAAGACGTCTGAGCGGCAGATTGTGTCGCCTCTGAATGTCAGCAAGGCGAGCCATGGCCGTGTAAGATCTTCTGAAATGGGCCGAGATTTTCCTTGCCTGCCGCAAGATGTCCTGGACCCCAGGGTATTTGACAATGAATCGCTGCACAACCAAGTTTAAGACGTGTGCCATGCATGGCACGTGTGTAATTTTGCCCTGTTTCAATGCGCTAAGCAGATTGGCACCGTTGTCACACACCACTTTCCCAACTGTCAAATTGAGCAGTGTTAGCCACTGATCTTCCTGTGAACGCAAAGCTGAAAGGAGTGCAGGGCCAGTGTGGCTCTTGGCTTCCAGGCACAACAGATGAAGGAACAGCATGGCAACGTCTCACCTGGCATGTCAAATAGGATCTGGGGATCTTGGGCGGTGCAGTGGAAGAGACGCTAGCAGCGGAAAAGGAGGATTCAGCTGATGAGGGTGATGAGGGTGATGAAGATGAAGATGAAGAAGAAGAACCAGACCTACATGCAATCCATGGCGGTAAAACCAAATCTACATGGGTGCCATGGGTTACATGCTTGATGGCTGTCAGAAGGTTCACCCAGTGGGCAGTAAAAGTGATATACCTTCCCTGCCCGTGTTTGCTAGACCACGTGTCTGTGGTCAGATGCATCTTGGCACCGACACTGTGTGCCAGAGATCCATTCACTTGCCGCTGAACATGGCCATATAGCTCAGGGATGCCCTTCTGTGAGAAATACTTCCTTCCTGGGACCTTCCATTGTGGTGTTCCAATGGCCACAAATTTTTGAAAAGGCGTCCGAGTCCACCAGTTTACATGGCAGTAGTTGGCGGGCAATCAGTTCTGACAAGCCAGCCATCAACCGTTGGGCAAGAGGGTTATCCGGTGTCATAATTTTTTTTACGCTCGAACATTTGGCCCACGGAAGCCTGCCTTTTTCCAGAGAAACGTGAGAACGGCATGATGGAAGGTGGAGTGGAGGACAATTGTGAGGAGAGAGAGGAGAAGGAGAAGTAGAAGACGAGGCTGGACGGTGAGAGCCTGGAGTGTGGCTTTGTGGGTTCCGTTGCTCCCACTGGGCTCGAAGATGGCAGCTCATGTGCCTTCTTAAGGCGGTCATCCCTAGGTGAGTGTTGGGCTTACCGTGACTTATACGTTGACTGCAAAGGCTGCAGATGGCAACACTATTGTCAGCAGCGGACACGTTAAAAAAAGCCCACATTGCGGAGCCATGTGTCGGCGTCCTGGGAGCGCCAGATGTGACCGTACATGGTTGATGCCTTGCTCCTGATACATTAGCAGTCTGCTTTGTCCCTCCTGTGCAATCTAAGTTCCACCTGCTTCTCCTCCCTATCTGCTGGTCCATATCTCCCTCTGAACCCCCCTTCTCTTCCTCTCTTGTGGGCACCCACGTGACATCACTAGACACGTCATCATCGACGTCACTTTCTCCACCGCTATAATTAGAGATCTCAGAGTAGGCAGCAACAGCGGGGACCAACCTCCTCCTTGGACTGATCTGGGTACTGTCGTGAGACTGCTGAGTGGCGGTTGTTGCTACCTCCTCTTCCTGATCCAATGCCAAGAGTGGCTGCGCATTGGCAATGTCTTGTGATGGATCAGAAAATAATTCCTGTGACTCAAACGGAGAGTATATGGTGGTGGTGTTGGTGGTAGTGTCTTTGGGGGTGCACACAGAGTGAAGAAGAGGGTGCAGATCGAGAGGATGAGGAGGGTGCAGAAGCGTAAGGCTGAGTGAGCCACTCAACCAAGTCTGGTGCGTCCTTTGACGTAATCGAACGCACCTTCTGCAATTTGCCACTTTGGCTCAAGCCTGTTGCTCCTGCCCTACCCCTACCACCCCTGCAGAAGGGCCTGCCTCTTCCTCTGCCTGTCATTTTTTAAATGACCCTGTGACAAAAGTCTCTAGAGAAGTGCAGTATGTATGTGGAAGATGGTATACAACACCCCGTTTCAATCTGTCATTTTGGGGGGCCACTGGTCTATCACACCAGTTATAATACTTTTTTCTAATTGCGTTTGTCACTCTTTGTAGTATCGCTGCAGAACCGCTCAGCAGTCACAATGCTGCACAGTGGAAATGCACTATACTATGCTTTCTATATTTGCTAATGTTTTATACGTGTATTACACCCCTATATGCTGCACACCAAATAGTAAACCTATACCAGTCCTTATAAGGACCTTTGTGGACCTAATAGTAGCTAGCTAGTAGCTAGTGAATTGCAGACTGTCCCTTCTCCAAAACACCAAACTGTCCCTTCCTACACTGAGAAACGACAGCTGCAGAATCGGTCTGCAGCACAGCAGTGCAGTGCACTATAATATGCTTTCTATATTTGAAAGAAAGTATATTATACGTGTATTACAATCCTATATACTGTACACCTATACCAGTCCTTAAAAGGACCTTTTTGGACCTAGTAGCTAGTGATTTGCAGACTGTCCCTGCCCTAAACACCAAACTGTCCCTCAGTCCCTACACTGATAAAAGACAGCTGCAGAATCGGACAGCACTCAGCAGCACAGCAGTTAGCAGTGCACCATAATATACTTTCTATATTTGAAAGAAAGTATATTATAGGTATATTACGACCCTATATACTGTACACCTATACCAGTCCTTAAAAGGACTTTTGTGGACCTAATAGTAATAGCTAGTGATTAAACTGACTGTCCCTGCTCCACACAGCGTCCTTTCCCTACACTGACAAAGGACAGAATGTAAAATGGCCGCCAGATCAGGTCTATTTTTTTTTTTTTTTAACAGAGTTTATTAAAGAAATATCCAGTTACAATACATAGTAACAAAACATAACAATTGCAGATGCAGCTGCCTGATTGGACATCAGTTTAGCATCTGTAGTTACAGACTCACATTGTTAGATATCTTGGTTTCAATAGTGGCCGATCAGCATCTGTCAGCTAACTTTCCATAGTCAGACATCAATGTAAAGCTCGAGCGGATCAACAAAGATCCTATTAAGTTAGGAGTCACATCCATATATAGAGAAAATGCCCTTGTAAAGGGGTTAGGCACATTGGCGTTCATAGTGTAACAGTTAAAACGTAAAACACAAACATTAAACGCATTACAAAAGCCTTATTAGGTATATTTTCATTTTTAACAGTATACCGATCAGGTTACACCCTGCTAAGTGCAATCAAAGAGCCAGAAGTGGCGAAAGAAGATAGATAAGAAGTGGCAGACTATTTCAAGGCCGGCACCATGAAAAAGAAAAAGAGGATGCGGTTGTCTAAAAAGAAAGAGCAGGTATTGACAGGTCAGGTACTCAGCGACACTCCCTCATCAGGTTTGTGTCAGGGAGGCGTATGTAGAAGAATATTTAAAAATGACCCAGGGTTGCCAGGTATCAGTGTGCTTGTCTATGCTTTCATGTGCTAATCTCTTCCATTTTGTGAAGATGACGTACCTCTCCCAGCCATTCCTTGATTGAGGGTGTAGTAATATCTCTCCAATAACTAGGTACGACCGCCTTTGCGGCTGTAAGTAGAAATCTCGTTAGCGATTTTTTATAATAATTTATCGAAAGATTAGTAATCTGTAACAAACAACATTTTGCGTCTAGAGGGATCTGTGTATCGGTTATTTGTTTTATAATGCTAGTCACTTGCGTCCAATAAGGTTGAATTAGATCACATTCCCACCATAAGGCCGCGTACACACGGGCGGACTGTTCGTCCAACTTTGTCCGCTGAACAGTGTTTCAGCGGACAGTCCGCTCGTGTGTGGGCTTCAGCGGACAGTCTGACGAACAAAGTTTTTCGGAATTTCCGTAAGACTGTCCGCTGAAACTTGGTTTGAGCGGACAGTCCGCTCATGTGTAGGCTTGTTCGTCAAACTAAGTTCCGCGCATGCTCAGAAAGGATTTACACGCCGAAGGTTGCATTGCAGTGTATAGGACTTCGAATCTCTCGTCCCGTCGTACGCGCCGTTCACGTCATCGCGCAAGTTTTCAGCGGACTGTTCGTTCGTCGTGTGTGGTCAAGTCCGCTCATGCTAATTTTGAGCGGACTGTTTGTCAAACTGTTTGACGAACAAAGTTGGGCGAACAGTCCGCCCGTGTGTACGCGGCCTAAGTGTTGTAAAGTGCCCTTAGCTTGGTTACAGCGCCAACACAAATCCGGAACCATGGGTAACCAGTTATGCAGTTTAATTGGCGTATTATACCAATTCGTTAAAAGTTTGAAAGCAGTTTCTTGTAGTCGAATGCTAATTACACATTTATGGGCAAATATACACGCCTGTAACCATTGATCTGGTCTATTTATAAGGTAGGGGGTATGTCCAATTGTCCATGTGCTGAAATGTCACAATTGGCTGTCCTGTGCCCCATGATGGATGTGTCATGGGTCAAAGTTCTTCACAATGTAAAACGCATACGTCCACAGCGCGAACAGCGCCAGAAGTACGGGGCAAACCGCAAGGCCATCTCTACACATGATACCCAATTACCAGGTATCAGTAAAGGCCTGTGCACACGATCTGACTTTTTGAAAACAAACATGCAAATTAGCTGTTTTAAAAGGCAACATCCGACTGTGTGTATGCTCAATCGGACAAACTTTTTTTGGCTGTGCGAACGGACAAACTTTTTGACAACATAAGTCCGATGGAGCAAAGTCCAATCGCGTGTCCACAAAAACCATCTGACTTTAGTCCAAAGTACAGACACCCATGCTCGGAAGCAAGGACCAGCATGAAGGGGTGGGTCTTGTAAAACTAGCGTTCGTAATGGAGATAGCACATTTGTGACGTGTCAAATTATGAAATTTCTAAATGCAGCGCATTCTCTTCTTTTTAATGGCTTAATAATAAATCTGTTTTGCTGGTGATACTGACAGAGTACTAACATACATATTTTACGGATGCGTTTTTTTTTTTTTTTTGGCCATTTTGCTTATTGTGCATTCACAACATAAATAAAATTAATAAATTATTAGACATATTCTCTGTCATCACAATTCAAAATTATAAACCGAAAGAGCAAATGATACACAGAAAAATTAAAAAAATATAGTCTATTAAATCATACTCAAATACAAAAATACAACATGCTAAATTAGTAGCCCCTAAACTCCTCAGACCACTGGCCTTGTTGTGCATCCTGGGGCCGATTTGGCCACTGACCTTGCTGGGCTTGCTGGGGTGGGTAGGTTTGCTAAGGTGGGTAGGTAGGCTGGTTGTGGAGGAGGTGGAGGTGTGTGATCCAAATGACACACATGTGATTTTGTGGTTAGCTCTCGTTTCCTGGCCTTTCTGAGTAGCTGGATGATTATACCCTCACATAGCTCCCTTTGATCTGGGTCAATCTTGCGGAGCTTATTAGCTGTAAAACAGCCAAACCCTTCAGCACTATTGGGTGCTGTGGTGATCACTGATGTAGCCCTAGTTAGGAAGTCAGCTGTGGCCTCATCCAGGTGTTGGGTCTTCCTGGCCCTTTTTTTGGGAGGACACAGGGGAGGGATTCTGCACACAGTTGTCTGGCTGCTGGATCCAGCCTCTTCTTGGCTCAAAAGTTCCTGTGTGTGAAAAACCAAAATCATTTTATCTTTTGGCCATCAATCACAAACACTTTTCAGCTCATGACTTTTTAATTTGGAATGTGTCCAAATAGTAAAGACTATCATTATGACTCCAACATTTCTTATTCTTGTCCTAATCCTTTTTGGCCACTACTGTCTATTGATATGGAACTCACTTTTTTAACACAACAAATTATTAGGCATACTACCATGTAATTAACATCATTTTTGTTTTTTTTCGCCAAGCTTTTAAACAATTCTATACAACAGAGGTATCCTCGGCAACAGAGCTTCAGTCCAAAGCAAGGTCAGGCAGGCCGGGGTCAGAGCAGGAGAGGTCAGCGAGGTCAAACGGTAGCCGTGTCAGATATCACAACAGCAGGCAGATAGCAGGTAGTTCGGTTACAGAGCTGCAGACAAACAGCACCGAGTAGATGCAGCAGCCTCCTTTAAATAGGCCCACTGGCGCCAAACCGCGCACGCACATCGCGAGCACGTACACCACGCACATCGCGTACGCGCACCCGCACATCCGCCCATTCCGTGCGGGAGAAACCCTGACAGAAGCCAAAAGCATGTTCAACAACCCTTTGGGTACAATTCTTTGTTCTGAGGTTAGGTTCCTCATTGGAAAGGGTTTTAGAAAATGTCCCCCCAAAGAAAAGGCCTCATCTGCCACAAATACAAAATTTAGTCCCTCAATATTGTCCTGAGCATGTGGCAAATGTAAGGTCCCTTTCTGTAGCCAATCATAAAATTCTGTATGCATCATCATATCTCCATCAGAGTGGCGGTCATTCATACTGAAATGGATATTTTGATGATAGGCAACTCCTATCCTATCATATTGATTAG
This sequence comes from Lithobates pipiens, assembly GCF_037356315.1. Lineage (NCBI taxonomy): Eukaryota > Metazoa > Chordata > Amphibia > Anura > Ranidae > Lithobates > Lithobates pipiens. The sequence goes on along the minus strand of NW_027507764.1, from coordinate 335,385,372 downwards.
TGGTTCCAAATTAATAACTACTGCAGTAGGAAACAGACACAAAAGATACGCTCAGCATCTTTCCAAATAACCGCTCTCCTTTATTATGACGCATGTAAGGTTTTTATACACATGATTACGTAGGTATCGCATTAATATTACAATTGTACGTTTATGGTAACAAGGGGCGTTACATAGGCAGGCTAATTCTAATCAAGACTTGAAAGAATGCAAAACATGTACTGAAAACATTGTTAGTCCCGTGTGCACAGTGAGGACATCGTGCAATACCTATAAAATAGAATACAATTGTATACAGAACCTACAAATTTCCATTACAGTCTCCTCTCTTTTGATCAATATTTTGATCACTAACCATACCTGCTATCACCTTTAACCTGAAGCCTCCACACGCTTAGGTGGAGGTAGTCCTGGCCAAAGAGGCAAAAACTCCATTGTGGAGAAAATAATAGCTCAGCAGCTTTTTTCATTACAAAATGACTTTTCAGTGTGAAAAACAAATGATTGATAAGACATATTTACAGAGTACTGGCTGTACACTCCTGTGGCCAGAATGGCCTTCTAGCTTAATTGCTGGTATGCTGACTTATCAGCACATGTAAACACAGATAATTCTACATAAAATGGAAGAGGTACAAAAGACAAATATGACTTCAACATGGCTAAACTACTTTTCAAATATATGTATCCCTTACAATTAAAGTAATTGAATCAAAAAGTAACCTAGACTGTGATCGCAAGAGGGAAACAAATCAAACACAGAGAATTCTTTCATTTAGTCATTTTTGCAGTGTCTGGTGTGGATCCAGGTGACATTTCCTTCAAGTTTTGCAAAACTGTACATGAAATAGATGCTGTATTGAGTCTCCAAACATTTCCTTATATATAAATGTCTCTTAACAATCCACAAGTCAACTGGCTTTAGTTTTAGATCCTTCCAAACTTTTAGGATCTGGAATTGGGGAGAAAACACATAAATGAGTTTGTCAAAAACCTTAAAATATCAGCAACATTCTCTGTGAGATCCGAATGGAGGACTTCAGCTGCTGAGACAAAATATAAGCAAGTGAGTAACACACTCCCAAACCAAATCCCATAGGGAGAGAGTCCAACATCCCCCTACGGGCTTGATAAAATATAATAAAACATTCAGGCAAAAGTTTTCTAGTTTCTTACTCTACTTTGTCCGCTACATTGTAGACAGTAGGGGGGTGTAAAAATAAAACCTCAAAACTTCTAGTAAGGACTCTCCTATAAAAAGGATTTCCTCCGTTACTCTCTGTAGATTCTGTACTCTGTACTTACAAACTACTTCTGATAACACTTTTTTACTGTGGCCTTTGCAGTAGCATTTGCCACTGGACATCCAGAAAACATGTCCAAACAAACAAAATACATACTCGTAAGATCCTGACTTGGGCATTTGGATATATCTTTTTGTTATCTATGGAAGGGATGTTCAGCTTTTGGTAACACCTTTGGTAACAGGTAAAACAAGAAGTGGTATGTTATAAAAACAACTGTGGAGAACCCTGGCTCTATCCCACGCTCATTTACTAAGGCAGCCATAACTACTTGTGACTGATGACACGGTCCATGTGTCAAGCTGAAGGGAAAAGAGTATCTGCCAAAACATAAATGATCACCTTTTCCAAAGTCTTGTTTCGTAAGAAGTTGCCCTCTGTGGGCCACTTGTGCTTCTCGTTCTGGGGTCCTTAAAGTTGAATTATTAATCCCAGCTATACTGGGCCAGAACTCGGGTGGAATCTGTGAGTTGCACAGACCCAGCAAGTGTCCGGGGCTGTAAATGCAGCATCCTTAGAGTCGCCTGGTCTGCTTCCATGTATGAGTTTTACTGTTAGTATGGCTACCTCAGCAAGAACCTGGAAGGCTGAAAACAGCCGATCAAATTAACTTAGCATGCTTGATTGGTTTACCTGCCGAAGTAAAAACAAACTTATGGCCCTTCAAATGGAACCAAAAGCTCTCTGTATCTCGACTATCTATATAAATATATACTCTTTTTTTTATAGCTCACGGGCTTTTCTAAAACATGGAGCTCTGCTTCTTGAGCTGGGGAAAACGGATCCAATTACTCTGAATACAGAGAATCCTTCTGGGTAATAAACTTCATCCTCGGTATAAAACCAGGAATAACACTACAAAAAAGTAAATACTCGGGTCTTCAGGGAGTGTGTCCTGCACTGGGCTCACAGCAGATGATTCCCACGTCATCAATTTAACACATGTGCTTTTTCCTCGTCTCCAGCCTCCTCCAATAGAGGCAATAAGGTGGCTGGATTCAAATGTATGCATTTTTCATTGTTAGATTTGTACATAAACACACAAAACAAATTCATATTTTGAACCTTTCATTAGACAAACACTTAGCTATATATTTTCTGTGCAGAATGTCGGACTATTAAAAATTAAATATTCAACCAAAATAATATCTGTAACTTTGTCTAATAGCAAATTTGCATAAAGCTACAGCTCTGATACATCGGAGTGAACCCTTGATTACGGGTTCCAGCTTGCATAAATATAACAATGGCTTGTTTTCTATCATGCTGTTTGTGTAAGAAATCCAGTTTCATGTTTCAAAAAGACAACTTTTTCCTGGCAATATTATAATAAATGATAAGAATACCCTGCAGTCATGCAGAGTAGTGATGGACGAACTTCCGACGGGACGTTTCGCGAACGCGAAACGCGAACGGACACAAACGTTCGCGAAAACGACCGTTCGCCGCGGGCTCCATTGACTTCAATGGGAGGCGAATTTCGCAAACCTTTAGGTCGAATTTGCGGCCACGGGGTAATTATTAGGGGGTAGCACGTAGTCCCACCACCTGGACAATAGCATAATACATGTATGAGGTGAATTTGGGATCGATAACTACAAGCATTTTTTTTTTATTTGGGAAATTGTTCTGACAATTCAGGACTATGGAGCTAATGAAGGCAATGGAGGAGAGGGAAGGTCAGGGACCAGGGTAGGCAAACAAGAGGGTGCAGGAGATACAGAGCACTGACAGCAGCACCGTAATACAGAGCACTGACATCAGCACCGTGACATACAGCGCTGACAGCAGCTCCGTGACATACAGCGCTGACAGCAGCTCCGTGACATACAGCGCTGACAGCAGCTCCGTGACATACAGCGCTGACAGCAGCTCCGTGACATACAGCGCTGACAGCAGCTCCGTGACATACAGCGCTGACAGCAGCACCGTGACATACAGCGCTGACAGCAGCTCCGTGACATACAGCGCTGACAGCAGCTCCGTGACATACAGCGCTGACAGCAGCTCCGTGACATACAGCACTGACAGCAGCTCCGTGACATACAGCGCTGACAGCAGCTCCGTGACATACAGCGCTGACAGCAGCACCGTGACATACAGCGCTGACAGCAGCTCCGTGACATACAGCGCTGACAGCAGCTCCGTGACATACAGCGCTGACAGCAGCTCCGTGACATACAGCGCTGACAGCAGCTCCGTGACATACAGCGCTGACAGCAGCTCCGTGACATACAGCGCTGACAGCAGCTCCGTGACATACAGCGCTGACAGCAGCTCCGTGACATACAGCGCTGACAGCAGCTCCGTGACATACAGCGCTGACAGCAGCTCCGTGACATACAGCGCTGACAGCAGCTCCGTGACATACAGCGCTGACAGCAGCTCCGTGACATACAGCGCTGACAGCAGCTCCGTGACATACAGCGCTGACAGCAGCACCGTGACATACAGCGCTGACAGCAGCTCCGTGACATACAGCGCTGACAGCAGCTCCGTGACATACAGCGCTGACAGCAGCTCCGTGACATACAGCACTGACAGCAGCTCCGTGACATACAGCGCTGACAGCAGCTCCGTGACATACAGCGCTGACAGCAGCACCGTGACATACAGCGCTGACAGCAGCTCCGTGACATACAGCGCTGACAGCAGCTCCGTGACATACAGCGCTGACAGCAGCTCCGTGACATACAGCGCTGACAGCAGCTCCGTGACATACAGCGCTGACAGCAGCTCCGTGACATACAGCGCTGACAGCAGCTCCGTGACATACAGCGCTGACAGCAGCTCCGTGACATACAGCGCTGACAGCAGCTCCGTGACATACAGCGCTGACAGCAGCTCCGTGACATACAGCGCTGACAGCAGCTCCGTGACATACAGCGCTGACAGCAGCACCGTAAGCAGCCCCAGGAGGAAGTCAGCACAGCACAGGGATGGTGTGATCCCCTCATAATAAGAACCCCCAGGAGGAAGTCAGCACAGCACAGGGATGGTGGGAGCCCCTCATAATAAGAACACCCAGGAGGAAGTCAGCACAGCACAGGGATGGTGGGAACCCCTCATAATAAGCAGCCCCAGTAGAAATATGACACCGCTCAACCTCTTCAAAGAGGAGGGTAGGGGCATATAGTACGGTGTGCTTTTTTGGGTCAGGGAAGTGAGCCAAATGAATTAAGAAGGTCTGTGTGCTTGATTCCAAAAATTGTTTATAGACATATACATGGTCTACTGATCACATGTGTTGAATTCCTCCGAGATCCATGCCTCATTCATTTTTAGAAATGTGAGGTAGTTAACACTGTGGTGAGCTAGGCGAGTACGCTTATCGGTCACAATCCCCCCTGCTGCGCTGAACGTCCTTTCGGACAGGACACTGGATGAGGGGCAAGCCAACAGTTCGATTGCAAATTGGGCAAGCTCTGGCCAGAGGTCAAGCCTGCCCACCCAGTAGTCTAGGGGTTCATCACTCCTCAGAGCGTCCACATCGGCCGTTAACCCAATGTAGTCGGACACCTGACGGTCTAGGCGTTCCCTGATGCTGGATCCGGATGACACCTGTCGATGGGTCGGCTGAAAGAATGACCTCATATCCGAAGTCACCAACACATCTTCAAACCGGCCTCTTCTTGCAGGCGCTGTTGGATTGGTACCCGCAAATCCTTCTCTGGGAGTGGGAATTGCTCCTCTGCCAGCGCACGCAAAAGCAGAATGCAGCATTTCTCGAAGCAAGGCCTGGAAGTGCTGCATTCTGACAGCCCTCTGCGACGGCGGTAACATTTCCGCCATTTTGTGTTTGTACCGGGGGTCTAAGTACGTTGCCACCCAGTACTGGTCCTTGACCCTCATGCTTTTTATACGGGGGTCCCTATTAAAACACTGGAGCATGAAGGCCCCCATTTGCACTAAAGTGGAAGCGGTGTGGTGGCCTGGCTCCTGCTCATCATCCAGGATAATGTCGTCCTCTTCATTCTCCTCTCCCCATCCTCGCACAACAGGGATCCCAGAAAGGTTTAAAGCATGCTCTTCTTGCTCCTGCTCATCCGCCCCGGCACCATCCTCCTCTGACTCCTCATCAGACTCCTGTTGTTGACTTGTCTCAGATAGAGTAGCCCCCCCTGGGAATTCATCCAGCATTGCGACTTCCTCATCTTCCCGCTCCTGCTCCTCCACAGCCTGATCAATGACACGACGCAATGCACGCTCCAGAAAGAAGGCATAAGGTACCATGTCACTGATGGCGCCATGGCTGCGACTGACCAGTTTGGTGATCTCCTCAAATGGCCGCAGAAGTCTGCATGTGTCGCGCATGAGCAGCCACTGGCGCGGTGAAAAAAAACCCAGCTCCCCAGAACCGTTTCTTTCGCAGAGTTCATACAGGTAGACGTTAACTGCACGTTTCTGCTGGAGCAGCCTATCAAGCATATAGAAGGTTGAGTTCCATCGCGTCGGGCAATCGCAAATAAGACGTCTGACCGGCAGATGGTGTCGCCGCTGAATGTCAGCAAGGCGAGCCATGGCCGTGTAAGATCTTCTGAAATGGGCCGAGATTTTCCTTGCCTGCCGCAAGATGTCCTGGACCCCAGGGTATTTGACAAGGAATCGCTGCACGACCAAGTTTAAGACGTGTGCCATGCACGGCACGTGCGTGATTTTGCCCTGTTTCAATGCGCTAAGCAGATTGGCACCGTTGTCACACACCACTTTACCAACTGTCAAATTGAGCGGTGTTAGCCACTCATCTGCCTGTGAACGCAAAGCTGAAAGGAGTGCCGGGCCAGTGTGGCTCTTTGCTTCCAGGCACAACAGACGCAGCACGGCATGGCAACGTCTCACCTGGCATGTGGAATAGGTTCTGGGGAGCTTGGGCGGTGCAGTGGAAGAGACGCTAGCAGCGGAAAAGGAGGAGGCAGCTGAGGAGGAGAGGGAGGAGGATGGAGTAGGAGGAGGAGAAGAAGAGTCAGGCCTGCATGCAATCCGTGGCGGTAAAACCAAATCTACACGGGTGCCACGGGTTACATGCTTGACGGCCGTCAGAAGGTTCACCCAGTGGGCAGTAAAACTGATATACCTTCCCTGCCCGTGTTTGCTAGACCACGTGTCTGTGGTCAGATGTATCTTGGCACCGACACTGTGTGCCAGAGATACATTCACTTGCCGCTGAACATGGCCATATAGCTCTGGGATGCCCTTCTCTGAGAAATACTTCCTTCCTGGGACCTTCCATTGTGGTGTTCCAATGGCCACAAATTTGCGAAAGGCCTCCGAGTCCACCAGTTTATATGGCAGTAGTTGGCGGGCTATGAGTTCTGACAAGCCAGCCGCCAACCGTTGGGCAAGAGGGTTATCCGGCGTCATCATTTTTTTACGCTCAAACATTAGGCCCACGGAAGCCTGCCTTTTTGCAGAAAAATGTGAGCTTGGCGTGATGGAAGGTGGAGTGGAGGACAATTGTGAGGAGAGAGGAGAAGGAGAAGTAGAAGACGAGGCTGGACGGTGAGAGCCTGCAGTGTGGCTTTGTGTGTTCCGTTGCTCCCACTGGGCTCGGTGATGGCTGCTCATGTGCCTTCTTAAGGCGGTCGTCCCTAGGTGAGTATTGGGCTTACCGCGACTAACGCGTTGACTGCAAAGATTGCAGATGGCAACGCTATTGTCAGCAGCGGACACGTTAAAAAAAGCCCACACTGCGGAGCCATGTGCCGGTGTCCTGGGAGCGCCAGATGTGACCGTACATGGTCGATGACTCGCTCCTGATACATTTGCAGTCTGCTTTGTCCCTGCTGTGCAATGTAAGTCATTGCTGCTTCTCCTCCCTATCTGCTGGTCCATATCTCCCTCTGAACTCCCCTCCTCTTCCTCTCTTGTGGGCACCCACGTGACATCACTAGACACGTCATCATCAACGTCACCTTCCCCACCGCTATAAGTAGAGTAGGCAGCAACACCGGGGACCAACCTCCTCCTTGGGCTGATCTGGGTACTGGCGTCAGACTGCTGAGTAGCGCTTGTTGCTACCTCCTCTTCCTGATCCAATACCAAGAGTGGCTGCGCATCAGAAATGTCCTCTTGATATGGATCGGAAAATAATTCCAGTGACTCAAGCGGAAGGTATGTGGTGGTGGTGGTGGTGGTCGTGTTGTTGGTGGTAGTGTCTTTGGGGGTGCACATAGCAGAGAGTGAAGAAGAGGGTGCAGATCGAGAGGATGAGGAGGGTGCAGAAGAGTAAGGCTGAGCGAGCCACTCAACCAAGTCTGGTGCATCCTTTAAAGTAATTGAACGCACCTTCTGCAACTTCCCACTTTGGCTCAAGCCTGTTGCTCCTGCCCTACCCCTACCACCCCTGCGGAAGGGCCTGCCTCTTCCTCTGCATGTCATTTTTTAAATGACCCTGTGACAAAACTCTTAGTCCCTATACCGCTGAAGGACTGCTGCAGTATAGGTGAGCGGTCAGCAGTGGTGCACGTCAACCCTATCTATTGTGGACCTATAGCGGTCCTTACAGAACAGCAGACTGTACCGCACTCAAGCCTATGTACCGTAGCACCCTATACCAAGTTACCAGTCCTTATAAGAACTTTTGTGGACCAAGCAGGTTGTGTATTAGTGTTTAGCAGACTGTACGTCAGTCCCTATACCGCTGAAGGACTGCTGCAGTATAGGGCAGCGGTCAGCAGTGGTGCACGTCAACCCTATCTATTGTGGACCGATAGCGGTCCTTACAGAACAGCAGACTGTACCGCACTCAAGCCTATGTACCGTAGCACCCTATACCAAGTTACCAGTCCTTATAAGAACTTTTGTGGACCAAGCAGGTTGTGTGTTAGTGTTTAGCAGACTGTGCGTCAGTCCCTATACCGCTGAAGGACTGCTGCAGTATAGGGCAGCGGTCAGCAGTAGTGCACGGCAACCCTATGTATTGTGGACCGATAGCGGTCCTTACAGAACAGCAGACTGTAACGCACTCAGGCCTATGTACCGTAGCACCCTATACCAAGTTACCAGTCCTTATAAGAACTTTTGTGGACCAAGCAGGTTGTGTGTTAGTGATTAGCAGACTGTACGTCAGTCCCTATACCAATGAAGGACTGCTGCAGTATAGGGCAGCGGTCAGCAGTAGTGCACGGCAACCCTATGTATTGTGGACCGATAGCGGTCCTTACAGAACAGCAGACTGTAACGCACTCAGGCCTATGTACCGTAGCACCCTATACCAAGTTACCAGTCCTTATAAAAACTTTTGTGGACCAAGCAGGTTGTGTGTTAGTGTTTAGCAGACTGTGCGTCAGTCCCTATACCGCTGAAGGACTGCTGCAGTATAGGGCAGCGGTCAGCAGTGGTGCACGTCAACCCTATCTATTGTGGACCGATAGCGGTCCTTACAGAACAGCAGACTGTACCGCACTCAAGCCTATGTACCGTAGCACCCTATACCAAGTTACCAGTCCTTATAAGAACTTTTGTGGACCAAGCAGGTTGTGTATTAGTGTTTAGCAGACTGTACGTCAGTCCCTATACCGCTGAAGGACTGCTGCAGTATAGGGCAGCGGTCAGCAGTGGTGCACGTCAACCCTATCTATTGTGGACCGATAGCGGTCCTTACAGAACAGCAGACTGTACCGCACTCAAGCCTATGTACCGTAGCACCCTATACCAAGTTACCAGTCCTTATAAGAACTTTTGTGGAACAAGCAGGTTGTGTGTTAGTGATTAGCAGACTGTACGTCAGTCCCTATACCAATGAAGGACTGCTGCAGTATAGGGCAGCGGTCAGCAGTAGTGCACGGCAACCCTATGTATTGTGGACCGATAGCGGTCCTTACAGAACAGCAGACTGTACTGCACTCAGGCCTATGTACCGTAGCACCCTATACCAAGTTACCAGTCCTTATAAGAACTTTTGTGGACCAAGCAGGTTGTGTGTTAGTGTTTAGCAGACTGTGCGTCAGTCCCTATACCGCTGAAGGACTGCTGCAGTATAGGGCAGCGGTCAGCAGTAGTGCACGGCAACCCTATGTATTGTGGACCGATAGCGGTCCTTACAGAACAGCAGACTGTAACGCACTCAGGCCTATGTACCGTAGCACCCTATACCAAGTTACCAGTCCTTATAAGAACTTTTGTGGACCAAGCAGGTTGTGTGTTAGTGATTAGCAGACTGTACGTCAGTCCCTATACCAATGAAGGACTGCTGCAGTATAGGGCAGCGGTCAGCAGTAGTGCACGGCAACCCTATGTATTGTGGACCGATAGCGGTCCTTACAGAACAGCAGACTGTAACGCACTCAGGCCTATGTACCGTAGCACCCTATACCAAGTTACCAGTCCTTATAAAAACTTTTGTGGACCAAGCAGGTTGTGTGTTAGTGTTTAGCAGACTGTGCGTCAGTCCCTATACCGCTGAAGGACTGCTGCAGTATAGGGCAGCGGTCAGCAGTGGTGCACGTCAACCCTATCTATTGTGGACCGATAGCGGTCCTTACAGAACAGCAGACTGTACCGCACTCAAGCCTATGTACCGTAGCACCCTATACCAAGTTACCAGTCCTTATAAGAACTTTTGTGGACCAAGCAGGTTGTGTATTAGTGTTTAGCAGACTGTACGTCAGTCCCTATACCGCTGAAGGACTGCTGCAGTATAGGGCAGCGGTCAGCAGTGGTGCACGTCAACCCTATCTATTGTGGACCGATAGCGGTCCTTACAGAACAGCAGACTGTACCGCACTCAAGCCTATGTACCGTAGCACCCTATACCAAGTTACCAGTCCTTATAAGAACTTTTGTGGAACAAGCAGGTTGTGTGTTAGTGATTAGCAGACTGTACGTCAGTCCCTATACCAATGAAGGACTGCTGCAGTATAGGGCAGCGGTCAGCAGTAGTGCACGGCAACCCTATGTATTGTGGACCGATAGCGGTCCTTACAGAACAGCAGACTGTAACGCACTCAGGCCTATGTACCGTAGCACCCTATACCAAGTTACCAGTCCTTATAAGAACTTTTGTGGACCAAGCAGGTTGTGTGTTAGTGATTAGCAGACTGTACGTCAGTCCCTATACCAATGAAGGACTGCTGCAGTATAGGGCAGCGGTCAGCAGTAGTGCACGGCAACCCTATGTATTGTGGACCGATAGCGGTCCTTACAGAACAGCAGACTGTACTGCACTCAGGCCTATGTACCGTAGCACCCTATACCAAGTTACCAGTCCTTATAAAAACTTTTGTGGACCAAGCAGGTTGTGTGTTAGTGTTTAGCAGACTGTGCGTCAGTCCCTATACCGCTGAAGGACTGCTGCAGTATAGGGCAGCGGTCAGCAGTAGTGCACGGCAACCCTATGTATTGTGGACCGATAGCGGTCCTTACAGAACAGCAGACTGTAACGCACTCAGGCCTATGTACCGTAGCACCCTATACCAAGTTACCAGTCCTTATAAGAACTTTTGTGGACCAAGCAGGTTGTGTGTTAGTGATTAGCAGACTGTACGTCAGTCCCTATACCAATGAAGGACTGCTGCAGTATAGGGCAGCGGTCAGCAGTAGTGCACGGCAACCCTATGTATTGTGGACCGATAGCGGTCCTTACAGAACAGCAGACTGTACCGCACCCAAGCCTATGTACCGTAGCACCCTAGACAGACCAAGTTACCAGTCCTGATAAAGAGCTTTGTGGAACAAGTGAGTTGTGAATGATTAGCAGACTGCAGCAGAAGGGCAGCAGTCAAGTATAATATTCTTTCTATATTTGGAAGAAAGAATATTATACGTGTACAAGCCTATTACCGTACCACTGATACCAGTCCTGAAAAGAACCTTTGTGGAACTAATAGTAACAGCAAGTCTTTAAAATTATCCTCACTGCCTGACACACTGCTTCCTGCCTGTCCCTATACAAATTGGCAAAAAAGAGTAGGCTGGAACGATTAGCTGGAACAGCTCTTTTGTGGACCTGATAGTAACAGCTAATGATGATGATGATGATGATGATGAAGAAAGACTAATCTGGCTGAGCTGTCCCTAAAATAGCAGCATACAGCGCTCTGTCCCTTTATCTAAACTGACAAAAGAAACTCAGGCTGCTGACCTAACACCTATACCAGTCCTGAAAAGAACTTTTGTGTACCAAATAGCTAGCGTTTTCTCTGTCCCTACTCCACACAGGATCCTTTCCCTACAGTGACAGAAGAAAGAATGTAAAATGGCCACCGGATCGGGTGTATTTATAGGTTAGGGGGAATGTCCAAGTGTCCATGAGCTGTCATGTCTCAATTGGTTGTCCTGTAACACATGATAAACGTGTCACGAAAGGTTAAAGTTCTTGTATACATTAAACACGTAAGTCCGCCGGGGCGAACGACGGAAAAAGGCGTTCGAACCCGCGGACGGCGAAAGTCGGAAATTCGCCGCGAAACGACCGCCGGGCGAACCGTTCGGCCATCACTAATGCAGAGATGTCCATAAATCCAAAATATTCTTCTACTTATACCCACTGCACTTACAAGGAAAAGGGGCACATCATTTCACAATCCACACATTCTGCTTTGGATTTCAAAAATAAAAAAATACATAAAAACAAAAAGGACCAACAATATGTATGACGGACCAGAAAGCACTTGGCCATCAAAAACTATAAACCAACTGGCTGCAGGCAGCAGCTATCCTAACAGAGTGTGTGGACTTGATGTGATGGGTCTGTTATATTTAAATTTTATTATTACTCTCACATCATGGACCGCACATTAAGTTATTATCAGACATTAACATTTCATTTCTGTAGAAAAAAACGTCCTTATGTATCCCATTCATCTTGGCTTTGTTAAACATTATTGCAGCTGTATTCAAATTAACAACCTCATCTTAATCTTTTTTTTTTTCTTTCCACTCAAATGTAAAATTACAAAATTGTTATCTTAATCTAAACTAATTCAATTTTTACCAATTTCCCCATTAACCTGGATTTCATTTCCAACCAAAGGTTGTCTAAACCAGTTTCAATATATCTATATTTATTAATAAAATTGTTAAACTCATATTAGAAATTAATACTCATATGATAATTTCAATATCACACACCAATATATATGCACAGATAAATGTCCTTAAAGGGGGACATATTACTTAATTTCTCTCTTTTTTTTTTTTTTAATGCACTGTTTCCACTATCACAGGATATTAAATTTGTGTAAGACACGGTTAATTTGTAACCTTCATTTTACCATGTTTGGAAAACAGATTCAAAAATAATCGTGATCACATTGTTTATCATTAGATTCGTTAACCCGGCACATTTTGTTATAAAATGTTTTGTCTAAAAAATTGAAATTGGCATGGTGTCCTTGCAGCTTATCACCAATCTCTCATGTCAGCCACATTCTTTCAGGAGAGCACAAAGGAGGGGGTCACATCTGCGTACATGACACAAGCGATAGAACTAAAGGTTCCAGCATTCACAAACATACTCAAATATATCTCTAAAATCGCTTACATTATTCCCATTTGTACACAACACATGCCCATCATTCTCTCACTTTATTTTAACGCTTTTTTAATACTTCCTTGCTTAAACTTCTGCTTTCTTTATTTTGTTCTGATATCCTTTGCAGCCAATGTATTGTAATACCATATTTCACTTACTCTACCTTCTATGATCAGACGGGCAGCCATAGTGCTCATCCCATCTTCCCTCTCTGACAACATATTAAACATTCTGTTTTAACTCTCATTACCGTTTCTTGACTTCACTAGTTGTAGTGCCTGACCCCAAATTCATCCCACAACTTAACATCAAAAAGTCCCTTTCTGTCTAGTGTTAAGGTCACTCTTGATCCATCCTGCTCACATAAATAGCTGTTTCTCTAGCTGTATACTCTGCATGATTCTTTGTCCCTGTGGACTTTGGTGGTAACCCAGTTACCCTTTGTGGATCCCTGTCCACTTTAACCATTAATCTAGGGGCTCAGTGTAGGCGAAACCGCACCTTCGGTTCATATATAGCGCTCCTCTTGCGCTGGGCATTTGAGGGTCTCTTACCCATCATTCCCTTACTTAATTTAATGCCCATAATGACTGGCCAGTCTTCTCTATGTGTGCCTATACCCTTTTGCCTCTAAACTACTTTATCTTGCAGATGTACTACATATACCTGTGAATAGCACTATTCTTACCTTTCTCTATAACACTCCGATGGACAGTAGACAGTGACAACATAACATATAACCACCAATCAATACAGTTCGATTAAGGGGAGTAAAATAGGTACCCTTTGTCCCGAAAATGCCTTACCGATCAAGGAAGTCTGATAACTCAAATGTAAGCAAAAGACTTACCTCAGCCGGCTGATTATCAGAAATTCCCGGATCGTCTCAAGCTCCTCGTTTCGGATACTCAGGGTCACCTGATAACCCCTGCTGGGCTGGCTTCGCCACCTGAAATGGATATTTTGATGATAGGCAACTCCTATCCTATCATATTGATTAGTGGTTCCAAATTAATAATAACTACTGCAGTAGGGAACAGACACAAAAGATACGCTCAGCATCTTTCCAAATAACCGTTCTCCTTTATTATGACGCATGTAAAGGTTTTTTATACACATGATTACGTAGGTATCACATTAATATTACAATTGTACGTTTATGGTAACAAGGGGCGTTGCATAGGCAGGCTAATTCTAATCAAGACTTGAAAGAATGCAAAACATGTACTGAAAACATTGTTAGTGCCGTGTGCACAGTGAGGGCATCGTGCAATACATATAAAATAGAATACAATTGTATACAGAACCTACAAATTTCCATTACAATACCAACATCAATGTACATAAACTCATAGTTGGCTGACACCACAGCATGCAGAACTATGCTGAAAAATCCTTTATAAATAAAATAATAGGATCCTGAGTTTGGTGGTGGGACTATCCTCACCCTCTCTGGTGGCACATTATAAAAATGTTAGGGGGGGTTGAATGTGTAGATGTTTTGGACAAGTAAACCTCTACACTTCTATGAGAGCTAAATACATTAAAATTTAAGTTTAATTTGGCCAGCCCATCCATCTTTACAAGATTGGCAGGCCAGTGGACAGGTAAGAAGTGGCATAATCCAAAAATAAGAATGCACATTGTCCAAATCTATACATATTTTGACATACATCGTACAAAATAAAAACAATGTTTGTTAATTATGATTATTCGTTATGATGAAGTTAAAAACCCAGAAAGTCGGCACAGCACAGGGATGGTGGTAGCCCCTCATAATGAGCACAGGTTTGGTGGGAGCCCCTCATAATGCTAAATTCATCATAACGAACATATTTTGTACATTTTGAAGGTAATCAGGCAGGCCCTTGCACTGCATGCTTTTGAGAACTTATGCAGCAATCTTAACTCAATAAATAAGGTACACTGTGTGTTTAGCAAAATCAGCAGATAGAGTAGTTGTATCGGTTGACTGTGCATTTTTGGGAGGGGGGGGTTCAAAATAAGTGTTTTCACCACAAAAAAGGGACTTGTGCACTCTGCATGAATTTAAGGACAGGAATAAGATTGGGACACATTTTAGGGGGTGTTTAGGGTAAACATAAAAATTAAGCATAAAAAATACAGTGTTAAGTACTAGGCTAGGTGTGTATGGGACCAGGGTAGCATGCTGGGGAGGTTAGTGAAGGAAAATATGCATGTAGGCCACGAAAAAGGTTACAGCATGCATGAGGACAACGGGGACATTCATTTTACAGTATATTAGAAAAATGGGAAGGATGAAATACAAAAAATATAAAATACATTAGAAAACACGAAGGTGATATTAAAGCAAAAAACTTACAGGAATATAGTCCTTCTGCAGGACTTGGATGATGGCACTACAAGTCTCAAGAATAATGACTCCCAGAGCCTGGGGAGAGATACCAGTTGTAAACTTGATATCCTGGAGACCCCCCCCCCCCCATCGCCAAATAACGCAAGGTGGCTATGAGCCTTTTCTCTGCTGGAATAGCAGCCCTCATGCAGGTGTCCTGCTTCATGATATAGGGGGACAGCAAGGACAGTAGTTGCTGAAAGCAGGAGTCCGTCATCAAGAGACAATTACGATAAACATTCGGATTATTCTCCTGCAGCTCACGCATCAAGGGCATATGGCTAAATTGGTCACGATTAAGTAGGCAAGTTTAGACCCAAACACTCCTCATCCTACTACTCCGAGATTGGGCTAGAGTCACAGCAACAACTCCAAGCCCATAAATAGCTAGCTCTCCTAGGATTGCGCAACATGGCTGGTTGTCCAACAAACGGTCGGAAGCGCACGGAAAGGAAAACCATGAATCAGCATTGACCAAACGTTTACTAACTTGAAATTAGCAGAAGGAGCACGAAGGGTGACGCCGGAGAATTGAACATCCTCTTGAAGTGTCGTCAGTACGTTGTAACGTCACTACGTTTGTGTTTGTTTCCTAAAGTCAGATCGTGTGTATACAATACAAGTTCAGGGCCAATGCCCTTTGTACAAAAGTCCACGGGAACGTTTGTACAAAGTCCGATCATGTGTATGAGGCTTAACAGTAATCTGCTGACAAGGGGTGCACTCAATCACGTAGTGTATATACACTATATTACGAAAGTATTGCAACGACCCCCAACTCCCGCCAACCTCTAAACTTCCTCATCCATGGCTTTATGGACCTTGTTTGTGCACCAGTGCGCAGTCATGTTGGAACAGGAAGGGACCTTCCCAAAACTGTTCCCACAAAGTTGGGAGCATTAAATTGTCCAAAATGTCTTGGTATGACTTGGTTCCCTTCACTGGAACTAAGGGGCAAAGCCCAACCACTGAAAAATAAAACCCAAATCATATTTCCCCCTCCAACAAATGATTTGGGCCAGTGCACAAAACAAGGTTCATAAAGACAAGGATGAGAAATTTTTGGGTGGAGGAACTTGACTGGCCTTCACAGAGTTCCGAGTTCCACCTGATAGATCACCTTTGGGATGAATTACAGCTGAGACGGCAAGCCAGCAGTTCTCGTCCACATCAGTGCCTGACCTCACAAATGTGCTTCTGGAAGAATGGTCAAACATTCCCATAGACAGACTCCTAAACCTGGTGGACAGCCTTCCCAGAACAGTTGAAGCTGTTATAGCTGCAAAGGGCGGGCCAACTCAATATTGAAACCTACAGACTAAGACTGGGGTGCCATTAAAGTTCATGCACTTGTAAAGGCAAGCATTCCAATTATTTTGGTAATATAGTATATATGTGACTGAGCCTACATGTGCTGCCTGGCTACAGTACATCTACTGTGCGATAGATGCAAATGCATAGATTGGGGCTAAGCTTAGTGCAAGGGGTACTTCCTTGCTGTACAGACAATTATTGTAGTTTTTTTGTAGATGTGAGTAAGCCCAACATGAGGTGTGTGTGTGTATGTGTTTTCTGATAGAATTAAATAGAGTAGAATCTGTAAAGTTATTAGTGTGCTGCAATGTTTTTTTCCTGAAACATTTTCTGAGTCTTCTATACTGTTAGTACATCTTTCCAGTGAGTATATAGTAAAAAATGCTAAGGGAGTTTTTTTTATACTAAAATTATGGGTATTGTCTGTGCAGATATTGAGGGCTGAAGAATACCAAACTGAGGAAAGAGAATGTGGATTCGTAATGAGCACAATGTTAGCATCATTTCTCCAAAGTCTGCAACAAAACATTTAGATTTAATTCTGAAATTTGCACTGCAACAAGGAATGGCAATGTTTAAAAGCCAGAGACTATGCTGAACACCCCCACACTAGAACACACCCAGCTCAGAGGTCACATTTTAGAAAGGGTAATTAAGATGAATTGTCTCCCTTCTGCTACAAACATCACTCCACCCTTTACCACATGACAACAAGATGGAGCTAAATGGCCATAGCAGCCTTTTAATAACAAAATCATAAACTTGACAAAAAAATAACAAGTTAAAGTCAGTTTAGAATTGAAGTCACAATGTCCTAGTGGGCATCAAAGAAGAGAGCACCTGAATCAAATGGTACTGAAATTTCACCCGAGCTACACTCGGGAATAACACCAGGGAGGTCAATGACCAGGACATTGTCTGCGATATGGCACTGCATTACTTAAACCGCTTACTGACGAGCCACCTTCATTATACTGATGAGCCACGATGCACCACGAGTCATCATAGCTGTGCATCGGCTCCTTTAAGCGGGATAGCAGGCACGCGCCACTGGACTGCAGGGGCCGGCCACAAGCGTTCGCGGGCATGAGAGCCAATACACACAGTAAACACACATCCCAGTTCTGTGAGGAGAGGAGATGCAGATCGTAGGTTCCTACTAGCTAGGAACAGCGATCTGTCATCTCCTCTAGTCAGTCCCATCCCCCTACAGTTAGAACACCCACTAGGGAACACAGTTAACCCCTTCCCTGCCAGTGACATTTACACAGTAATCAATGCATTTTTATAGCACTGATCGCTGTATAATTGTCAATGGTCCCAAAAATGTATCAAGTATCCGATCTGTCTGTCATAATGCACGACCACGCAATTGTCAGTTAAAGCGATGCAGTACCGCCCTATCGCAAAAATGACTTGGTCATTAAGCAGCCAAATCTTCTGGGGCTGAAGTGGTTAAACTGACAAATTGCATGGTCATGCCCAAATAAAATGTATGTCCTTTTTTTCCCACAAATAGAGCTTTCTTTTGGTGGTATTTGATCACCTCTGTGTTTTTGTTTTTCTGCTACAAAACATATACAATAAAAAAAATGGGGAAAAAAAAAAAAAATCCAATTTTATTAATTGAGGCCAATATGTATTCTGCTACATATTTTGGTTAAAAAAAAAAAAATCCCAATAAGCGTATATTGATTGCTTTACACAAAAGTTATAGCATCTACAAACTATGGGATATGTTTATGGAATTTTTTTTTACTAGTAATGGTGGCGATTAGCGACTCATAGTGGGACAGTTCTATTGCAGTGGACAAGTTGGACACTGACACTTTTGACACTTTTTTTGGGCCAGTGACACTAATACAGTGATTAGTGCTAAAAATATGCACGGTAACGGTACTAATGGGAAGGGGTTAACATCAGGGACAATCAAAGGGTTAACTGAGTGCTAGACTGTTTGTGTACTGTGTGGAAGCTGCCTTTACTAGGGAAAGGCATGGATCCATGTTCCTGATTTGCAGGAACACAGGATCCATGCCTTCCCTACTGACAGAATGGCGATCTACCTCGTTTACATACGCAGATTGCTATTCTGGCTCTCTGCCTAATGATCCACGGCTGGTGGCAGGCATCAAGTCCAGGGTACCCACAGATCAGCTTCTGCTGTCTATAATCACAGCAGGAGTGGGCATGCCCTAGACCTGGAAGTGCAGGATCACATACTAGGTATGTGATCCTGTGCAGCAGAGCAGCCTTGCTACCGTACATGTAAGTGATATGGTCGGCAAGCAGTTAAAAAAGTATTCTGTTATCTTTGCATTGCTTCCTTTGTGTGAAATACCCGTTGATCCTATAATTTCTCCTGTTCCCCATTTCAAACTGACCACAACAGGCATGGAAGCACATCCCAGAGTGGTCAGTTTTCTTTGCTGCATTCTACTTGGGAGCACAACCTGTCTGTACTCCAGTAGTCAGACTTGTGCACAGCCCCTTACTGGGACGATCAGTGCTCTGCTGTTTTTAAGCTTCCTGCTGACTCATGCAGTCTCCACCCCCACCTCTCTCATGATCACTTATCCTTTTATATACACTGATAAAAGCAAACTAGACAACATCCAGATTAGAAGATTTGGGTTTGCAGAAATCTATAATTTGCGTTAGGATTATTTTATACTACTTATGCATCAGTAACTTTCTCAGCTACAATTAAATTATGGAATGGATTCAGGAAAACTGAAAGTTATTATAGATAACTGTAAGAACATCTATCATCATTTGCAGTTGACAGCTTCAGTTTTCTGCCTAATTTATTTCCTATTGCAGATTTCATAAATAATCCTCTATGTAGATCTCTGATGCACTTCTCTGATTTCAAAGATTGAAGAAATTATTATTTCAAAGTGACCAAAATTATCTTTGAGCTTAGTAAAGTATGAAAATATTACAACTCCTATTCAGGGCCGTTTTTAAGGCAGGACAAAGGGGCAGCTTC
Source organism: Lithobates pipiens (assembly GCF_037356315.1). Taxonomy (NCBI): domain Eukaryota; kingdom Metazoa; phylum Chordata; class Amphibia; order Anura; family Ranidae; genus Lithobates; species Lithobates pipiens. The sequence goes on along the minus strand of NW_027507764.1, from coordinate 335,365,912 downwards.
CCTGGGCCCTGTTGTTGTGGGGCCCAAAGCAGCTGCATCATACTTGCCAACTATCCTGGTTTAAATTCCCTCATCCCTTGAGGTTTTAGTCCTGTGCTATGTCCCAAAAACTCAGTGTGAAGTGCTGCTACTACTGATGACTCACCTGCAGACCCTGTGTTTACATGTAAATTACCGGAATTCATATGTAAATAGCGGTGACATTCATATGTAAATAGTGGCGGCCAGCAGCATTGATATGTATATCATGCCCCCCTGAGGTCATATCCACAGTAATCTCTAGCAACCAATCAACAAGTGGAAATCATGCACTTTAACTTAGCAACTAATCAGTGAGCCGGAATGTGTGTTGTAACCTCTAGCAACGAGTCAGTGAGTGGTAATGATACACAATAACCGCTGGCAACCAGTCAGTGAGTGGTAATGATACACTGCAACCGCTGGCAACCAAACGCAATAGCTGCCTGATCTGATTCAGCAAACTGATTTTGAGTCTAGTTGCTATTTATTGTATGCCTCAGAGCAGGTGGAGAGTGAAACTGCATGGGGGGGGGGGGGGGGGGCAAGAAAAGTTTTGCCCAGGGTCCAATCAATATTAAAGACGGCTCTGCTTCTATTATGTTGTTATTTCTGTGTGTGTCCTTATTATCTCTCACTTCTCATCCTGGTGGCTGTTGTCACCAAGACAGAAGTTGAGAAGAAATTCAAATCTAATAAGTGTCACCTAAAAAAAAGTAGAGGAGAGAATTCACACTCGTTCAGGTGACAACTTTCAGAGATGGAATTATCCATCATACTGTGAGGAAATAATAGAATTTTACACAAAGTATATGCTAAAACATTTGGGCAAGAATAAGCTTAAATGCAGTTGCCCTCATAAGTAATTAAACGTTTATGTTTGATTTGACTAATATAAACAGCTGCAGATTTAGAAAAAAATAAGATTTTTAATAGAGGTCGACCGATATATCGGCCGGCCGATATTTGCCGTTTTTTAAATAATCGGCATCGGCCGATTTGTGCTGATAAAAAGCCGATTTAGAACTACAGCGGGACTTTGAAATGACTTCTGTATAGAAGTCAGTCTAAGTTGACTGAGTCGTCATAGCAACCCTTTCCTCCTCTCTGGGCAGGCTGCCAAGAAAAGAACAGAAAGATACAATGTTTACACTTGAATGAAATTAAGTCATCTCTGTGTGTAGAGTTCTCAGTTTAACCATTTAAAGACTAAATCTTTTCTGACACTTGTTGCTTACAAGTAAAAGTCCTGTATTTTCTGCCAGAAAATCACTTAGACCCCCCAAAAATGATATAGATTTTTTTTAGCAGAGATCCTAGGGAATAAAATAGCGGTTTTTGCAATATTTTATATGTCACACGGCATTTGTGCAGAGGTCTTTCAAATGCATTTTTTTGGGAAAAAAAATACACCATTTAAAAAATAAAAATAAAATAAAAACAGTAAAGTTAGCCCATTTTTTTTTTTTTTTTGTCCAAAAGTTTTGACTACCTGTTTTTATTTAATATATATATAATTTTATCTAAATCATACATACAAGTAAACTGATTGGAAGTTTGTTTTGTTTAATAAATGTTTAAGTGTAAGAAATTTTCTGTATCACGTATGAAGGCTGCTTTCACACTGGAGCGGGCAGGCGTTGATGGTAAAACGCAAGTTTTAGCGGCTCTTTACCATCATTTTAGCAGTGCTATTTGGCTGCTAGTGGGGCACATATAACCCAGCTAGCGGCCAAGGAAGAGGTTAAATGCGTCCCATGAAGCACCGCTGCCAAATCGCATTGCATGCGCTTCGGCAGTGGTGCCCATTCATATCAATGGGCAGGAGTGGTGGAGGAGCGGTATACACCACTCCAAACGTGCTGCTTGCAGGACTTTTTTTTAAGATCCTGCCAGCGCATCGCCTCAGTGTGAAAGCACTCTGTCTTTCACACAGACTGCAGGGAAGCCATTTTACAGGCGCTATTTTTAGCCCAAAAGCGCCTTAAAACGCCCCAGTGGGAAAGGTGTGTTAGATTAAGGGGGATTAAAAATAAATAAATAAAATAAAATCGGCCTAACATATCGGCCCAAACAAAATCGGCATCATATATCGGCTATCGGCCGCCATGATTTCTAAATATCGGCATCGGCATCGGCCAGAGAAAAACCCATATCGGTCGACCTCTAATTTTTAAACTACATGTTTAAGCATATATGAGATTTTATTGATTTATTTACATATATTTTGAGCAATTTAATAAACCGAAGCGTATAATAACCGTTTTGAGACAATTAAAATGTATTTCACACAAGTTAACAATGCTATTTTGTAACCGTTTTTCACATTGTCCTTAGGGTACACTTTTCTATGTTCCAGCTAATGCCATGCAAATAGACGACAGTTTCATTTGGCCATGTTATTTCATAAGTTGAGGTTAGATAGCTGGTTACAAAAGCAATTGTGACAGTAAGCCGTTTATTTGCAAAAGCATAATTAATTTGTCCAACGGATTCAGTTAATAGGAAAAGTACAAATTCTGGATGGACCCTCTTCACACTGCCATACAATGCAATGAAAAATAGGGATTTTTAGTTCACATATATTGCAATATTTGGCATGAATTGCAGTATATGTGAACTAATCTCTATTTTTCATTGCATAGTTCACTGGAAAGGGTGCATGGCAGTGTGCAGAGGGTCCATCTGGAATTTGTAGTGTTGTGGTATTAATGTGTGGTCACACCCCTTTAGCACCTAATAGTTTAAATCAGGGGCCTCAAACTGAAGTCCCATTATGCCTTTGCCTGAGGGAGTCATGCTTGTAACTGTCAGCCTTGCAATGTCTCACGAGACTTGTAGTTTCCCAACAGCTGGAGGGCCACCAGTTTGAGACCCCTGGTTTAAAATACATGTACAAGCTATTGGGATCTGAGCACAGGTACTGTACATCTTTTCTCTGTTGTAATGCAGGTCAGTGACCAGATCTGAACCTAGTTGCTCTTCTCCACCTTCGGTCTTTATGCCCCATGTTGGGATGGTGTCCACCATAGCATTTGCAGTGGCAAAGCAGTGTAGGACTGGCTATAAGAGGGATTACTTTGATGCACTTGGTCAGCTTAAGCATGTATTGCAATATATGTGAACTAAAAATCCCTATTTTTTCATTTGGAAAAATAAAAAAGCTGCGCAAAACCATAAATATAACACGAAGTTTAGAAGGTAAGAACCTGCCGTGCATATACTTTTGTGACAGTGTGCCAAAGTCAGATAAGCCTATTACACCCTATCTCATGAGTGAAAATAGGAGATTCAGGATAAATCGTAAACAGTGATCCAAATGAAACAATATAATAAACACCCAGTGTGTTAATAAAAAATATGGGGCGTGGTCTGGATGGCAACGGGGAGAGACGCACGGCACTGAAGCTCCTCTCCTGGCCTGCCTGCATAGCTGATCGCCGGCACCTTCCACGACATAATATGGGCAAACCGAAACGCCATAGGGAGCCCAGCTCCCAGGGACTGAATACGAGGTCCTCCGCGGCGCCTCCGCCGCTTATTACAGGATATTTTAGCCCGGAGGCGGCCGGACACCATGAGGCCAAGATGGCGCCGGCGGACGTGCCGACAGCAAGCTTCCCTGCATCGCGCACATCGGAGGGGCCTGGCGCTGCGGGCAATGATTCGGGGGGGCTCCCGGTGTCCCCGGGAGGCTTGGATGGCATTCCGCAACCCCGCACTGCTCGTTCCCCCGCCGGAGATTACCGAGCAGACGACCGGCCGGCGCTGCAACTCCTATCCCAAGTGACACAGCCAGTGCTTTCTACAGGCTCCTCTGCGGGACCTGACGCCCCGAATGTTGACTGCAGTTCCGTGGATAGAGGTGAGACCACCAGCTATGCAATTGACTTTCCTCCTATTACCCGCGGGAGTGAGGGGACATCATTTGGAGCCCATCCACCTGATAGCCTGTCCCAGTCGTTCCCCCCCTGCTTGCTAGCTCCTATGTCACCCACGCAGGGGCGGCCGGATCTCACCTCACATTCTGCCTCCTCCTGGGACTCCCCCACTCCAGCATGGGATCCGTCCCCCCTTCCCCAGCGGTCCCAAGGGACCAGGGCACCTTCTGTGCCCCCGGAGCCCCCCCACGGACCGCAGTCTCGGCCTCGGGCCCACTCCGGGGCATCGCGGCCTGTGGGCTACACTGACCCCCCCCACTTGCTAGATCAGACCCATGGTCCTTCTGCCCGGTTGACCCGTCGCCCTCCCCCTAGCCCATCGGCCCCGGGGGTTGGTGCAGTTCGGGCGGCTCCCACGGGCCTGCCGGGGGATGCTGGAGACCCTCAGGAAGATGACTCTGATCCTGAACCGTGCGCCTCATGGAGAGACTATGTTCGTTGTATGCCCACGAAGCGGGATTTTCGTATGCTTATCCAAGAGGTCCGGGAAACTTGTAGGTCTGAGATTAGTATGCTACGTACGGACTTGCACCAGCTTTCCACCAGGGTGTCCTCCTTGGAAGATGAGAACGAGGGCACTAAACTTGAGATCTCCCACATTCACTCCCAGCTGGCTTCGCAGGCGAGTACCCTCCGCGACTTTCAGCGCCATCTTGAGGACCTGGATAATAGAGGCCGACGGAATAACATCAGAGTCCGCGGCCTCCCGGAAGCGACCCAAGACGAGGACCTATCCATCACGCTTCAAGCCATCTTTAACAATATCCTAGGCCGCCCGGAACGCCAAAAGATCAAGCTTGATCGGGCCCATAGAGCACTCCGGCCGCGGGGGCCGGGTTCTAAACCACGCGATGTGATCTGTAGAGTTCATAATTACTCTCTTAAAGAAGAGATTATGAGTAAGGCCCGCAACATGCACGCTATTGATTTTGATGGAGCCTCCATTCAACTTTTCCCAGACCTGTCATGGTTAACTCTCCAGCAACGACGTTCCCTGCAGCCTCTTTTGTCCCTATTACGTGAAAATGACTTCCGCTATCATTGGGGCTTTCCTTTTAGTCTCACGGCCAAGAAAGATGGGAGGTCAACAACTCTCCGATTCCCGGAAGAACTTCAGTCTTTTTGCAGAGACCTGGACATTCCCGTCCCACCCACTCCCGGCTGGGAGCCTCTTCCGGTCCCGCCGCCACGTCCAGTTCCTTGGACCCAGGTGGTGGGCCGAAAACGTGTGGGTCCTGGTCCGGCTGGAACCCCCCCATCGTCTCGGGGAAGATGGGCTTAGGCCCTTAACGTGGTCATTATCATATCCTGGAACTGGTACTATGGACTGTCTGCTGTCTTCTTAAAGCTGGGTCTTTTTGCAGGTTTAAGCTGGGTTTGACGCTGTAAGCTCTCCCCTCCTGGGGTGGTCCCCCCCCCTTGAGGGGTGCTGTCCTGGGGGGGGGGGGCTGTTGGCGTTTTTAATTACCACTTGTTTTGTCCCTTTTATTTTTTAGCGTGGGATACCCTTACCACAACCACTACCCCGCGGGTGGGAGTCACTTTATTTGGGGTTATTTTGTGGGGGATCCTCCTCTGCCGGCGCTCCTCTTGGGGGGCGCGGGCTCGGGGGACTCCTTTATGTTCTGTGGTGAGGTCCCGGGCCCCTCTGGGTTTTTTCCCCAACTTTCGTAGTTCTCCCCCCGGGGGGGGGACTACCATCCTGTTGTACTGTTCCCTGGTTCTACTGTTTGTTAGTTTGGCGGTGTGGGACTGTGGTTATAGGCTTACCCAAGGGTGGTAAGTGCGGTGCTGCCCATCGTATACTACTTGGGCCAGGTGCCGGCCCCTATTCTCCCTTTTGTTTTGTTTTATAGCTTTATCTGTAGGCAGGCCGGGAAGTTGCATATCTCTTCCTTGGTCATCTATTTCACCCCCCTGGGGGTTTCCCGACTGGCCTCCTATCTGGCGATTTTGCTAGTTGGGCCACCTTTCGGCGGGCGTGTAGAATACGCGCGCGTGCGGGAGGGCCCCTCGGGAAGCCCCTCAATGCCACCGGTTTTGGGTGGATTACATGCTGGCGTATTTATGTCGGCTGAGATGCTATTGCTTGCTAGTACGCTATGTGTTTGGTTTATTGTTATGTTTTCTCTCCCTTTTCTGGTGCTCAACCTCCCTTTTTCTTTGCTTTCATTTTCTCTCCTTTCTTTGGACGCCTTCTTACCTAGAGACTTGGACTCATTCCGGTTTGCTCCGACCCTACGTCCCGGGCTCTCTTGGATGGATTTCTGGCAGGAACCTCCGCCGCTCTGGTTCGGGAGAGGTAGGAGGGGTAAGCGATGCTTTTTGTTCTTTTTTTGGTCTACACCATGATTGAGCTTCTGTCGTTAAACGTAAAGGGCCTGAACTCCAATATTAAACGTAGTCTGGCCCTCCGTGAGTTTAAGCGCTCAAAGGCAGACATTATCTTCGTCCAGGAGACTCACCTCCTGAAGTCAGGCTCCTTGTCGTTTGCCCACAGACACTTTCCACAAACGTACCTTGCTTCCAACATACGCAAACGGGCTGGCGTAGCGATCCTTTTTAAACAAGGCTCCCCCTTCCAACTACACTCACAATATGTAGATCCATTGGGTCACTATCTTATTTTGCGGGGCACGTGGAAGGGGTCTAATTTAACTTTATGTAATATTTATGCTCCCAATACCAACCAGGTTCCCTTCCTCTCCAAAGTGTTCAAACGGTTGTACTCCTCGCCACACCAATTTTTGGTGGTTGGAGGGGACTTCAACGTGGCCTTCTCCCCGACCTTAGATAGGCTTTCAGTTGGCACGGGGAGGGCCGGTGTTAGGGATGATAGGAAATCTACCTCGTTCCGCCAGCTGACTAGAAAGTATGCCCTGTTTGACGCATGGCGTACGATGTACCCTTCCGCTAAACAGTTCACGTTTTATTCTCACCCTCACAAGTCCCACTCCCGCATTGATCATTTCTTTGTTAACGCCCCCACGCTCCGCACATGTACGAGTTCGGACATCCAGGCGATTTCGTGGTCGGATCATGCACCAATTACTCTGTCACTGGCCCTTGCCTCAGGCTCCTCCCGTGCTTGCCACTGGCGGCTTAATGAATTTTTACTTAAACATGATCCTTCCAGGTCTGAACTGGAGAGTACTCTGAGGCTTTACTTTGCCGAAAATGCCTCTCCTGAGGTATCGTTGACCTCGGTGTGGGAGGGCCACAAGGCAGTGTTTAGAGGTCAGTGTATTGCACTATCTACGGCCCTGAAGCGGAACGCAAACAAGGCGAGACAGCTTCTGCTCAGCAGGCTGCATGATCTGGAGGCCAGCCTCCTGCGATCTCCTGCGGTTCATACGCTTAGGGCTTTAGTGAGCACTAGGGCGAGCTTACGAGACTTAGAGGTTGGGAAGACGGAGAAAGCTCTTCTCCGTCTGAAACAAACTTTCTATGATAAAGCGAACAAATCCCATACACTTTTAGCAAGGCAACTCCGTGAGAGGACTGCGGTCACCACACCCGTTTCCATCAAAGATGCATCTGGCACTTTGCATTCACACCCTTCTAAAATCACCCAACTTTTCCATGACTATTATTCCACCCTTTACAATGACCCGAGCGTTCCCCATAACCCCCCGACTCCCGCTTTGACCCAAGCAATTGACGAATATCTGTCGGACTGTGACCTCCCAAGGTTGTCTCCCACGGCCCTGCTTAGCCTTAACTCTCCAGTTGTAGATGAGGAAGTAGAGGACATAATTAAAGCCCTCCCTAACAACAAGGCCCCTGGGCCTGACGGCCTGCCCTACCTTTACTATAAATCTTTTTTGCCGATCCTGCTTCCCCGACTTACTTCATTATTTAATGCTTTCATGGGCGCGACAGCCATCCCGAGGGATATGCAAACGTCCTTCCTGACCGTGCTTCCCAAACCCGGGAAAGATCACACTCTATGCTCTAGTTATAGGCCAATAGCTCTCCTAAATTCGGATTTAAAATTTTTTACTAAGTTATTGGCTAACAGACTGAATGTTTTTATGCCCTCATTGATACATAGAGACCAAGTGGGGTTCATCCCCGGCCGTCAGGCAGGGGATAATACCAGGAGAGTGATTGATCTTGTGGAGGTGGCGAACAGGAACAATACGGAAGCACTACTCCTTAGTTTAGATGCAGAAAAGGCCTTCGATAGGCTAGGCTGGCCCTTCCTGTTCGCCACTCTCCGGAGGGAGGGGGTGGAGGGCCCTTTCCTACAGGCTCTCACCTCTACTCGTCCCCGCGGACACAGGTTAGGACCCAGTTTGCCCTCTCTCCTGCGCTGCCTATTACTAATGGAACTCGGCAGGGATGCCCTCTATCCCCTCTTTTGTATGCCCTGTGCATCGAACCCCTTGCTGCCCGTATAAGGCTAAACCCGAGCATTCATGGCATCCCGGTCCGGACAAGGGACTTTAAAGTGTCCCTGTTTGCGGATGATGTCCTCCTATCCTTGACTCAGCCACATGTTTCCCTGCCGAATCTCCATAAAGAATTGGACGCCTACAGCCTTCTCTCGGGCTACAAAATTAATAATTCAAAGACGGAAGCCCTTCCCCTTAATATGGCCCCGAGGACTTTGTCCACCCTATCCCACTCCTTTCGCTACGCTTGGAAGACATCCTCTCTGAAATATCTGGGGGTACATCTTACTCCGTCCTATGAGACTCTATATAAAGCTAATTTCCCCCAACTTTTTAGGGACATTAGGACATCCCTGGCCAAATGGAAATTACTAAAACTGTCCCTCTTTGGCAGGTTAGCGACCATTAAGATGAACATCCTCCCTAGACTTCTCTACCTCTACGAGACTCTACCCATCCCTATCCCTCCGGCGCACCTTAGGTCGCTCCAGGGTGACCTTCTACGGTTCTTTTGGAACTATGGAAGACACCGGCTGGCACGGTCTGTACTATTTGCCCCACGCTATCAGGGGGGTTTAGCCTTCCCCAATATAACCAAATATTATTTAGCGGCCCAACTTAGACCAATAGCTTCGTGGAGTACTCTACACGCCTATAACCGCTGGTCCCAAATTGAGAAGTTGTGGTTGGCCCCTACACATCCTAACTCCATGTTGTGGAGCACGGACATTAGCCTTAGTAAATATCAATTACTGGGACCAATAGCGCTGGTTCGCACTTTATGGCTCCGCTCCAAAAAAGTGTATCCACTGTCCTCCCCAGCCTCCCTGGCCACCTCTTTTTTGTTTACTCCCGCTGTTCCGGATAGTCTGACATCTCGAATGTCCCAACCCTGGTTTAGTAGAGGTCTCTTTCGTTTTGGTCAGCTGGTGGACACTAGGACTAAGTTACTTAGATCTTTCCAGGAATTACAGGATTTATATGATTTACCTAAACAAGCATTCTATAGCTACCTGCAGATCCGCCATTTTGCACAATCTTTTACAACAACCCTACAATTCTCCCCTTTAACTGAGTTTGAGAAGGTATGCTTGGAGGGCTCGTCTCCGAAGGGTATGATCTCACGTACCTACCAAATTCTAATAGCGGATTCCTCTATGACGGGACCGCGGCACGCGTATATGGATAAATGGGACAGGGACTTGGGGGAGGCCGTGCCTTTGGAGACCTGGCAGCTGGTCTGGTCACGTGCAGCCAAAAGCTCTGTTTGCACTTTATATAAGGAAAATCAATACAAGGTTATGCTGCATTGGTATCAAACTCCGTCCCTGCTCCATTCTATTTACCCCTCCGCGGACTCCCGCTGTTGGCGCTGCCGTAGTGCAGTTGGGACACTGTTCCATATTTATTGGACATGTCCACGAGTTGTCCCCTATTGGGAAATGGTTAGGGCCTTATTATGTACAATTTTTGAGGCACAAGTGCCGTTAGACCCCAAGCTGTTTCTCCTGGGCCTCCCTCCTGCCACATTCTCCCGATCCTCCCAGTCCCTATTAGCCCATGTGTTGACGGCTGGGCGCTGCCTAATTGCCCTAAAATGGAAGAAACGGGAGATCCCTTCACTAGTTGAGTTACACACTAGAATTAGGGACGTCAGGCGTATGGAATATATTACAGCTTCTCTAAATAATACGCTTGACAAACATAACAAGGTATGGGGACTTTGGGATAGGATGGAGGCACCCGCCTTTTGTGTGTAGAGGGGGGGGGGGCGTGGGGTCGGAGGGGGCGTCCTTTATTTTATTTTACTTTAGTCTCCTTTCTTTTGTTTTCCTTTTCTTTTCTTTCTTGTTCTTTTTCTAATCTGCACCATTTCTCTCCCATTCTAGGGCTGTTCGCACGACTCTTCGTGTTTTTGTTCACCTTTCCTATTTTTCTTCTTTCTCCTTAAGTTCCCTTCTTTTTCCCCTCTTTTTTTTAGTCTTTGAAAGGTTTGTTTAATTGACCAGTAGCAGGCTGCAGGAATCTAACTCTCCAGGTAACGGAGTGTCATTGTAATGTACTGCTTGAGTTGATGCAATGCTGTACTCTATGCCTTTGCTTGCTGTGGTCTGTGACCGTTTGCTTTTATTACTTGTGCCTTATTGTTCCTTCTTTGATTTTTTTGTTTCCCTTGAAATTTCAATAAAATGTCAGTTTTCAAAAAAAAAAAAAAATATATATAAATCGTGACAAAATACAAAAAAAGTCCTTTTAAGTAAATTAAATGTAGACAAATGAGGAAATAAGATCTTCCACTTGTGAGTAGTGCTTGATCCACCACCATATATCCAGATTCACTTCTTACCAAAACTTCATGACCCCCCACTACAGAGGGTCACAGAGCATGTAGGTATATAATAATCCCCCACTTCGGAAAAGATCCTGGCTGCTCTCCTCACTCCACCGTTTTCATAACCAGGTTATTGAATAAGCATCATGAAACATCTCCCGTATACTTAAACGTCTCGAAGATATACGCCTCCCCTCATGTGTTCAGACTAAGAGGCATTGCATTGCATAGTTTGTTGTAAAGGGTGTATGGCAGTGTGCAGAGGATCCATCCGGAATTTATAGTATTAATATGTGGTCACACCACTTTAGTTTAAATACACCTACAAGGAATTACCTTGACATATTCTGTTGCAATGTGCCGGTAATGCCCCATTGATACTTCTTACCTACACAATTAGTCAACAGTTACTAGCTACATCAGTGGCTTTTGGCTGCAATTGTTACGCCACTTGCCGTTTTGTTCATTGGTACATCTATAGTTTTACTGTCATGCATTTTATCAAATAACATGCTATCCCATTGTTATTTCCTGATATGCTGAACATCAGTTTTTGATTGTTTGATGGCTAATGTCAGTATATTTTTGTCATGAAATGTTAGGAGTCTAGGTACCCCCCACAAGTGTTCCCAGGTGTTTACAATAATATTTAAATCCAAAGCTCACCTGATATGTCTTCAGGAGATGCATTTGACTCTTGAACACATTGATCACCTCAAGAATCCTTGGCTGCAGTGGACGGGCCATTCTTGTCATTCCTCTTATTCTGGGATTATCAGTATTGGTGCACCGCTCGGTCTCATGGGAGTGTGTGAAGGTTCAGACAGACCCACATGGGAGGTATGTCTGTATCCGTGCACAGTTACATGCACTCCCATTTGTGATTATGTGCATTTACAGCCCCCTCCTGCTAACCTACAGTTAAAGAGGCATTGTTTTTTGCTGCAATGTATCCAGCAGCCTATGTTTTATGTTTAGGTGATTTCAACCTACTCTTATGCCGCGTACACACGGTCGGAGAATCCGTCGGAATGCGTCTCATCGGACCGCGTCGTCAGATAATCCGACTGTGTGTGGTATGCATCAGATTGATTCCGTCCGAATCTCCGTTGGACCCAATTTTCCAACATGTTGGAAATATTTCCCGACCAACTGGGCCGGTCAGACATTTTCCGATCATGTGTAGAGAATTTTGATCGGCCCAAGTGCCACGCATGCTCAGATCAAATTCCTACAAAGCTATTGGCTACTAGCCTGAACGTAGTCCCATCGTAACGAAATTACGTCATCACGTTCTGAAAGATCAGATTTTTCGCCAACTTGGCCCTACCGTGTGTATGCAACAAGGACAAGATTTGGTTGCGGAAATCTCCGACCGTGTGTACGTGGGCTTAGACCCGGTCATGGATAGACATGGCAACCCTCCAGCCACACAGTCCCAGACATTGTCTGTTTTCTGATCTTTGGTCTCTGAGTTTGGTTGAAGTGACTTATGGCGGGTTTCCAATCCCAATACCAGGGCATATTCATGGTCCATCCCCAGCAGAGGCCGTCTTTCAAGAATTGATTTGGCATTAGGTGATGATATGTTTGTCACCAAATTGTCCACCATCACATATCTGCCTAGGGGAGTGTCAGACCATTTGCCTTTGTCACCGTCGATTGATACTGGGGCCACTGGAACCCGCAGACCCTGGTGGGTTCAGCCCTTTTGGCTGTCCCCGATTGGGTCCAATGACAGGATACCAGATCAACTAGCGACTTTTCTGGAAGCCCGCGGCTCCCATGGTTTAATGTTTTGGGACGCCTTGAAGGCGGATTTGAGAGGGGCTCTTAAGTCCACTATATCATTTATTAAACGTTCTTCTCGACAAGACGAGGATGATCTAGCAAAAAAGTACCAAACAGCTGAAACAACTTATTTGTCAGTGTGACAAACGCGGGTGTCAGATCCCTGCCCTCCTTGCTAACTGGTGACAAAGGACCGGCCAACCTCACACCACGCTGTCACTTACTTAACAATGCCACACTCATATGCACCCAGCACAAAGATTTTCCAGCTTGCGGGACCACAATCTAGGTGCGGGCAGCCTGAGAGTGATTGTCACTGGGCTAATTACACAATTAACCCTTTAACTGCCACCACCCCCGTTTAAAAGACAGAGCCGGGGGACTCGTAATTTTAGCAATACCAATTATAAGTTTAGAATAAGCGCCTGCAACACACACTGCCACCACCGACAGGTCTGCTCAGTGCCTTACTCTAGCACAGTAGCGCCCTTTTAAGAGACAGGTTAGTTTATAGTTTGCATCAAGAGCTTTAAAGAAAAGGTTAACACTTTTCAACATAAGGGTTTATTATGAAAAGGTCAAGGTTGGCGCGAATAAAACATTTACAGAAAAAGGATGTTTCAAAAAATAAAGACAATATACAGCCACAAAGGGATAAGATAGAATTGGGAAGGAAGAATACTTGCAATTAATGTCCGAGGGTTGATCAGAGTTCGATCGATGAGCAAAGGTAATCGGTTCTCAAACTTGGCAGATGTTCTTGCTTGAATAGTAAAAGGAGAACTGCCCACTGTCTTGGCCTCTCCTCTTTTCTGTCAAATCAAAGGGGATGTTGACAGCGACCAGTGTCCAATCGTCTGGTCATCTTGTTTAGGGGTTGGTTGCTGGGAGGTGTCTACACTCATGACCCTGTCCCAGGTACCCTTTGTGATACATATTCATATCTCTGCCTCTCTACTGTTTATAGACTGCAGATATCCATTTTAGTGATCAGCATGATATTTGCTTCAAAACAAGTACACACATGACAGGTTTCCCCATATCAGGGTTACCTAGGAGGAGTAAGGGGTCCCAGTGGTTTCCCATATGACCTGACATAGGGGTTTCTGGACTTAAAATGTTAGAAATTATCTGAGGAAACTAAATATGTCCATATTATGGCTATGCTATGATTACTTTGGAAGTTATAAAAATGTTGAAGTTTCAAAACTATACTAATCGGTCTGCACTCTATGTGGTTTGAGGTATTACGACAGGTACAGTGGTGTGAAAAAGTGTTTGCCCCCTTCCTCATTTCCTGTTGCTTTGCATGTTTGTCACACTTAAGTGTTTCGGAACATCAAACCAATTTAAACAATAGTCAAGGACAACACAAGTAAACACAAAATGCAATTTGTAAATGAAGGTGTTTATTATTAAAAGGTGAAAAAAAATCCAAACCATCATGGCCCTGTGTGAAAAAGTGATTGCCCCCCTTGTTAAAACATACTATAACTGTGGTTGTCCACACCTGAGTTCAATTTCTCTAGCCACACCCAGGCCTGATTATTGCCACACCTGTTCACAATCAAGGCATCACTTAAATAGGAGCTGCTTGACACAGTAAGGTCCACCAGAAGATCCTTAAAAGCTACACATCATGCCGAGACCCAAGAAATTCAGGAACAATTGAGAAAGAAGGTAATTGAGATCTATCAGTCTGGAAAGGGTTATAAAGCCATTTCCAAAGCTTTGGGAATCCAGCGAACCACAGTGAGAGCCATTATCCACAAATGGCGAAGACATGGAACAGTGGTGAACCTTCCCAGGAGTGGCCGGCCGCCCAAAATTACCCCAAGAGCGCAGCGACGACTCATCCAAGAGGTCACAAAAGACCCCACAACAACGTCCAAGGAACTGCTGGCCTCACTTGCCTCAGTTAAGGTCAGCGTTCATGCCTCCCCCATCAGGAAAAGACTGGGCAAAAATGGCCTGCATGGCAGAGTTCCAAGGAGAAAACCACTGCTGAGCAAAAAGAACATCAAAGCTCGTCTCAATTTCTCCACAACACATCTTGATGATCCCCAAGACTTTTGGGACAACATTCTGTGGACCGATGAGACAAAAGTGGAACTCTTTGGAAGGTGTGTGTCCAAGTATATCTGGCGTGAAAGGAACACTGCATTTCATAAAAAGAACATTATACCAACAGTAAAATATGGTGGTGGTAGTGTGATGGTCTGGGGCTGTTTTGCTGCTTCAGGACCTGGAAGACTTGCCGTGATAAAAGGAACTATGAATTCTGCTGTCTACCAAGAGATCCTGAAGGAGAATGTCCGACCATCTGTTCGTGTACTCAAGCTGAAACGAACTTGGGTTCTGCAGCAGGACAATGATCCTAAACACACCAGCAAGTCCACCACCGAATGGCTGAAGAAAAACAAAATGAAGACTTTGGAGTGGCCTAGCCAAAGTCCTGACCTGAATCCTATTGAGATGTTGTGGTATGACCTTAAAAAGGCCGTTCATGCTCGAAAACCCTCTAATGTAACTGAATTAGGACAATTCTGCAAAGATGAGTGGGCCAAAATTCCTCCAGGACGCTGTAAAAGCCTCATTGCACGTTATCGCAAACGCTTGGTTGCAGTTGTTGCTGCTAAGGGTGGCCCAACCAGTTATTAGGTTTAGGGGGCAATCACTTTTTCTCACAGGGCCATGATGGTTTGGATTTTTTCTTCACCTTTAATAATAAACACCTTCATTTACAAATTGCATTTTGTGTTTACTTGTGTTGTCCTTGACTATTGTTTAAATTGGTTTGATATTCCGAAACACTTAAGTGTGACAAAACATGCAAAGGAACAGGAAATGAGGGCAAACACTTTTTCACACCACTGTATATGTTGGTTCTCTGAATGGAGAGTTTTACGACAGGCCTGAATATCTTGCCAGGCAACATGAGCCTTGTTTATTGACCTAGCCTGGTTCTGCTTCCTCTGCTGAGATAACCTCTTTCCTTTTAAAAATTTTAAAAGCTTTGGATTCCTAAAACAGGGAGGGGGGAGTTCAGATTATTCTAAGGTCATGGCTGCTTTCAAAGGCAGAACAACAACTCCCAGCCAGCAGTCCTATGGCAAACAAGAACGGCTGCTGAGGCTCAACAGAGGTGGAGTCCACTGGGTCAAAACAGAGAGAGGGCCCCGAGACCTCCTCCTGCTGTTCTGCGATCAGTGCCTGCACCTCGGCTGCCTTTGCAGCACTGCGAGTGACCACCAATACTGGCATTGCATCATCATCATCACCACCACATTTAACCTTTATCAGTTCAGCATCATTGGAACATACATCAGTTACCTTTACTAGCAAGGGGGCCTCCTCTCCTGTCCCTGAAGAAGGACCTTGCACTTCAACTCCACCCTCCCCCTCCCTCTGTCCATCCACAGGTTGCCCAGATATTACCCCAACATCTGTAAACAGTACCTTGGTAGGTCCAGAGAGTTCCGTGGGAGCATCCTGGGTACTCTTAGCAGGGGCATAGTAAGAAACAAGGGTACCTAAATCAGAACCCAACACAGCAGTGGGGGATCTCCTCTGAGACATCCACCTCTCTCATCCCACTTCTGGCACCCCAATCTATGAAAACATAGGCAGGGGGTACATGGGAACAGGTTCCCCCAACTCCGGTCAGGGTAAGGTACTTCTCTGGGATGATGTCTGTTTCTTCTTTCACCTCTGGTCTGACCAAAGTGACTTCAGCTCCGGTGTCACAAAAGCCTGTTACAGTTCGGTGGCCTACAATGACTGGCTGCAAGTTGGCATTGGTTCCTGGAGGTTTCCCACTGACGAGCAGCACAGCAGAAGGGTTGCCAGGGGTTGTCATCTTCTTCTGCTCAGGGCACTGTGTCCAGAGATGTCCGCCTTTCCCACAGTTATAGCATTTGCGGTTGTCAGTCACAAAGGCTTTGGCTCCAGGAGCTGCAGGTTCCGGCCGCTGAGGAACTTGATTGGTAGGCAGAGGAGGGGTTGCCATGTGTGATTTTCCTCCTTTCCAACCATTCGGAGGAGCCTTGCGATAGTCAGATACCCGAGAGTGGATATAGGTATCTGCCAGTTCTGCTGCTGCTTTGGCAGAGGTTGGCTTTCGCTCCAGCACAAACTGTCTGACGTCTGTAGGACAGATGTGCAAAAGATGATCTTCAATCATAAGATCTTCCAAGGACTCAAAATCGTCTTTCAAGCCTTTAGTCCACTGCCGGAATGTGGTGCGTAAGCGACTTACCACATCTAGGTATGAGTCCCCATGCCCCTTTTGCAAGGACCTAAAACGCTTCCGGTACACTTCCGGGGTTAGCTGAAACTTTTGGATGATCGCAGCCTTTAGGGCCTCATAATCGCCTCCTTGCTCTTCTGACTGTTCAACATAAGCATCCAGTGCCTTGCCTCGTAGCCCTGGCGTCAGGTACCGGGCCCATTGTGCTGGGGGCAGATGGTACTGACGGCAAGTTTTTTCAAACGACAGTAGATACACGTCAATGTCACTGTCCTTTTCCATAACTGGAAAATTTCCATAATTTGGCTGCAGGGGTCACTGGCAGGGAGTCATCCCTGTGCTCTAGGGATCCGAGGTTCTGAGCCTGTCGCTGCTGCTGGAGCCTAGCCATCTCCAGTTCGTGCCGACGATCAGCCTCCCTCTCAGCCTGGCGTTCCTCTCGCTCAGCCCTGCGCTCCGCAGCCTCTCTCTCAGCCCTGCGCTCCGCAGCCTCTCTCTCAGCCGCAGCTTGGCACTCGAGAAACTGCAGGTACACCACAGGATCAGTCTACCTGAGGTGTTGTGGCATTTCCTGCATTTGAGGACAGTCTATTCTGGTTCCAGGCAATCTGATGCTGGCCTGCTCTAGCGGTGGCTTGGAGGTAACAATCTGTGGTATTCCAGTGTCAGTCTCTGCTTGCCCATCTGGTGAGGCCGCCTCTGAACCACTGGGCTCTGTAGTAGCAGAAACCCTTTCTGGTCCAGTTTCCCCCAGGTTCTGGTCTGCATGGATATCAAACTCGTGTAGGGCATGTATCAAGCCATCACGGTTTTTGCCACCGACATCAATTCCTCTTTCTGTGCACTCAGCAGTCAGTTAATTTTTGCTCATCTTTTTATATGCTGATAACCCAGACATGTTGCAAGCAGAAAAGATAGAACAGAAAGCAGAGATAGGAAGAAGGTGTAGAAAAGGAGCTGTTGCTGTAGATCTCTCTTTAAAAAAAAAAGTAAAAAAAAAAAAAATGTGCACCAGCTTGTCTCTAAGGACTGTTTCCACAAAGGTTACAATCCTTCAGTGCAGAGCCAATTCCTAACAATGCACTAAATGCTCTTAATGCGAAACTATCCCGCTATGCTGCCAGCCAATATGTGACGAACGCGGGTGTCAGATCTCTGCCCTCCTCGCTAACTGGCGACAAAGGACCGGCCAACCTCACACCACGCTGTCACTTACGTAACAATGCCCCACTCATCTGCACCCAGCACAAAGATTTTCCAGCTTGCGGGACCACAATCTAGGTGCAGGCAGCCTGAGAGCGATTGTCACTGGGCTAATTACACAATTAACCCTTTAACTGCCACCACCCCCGTTTAAAAGACAGAGCCGGGGCAACTCGTAATTTTAGCAATACCAATTATAAGTTTAGAATAAGCGCCTGCAACACACACTGCCACCACAGACAGGTCTGCTTAGTGCCTTACTCTACCACAGTAGCGCCCTTTTAAGAGACAAGTTCGTTTATAGTTTGCATCAAGAGCTTTAAAGACAAGGTTAACACTTTTCAACATAAGGGTTTATTATGAAAAGGTCAAGGTTGGCGCGAATAAAACATTTACAGAAAAAGGATGTTTCAAAAAAATAAAAGACAATATACAGCCACAAAGGGATAAGGTAGAATTGGGAAGGAAGAGTACTTGCAATTAATGTCCGAGGGTTGATCAGAGTTCGATTGATGAGCAAAGGTCATCGGTTCTCAAACTTGGCAGATGTTCTTGCTTGGATGGTAAAAGGAGAACTGCCCATTGCCTTGGCCTCTCCTCTTTTCTGTCAAATCAAAGGGGGTGTTGACAGCGACCAATCGTCTGGTCATCTTGTTTAGGGGTTGGTTGCTGGGAGGTGTCTAGACTCATGACCCTGTCCCGGGTATACTTTGTGATACATATTCATATCTCTGCCTCTCTACTGTTTATAGACTGCAGATATCCATTTTAGTGATCAGCATATTTGCTTCAAAACAAGTACACACATGACAGGTTTGCCATTTCAGGGTTACCTAGGAGGAGTAAGGGATCCCAGTGGCTTCCCATATCACCTGACATGGGGGTGTCTGGACTTGAAATGTTATAAATTATCTGAGGAAACTAAATATGTCCATATTATGGCTATGCTATGATTACTTTGGAAGTTATAAAAAATGTTGAAGTTTCAAAACTATACTTGGAGTGGCAACATTTTTATTTTTTGTGAAGAATCAGCAACAAGTGGGACACAATTGTGAAGTGGAATGAAATCTATTGGATTTTTGAAACTTTTTTTAATAAAAAAAATGAAAAGTGGGGCGTGCAAAATTATTTGGCCCCCTTGCGTTAATACTTTGTAGAGCCACCTTTTGCTGCGATTACAGCTGCAAGTCGCTTGGGGTATGTCTCTATCAGTTTTGCACATCGAGAGACTGAAATTCTTGCCCATTCTTCCTTGCAAAACAGCTCGAGCTCAGTGAGGTTGGATGGAGAGCGTTTGTGAACAGCAGTTTTCAGCTCTTTCCACAGATTCGATTGGATTCAGGTCTGGACTTTGACTTGACCATTCTAACACCTGGATACGTTTATTTGTGAACCATTCCTTTGTAGATTTTGCTGTATGTTTGGGATCATTGTCTTGTTGGAAGATAAATCTCTGTCCCAGTTTCAGGTCTTTTGCAGACTCCAACAGGTTTTCATCCAGAACGGTCCTGTATTTGGCTGCATCCATCTTCCCCTCAATTTTAACCATCTTCCCTGTCCCTGCTGAAGAAAAGCAGGCTCAAACCATGATGCTGCCACCACCATGTTTGACAGTGGGGCTGGTGTGTTGAGGGTGATGAGCTGTGTTGCTTTTACGCCAAACATATCGTTTTGCATTGTGGGCAAAAAGTTTGATTTTGGTTTCATCTGACCAGAGCACCTTCTTCCACATGTTTAGTGTGTCTCCCAGGTGGCTTGTGGCAAACTTTAGACGAGACTTTTTATGGATATCTTTGAGAAATGGCTTTCTTCTTGCCACTCTTCCATAAAGGCCACATTTGTGCAGTGTACGACTGTTGTTCTATGGACAGACTCTCCCACCTCAGCTGTAGTTCTCTGCAGTTCATCCAGAGTGATTATGGGCCTCTTGGCTGCATCTCTGATCAGTCTTCTCTTTGTCTGAGCTGAAAGTTTAGAGGGACGGCCAGGTCTTGGTAGATTTGCAGTGGTCTGATACTCCTTCCATTTCAAAATGATCGCTTGCACAGTGCTCCTTGGGAAGTTTAAAGCCTGGGAAATCTTTTCTGTATCCAAATCCGGCTTTAAACTTCCCCACAACAGTAATAATGACCTGCCTGGTGTGTTCCTTGGTCTTCATGATGCTCTCTGCGCTTTCAACTGAACCCTGAGACTATCATAGAGCAGGTGCATTTATACAGAGACTTGATTACACACAGGTGGATTCTATTTATCACCATCAGTCATTTAGGACAACATTGGATCATTCAGAGATCCTCGCTCAACTTCTGGAGTGAGTTTGCTGCACTGAAAGTAAAGGGGCCAAATAATTTTGCACGCACCACTTTTCAGTTTTTTTATTTACTAAAAAAAGTTTAAAATATCCAATAGATTTCGTTCCCCTTCACAATTGTGTCCCACTTGTTGGTGATTCTTCACAAAAAATTTAAATTGTATATCTTTATGTTTGAAGCCTGAAATGTGGCAAAAGTTTGAAAAGTTCAAGGGGGCCGAATACTTTCGCAAGGCACTGTATGTACTCTGCCATGGTGGTCCTTATTCCTAAACCTGAGAAGGACCCGGCTGATTGGCCGATATGACACACAATTTCTTTATTGAATTTTGGCGATAAAATACTAGCAAAGATCCTGGCCAAATGCCTCAATGCAGTCTCTTATGTTACCCATTTATTATATTTAAGATGTATTATCTCAAAGATATGATGTGGATTAAATAAGAGTTCTTTTGACTTAGAGTGAAAGCTTTAACATAATATTTATTAGGAAGTAGTTGAAAGCATCCAATACACATACATCTATCTATAGTCTATACCAAAGGTGTAAATAGTAAGTTAAAATAAAAGAATACAGAGTATATTCATCAAAATACAAACAAACAGGCAGGTATACCTTTAAGTGCTGGGAGCTGACCTGATATTTACTGGTAGTAATGTCTTTAGACCCACGTCAGATTCATCTCTACTCTATGTGTGATTCCCACTAATATAGGCCTATCTCACATTGACTTGCACAGGGCCACCCTGATTGGTGATTCTGTTACCCCTCTCCTCCCTCTGGGCGTATATCCTTCAAGTAAATTTTACTAATGCACAAAGCCGTGCTTAGGTTAGCAGTGTCAGTGGCTGCCTCCCCAAAATGAAGCTCCCCTAGAGAAGTTCCAGATGTAATTGGAAAAATGTGGAATATGGGGTCGGTGGCGCTACCTATAACGTGAGCAATATGAATTGGTTATCACCCAGCATACTAAGTATGTATGCCCAGGGATCTAAATATAGGAAACACCTATATGTACTCTCAATTGGGAGTGGCAAAGAGTGTGAGGTGATCCCCCCAATCAAATCAGTGCCACCCAGCTCCCCACTTATTGTGAATAACAATAGTGCTACAGTTAAATATAAATCATACAATTTCTAGTAAAAACAGCCCTCGTAAGGGTAAAACACCAGAAGGCCTGTGTGAACCTTTTATAAAAAGTTCTTATCCACACCAATATCCCAGCCAAGACAGTGCAAAAGAATATAATATAAAATATATACATATATACATATATATATATATATATATATATATATATATATATATATATATATATATATATATATATATACACACACACACACACACACACACACACACACACACACAGTATATAATGTTTATAGTACCAGAAAAAAATAAAAAATAAAAATCAAAACCTAGCCTACACACTCAGATGGTATCTCTTCCTTGTATTTGAATATTACAACAGGTAAATAGCAGAGCGTCTCCCATAACACATCCACACCTAACCTTCTTGCATTCTTGCAATTCAAAAGGAACTGTTAAATGAATTAGATCTTCTCCTGACATATATTTACATCTAGCTAAGTTAACCCCTTACTAACAACAATATTACATTGTGTGTGTATATATATTATATATATATATATATATATATATATATATACATACACACACACACACACACACATACATATATACACATACATACATACACACACACACACACACACATATTCCCAGTTGCTTAATGGAGTTTATGCATAAACTCAAGTGAGCAATTGTTTATGTCTAATCTCCATTAGTGAGTTGAGTTTCTCCCTCTGTCATCTTTGAAGTCAACCAAGATATATCACCATGCTCGTCATAAATAACAGTACCCCACGCTGTAATATGAGAAGACCTTTTATTCCCATTTTATTCCAGGTCCTAGTGGTGTCTAAGCTGAAATCTCCATCATGTGAAAGTTCATTCAACCTTTTCCCTGTTTTCACCATATCATTACTAATTTGAATTATATGAGTATCCTTCCTTGCAAGCAGATTGTGAAGGTTTACGGACAGAGTATCAATTTTTATATCAAAATAGGGTATGTAGGTTATAGGATCTGGGACCTCAGGGGTACTCTCAATGATATAGTCTTCTGTTAACACTGGTATGGGGGTTATTACAGTTTCCCCAATAATAGTGTACTCATGTGGAATGAAGCAAAAATTTGGATAGGGTATTGGGCATGACTGACTCCCATAGAGAAATGTTTGGTGATTGGTAACGACACAGTACAGTCCATCCATGTGGTAGGTGACCTTTGTGCTTGGTGAAGTTGTCCATTTTGACAACTTCACTAGGCAGTTAGCTTCCATCTTACTTGCACTGGTTTCTTGAAGTGGTTGGTGTGAACTTTCCAGTTGGGGGTCCCTTGCTACTTTGGCTGTGGGATTCGGGTCATTGCTTAGACCACAGACTGGAGTGTCAATTTCAAACACATCACAACAGCATAAGTACCTGTTGTCTTTGACAGTGCAGCAGGCAGTTTGTGGTGCTTTCCATCGCCCTTGAACTTGAATGAGCATTTTGGGGAGATGCAACCTTTCCTTGTGCACGTCGTTTTCGAGGTACCCGAGGGAGTGTATGGACGCCATTGCGTTAAAGTAGTCATCTTGTGGATGGAACACTGGCAGTGACATGGTGAAGGACACATACATTAGGTCACGGTAGCGGCACAGTGATGGGCTCTTCTTGCAAGCAAATGGCCCTCTATTTGGGTGTGGTCACTATCCCTATATTTTGAATTGTGGAAATCGGCAAAGGTTTGCGCTTGTCTCCAGAATGTACATTTATTCCACCACTAATGTACAATACCATTGGGTAAGGTCTGTATCTATTAGTATATCAGGGATTTTACCTGCTTGAATATCTTGGATGACATTAGTGACCTTTGTTAAAACAAAATTTCCATACGCAGTGCATATTACCTCTTTGCCCATACCATCCTCTCTAGCTTTCTGATCTATTTATATTTATGATTTTATTCATTTTCTGTTGTGTCTTTTCAAACAACTGGGCAATGTCTTTCATGCTATAAACCATAAACCTTTCCTCCTCTGCAAGCCCCTCAACACCCTGCAGAACTGGTTTCAGCACTTGCCGACCCTTTTTCTGTTTAAAATTTCTGATATGCCTGCAAATCGCTGACAAATTGGCTCCGTTCCAAATTGACATGCCAGATCCAAAAAGTCCTGAGATGGACCCAAGTATGCTGTCCAAGCCATTTAACTTTCTGGATCTGAAAATGCCCCTGTGGAGAGGGAGGTTTAGTTCTGCATATGGATCCTGAGTTCGGCTTGCATGGGAGGCAATCAAATCTACCAGCAAGGAAGAGTAAAACAGAGACACATTTGTCTGGGCACATGAGCTGAATTCAGCCATGTTCCACTGGGACAAATTAAGTACCACGGGTACATGAATGAACTTAAAACGTTATTAAACAATATTCCAGGGATTGATGTTGCCATTAGGCCACTAGGTGGTCCCTCTTCCAGTGATGGGCATTCCAAGGGTGTTGGTTTGTAATAGGGGATTGCACCTGTATTTTTGGGCAAAGTTGTAGGAGCAGGGGTGTTAGTCTTTGGGGACACATGCAAGATAACTTTTCCTGAGACGTACTGAAGAATGGATGCATGTGTGTTGCTGGACAAGGGGATGGAGATAACAAAAGAATATTTCCACTCTCCGGTACTCAACCGTGTCTCTTGAATCAACAAGGATCCGTTCTGAAAACTCATGACTCTATCCCGGTAGTCAGTAATATTCCCAGCAACGCCATTAACCCAGATTAGATGATTATCAATGGGACTCCACCAATAAACTTGCTCCCCCACAGTCCCTACAATGGCCACAGGCAATAAGACAGATTCCCCCTCTAGTCAGTAGACCAGATTCTTGTCAACAATCACGCCGATGAGAGATCCAGTCTCCGCTCCCTTGGTATGTCTTATCAGATGGAGTAGGATAACAATCCACATCGACTTCTTGGCTCTAAAAGGAATGAAAGCAGCCCATTTTAGTTGATTTCTTTGGCTCCATGGAACCGTTTTAGTTGGTTCGCATGAATCCATTTATCTTGTGTCTTTTTGCCCACCTCTATTCTGATTTAATATACAGAAGGACTTAATTTATCAAAAATGGAAAATGGGCCTCTCCATTTTTTACTTAGACTGTTATCCAGGGGACGTAGCTCCAAGAACATAACTCGGTCTCCTAATTATGTACGAAATACAAAATTTTGTTTACGAATTTCGGATCCAAATTCATAACGAACATTCGTAATTGTTTCGAAAAGTTAACTAACCTAAAAGTTAAAAACCCAGCAAATCAGCACAGGGATGGTGTGAACCCCTCAATGATAAATTCATCATAACGAAAATTCGTAATTGTTAGGAAAAGTTAACGAACCTAAAAGTTCAAACAGGTAACAGGAAGTCAGCACAGCACAGGGATGGTGGGAACCCCTCATAATGGACACAGCAGGTGTACAGACCTGAGAACTCAGCACAGGGATGGTGGGAACCCTATGGGAATTTCTATGCTTAAGAATTTTATACGAAATACCAAATTTTGTTAACGAATTTTGGAATTTAGGATCCAAATTAACATAAAAACGTGACTGGTGTTTTGTTCAGCAATCAGAGAAAGTCAGCACAGCCCAGGGATGGGGGGAACCCCTCATAATGGACACAGCAGGTGTACAGACCTGGGAACTCAGCACAGGGATGGGGGGGGGGGACCCTATGGGAATTGCTTACAAATTTTATATGATATACGAAATTGAGTTAATGGATTTTGTATCCAAATTCTGTTACAACAGAAATGTGACTGGTGTTTTGTTCACCAATCAGAGGAAGTCAGCACAGCACAGGGATGGTGGGAACCCCTCATAATGATAAATTCATCATAACAAACTTTCGTTAGATTCATAAACTTTTCGCAACATAACGAAAATTCCTATTTCGTATGAATCCAAATAGAATTTTGGACATGAATTATGAAATACCAATTCATTTTTGTACGAAATGTAACTAAACAAATTTATTGACGGTGCACATGTCTAGTCAAAAGATGCCTTGGCTTTCTTTTGACCTTTGATGACCCCCAGTAGGCAGGTCAAGCACTAAGTAAATCATTTAATTTTGGTATTTTTCCAGGAACCACCCAAATTACTTCATCTCCATGATGCAACAATACCTTTTTTTTTTATGTTCTGATAATGTGAGGTGTTTTATGTACTTTGCCAAAGTATTCCCCTCAGAGTTCCCCAGTATCATTTTGCAGTTTTTGCATGATTTCCTTAATGTTGTCATCCTGCCTTTGTATGTCCGAAAAATATCCGGAACTTCTATGCAGGATTTTGTGAGGGCACAAACAATGGGGCACAAGACTGGGCCAGGTAAATTCAAAGGAATTTCCTAGATCTCTCCTCCTGGTGCTCCTTGTTTGGCTAAGCAATCCGCCACCTCATTTTGTTCCCAGTATGGGGCAGTACCTGAATGACCTTTTACTTTGCACACCCATGGTTTGATGGGCAACTTTTGCACCAATGATACAATATATTTCAATAGGGATGCATGTTTAAGTGGAGACCCATCTGAGGACATGTACTGGTGGGTATGCCAGAAGGGCAGAAATTCTGTAAGAGCATTACAGACCCACGCAGAATCTGAGTATAAAACAATTTCTTGGTCCCCTTTCATCAGTTCCAGGGCATGAGATATTGCAGCCATCTCCGCAAATTGTGCCGATTTGACCTGACATGACCAAAAGATTGATGGTTTTGGGTCTTTGCTTGTGGATTGATAAAGTATATTCCAAATCCTGCCTGTGGAAAACCCTCCACGTAAAAACATGATCCATCTGTCAAAATTTGGACTGCGTTTTCAGGAACCATTTCCTTTGCTGACAAAAGGTCTAAAGAATTGTTGCGCAGATGATTGTGGGGTGATATCACATTCATGTGGTACTCCCTGGTAAAGGAAGCCATGGGTTCTAGTGGAAGGATTATTTGCGTGTTGGACTTTAATATCTCGGTCTAGAAGCAACAGAGCCCAATAGGCCAATCATCCAGACCAAAAAGGCTTTATGCCTGGAAAGTCTACCTCCATTAACATACGTAGGATGCAACTAATAACTCAACTTAGAAAATTTCTGCCTGAGTCGCATGATGAAGTCACATGATATGATAATACGCGTTGGGATTGGAACACTATGTACTACTCATTTCTGACGGAAGGATACGAGCCTGGCGCTTGTGGGTTACTGCATGTTGCTGCATATGAAATGTGAGTTTATTTGTGATGTTTTCATAAATTGGTTTTTAATACGGGGTCACGATATGAGCTTTTTTTCTTTCCATCATTAAAAACTAATAATATTGAGCTTATACATGAGGGGCTTTGGATTGAAGACAACATCAGGATTTACCCAGAGCCTTACGAACTTGGCGTTCGTGGATTGATGTCTATGCTCCTCATTTAAAAAGTGAGTGCATCACCTATTGGGTCTGTGTTCTCATCCACCTTCCCTCTATGTTCTTTTTACGGAATTATACTATGAGCTTTTAACGTTTCCTTATGTTTTAAATCTGCTACTGAGAGTATTCAAGAGGAATCAAAACCACCATAACCAGGAGGGAACCTTTTGAACACCACACCTGTGATTTACGAATTGCTGTATACCTTACGGCAGTAAGGTGAGCGGTCTCAGATTCACAGGTGTCACCACTGAAGACTTGCGTGTTTTCTCTTTGGCACATATAATTGGTGGTGGTGGGATCCACATATTTATTTATTTTTTCATCCCAGACACGGACTTTTATCTGACTGATCACTTATTATATATTTATTTCTATACAAGATATATTGGATCACTTGTTTTGTCACACCTGTTATATTGGATCACTTGTCTTGTCCCGTTTGCTATATTGGACCATTCAGCTGTTTTGTCACATTTTTTTCACAGGATATTTATCACTTATATATATACACATATATGTTTGATTTAGTTGCTGTATATTTTATGCATTTACACGTTCACGAATTCTGGTTTGTAGGTTGCAGGCACTACATATATTTGTATTTGCGTTTATCACACACCTTCTCTCACCTCTCACCCTCCACAGCGCAAACACCACCACTTATTCATCTATTCCCTTACTTCTGTCTGCGCTTTCCCCTCCAGACAGAGCAGGAGTTATCTATTTACACTTTGTATTGCCTAACTTATATTATTTGGCTGGGCAGCTACGCCATCTGACAGACTGGTTGGGACTGGCTACGCCAGCAGTGGTTGAGTCATATCTCGCCTAGGTCATTAAAATCAACCATCTGGAGGCACCTATGGCCGCACTGGGGGAAAAGCATATACCAATATTGACATTGGCCCATACGGTGCGGAGGGAGACCAAGAAAATTACACATTTTCAGGGTACTAACGAGGTGCTACCACTCTGGCACAATCCAATGTTTCCCCAGTTAAAGCAATTTGTGGACTCTGGGGAATGGTTTCTCTGGACAATATCTATGATGGAAATGTATTGGCTTCTTTTGAGGGATTGCAAAGGAAATTTGAATTACCCCAATCTACCTTTTTATAGGTATTTACAACTTCAACATGTGCTACATACTCAATTTTGTATTCGTGACACCGACTTTTCTGAATACCCACTGATAGGAGTGCTTCGATCTCAGGGCCCTAGGGGACTTATCTCAAATCTGTATTTACATTTACCCTCTGCCACGGCTAGTGGGGCTCCACTGGAGGTGTGCATCAAGTGGCAACAACTTGTTCCCAATTTGTCTGATGAGGATTGGGAGGAGGCATGCTCCGCCCAATTATCTGTATCTCCCACAGTCAACAATAAATTAATCCACCTTTATATGATACAAACATAACTGACCCCGGTCAGACTGCACGCAATGCACCGTATACCTACCTCTGCCTGCACTAGGTGCACCTGTCCGCATGCATGTTATGTGGCTCTGTCCAGTTATAGTGAGATACTGGCAACAGGTGGCAGAGATATTGTCTGCGGTCTCATCAATTCCTGTTCCATTTATCCCACTGATGTGTCTGCTGGGGGTCCTCCAGGAGCAATAGCCAAGACATATTAGGACCATGCTACTGGAGACATTATTTATGCCCCGTAAAGCTGTAGCACTTAAGTGGATCCAGCCCACACCTCCATCCATACATACATGGCTTTGGTTAGTGAATCAGGTATTACCCTATGAAAAACTAATATTTGAACACAGGGGTTGTCCAACTAAGTATAATAAAGTGTGGGATGTTTGGTGTTCTTCTGCCCTTAGTGTAACCAACGCGTAACTATAGCACTAAAAGATTTGAGAAATAGCTATTGTACTTTTGTGTTTCTATGGTGTTTTCTATAACATGTGTATCGGGATCAATATGCTGAGAAATGCATTGTACTTGTAAAGACATTGACATTTTTGCACTGTAAGATGTACTGCACTGTTTTATTCGCTCATGTTGGGCGCTTTTGATAACTGTCATTGTCATGTACCTTTTTCAATAAAAAGAGTTAAAAAAAAAAAAATACATGTACAAGCTATTGGGATCTAAGCACAGGTATATCTTTTCTCAGTTAATAGGAAAAGGTACTTGGCCAGGCCACTATGCTATATACAGTCCTCCACTTGCCTGTGGGAAAGTGGATGGCTTAAAATGGTGTTATCTTTAACCACTTGCCTACCAGGCACATAACCCCCTTCCTGCCCAAGCAATTTTTCAGCTTTCAGCACTGTCACACTTTGAATGACAATTGCGAGGTCGTGCTACACTGTACCCGAACAATTTTTTTTTATAATTTTCTTCCCACAAATAGAGCTTTCTTTTGGTGGTATTTAATCATTGCTGTTTGTTTTTTTTTTTTTTATTTACAAAAAAAAAAGATAAAAAAGACCAATAATTTTGTAAAAGAAAATGAAAATGTTTTACTTTTTTCTGTCAGTGAATTTTGAAACCAAGTAATTTTTTGCCTTCACTGATGTGCGTTGATGAGGCGGCACTGATGGGCACTGATAGGCTGAACTGGTGGGCATTGATGAGGTGGCAATTATGGGCACTGATTAGGTGGCACTGATTAGGTGGCACTAATATGCCGCACTTATGAGCGCTGATGGCACTGTTAGGTGGCACTAGTGGGCAGTTCTCACTATATTCTGACAACTGGGAAACCTTCCACTGTCAGAATACAAAAGTTCCATGGGAGGGATTCCCCCATCAACATTGAATGTATAGGCTGCTTTAATATCACATTAAATGATTTCAGACTTCATAGCAACTAGAGATGGGCCAAACGACCCCCTGTTCAGCTCACGGCAGAACTTTTGAATATCGTAAACGTTCAGAACCGAATAACGAACCCCATTAAAGTATATGGGACCCGAACTGGGAAAAAAAAAAAAAAAAAAAAATCACAGATGCCTATTTTTAAGGTTTATATGCAAGTAATTTGGCATACATTGATTATGGGGGTCCAGGTACTGCCCTGTGGGGCATGCATCAATGAAAAAAAGTTAGTAAGAAACATCATTTTTAAATGAGCAGTGATTTACTGATGCTTAAAGTGAAACCATAAAAATGATTAAATATAGTGCCTTTAGTCTGCCTGTAATGTGGCACATCTGTACTGTGTATAGAGTCTGCTGCAGCAATAATTTATAAAAGCCCCCAAAAAATTAAATTTTTCATTCAAACTTTCCTTAATTTTTTAAACAACGGCTTTGGGAGACAGTCTGTATGATGAGGCCACAATTTATTGCACTCAGAACAAGATTAGAGATTTTTTAGATAAATTCTGGTGTCTCTTTTGCAGACTTTGGATAGAAGTAACAGGTGTGGAAAAATTGGGCTTTGAGTGTTGGTGGTGCCTTTATACTGTAACCTTATAGAGGTACTCTTGATGAAAGCAAGAATTAGCCTTGTTGTCAAAAATTGAAATGATATGCACTTGTCAAACAGGTGTGAAAAAATTGGTGTTTGGGTGTCAGTGGTGCCTTCAAACAGTAACCCTATAGCGGTACTCTTGATAAAAGGTAGAATTGGCCTTGCTTTCAAAAATTGAAATGATATGCACCTGTCAAACAGGTGCGCAAAAATTGGTCATTGGGTGTTAATTGTGCCCATGAAACCTACACCAAAAATGTCTTCCAGATGAAAGCAAGACCCACAAAGCTAGGCAGCTTAAACAGTCTAGAAAGCACTTACCGTATATACTCGAGTATAAGCCGAGATTTTCAGCCTCTTTTTTGAGGCTGAAAGTGCCCCCTCGGCTTATACTCGAGTCACCGCTGTCTGACTGCTCGATCAGCGTATCGAGCAGACAGACGGCGGACATTAAAATTCAAAAGCCGCGCCTCCTTCTCCGCCTCCGCCTGTGATAGGCGGAACACTGAATTTCCCAGAAGTCAGTGTTCCGCCTATCACGGACATCCGTTCATTCTCATACTACGGACGAGTACGAGAGGATGTCCGTGATAGGCGGAACACAGGCTGCTGGGAAATTGAGTGTTCCGCCTATCACAGGCGGAGGCGGAGAAGGAGGCGCGGCTTTTGAATTGTAGAATGGCCGCCGAGAAGAGCGGCGATCCTGGAGCGGCGATCCATCGGCACGGCACGGGACAGAGGAGGCACGGGACAGAGGAGGCACGGGACAGAGGAGGCACGGGACAGAGGAGGCTCGGGACAGAGGAGGCACGGGACAGAGGAGGCTCGGGACGACGGCGGCTCGGGACGGAGGCTTGGGACACAGGTAGGCTGGACACACACACACAAGGCTGCACGGACACACACACACACACACACACACACACACACACACACACACACGGATGGATGGATGGATACACACACACACACACACACACAGGGATGGATGGATGGATGAATACACACACACACACACACACACAGGGATGGGTGGATGGATGGATACACACACAGGGATGGATGGACGGACACACACACAGGGATGGATGGATGGATGGATGGATGGACACACACACACAGGGATGGATGGACGGACACACACACAGGGATGGACGGACACACAGGGATGGACAGCCATGTCTCACCCTCGGCTTATACACGAGTCAATAAGTTTTCCAGTTTTTTGGGGGTAAATTGGGGGCCTCGGCTTATATTCGGGTCGGCCTATACTCGAGTATATACGGTAATCAGCGACATCGGCATCAGGGGCTTAATAGCTGCTGCTAATCCAAGACCGATTCATTTTGATAAATGTCAGCCGGTCCACGTAGTCTGTCACAAAACATCCAGCAGCACCGAATGCCCATTTGAAAAGCACGTTAGATGCATTGCAGCCCAGCAGCTCAATTGCATACTGGGCAAGTTCTGGCCAGTGGTTTATTCTCATGACCTAGTAATCCAGTGGATCGCCAACTGGAAAACTCTCCATGTCTGTTTTTGCCCCTAGATAATCTCCCACCATATGATGCAGACGCTGCTGATGGGATGTGGAAGCTGACAGCCCTGGGCATCAAGGACTAAAGAAATGTTGAAATGCATCACCGAGACAGTCCCCTTCTTCACCCCTTCACTCTTGACCAACAGAAGCCTCAAAATTAGATTTTCCACCAGAATCGAGAAAGGCGTTACATAAACTGCTTCTAAAGGTGTCTTCAAGAGATTTCATCTGCTTCCTCTGTGGGGACGGGATGAGTTCCAAGACTTTCCCCTTGTAACGGTGGTCAAGGAGGGTTGCCAACCAATAGTGATCCTTCTTGATGCCACTTATTCTCTGGTCCTTTCACATGCTTTGAAGAATGAGGAAGCCCATGCACCACAAGTTTGCAGGGGCAAGTGAAACAGACTCCCCGGGATCACTGAGAATTACAGTATCTGGAACTGTCCCCTCCCAGCCACATATTTCTCCCAAGAGTTTTGGGGATGAAAAACCATCGGTTAAGGATTGACGTATGTCCTGCTCTGCTTCAATGCCTTCAAAACTGCCAGAATCCTCCTCCTCCCTCTCCCTCACCTCTTGTGTGTTTTGTGGCATGGCAAGAATCGGGTCTTGAGAGGAAAGGAAGTTCTCCTCTTCCTCCCACTGCTCTGCCTCGAGTGCCCTGTCAATAATGGAATGCAGAGCCTGCTCCAGCAGGAACACAACAGGGATTGTGTCACTGATGCATGCATTGTCACGGCTCACCATCCTTGTGGCCTCCTCAAATGGTGACAGTACAGTGAATGCATCCTTTATCAGCTGCCATTGGAGTAGAGAAAAAAAAGCCAAGCCAACTTGATCTTGTTGTTGTGCCATACCCAAACAAGTACTCTGTCACATACCTGGTTTTGAGCCCGATATGCAGAGGGAGGCCTCTCTTACGTCCCTGACTCATGGCTCCTGGTAGAGCAGACAGGAAACACAATAGTACAGGACAGCACTAGTGTCTGGCAGGATCAACAGCTGGTGGGCAGGTCTGAAGCTTGGGAGGTTGCTGAGACAGCTGGAACAGCAGGTGGGATGCAGCAGACTGGAAGCTGAAGTAGGCAGGCAGACACTCACAGGATGAAGGTGAATGGTCCCAGGGATTGAGACATAGGAAGGTCAGACAGGCCGGTGTTGTGCCATATAATGTCCGGCCATCATATAGTGTCCGCGCCATACTGCGCATGCGCAGTACGGAGCAGACGAAGCTTCTGAAAATCTCTGAAGCTGAACGGCGCCTACGCCGTGAGTGGAGGTGGTAGCCCCACCATCCAAGCGGACATAGGGTTGTGAATATCAGAGGGCCCCTCGCGCAACGATTCGGGCTCGGCCTCGCTGCGCTCGGCTCTTTTATATTCCTACTCTATGTCCACTTGGATAGTGGGGATAGAACCTGGACACTATCGGATGGAGGACCTTATATGATAAGACACCAGGTCATACACAGATGAGCAGTACAGGGGAAGATGCAAGAAGCTGAAGGAGGGTCACAGAACAAGCCAGGTCACTAACAGATTGGTATGGATGAGCCAGAGGATCAGACAGGAGAGAGGTCGTGGACAGGCCAAGGTCAGGTGCCGGCGGATGGCAAAGGATCATCACAAGGCAAGCTGGATAATACAGGAACAGATCAGGAATACGGATATATCTCTCAGGGAACGCTGTAGATCAGACAGCAAGATTTCCTTGTCACGGAAGAGTTTAAATAGCGCGCCTGCCACCAGTAGTCATGATCTCGTGGCTGCGCATAGGCGTATTTTCACGCATACACACAGGCACCCGCAAGCGCGTACCCACTTGCATAGAACTGCTGCTCCCAGCAAGCCTTTCCTGACATACCCAATGACAGCCCTCTGCTGCATGTGAAGCTGCTGCAGCATTGACAAAGTTGAGTTCCACCTGGTGGGCATGTCATCAGGCGGTTTATGGGCAGGTGGAATTCCCGCAGAATTTCAGCCAACTGAGCACTGGCTGTGTATGACCGCCTGAAATAGCTACAGACTCTTCTGGCCTGCTTTAGTAGATCCTGCAACCCTGGATACCTATCTAAGAAATGCTGCATCACCAAATTGAGGACGGATGATGTGCCAGGCATGGTACATGTGTCAATCTTCCCTGTCTAAGGGCGACAGGAGGTTTGTGCCATTATCGCACACCACCATTCCTGGCTCCAGCTGGTGTGGCATGAACCACCTCTGAGCCTGCCTCTGCAGAGCTTCAAGAATCCCTTCTCTGGTGTGGCTCCTGTCCTCTAGACAGACCAGCTGAAGCACTGCATTGCACCTTTTAGCCTTGAACGCTTAGGGGGTACTTGTGGTTCAGAGGACAATTCAGCAGAGGAGGGCATAGAGGAGGAGGGGA
This sequence comes from Lithobates pipiens, assembly GCF_037356315.1. Lineage (NCBI taxonomy): Eukaryota > Metazoa > Chordata > Amphibia > Anura > Ranidae > Lithobates > Lithobates pipiens. The sequence goes on along the minus strand of NW_027507764.1, from coordinate 335,331,772 downwards.
AGTTGACAAATCTCACATCATCACCACTATGTGTATGGAGATGTCACAACAAGCTGCAGCACTGAGCCCTGTCCTGCATCCTTCTGAGTTGCAAGCAGAGTTACCTAGTGTGCAGTGAACGCAGGGACTTACGTGAAAAGAAATAGTGACTGGGAACCTGCCATTGTGGTACAGCACATTTTGCAAATTCACAGAAGGGGGCAGAAGCCACCAGATGTAAAGGCAGGAGTTGTAAAGCCGGCAGCTTTAACAAGCTTGAATTTAGACACTGGGCATATGGGTGGCAATGACTGTATTCTTTTTATTATTTGCAGTATGCCTGCTCTCTTCTACAGCTGGTGGTGTGCTACTGGCAGATGTGCTGCAAGGACCTGGAACACCCTGTGCTATACCATGCTACTGAGAGGTCATGAGGTATATCGGGGGTAGACCAGAAAGGTGAGGAGTGAGGAGGAGCAGAATTGAGTCCCCTTTGTGTGGCTTTCAGGTGTTCCTGCCAATGGATTGAGTGGTGGGAGTCTAATTGCCTTATAAATCATGTGGTATCCAAATGGCTGGTGTTTTTTCAATGCTTAAAGAGCTTGAGGCAAAGTTTGCAAATTGCAACAGTACAATTGGCTGCACATGTGCTAAAAAAAAAAAAAAAGGCCCAAACAACTGTGGGAAGTAGGCCAGGAGATAACAGCTCCACAATCTGGTGGAATAGGGTGGCAGCTCTCTACTCTTTCACAATGGCTGCCTCTTTGGGGTTGTGCCTCACCCTCACTTTGCTCTCCTGCTCTATCCAGCACCCAAGTCGCGTCAGTGACCTCATCATCATCATCATCCGCTCCATCCTCATTACCACTGGAGACAACTTGGCAACATGACTGCCAATTTGTTGTTTACCAGTGTTCTCCCCTCTCTGTAGACTCATGTTACTACCTTACTCAACCTCAGAACCAAGATCTGAATCTAGTAATGGCTGTGCATCATCAAGGGGCAAGTGGCTGATGATGTGTTCAAATAACTCAGCCGATAGCCCCAGCATCAGGCATGGAGGTATGGCCGGAGTAGCTGTGGACAAGGAGGCAAAATAAGCCATTCTGGCAGCTGCAGTAGACTGCACACTAGTCTCTGCTTGGGTAATGGAGGACGAGAAGGATAATGATGGTTTAGCAAGCCAGTCCACCACCTCCTATGCATGCTGTGGTTGGATAGCACAGGCAAAAATCACTAAACAGAGCAAATGATGGGAAGGCCTGCCTCTCCTTGTTTGCCTCCCACACATGATGAGGGGAGGAAGCGTTTGTTAACAAAATGTAATAAAGATGTGGAAATGTGTATGTGTATGTGTATGTGTATGTGGATGCACTTTAATCAATAGAAAGTGGTGTTTGGTGCACTTTAACTTGAGTACTTACTACACAGACATACTCCACTGACAAACTACAATATACTGCAGTAAAACTGCACTGACGCACTGTAATATACTGCACTGAAATGTACTGCGTTAACTGAGCACCTACTAATGCACTGCAATATACTGCGGTAAATGTGCACTAACACACTGCAATACACTGCTGTAAACATGCACCAACACACTGAAATATAGTGCATTAAGCTTGCACTAATGCACTGAAATATACTGCGTTAAACATGCAGTGATACAATGAAATTTACTGCATTAAAAACGTACACTAACCCACTGAAATATACTTAAATAAACGTGTACTAACGCACTGAAATATAGGGCATTAAATGTGCACTAGCGCACTGAAATATAGGGCATTAAATGTGAAATAATTCACTGAAATATACTGTGTTAAACGTGCACCAACGCAATGAAATATACTGTGTTAAATGTGTACTAACACACTGGAATATACTGCATTAAACGTTCAGTAATGCACTGAAATATACTGCATAAAAAACGTACACAAAACACACTGAAATGTACAGCGTTAAACATGCAATAACGCACTGAAATATACTGAGTTAATTGTGCAGAAATGCACTAAAATATACTGCGTTAAACGTGTATGAACGCACTGAAATATACTACGTTAAATGTGCATTAACACACTGAAATATACTGCAGGAAATCTGCCTGACAAAATAAACTGATACTAAAGTAAAAATGAATGGTGAAACTATACTCGCACTACACTATCTCTAGATTCACACTAAACTGATAATCTACACTATGGTGTCCTTTTATGAAGCAGTGAAATCTATTCACTGCTTCATTCTCCGGCATTCACATAGGAGATCTTTCTCCTCTGTGTGCCACTTTATGAAGCGGAGTAGATCGTTTCACCCTTGGAGGAGTGAAGCGATCTACAAACGCTTCTAACACTGGAGAACGGCCCCTAATACTGTAATCTCGTGAGACTTTACGAGATTACAGTACTAGAAATTCACAGATACACACAGATGTCAATTTATTAAGCAGTGATAAATTATCACAGCTCAATACACTGACACGCGGTGTGATTAATGTTAGTGAAATAAAGCGTCCCCCTACATAATATATACATGTATACACACACACAGACATATATCCACTTTCAGACCGGACCATTTTGCTGGTAAATGACCAGAGGTCTTTTTACAATTTGGCACTGCGCTGCTTTAACTGGTAATTGCGCGGTCATGCAATGTTGTACCCAAACAAAATTTGCGTCCTTTTCTTCCCACAAATAGAGCTTTCTTTTGATGGTATTTGATTGCCTCTGCGATTTTTATTTTTTGCGATATAAACGTAAAAAGACCGAAAATTTTGAAAAAATATGATATTTTCTACTTTTTGTTATTAGAAAAATCCAATAAACTCAATTTTAGTCATACATTTAGGCCAAAATGTATTCAGCCACATGTCTTTGGTAAAAAAAAAGTCAATAATTGTATATTTATTGGTTTGCGCAAAAGTTGTCACATCTACAAACTAAGGTACGTTTTCTGGAATTTACGCAGCTTTTAGTTTACGACTGCCTATCTCATTTCTTGAGGTGCTAAAATGGCAGGGCAGTACAAACCCCCCCAAATGACCCCATTTTGGAAAGTAGACACCCTAAGGAAATTGATAAGTGGCATGTTGAGCCCATTGAATATTTTATTTTTTTGCCTCAAGCGATTGAATAATGACAAAAAAAATTTTTTTTTTTTTTTTACACAAAGTTGTCACTAAATGATATATTGCTCACACATGCTATGGGCATATGTGAAATGACACCCCAAAATAAATTCTGCTGCTTCTCCTGAGTACGGGGATACCACATATGTGGGACTTTTTGGGAGCCTAGCCGCGTACGGGGCCCCGAAAACCAAGCACCGCCTTCAGGCTTTCTAAGGGCGTTACAGTTTTGAAGGCCATAAAATGCCAAGATGGCACAAACCCCCCCCAAATGACCCCATTTTGGAAAGTAGACACCCCTAAATTTAGGGGTACACTAGTGAGACTAGGTAATAAATGGCGGGTGCCCTGAAACTATAAAAAAATAACTAACCAACCAGCGTCACCTGATCACTGGTGAAAGGGTTAACTAGGGGGCAATCAGGGGGCTTTATGCGGTAGTATATGGGGGTCCCTGGCGCTATAAAAAGCTGCGGCGAACCTAAATACCTACCTGCCTAACTAGCGTCACCTGTGACACTAATACAGCGATCAGAAAAACGATCGCTTATTAGGCTGGGTTCACACTGGAGCGATGCGGGAACGCCACGAATCCGCGGCGGGTTCCCGCATCGCATGCCTCCCGGCGGCAGTTCACACTGCCCTATGCGAACTGCTGGGAGTGTCAGTGAAATGTTAATGACACCCCCAGATCAGTTCGCATATCGCAGTGCGATCTGCAAACTCGGATCGCATGGTGTGAACACCCATGCGATCCGATTCTGCTGCGGGCCAAAAAAAGGGTCCCGTGCGAATTTGCGGCGGGTGCGATGCGAATTCAGCCATACTATCTGTATGGCTGAACTCGAATCGCACAGAGATCGGATGTGATTTGCACTGCAGTGCGGTGCGAATCACATTCGTTCTCATAAACCGCTGCAATGTGAACCCAGCCTTAGTGACACTGGCGACGGGGGGTGATCACAGGGTTAAACCTTTATTGGGGGGGTTAGGGGGGTACATTAGAACTAAAGGGGGCTAACCCTAACTGCCCTAACAGTTATTACAGTCACAAATGACACCAATGCAAAAAAAAAAAAAATGACATTGGTGTCACTGTGACTGGGGGGCAGGGGTAATTGGGGGGGTGATCGGGGGGGTGTGAGTGTGCCTGGCATGTTCTACTGTGTAGTGTCGTGTTGGTGCAACTCACCGATCCTCTTTCCTCGGTGTCGGAACGAAAAATACAGACACGGAGGAGAGATTACATCACTTCCTCTCCTGTGTTTACATTACAGGAGAGGAAGTGATGTCACGGAGCATTTTCATTCGTCGGGAGCGATCGCGAGGGGGTGGCCATGAATGAATGGCCGTCCCCTCGTCCGGGATCGCTCCCGAACGAATACCGACCGCCGCAGGCACCGGGCGGGGGCCCGATCGGGCCCCCGACCAGGCAAGGACGTACATGTAAGCCCTTATGCCTGCCCGTGCCATTCTGTCGACGTACATCGTTGTGCGGCGGTCGGGAAGTGGAGAGATATAGATATAGATATAGATATACACACACACACACACACACACACACACACACACACACACACACACACATACATACATATGACAGGGGGACATGGTTACAGTGTTGGGGGGTCTGAAGGAGGCATAAGGAAGTTAATTATCTTCCTCTTTCCTCCTCAGATCCCCCCACATTCTCTCTTCACTCCCCGGTTCTCCACCTCTGAGTTGGTGAATCGGGGAATGTGAATTCTGACACAGATCACCAGTGAAGCGCTGAGATCGCAGCTTCATAAAGTGACCGTTACTGTGTCAGTCTATGAGGATTCTCAGTGTGTGGAGATAATTGGCGGGAGAACAAGTTCAAACACTTCTCCCCTGATTATCTCTGGTTTATATACTGTTTATGGGCTGTGATCAGCGGCGATCCTCTGGATCTCCACTGATCACTCCTTCATAAAACGGACACCTAACAGTAGAATCATAATAACACACTAATAGCACTGAACAGAGCCCTGTTCTATCTCCCTCCATGCCAATATCACGCTGCAAATGGCTGTTATGAGGAGAATATTTTTATAGTGTGGGACTAAGAGCAATGAGACATGATTGGGCACAGTCATCATTTCTTTCTACAGTCATTGCTTTGACAGTGCTCTGTGCCCTGATTGGCTGAAGCAATAAAAGCTTTGCCCAATCAGGGCTTCCAATGCATTGTGCGGCAGCTCAGTGCATTGTGGTCATTCCACGGGCTGAACAAATGGTCGAATGCCATGATCATTTGGGTGTTACGAACGGGGTGAACAGCCAATGTTTGGCCCAAACTCATGCACGGGCTGAACCATTCGCCCAACTCTAATATCAAGTTATGATGGAGGCTGAAAGAGACAGTTTGCCCATTCTGCAAAGGGCATTCTGGCATGTATTATACACATGAATGTCAGCAACATGATATGTAGGTATGTAGCTGCGTGCCGCCCCTGGTAGCCCTGCCACCCTAGATCAAGGCTTATAATCGTTATGCAGAAATCTGGCCTTAAAAATAGAGAACATCTACTAAAAGAACAGTTTTCAGCCTATGTTGTGTTTACTTCAAAAGACCCAGACAGGTCCAGGTGCATTTAAAAAAAAAAAAAACACGAATGTCTCTTGAACCTGACTAGATTTGTTAGAAATAAGATTGGGAGGAATATACACCTCCTCTTGGAATTTTAAGTGGAGATGTGCAAATCATAACTGGCTCCATTGGCTTACAGCCATGATTTGCAAGTTTCTGATTTCTACTATAAAGATAAATCTCTTGACATATACAAGCAAGTGCAGGCATAAACTGTATAACATGCTTTAAGAATGGCATCATCTGTCATTTATTGCAGTGGAGTGTTTTTTTTTTTTTTTGTTTTACTGGCACAGCATTATATTTTTGTTTGAAAAAAAAAAAAATAGCAGTTGCGTATTTGTCTCGAGCTATACCTGCTAAATCATGCATGACCCACTAAATTATTTTCAGCGTCGTTGCGGAAATTATTGCTGATCTCATGACACAGATTGTATTATTCCGCTGCTGATGGCCTGAGACTAATAACATTTTAACTAACCAACCTTTTAGTGCTACCTATACTATAATTAAGCAAGTGAGCTTGTAGTCCTGCCAGCCTGCTTCATATGGAGCATAGTGAACAATAAGCATTGGTATTGGAGCATTGTGCAACCATGGCTAAAATCCTCTCTTTTTTACCTCTAGCATTGAGTTTAGGTAACCAATTTAAAATTGAGCTCTGGGATAAGCAAATAAAAGAGGCGTGTTTATTCCTAAACTGGGTACACACAGTTTGAAATTTAATTTTGATCTGCGTGTGCCCCTCCCAGTTTGACAGAAGCTGATCTTTAGATTGGTAGATTGACTTAAAATGTTACTAAACCCAGTAATATGAAAATAGTTAATCTACCCACCCACAGTGCCCACAGCTTATAAATCTTCTTTTTACATTAACCAGTTCCCGACCGGTGCATGCCGCTGTACGTCGGCAGAATAGCACGGCTGGGCAACTGGCCGTGAGTCGGGTTGCGGGTCCCGCGGACTCGATCGCCGTGGGGATACTTACGATCGCATCATGGATAGGAAGAACGGGGAGATGCTAATGTAAACAAGCATCTCCCCGTTCTGCCTAGTGACAATGTCACTGATCTTTGCTCCCTGTGATCTGTGATGTGTCACATGTAGCCACGCCCCCACAGTTAGAAACACTCCCCAGGACACACTTAACCCTTACACTGCCCCCTAGTGGTTAACTCCTTCACTGCCAGTGCCATTCACACAGGATTCCGTGCATTTGTATAGCACTGATTGCTGTATAAATGACAATGGTCCCAAAAATGTGTCAAAAATATCCGATGTGTCCACCATAATGTCACAGTCATGATAAAAATCGCTGATCGCCACCATTACTAGTAAAAAAAAAACAAAAAAAAAAATTATTAATAAAAATGCCATAAAACTATCCCCCATTTTGTAAACGCTATAACTTTTGCGCAAACCAATCAATAAACACTTATTGCGATTTTTTTTTTTTTACCAAAAATATGTAGAAGAATATGTATCGTCCTAAATTGAGGAAAAAAATATTTTTTATATATTTTTGGGGGATATTATAGCAAAATGTAAAAAATAATGCAATTTTTTCAAAATTGGCGGTATTTTTTTTGTTTATGGCCCAAAAAATAAAAACCGTAGGGGCGATCAAATACCAGCAAAATAAAGCTCTATTTGTGCAGAAAAAAGGACGTCAATTGTGTTTGAGAGCCACGTCGCATGACCGCGCAATTGTCAGTTAACCACTTGGGACCCGCGCTATTGCAAAATGACGGCAATAGTGCGGACCCACATTTTCGGGACTACGTCTATTGACGTAGTCCCGGTTACGAGCGGCCTGCGCGCCCCCTGAGGGGCGCGCGCGGCGCGCTCTGTGATCGGCGAGTCCGTGAGACTCGCCTGATCACCGATCCGTGTAAGGGGTCGATCCCGACCCCTTATCACGTGATCAGCTGTCAGCCAATGACAGCTGATCATGTGATAAAACGGAGCCGGTAATCGGCTAGTATTCCTCCTCGCGCTGTCAGCGCGAGGAGAAAAAAAAAAAGCCGATCGCCGGCGGCCGTGTTCGGGACATCAGTCCCGATCACGGCCAGCAATTTAAAAGGACACCTGCCCCCTGCCAGTGCCCACCTGCCACCCGCAGTGCCATCCTGAATAAAGTAAGTGCCCCCCTGTCAGTGCCACCCAGCAGTGCCCATAGTGCCCACAGTGCCACCCAGCAGTGCCCACAGTGCCACCCAGCAGTGCCCACAGTGCCACCCACAGTGCCACCCAGCAGTGCCACCCACAGTGCCACCCAAAATCTGCCTCAGGTGCTGCACCCCAGTGCCGCCCATCAGTGCCCAGCAGTGCCGCCCATCAGTGCCCAGCAGTGCCGCCCATTAGTGCCCAGCAGTGCCACCTATCAGAGCCACCTATCAGTGCCACCTATCAGTGCCCATCAGTCCCATCTATCTGTGGTACCTATCAGTGCCCATCCGTGCCACCCATCCGTGCCACTTATCCGTGCCACCCATCCGTGCCATCTTATCTGTGCCCATCTTTGCCCATCAGTGCCGCCTTATCTGTGCCCATCGGTGCCGCCTTATCTGTGCCTATTAGTGCCGCCTTAACTATGCCTATCAGTGCCCACCAGTGCAGCCTATCAGTGCCCACCAATGCAGCCCATCAGTGCCCACCAATGCAGCCCATCAGTGCCCACCAATGCAGCCCATCAGTGCCCACCAATGCAGCCTATCAGTGCCGCCTAATCAGCGCACTTCAATGAAGGAGAAAAATGACCCGTTTGCAAAATTTTATAACAAACTATTAAAACATGATTTTTTTTTTTTTTTTTTTTGCATCTTTTTTTGTTTGTTTAGCAAAAAATAAAACTCCGAGCTGTAACTAAATACCACCAAAAGAAAGCTCTATTTGTAGGAAAAAAATGATAAAAATTTCATTTGGGTACAGTGTTGTATGCCCGCGCAATTGTCACTCAAAGTGCATCAGCGCTGAAAGCTGAAAATTGGTCTGGGACTGAGGGGGGTTTAAGTGCCCAGTAAGCAAGTGGTTAAATAAACACAGTGCCGAAGCGCAAAAAGTGCTCTGATCAGGAAGGGGGTAAAATCTTCCGGCGCTGAAGCGGTTGAAATACTGTCACTATATACCTTTTTGGCTGATCTGTATACCACCGTCATATGATAACCTGTAGAGTTTGCCCAGAGCTGTGTGTTCAGGTAGGAGGAGATTTCCACTATTGCCTCTATACATGCCCACATGTGTTAGGTCAACATCATGTGGCCTGGCTAGCTCTGAGAACAAGGAAAGGTTCTCTCCAGCAATAGAGACTAAACTGGGCATGTGCAGGAGTTCTACCCTCACTGTATTTTCTGTCCTTACCAAGAGAGACAGTGCAGGAGGGAAGGATCTGTCCATACAGAATCAAAGAGCCTTTTTACACAATAGAGAAGGAAGGATTAACCCCTAAAAGAGGAAGTAAACCCTCTCTTTAAAAATAGCATAATAGCACATTATGAATTACTTACCTGAGATCGAAGCCTCCTAAGCGACCCTCGTTCACCTCCTCCATCGCTGACATGTTGACTTGGCGTGTCTTCCGGGTATCGCTGCTCTGGCACTGTGACTAGCTGGAGCAGCAATGACGTCACTCCCGCGCATGCGCACTGGTGACATCGCTAATGGCATGATCACCATTAGAAATGGCACACTCAGCGCACCTGCGTCCGATGTCTACAGTGCTGCTTTTTCTGCAAAAATCTCAAAGTCTCCTTTTGGGTTTGGGAGATATTTCTTGCACCTACAGGTAAGCCTTAATCTAGGCTTACCTGTAGGTTAAAGTGGCTGTAATTGGTTTACAACCACTTTAAGTTCCACAGTAAGTATATAACAAGCATGCTATTCTGCATATACAGACATATTTTACTGTTGTGGGTTTAGTAACCGTTTAAGTCAAATTAGACTGTTGAAAAACTTTCATTCAAACAGGAACTGAAGCCAATTGTCTGCAGCACAGTTCAGTCTATTCTTACATAGGAGCGCCCCAGTGAAAATAAAATAGCACAATGGGGAGTATTCCCCCATCCACCTTGCTTGTGTGTCTGGGAGAATACGTTTTTTTTTTTTTAAAGTTCAGTACACTGAGTGAACTAAAAAAAAAAAAAGGAAGCATGTATACCCAGCTTTACATGAATCTTGATGTGCTCTGGCCCTTCTGAAGTTTTTTGCAGGTAGCCTGTAGTGGATGGAGTCTACCGAGCCCCTCCCACAGCTCCACTTGCACAGATTATATAAAGCACAGTGATGATGTCACTGCTAATTTTACAAGATAATATCAGGGTACGCAAAGGCATTTGATGCACTCAAAGTGATATTTTTTTGTCGCAAGAGTTCAGCTTTAATGTATTCCTTTTTTGCACTTGAATGGTGAGATTATACACTGATCAGCCATAACATTATGAACACTGAGAGGTAAAGTGAATAGCATTGATTATTTTGTTACAATAAATCAGTGAATATAAACAAACAATCAGCGCAAACAATTCTAAAGAAAAATAAAATAAATAAGATGAATAAACAAACTCTCTGCTGACCCACCAACTACTGTTAGTAATTACACAGCACTAAAAAGTATATAAAATATAAATCAGTGTAGCGCAGCAAATAAATAATGATTACCAACACACCAGAACTAAATCTGACATATTAACAACAATCATCAGTGTGGGCTCAGTATAACGCAACAAAATCAATTAGTAATGTGATTATAGACACACCAAAAAAAAGTGTGTGTGTGTGTGTGTGTTACTATAAAGTCGACATTAAGGTGTCCGTTTATGAAGCAATGATCAGTGGAGATCCAGAGGATCGCCGCTGATCACAGCCCATAAACAGTATATAAACCAGAGATAATCGGGGGGAGATGTGTTTGAACTTGTTCTCCCGCCGATTATCTCCGCACATGGAGAATCCTCATAGACTGACACAGTAACGGTCACTATATGAAGCTGTGATCTCAGCGCTTCACTTGTGATCTGTGTCAGAATTCACACGCCCCGATTCACCAACTCAGAGGTGGAGAACCGGGGTAGTGAAGAGGGAATCGGGGGGATCTGAGGAGGAAAGAGGAAGATAATTAACTTCCTTATGCCTCGTTCAGACCCCCCAACACTGTAACCATGTCCCCCTGTCATATGTATGTGTATACATATATATACATATATATATATATATATAATGTGTATATGTATATATATATATATAATGTGTGTGTATATACATGTATATATAATGTCTGTGTGTGTATACATGTATATATTATGTAGGGGGACGCTTTATTTCACTAACATTAATCACACCGCGTGTCAGTGTATTGAGCTGTGATAATTTATCACTGCTTAATATATTGACATCTCTGTGTATGAGTGAATTTCTAGTACTGTAATCTCGTAAAGTCTCACGAGATTCCAGTATTAGGGGCCGTTCTCCAGTGTTAGAAGCGTTTGTAGATCGCTTCACTCCTCCAAGTGTGAAGCGATCTACTCCGCTTCATATAGTGGCACACAGAGGAGAAAGATCTCCTATGTGAATGCCGGAGAATGAAGCAGTGAATAGATTTCACTGCTTCATAAAAGGACACCTAAGTGATCCTCCACCAGGTGAAGTGCTTGCTCACCTCCGTATAAATGAAAGAAAGCTTTATCTCTCCTCTTAGCTTGGATGGTTCAGCACTGCATATGTTCAGAGATCTCACGAGCACTTATACCCAGCTTCTGCACTGTTTAGGATGAGATCAAGATCCTTAAAGTATTGTCCCAGTACTGTTGCTTAATCTTCAAAAGTACCTGCAGCAGCCTTCTGAACTTTCCTGCCTCAGACAAATGCAGGGCTGTTATGAAAGGCAAAGCTGCCTATGACACGTGGGTGGGATATATTGAGCATGAGAACATGTGAACATGTGATCCCTGCAGTTGCAAGACACAAAAATGGGCAAGTGTAGGATTAAAGCGACTTTAACAACGGTCAAATTGTAATGGCTAGACAACTGCATCGGAACAACTCCAAAACTGCAGCTCCTGCAAGATATCCCCAGTTGTTTAGTGGTCAGAACCTACCAAACGTGGTCCCCCAGAGTCATGGGCGGCCAATGTTCATTGATGTGCATGGGGTGTGAAGGTTGGCTCGTGTTATATATATTTTTATTTATTTAAAGTTTTTTTTTTTTTTTTTTGGTCATTTATATCTAGATATATTTTATGGTGTCTTGAATTATAATGGTACTATTACTTTTATTTTTCTTGATTTATATTGCCATGTTAGGTTATACTGTATCTGGTGGATATCTTTCTTGTGGTTGAGAGCACATATATAATCTTATCAATAATAATGAATGTTTGTATATATTGATTATATAATATGAGCAGGCTGATATACTTTGGCCCTAGTTGTAGCTCTCCCGATATCCTCTAGAGGGAGTTTTATTATTTGCATAACATATAATTCAATTTTAACCACTTGCTTACTGGGCACTTAAACCCCCCTCATGCCCAGACCAATTTTCAGCTTTCAGCGCTGATGCACTTTGAATGACAATTGCGCGGGCATACAACACTGTACCCAAATGAAATTTGTATCATTTTTTTTCCCCACAAATAGAGCTTTCTTTTGGTGGTATTTAATTACAGCTGGGAGTTTTATTTTTTGCTAAACAAACAAAAAAAGATGCAAAAAAAAATAAAATAAAAAAAATCAGCGGCACTGATAGGCTGCACTGATAGGCATAGTTAAGGCGGCACCAATGGGCACAGATAAGGCGGCACTGATGGGCACAGATAAGATGGCACGGATGGGTGGCACTAAGGGGCACTGATAGGCACTGATAGGTGGCACTGATAGGTGGCTCTGATAGGTGGCACTGGTAGATGACACTGATGGGCACAGATATGTGGCACTGGGGTGCAGCATCTTTGTTGAGGCAGATTGTGGGCACTGCTGGGTGGCACTGTGGGCACTGCTGGGTGGCACTGCTGGGTGGCACTGTGGGCACTGCTGGGTGGCACTATGGGCACTGCTGGGTGGCACTGACAGGGGGACACACATTTTTTATTGATGTGGCACTGGCAGGTGGGCACTGGCAGGGCTGGGCGTGATCGGGACTGATGTCCCGATCACGGCCGCCGGTGATCGGCTCTTTTTTTTTCTCCTCGCGCTGTCATCGCAAGGAGGAATAATAGCCGATTACCGGCTCTGTTGTATCACATGATCAACTGTCATTGGCTGACAGCTGATCACATGATAAGGGGTCGGGATCGACCCCTTGCTCGGATCAGTGATCAGGCGAGTCTCACAGACTCGCCGATCACAGAGCTCCGCGCGCCCCTCAGGGGGCGCGCAGGCTGCTCGTGCACGGGACGACGTCAATAGACGTCGTCCCGGCAAAGGAGATCCGCGCTGTAGCCGTCATTCGGCTATAGCGCGGGTCTCAAGTGGTTAATCATGATAGTTGTATTCAATGCCTTGTATGTTTGTTTTACACCAACACCATTTGTTTTTAAATTATTATAATAAAGCTTATGACGTAGCGCTGAATGGAGGGATGATTATCCACCCTATCGTTGCGGAGGGTTGTGTAAGCTTACACGCTCGCTGAAATATAAATTGAAAGCATCACAGGTCTCCCAGCAAAACTTTGAGAAAGTCACGTGACGGTGATGATACGCGTGACGGAGAGGAACCTGTCATACTACACGATAGAGCTTTGCAGCGCAGGTGCTGCAGACTCAAGTGGTGTGATCCGATCTGACCATTCGTTCTGTGAGAAGCGCTCTGTATATTTCAAATACATGTGAGTGTTTTTTTTTTGCTGATCCTTCTTGTCAGTATGAGAAACATTGCGCAATGATCTTTCTCCTTTGTTTTTTTTATGTGTCCTGGAGCGGAGGAAGCCGGATTATCTCTTTGATTCACTATCCATCTGGAATTTAGGATAAGTTTTAAGACAAGTTTTTGGCATATCCCTATTACAGTGAAGTACTCCATGCGCCCATGATTGGTTACCCTTTTTCTTATTGTGGAGTCTATTGAATAAGTACCTTTTAATCCATCTGCACACATTCACTTAGCCCAGGGGCTTTGGTTTGTTTTGTTTGCATCAAGTCTGATTTAAATTTATTAATTTATGCAGCCCAGTGGCTTGGTCTACCTACACTTTTTCTAATTTATTAAATTAACGTATTAATATTTCATTTAGCCCAGGGGCTTTGTTTTTTTCATGTTTAATTTTTTGCACTGAGGTAAATTTAAATTTTATTAATTTATCTCAGCCCAGTGGCTTGGTCTATCTGCACTTTATCTAATTTATTCTTTACACTTTGAGATGTTTTAACTTATGAATTGTGTTAATTTATGAATGGTCCTATTTTTGGATATTTATTCCTAATATATATAATTTTTAGGGTGTTGATAAATGAATTATCTTCTTTAATATACACTTAGTGCGCTATATATATATATATATATATATATATATATATATATATATATATATATATATATAATATATATATAGCGCACTAAGTGTATATTAAAGAAGATAATTCATTTATCAACACCCTAAAAATGAGATATATATAGATATATATATATATATATATATTATAAAATCTCATACCTTTTTGGCTGTGCAGGCAGGGTTTTTTTGAAGATGGCGCAACACTATTCACTTTTAATATCCTAATTTTTTTTTTTTGGAGTGTTTGCAGCTGCTTTCTATATAGGTATTATTTTCATTTATCATCCACATCTGCGCTTGAGTTTTTTTTGTTTTTGTTTTAGTGTGGAGAATGAGACACATAAGGGTTAATAAGTGAAGGAAGTTTGGGTATGGAAAGGGGAGGGGGATAGTGAACTTTGTAGGATGGGAGTGGTTTTATTTAAGAGGAAGGAGAAGCCCAGGGAGCAGTCGGAGAAGGAAGTTACAGGAGGCAGTTTTGTATCACTGCTCCTCCAAATCAGACTGAATGGCAGACATAGATACCCTGTTGGTGAGATTGGGGGACTGACTGGCTAGCCAAGTAAGTGGGGACCTTAGTGGAAGAAGAGGCATGTGGATTTGGAATGGTGGTGGAGACCCCTTGTTTTTTGCCTGGGCCGCCTTCGCGGCCTGTAAGGCAAACGAGGGGCCCTCAGGAGGAATGCTCACTACCGCCAGCAAAACGACCGGTCTCTGCAGGGCCGGGGCAGTCAGCAAGCCGTGGGTCTGTAGTGTGGGTGGGGCCACGGCCGCGATGGTTTCCCTGCCAATGCACATCGGGCAGCAGAGTGAGATCCCGCAGGGGGGGGTTAGTGGGGGAGAGCTGGGCACAGTGCACATGTCAGGGGGTGGGCGGGGCCCCAGAGGAGGAAGGACAAGGAGCCAGGATGGCGGAGGGGGTCTGCAGCATGTGGGCTCAGCAAGGTCCAGGGCGACTCCAAGCGGTGGTTCAGCGAGGGGATACACTGCTGGAGGGAGTCTCCAAAAAGGGGTATGTGTTTTCTTTCTCTCTCTCGCTTGCCTTATTTCTCAATGTTGCATTGCAGTCCCCCTTGCACCTTTTGGTTCTTCCGCCAGCATGGGCTGAACACCGCAATACCAGGTAAGGGCCAATTTTGGGTAAGTAAGAAGATGCAGGAAAAATAGTGCGTTTTGCCCTGGCGAGCATGTCTTCCTATCTATTGCAGTCCCGGCCGCTCACACTCCCACTCTAGGAGGTCGAGAGGCCCCCTGGAACATCAGGATTTTTCCAGGGCAGAAAGTGGCTCCTCCAGTCCTGGCAGACACCAGTACAAAGGGTGCAAATGTATGCTTAAGAGAATGCACACAGCTTCTCTTCTGAGGACTCAGCGCCCAAGGCAAATGTTGGTCATATGGAGAGGTCCCTATGCCTGGAAAGCCACTTTGGAGCAACTTCTTCAGGCAGCTTGCCAGAGACCAGGAGTATGAGACTCAGCAGGTGTCAACCTTGCTCAAGAAAGTAGTCCCCAACTCCCTGGCAGAATTGTCCAGTCGTCTTGGGCAACCAGGGACAGAAGCAGATGAACAATGTGGGCCCTGCACCAAGTCTAAACCAAGCCATTCAACCCTCTCTAACTAGAGGGGTACCAGGCACTTCAGAGGTCACTCCAGCCCAGCAGATTAGGCAGGCTGATTCCTCAGACCCAGTATTACAGCCACCCTTCCAGGCAGAGGGAGAAGATATTGCCTCCTCCTTGGCAGAGGATACTGAAAGTTCAGGCTTTGATTTTGCACTAATACCACCATTCTTTAAGGCAGTAAAAGCTGCACTAGAATGGAAAGATCCGGAAACCTCCTCCAAAGAAGGAGAAAACCTATTATCACACACCATACAATCTGATTTTAAATTGTGTGGCAATCTCTGCACAACACGCATTAGGTGCCCTTATCCTTTCAGGGCACTCCAAATGTGATGCGATTCTGTTCTGATTGTCACATGGGAGAACGCGCCTTTAAAAACATTATGTGAAGCTGTTCGCCCCTAAATAGGAGCAGGGGCTTCTTTTGGCACATGTAGGGCAGCCAAGTGACTGGCCCGCCCCCATGCGAGTTGCAACATTGTGTACAAATCGCTCTTTGAAAATCACATTGGTAGGAACACTTGTCCCCTCTACATGATAATATCAAATGGCTCTAAAAAGATGCCTAAGCACAGATTGCTTTTCAGTGCAATAGCAAAGCCTGCTGCAAGTGTGAACAAGACTTTGGGTTCCATAGGAGGAAGTATTTCCCTCTCCTCTTATAACAGAAATAAGGGGCCTGTTTCAGGAGGAATGGGAAAATGGGGAGAGAAAATCCTGTAACCCATTGATTGAGGAGAACTTGTATCCACTGAGGAGAATGCGACTCCTTTATCTAACCCACCAACGGTGGATGCGGTAGTCAGCAGGCTGGCCAAGAATGTGACACTTCTGATGGAAGACTCTTCCTCCTTTCATAATATCTTTGACGCATTGACGTGGACTTAAAGTTTTACCCCGTGGCAGGTGGTGCTTGTAAACCCGCTGTTGCTTTAACATCCATAGCAAGTGCTATGTGAGTGTGGGCGCAGAACTTGGAGTATGCAATTAAAAGCCAGCTACCAAAAGAAGAAAATCATCAAGGCTCTTGTGGAGATAAAACGCTTGGTGGACTTTGCAGGTGAGGCAGCTATAGACATCATTCAATGACCATGAGTCATGCTCAGCTCAGTCACAGTCAAAAGAGTGCTGTGGCTAAAACCTTGGGCGGCTGACCCATCCTCAAAGCAGAATTGCTGTAAACTTCCTTTTGATGGGAAGGCGCTGTTTGGCCAAACATCTGGAGACTGCCATCTCCAGGGTTACAGGAGGAAATTCAGGTCTTCTGCCCTAAGATTGAAGGACCAGACGCCAGAGGGGGCAACCATCCAGAGGAGGCCAAACAGGAACTGGGATTTCGGAGGCTTTCCAAGGACTTCAAAAGACATTAGAGGGGTACACAGTCAACCTTTGTAAGATCGGAGAGAGTTAAGACCCCTGTGGCTCCCTCAGATGCCCAGAAGCCCTTTTTAATGCCAGGCCCGCCCAGGAGGCAGTTGGAGCCAGGTGTCTCAAAGTTATCCAGTTCCAGCAAGACCACTGCCAAAAAATGGTGGATTCAGTCCACAGTGGCGCAAGGCCATTATTGGCTGTTCAAACGGCAGCCTCCAGAACTACCTCAGGCTGAATCAATTAATCCGGATGGAGTCTCTCCATACCATAAAGTTATTCAACCAGGAGACTGGAGGATTTCAGTGGAATTGCAATATACCTACCAGCTTGTCCCAATCCTTCAGTCATACCAGCAGTTCCTCAGATTTGCCTTGAGGGACAGGCATTACCAGAGCCAGCTGGAGCCTACGCAGAATATGGTCTACCTAGGAGCCTAGTTCGTCTAGCCCAGCCAATCAGGATCACCAGGCGGAGGCGCCAGAGTCTCTGGTGGTAGACGGAAACAATGATAAACGACATAATCTATTAGGGCAGCAGCCATGGATCATTGTTACCACAAATGCCAGTGCGGCAGGGTAGGGGCCACCTGCAAACAACTCAAGATTCAGAGCAGAGGGGAATTTCCCACTCAGGGCCTAGTTTCCAATATTCTGGAACTTCAAGCAACATTCAAGCAGGGATGAATGCTGGCTGGCTGGGGCAGATGCTCCTCATATAACATGGATAATTACAGAATCCACCTGATCAATTCAGGCCTTAACCATTGGAGGTATTAAAATAATATTCCTCATTGACTCAAACATAAGTAAAGTCTGCAGAAATAAAAATGTCTCTCTGCAAGAATTTTCATTATATAGATTCAATATATTTAATGACGGCTACAGCGCGGATCTCCTTTTCCTCCTTTCCTGCCTCCTGAGGGGCGCGCGCGGTGCACTCTGTGATTGGCGAGTCTATGAGACTCGCCTGATCACCGATCAGAGCAAGGGGTCGATCCCGACCCCTTATCACGTGATCAGGTGTTAGCCAATGACAGCTGATCATGTGATATAACGGAGCCGGTAATCGGCTATTATTCCTCCTCGCGATGACAGCGTGAGGAGAAAAAAAAAAGCCGATCACCGGCGGCCGTGATCGGGACATCAGTCCCGATCATGGCCAGCCCTGCCAGTGCCCACCTGCCCCCTGCCAGTGCCCACCTGCCCCCTCATCAATAAAGATGATAAAATAAGTGCCCCCCAGCAGTGCCCACAGTGCCACCCAGCAGTGCCACCCAGCAGTGCCCACAGTGCCACCCAGCAGTGCCCACAATCTGCCTCAACAAAGGTGCTGCACCCCAGTGCCACATATCCGTGCCCATCAGTGTCATCTACCAGTGCCCAGCAGTGCCGCCCATCAGTGCCCAGCAGTGCCACCTATCAGTGCCCATTAGTGCCACCCATCTCTGCCACCCATCCGTGCCATCTTATCTGTGCCCATCTTTGCCCATCAGTGCCGCCTTATCTTTGCCCATCGGTGCCGCCTTATCTGTGCCTATTAGTGCCACCTTAACTATGCCTATCAGTGCCGCCTCATCAGCGCACTTCAATGAAGGAGAAAAACGACCTGTTTGCTAAATTTTATAACAAACTATTAAACATGATTTTTTTTTTTTTGCATCTTTTTTTGTTTGTTTAGCAAAAAATAAAACTCCCAGCTGTAATTAAATACCACCAAAAGAAAGCTCTATTTGTGGGGAAAAAATGATAAAAATTTCATTTGGGTACAGTGTTGTATGCCCGCGCAATTGTCATTCAAAGTGCATCAGCGCTGAAAGCTTAAAATTGGTCTGGGACTGAGGGGGGTTTAAGTGCCCAGTAAGCAAGTGGTTAACTAAACATGTTTTTCCCAAATCCAGTATTACAGCAGGTTTTCAACAAAACTTAAACACCTTTTAGTTACTTCTATCCCAGGACCCAAGGGTCTCCGAACAGAACATTCTACTCAAACACATATTCTGACTCAGAAGTAAGCCTCCCAACTTTGCAAATATATCTGATCATCAACAGCAAAATAAACATTGATGGATACACAACATTACATCATTTAACACTTCATGATTGACACTCTGGGAATTCAAAAGGTAAATATATCCAGAATAGTCACTCTGAGGCCGCGTACACACGCGCGGACTGTTCGCCCAACCTTGTTCGTCAAACAGTTTCGGCAAACAGTCCGCTCAAAATTAGCATGGACGGACATGGCCACACACGACGAACGAACAGTTTGCTGAAACCGTGCGCGATGACGTGAACGGCACGTACGACGGGACGAAAAATACGACGTCCTATACACTGCATTATAACTTTCGGCGTGTAAATCCTTTCTGAGCATGCGCGGAACTTAGTTTGACGAACAAGCCTACACACGGGCGGACTGTTCGCTGAAACAAGGTTTCAGCGGACAGTTTTTCGGAAATTCCGTAAAACCTTGTTCGTCAAACTGTCCGCTGAAACTGTCCGCTGAAAGCCCACACACGAGCGGACTGTCTGCCCAAACACTGTTCAGCGGACAAAGTTGGGCGAACAGTCCGCCCGTGTGTACGCGGCCTGACTGTTATTCAAACAAACTTCCCTCTCAATATTTTAGTATCTCATAAGGCCCGTACACACGGTCGGACTTTTTGACAACAAACATGCAAATTAGCTGTTTTGGAGCAACATCCGACTGTGTGTACGCTCCATCGGACAAACTTTTTCTGTTTTTATCGGACTTTTGTTGGCTGTGCGAACGGACAAACATTCTGGCAACAAAAGTCCGCTGGAGCAAAGTCCGACCGTGTGTACGCAAAAGCATCGGACTTTTGTACAAGGTACAAACACGCATGCTCAGAACCAATGCAAAAGATCAGACTACAATACAGAAGTTCATCAAAGGTGGCGCTGGAGTCATTGAACGTCCTCTTTTGAAGCAGCTTCAGTACGTTGTGACGTCATTACGTTCGTGTTTGTTGTCAAAAAGTCCGACCGTGTGTATGCAATACAAACTTGTGGACCACGCCCTTTGTACAAAAGTCCATGGAAAAGTTTGTACAAAGTCCGACCGTGTGTATGAGGCTATAGACCCAATACATGCAGCAATTTATTTTGGTCCTGGTTACTTAATTTCAGTAGCTCTTCAAACATTTATAGGTTCACCCTTTTTTTTTTTTTTTTTTTTTTACCAAAATACCATTATCAATTCTAATTTAACCCCAAACTTTTAGGGAAATATACATTATCAGGAACATGGGCCTAATAACCTCTACGCCCAAAACAAGAAAACACAACATGAGACAACTCTTTGTGTACATTTTAAACAAACACTTTAAGATAATAATACCCTGTGTATTTATTAAACACAATACAACCACTTTCTCATTCCACATTCATTTGGCCATTCCGTTCATTCTTCATTTAGAACTGCTTTCCATATTTTTCCCTCAAGCACCCTTTGAACCCCTTTTTCCATAATTTTTAAATCCTTATATCACCCGAAGTATATATTTTCCTTGGTGCATAAGATTACACAACACAGTTACTTCTCTTTTTCTTTACTAATACTAACCACAATTCCTCTGGCGTAGCGCCCGGAATACACAACTTATTCTTTCCTTAGCATAGATATATATTTCTTAATTATAATATTGTTAAACTTGTATTTAACCAAAAAAAAGATAAAATCAAACATTTTAGAATCCCCAATCATTGTTAATACAGCTCAAACACAATTAAAACATTTTGCACAAATATAGCACATGTGCTGATATTGAAAAAAAAAAAAACTTTTAACTTCAATAATGAAAGGATAGGCAACTACAACTAAAACCGTCCATAACCACTTAGGCTGACAATTGGTCCGGGGCTTAAGGACCAGAGGTCTTTTTACAATTTCGCACTGCACTGCTTTAACTGGTAATTGCGCGGTCATGCAATGTTGTACCCAAATTAAATTTGCGTCCTTTTCTTACCACAAATAGAGCTTTCTTTTGATGGTATTTGATTGCCTCTGCGATTTTTATTTTTTACGATATAAATGGAAAAAGACCGAAAATTTTGAAAAAAAAAATATATTTTCTACTTTTTGTTATAAGAAAAATCGTATAAACTCAATTTTAGTCATACATTTAGGCCAAAATGTATTCATCCACATGTCTTTAGTAAAAAAAAATGTCAATAAGCGTATATTTATTGGTTTACGCAAAAGTTATAGCGTCTACAAACTAGAGTACATTTTCTGGAATTTACACAGCTTTTAATTTATGACTGCCTATCTAATTTCTTGAGGTGCTAAAATGGCAGGGCAGTACAAAATCCCCCCAAATGACCCCGTTTTGGAAAGTAGACACCCCAAGGAAATTGCTGAGAGGCATGTTGAGCCCATTGAATATTTTTTATTTTTTTTGTCCCAAGTGATTGAATAATGACAAAAAAAAAAAATGTTTACAAAAAGTTGTCACTAAATGATATATCTCTCACACATTCCATAGTTATATGTGGAATTGCACCCCAAAATATATTCTGCTGCTTCTCCTGAGTATGGGAATACCACATATGTGGGACTTTTTGGGAGCCTAGCCGCGTACGGGACCCAAAAACCAATAACCGCCTTCAGAATTTCTAAGGGTGAAAATTTTTGATTTCACTCATCACTACCTATCACAGTTTCAAGGGCCATAAAATGCCAAAATAGCACAAACCCCCCCCCCCCAAATGACCCCATTTTGGAAAGTAGACACCCCAAGCTATTTACTGAGTTATCTGTTGAGTCCATGGAATATTTTATATTTTGCCACAAGTTGTGGGAATATTACAAACTTTTTATTTTTTTGCACAAAGTTGTCACTAAATGATATATTGCTCACACATGCTATGGGCATATGTGAAATTATACCCCAAAATACATTCTGCTGCTTCTCCTGAGTACGGGGATACCACATGTGGGGGACTTTTTGGGAGCCTAGCAGCGTATGGGACCCCGAAAACCAAGCACCGCCTTCAGGATTTCTAAGGGCATTCATTTTTTATTTCACTGAGCCTGAATCTGACAGATGAGTGACTTCCTCTTCACTATCTGTCATGCTCAGAAATGTGTAGGCCTCTTCACTAGTGTACCTTCGCTTTGCCATTTTGGGCTCTAAATTTAGTGGTACACTAGTGAGATTCACAGGTAAAAAAGCACCTAGGCTGTCAGCCACTGTATAAAACGCTACCAAAAAACTGTTAGCGATCGCAGGGATCAGGCCTGACTCTGCGAATGCTGCAGTTACGTGTTTAGTGTTTTGTAAGTGACAGTGATCGATCAATACTGCACTTGGGGGGGCTGGGCGGAGGGGCAAAACGCAGGTGCTAGCAGGTATCTGGACTGATCCCGCTAAAAATGTGTTTTTTGGAACCCTAAACTGCTGGGGACACTAGTATCGATCTGATCAGATCAGATATTGGCATGTTCAGATACTATACCACTACGGGAGGTGTATGATTTGCGCGTGGGTGTTAGCGGTACTGGCACTAACCTAGCGCTGCCTGGGGTGACGCAATCCCTAGTTGACCCTAAAACCTAATTGATCTCACCCGCTGGGTGATCAGGGGGTTAAACCTTTATTGGGTAATAAATGGTGGTTGCCCTGATGCTATAAAAAAAGCAAACTAACTAACCAGTGTCACCCGTAACACTTCTATAGTGATCACTGGTGAAAGGATTAACTATGGACAATCAGGGGGTTAAAACCTTTATTAGGTAGTATATGGGGATACCTGACGCTATATAAAAACCTGACGGGGAACCTAAATAACTAATTGGCTAACCAGCGTCACCAGTGACACTTATACGGTGATCACTGGTGAAAGGGTTAACTCTAGGGGCAATCAGGTGGGTAAACCTTTATTAGGTAGTATATGGGGGTCCCTGACGCTATAAAAACCTGGCGGTGAACCTAAAAAATAATTAGCTACCTAGCGGCACCAGTGACACTAATGCAGTGATCAGAAAAACGATTGCTTAGTGACACTGGCAAAAGGGGGTGAAAGGGTTACCTGGGGGGCAATCAAGGGGTTAAACCTTTATGGGGGGATAGGGGGCTACCCTGGACCTAACACTAACTGCCCTGACAGTTTTTACTGTCACAACTGACACTAAATACAGTGATCAGTAAATAAATGATCACTGCAATCAGTGACACTGTGACTGGGAGGGGGGTGACCGGGGGGTGACCAGGGGGTGACTGGGGGTGAAAGTGTGCCTATGTGTACCTACATGTCAGTGTAGTGTTGGTGCACTTACTATGATGTCTTCTCTCCTCGCCGTCCGGTCAAAAAGACCGCCACGAGGAGAGTGACATCACTTCCTTCTACCTGTGTTTACACTACACAGGCAGGAGAAGCTTCTCATTCGCCAGGAGTGATCGCGAGGGGATGGCCAGAAACTGACGGCCATCCCCTCATCCCGGATCGCTCCTGAAGTGAAACGGACCACCGCAGTCAGCTGGAAGGCAGGCACGTACGGGTACGTGCTTGTGCCTGTCCGTGCCATTGTGCCGACATATAATTACATGCGGCGGTCCTTAAGTGGTTAAACTCAGACTCTAACTGAAATAATCAAAATACCCTATACATAAATTGATATGCTACTCCTTTAAAAATGTGTATTTCATCAGATTCCTTAAAAAAAAACATTTGGTACCAGCTCATACATGTAATTTATCAATGACGTGTCGCATTCCCCTTTTTCCAATTAACTATGCAGTGGGCATGGGTTTACTATGCGCCCAACACATTTCATGAATAGACTGACAATAGCTGCAACATTTTAACAATAAACATGTATTTTTAATCTATAGAGATAACTTTTCTGAATTAAATCCCTTTTTAACATTCAATCTCCACCTCAGCAAGTTTCTCGGACTCGCTGAATATGTAATGCAGAAGCGGTGGCGAAGGAATGGTCAGGGGTTTGATTCCCTTTTTTCACTTGAAGCAACATAGCAGATCCACGCAAGCGGATATGTAACTCTGTGTATTGTGCTAAACAATACTTTGGATAGGAGGAATCACTCAGATAGTAACTTGTCCTTGACCAAATCCAAAATTCAATCCTCTTAAAGCACAACACACAGATGAGTACCTTACTTTGTCCCTCTCACCTGCCCACATTAGCAACGCTCTCTGTCTTGGCAGGATCATAGGACCTATATCAACTACCTACCAATCCATTTGCATTCATAAGAAAAAACAACTTATACTCTAAATTGAAATTCACATGCACATAAAATTAAGCATTTCCCCATACTAACAACAACTTTCCCTTACCTAATAAATAGTAATTCACCAGTAGTTCACGGGCTTCAAAAAAATGCTACCAGTGATTAGTGATGGCCGAACAGTTCGCCCGGCGGTCGTTTCGCGGCGAATTTCGGCTGTTCACGATTCGCCCGATCGGCGGACTATTGCCGCCGTTCGCCCGGCGGACTGCCGTGTTTTCTGTGAAAAAGTACTTTGACCTATGATGACACATCCATCATAGGGTACAGGACAGCCAATTGAGACATTACAGCACATGGACACTTGGACATTCCCCCTAACTTATAAATACACCCGATCCGGGCGGCCATTTTACATTCTTTCTTCTGTCACTATAGGGCAGTGTTTCTCAAATCCAGTCCTCAGGCCCCCCCAACAGGTCATGTTTTCAGGTTTTCCATTATTTTTCACAGGTGATTTGATCAGTTTCACTGCCTTAGCAATTACCACAGCCGTTTCATCTGAGGGAAATCCTGAAAACATGACCTGTTGGGGGGGCCTGAGGACTGGATTTGAGAAACAATGCTATAGGGAGAGGTTGCTGTGTGGAGCAGGGAGAGATTGCAGTGACCCAAATCGCTAGCTATTTGGTACACAAAAGTTCTTTTCAGGACTGGTATAGGTGTTAGGTGTATATAGGTTTGCTGTGCTACTGATTGTTGCAGCAGCCTGAGTGTCTTTTGTCAGTTTAGAGAAAGGGACAGGACGCTGTGTGCTGCAGGGAGAGTCAGTTTAATCATTAGCTGTTACTATCAGGTCCACAAAAGTGCTATTCCAGTAACCAGTTATTGTTCCAGCAGCCTCTGTTTAGTCAGTGTATATAGGGACAGGCAGGAAGCAGTGTGTGAGGCAGTGAGGGTCAGTTTAATCAGTAGCTGTTACTATATTGGGTCCTCAAAGGTTCTTTTCAGGACTGGTATCAGTGGTATGGTAATAGGCTTGTACACGTATAATATTCTTTCTTCCAAATATAGAAAGAATATTATACTTGACTGCTGCCCTTCTGCTGCAGTCTGCTAATCAGTCACAATACATAGGGTTGAGGTGCACTACTGCTGACCGCTGCCCTATACTGCAGCAGTCCTTTATCAGTATAGGGACTGACGTACAGTCTGCTAATCATTCACAACCTACTTGTTCCACAAAGGTCCTTATAAGGACTGGTAACCTGGTGTAGGGTGCTACAGTACATAGGGTTGAGTGAGGTACAGTCTGCTATTCTATAAGGACTGGTATAGGTCCACAATACATAGGGTTGAGGTGCACTACTGCTGACCGCTGCCCTATACTGCAGCAGTCCTTCATCGGTATAGGGACTGACGTACAGTCTGCTAATCACTCACACACAACCTACTTGGTCCACAAAGGTCCTTATAAGGACTGGTAAGGTATAGGGTACTACAGTACATAGGGTTGAGTGAGGTACAGTCTGCCATTCTATAAGGACTGGTATCGGTCCACAATACATAGGGTTGAGGTGCACTACTGCTGACCGCTGCCCTATACTGCAGCAGTCCTTCATCGGTATAGGGACTGACGTACAGTCTGCTAATCACTCACACACGACCTACTTGGTCCACAAAAGTCCTTATAAGGACTGGTAAGGTATAGGGTGCTACAGTACATAGGGTTGAGTGAGGTACAGTCTGCCATTCTATAAGGACTGGTATCGGTCCACAATACATAGCGTTGAGGTGCACTACTGCTGACCGCTGCCCTATACTGCAGCAGTCCTTCATCGGCATAGGGACTGAGAGTTTTTTGTCACATGGTCATTTAAAAAATGACAGGCAGAGGAAGAGGCATGCCCTTCCGCAGGGGTGGTAGGGGTAGGGCAGGAGCAACAGGCTTGAGCCAAAGTGGGAAGTTGCAGAAGGTGCGTTCAATTACTTTAAAGGACGCACCAGACTTGGTTGAGTGGCTTGCTCAGCCTTACTCTTCTGCACCTTCCTCATCCTCTCGATCTGCACCCTCTTCTTCACTCTCTGCTATGTGCACCCCCAAAGACACTACCACCAACAACACCACCACCACCACCACCACCACATACCTTCCGCTTGAGTCACAGGAATTATTTTCCGATCCATATCAAGACATTTCTGATGCACAGCCACTCTTGGTATTGGATCAGGAAGAGGAGGCAGCAACAACCGCTACATAGCAGTCTGACGACAGTACCCAGATCAGCCCAAGGAGGAGGTTGGTCCCCGGTGTTGCTGCATACTCCGAGATCTCTACTTATAGCGGTGGGGAAGGTGACGTTGATGATGACGTGTCTAGTGATGTCCCGTGGGTGCCCACAAGAGAGGAAGAGGAGGGGAGTTCAGAGGGAGATATGGACCAGCAGATAGGGAAGAGAAGCAGGAATAACTTACATTGCACAGGAGGGACAAAGCAGACTGCAAATGTATCAGGAGTGAGTCATCGACCATGTACGGTCACATCGACCATGTGCATTTCCAAGGACACCGGCACATGGCTCCGCAGTGTGGGCTTTTTTTAACGTGTCCGCTGCTGACAATAGCGTTGCCATCTGCAATCTTTGCAGTCAACGCATTAGTCGCGGTAAGCCCAACACTCACCTAGGGACGACCGCCTTAAGAAGGCACATGAGCAGCCATCACCGAGCCCAGTGGGAGCAACGGAACACACAAAGCCACACTGCAGGCTCTCACCGTCCAGCCTCGTCTTCTACTTCTCCTTCTCCTCTCTCCTCACAATTGTCCTCCACTCCACCTTCCATCACGCCAAGCTCACGTTTTTCTGCAAATAGGCAGGCTTCCGTGGGCCTAATGTTCGAGCGTAAAAACGGCCCAACGGTTGGCGGCTGGCTTGTCAGAACTGATAGCCCGCCAACTACTGCCATATAAACTGGTGGACTCGGAGGCCTTTCGCAAATTTGTGGCCATTGGAACACCACAATGGAAGATCCCAGGAAGGAAGTATTTCTCAGAGAAGGGCATCCCAGAGCTATATGGCCATGTTCAGCGGCAAGTGAATGTATCTCTGGCACACAGTGTCGGTGCCAAGATACATCTGACCACAGACACGTGGTCTAGCAAACACGGGCAGGGAAGGTATATCACTTTTACTGCCCACTGGGTGAACCTTCTGACGGCCGTCAAGCATGTAACCCGTGGCACCCGTGTAGATTTGGTTTTACTGCCACGGATTGCATGCAGGCCTAACTCTTCTTCTCCTCCTCCTCGTACTCCATCCTCCTCCCTCTCCTCCTCGGCTGACTCCTCCTTTTCCGCTGCTAGCGTCTCTTCGTTTGCACTGCCCAAGCTCCCCAGAACCTATTCGACATGCCAGGTGAGACGTTGCCATGCCGTGCTGCGTCTGTTGTGCCTGGAAGCCAAGAGCCACACTGGCCCGGCACTCCTTTCAGCTTTGCGTTCACAGGCAGATCAGTGGCTAACACCGCTCAATTTGACAGTTGGTAAAGTGGTGTGTGACAACGGTGCCAATCTGCTTAGCGCATTGAAACAGGGCAAAATCACACACGTGCCATGCATGGCACACGTCTTAAACTTGGTCGTGCAGCGATTCCTTGTCAAATACCCTGGGGTCCAGGACATCTTGCGGCAGGCAAGGAAAATCTCAGCCCATTTCAGAAGATCTTACACGGCCATGGCTCGCCTTGCTGACATTCAGCGGCGACACAATCTGCCGGTCAGACGTCTTATTTGCGATTGCCCGACGCGATGGAAATCAACCTTCTATATGCTTGATAGGCTGCTCCAGCAGAAATGTGCAGTTAACGTCTACCTGTATGAACTCTGCGGCAGAAACGGTTCTGGGGAGCTGGGGTTTTTTTCACTGCGCCAGTGGCTGCTCATGCGCGACGCATGCAGACTTCTGCGCCCATTTGAGGAGATCACCAAACTGGTCAGTCGCAGCCATGGTGCCATCAGTGACATGGTACCTTATGCCTTCTTTATGGAGCGTGCATTGCGTCGTGTCATTGATCAAGCTGTGGAGGAGCAGGAGCGGGAAGATGAGGAAGTCGCAATGCTGGATGAATTCCCAGGGGGGGCTACTCTATCTGAGACAAGTCAACAACAGGAGTCTGAAGAGGAGTCAGAGGAGGATGGTGCCGGGGCGGATGAGGAGGAGCAAGAAGAGCATGCTTTAAACCTTTCTGGGATCCCTGTTGTGCGTGGATGGGGAGAGGAGAATGAACAGGACGACATTATCCTGGATGATGAGCAGGAGCCAGGCCACCATACCGCTTCCACTTTAGTGCAAATGGGGGCCTTCATGCTCCAGTGTTTTAATAGGGACCCCCGTATAAAAAGCATAAGGGTCAAGGACCAGTACTGGGTGGCAACGTACTTAGACCCCCGGTACAAACACAAAATGGCGGAAATGTTACCGCCGTCACAGAGGGCTGTCAGAATACAGCACTTCCAGGCCTTGCTTCGAGAAATGCTGCATTCTGCTTTTGCGTGGGCTGGCAGAGGAGCAATTCCCACTCCCAGAGAAGGAGTTGCGGGTACCAATCCAACAGCGCCTGCAACTGAAAGAAAAGGCCGGTTTGAAGATGTGTTGGTGACTTCGGATATGAGGTCATTCTTTCAGCCGACCCATCGACAGGTGTTATCCGGATCCAGCATCAGGGAACGCCTAGACCGTCAGGTGTCCGACTACGTCGGGTAACGGCCGATGTGGACGCTCTGAGGAGTGATGAACCCCTGGACTACTGGGTGGGCAGGCTTGACCTCTGGCCAGAGCTTGCCCAATTTGCAATCGAACTGTTGGCTTGCCCCTCATCCAGTGTCCTGTCTGAAAGGACGTTCAGCGCAGCAGGGGGGATCGTGACCGATAAGCATACTCGCCTAGCTCACGACAGTGTTAACTACCTCACATTTCTAAAAATGAATGAGGCATGGATCTCGGAGGAATTCAACACATGTGACCAGTAGACCATGTATATGTCTATAAACAATTTTTTTAATCGAGCACAGAGACCTTCTTTTTTCATTTGGCTCACTTCCTTGTCCAAAAAAAGCACACCGTACTATATGCCCGTACCCTTCTCTTTGAAGAGGTTGAGCGGTGTCATATTTCTACTGGGGCTGCTTATTATGAGGGGCTCCCACCATCCCTGTGCTGTGCTGACATCCTCCTGGGGCTGTACCTCTGCTGTGCATATTTTGAGGTGCTCCCACCATCCCTGTGCTATGCTCATTATGAGGGGCTCCCACCATCCCTGTGCTAACTTACTCCTGGGGCTGCTTATTATGAGGGGCTCCCACCATCCCTGTGCTATGCTGACATCCTACTGGGGCTGCTTATTATGAGGGGCTCCCACCATCCCTCTGCTATGCTGACATCCTCCTGGGGCTGCTTATTATGAGGGGCTCCCACCATCCCTGTGCTATGCTGACATCCTCCTGGGGCTGCTTATTATGAGAGGCTCCCACCATCCCTGTGCTATGCTTATGAGGGGCTCCCACCATCCCTGTGCTATGCTGACTTCCTCCTGGGGCTGCTTACGGTGCAGGTGTCAGTGCTGTATATCACGGTACTGATGTCAGTGCTCTCTGTTACCGTGCTGCTGTCAGTGCTGTATATCACGGTGCTGGTGTTAGTGCTTTATGTCACGGTGCTGGTGTGAGTGCTTTATGTCACGCTGCTGATGTCAGTGCTCTCTATCACGGTGCTGCTGTCAGTGCTGTATATCACGGAGCTGGTGTGAGTGCTTTATGTCACGCTGCTGTCAGTGCTCTCTATCACGGTGCTGTTGTCAGATGACTCTATCACGGTGCAGGTGTCATTGCTGTATGTCACGCTGCTGGTGATCATCTCCTGCACCCTCTTCTTTGCCTACCCTGGTCCCTGACCTTCCCTCTCCTCCATTGCCTTCATGCGCTCCACAGTCCTGAATTGTCACAACATTTTCCCATATAAAAAAAGAATGCTTGTAGTTGTCGATCCCAGATTCACCTCATACATGTGTTATGTCATTGGCCATGTGGTGGGACTATGTTTGCACAGCTATTAATTATTTTGTGGCTGCAAATTTGACCTGTAGGTTTGCGAAGTTCGCCTCCCATTGAAGTCAATGGGGCCCGCCGCGAACGTTCCGGTTCGCAAACTATCAGCCGCGTTCGCGGTCCGCGTTCGCGAAACGTCCCGTCGGAAAGTTCGGCCATCACTACCAGTGATACCACTTGTGTGTACCACACATACACACTCCATACATGTTCAGGTTAACCTCTTAACTCTCACCTTTCTGTTGCAACTTTTATTATTGAATTATCAGAATGAAGATGTCAATGTTATATGTGTTAAAATACTTGTGTTAAAAATGGTCTGTATTTGGCTAATCATTCAAAACAAAAAATATGCTATATGCTAAAATAACAAAATGATGCTGAATGGCAAGTCCCCCCCCCCCCCTTTTTTTTCCCTCTATATTAATACATGGGCTTACACATCTCAAAATTTCTCAATATTCCCTGTGTAGATTTAAGCCAACTATCATCTATTCAATCTAGACAGTCCTTGAAATTCCTGACCATCCTTTGGTTCAAATATTCTTCATAATCATTAAATACATGAAAAGGAATTTTCCCGTGATGCTTCGCCATTAATGTTTTCCAATGTCCCTCTAAAATCTCCGTAATGTTACTTCCTGTTTTTAAAACTAAAATTTACTCCTGTGTATCTTGTATCTGAACTGTATGGAAAACATATCGGTAGCATACTAATTCACCTTCTATAATGGATTTAACTGCAGACACAGGGGGTTATTTATGAAAGGCAAATCACTTTGCACTACAAGTGTAAACTACAATTGCAAGGTGCACTTGAAATTGCACTGAAATTGCACTTGGAAGTGCAGTTGCTAAATCTGAGGGGTAGATCTGAAATGAGTGGAAGCTCTGTTGATTTTGTCATCCAATCATGTGCAAGCTAAAATGCTGTTTTTTTATTTTCCTTGCAAGTCCCCCTCGGATCTATAGCGACTGCAATTTCAAGTGCACTTTGCACTTTTGTAAAGTGGTAGAATTATAGTTTTATCCCTTGAGTTAAATACTTTTTTTTTTTTTTTTTTTTTTTTTTTTTTTTTTATACATGCTAGTAGTATGCTGGCTTTGCTTGCTGCAGCTTGCCATTGCATGCTATTGCTGAATTCCCCCAGAGTCTCCATCCCTAATGTGTAACTTGCAAGCATATTTTTAACTCCCAAGTTCATTAATTTACATTTCTCTACATTGAACCTCATCTGTTACTTTGCTGCCCACCCCTCAATTTTATTGAGGTCTTCTTGTAAGGTTGCTATGTCCTGTTGTAAAGTTATTGCCCTGCTTAGTTTTGCATCATCAGCAAACTATAACTGTATAACTATACGTATATAGTTTATAATGTGGTGGAGATTTTGAAATCCATATTTATATCTTCAACTCTCTAATAAAAGTACTCTGATTAAATTGCCATGCCCCATTGTCTCTCTATCTCTCTCTATCTCTCTCTATATCTCCACATGTATGTATATGTTTTTATAGGACTCTATGTATTTTGTGATATCAGGTTGAGCCCAGATTAGATTTTAAAATACTTTTTTCCTGGTTCTCAAAAGCTGTGGAATGTTTGAGGCAGGTGATAATTATGTTACTCTTCAGACTTTGTGTCACCACCTGGTTGGGGGTCTTTTGATATGCTAATTTCAGAATTGGTTATAGTAAGATCAAACCGGGCTAACTGTTTTAAGACACAGAGGCACCAGAGAGTCTAATGTTTAAGCCTGATGTTTTACTGGGCTTGAAATTACAGCCAATCAGAATTTGAGGCAACTCTGAACCAATGAACATTAGGCTTCAGGGGTAGCCAATCAGGATTCAATGCCACTTCTGAACCAATGAGGTGACCCTGAGTTCTGATTGGCAGGAGTGGGTTATTCTAACAAGTGTAGCGGGGACATAATTGTGTATTAATGTAGTTAATGTGAATACAATGTAAACCTATGGACAATGTTATTCGTTGGTATTTGACGCCATCTAGTGACCAAAACTGGAAATGGACTTTAGTTATTTTCCCTTTCATGGTGTTGGAAAGATAACAAAAAGTGACTGTGTTTACTTTGATTATTTGACCTTATCTACCCAGGAGTCTGTGTAACCTACCCATGAATAGGGATGAGCTTCGTGTTCGAGTCGAACGTACGTTCGACTCGAACATTGGCTGTTTGTCCGTTCGGCGAAATCCGAACATTTTGGTCCGTTCGTGTCAAATTCGTGTGCGATGGCGCAGTGCATTGCTGGCTCATGATTGGCCAAGCATGCACTGTGACCCCGCATGCTTGGCCAGTCACAGCGCCAGCAGCGAGGAGAGCCATGATTGGCCACAGGCAGGATGCCTGTGGCCAATCATAGCTCAGGCTGTGTAGTGCACGCCCCACACTATATAAGGCCGCCATCGCGGCAGCCTCGTGTAGTGTGTTGGCGTCTGAAGCAGTGGGTGTTCTGTGTACCTTCAACACAGTACACACCGATCGTTTTCGGCCGATTTTCTATCTTGCTGTTGTGTAGTGGTTATTGTCTGTGTGCCCTGACCGCAGTATACACCGCTATATTCACCTCACCTATAGAGCTTGCAGTCAGTAGTGTTAGGAGATAGTGCGTGCTGAGTTAGAGTAGGATTTTGCAATATCAATCAATTGGATCGCTCTGCAAATGCTGTCTCATGTACCCCTTAAATGGACAAAGCCTACTTGATCTTTATGCGCAGCCACTGCGCCCATCAAGCGCAGCCACTGCGCCTATCAAGCGCAGCCACTGTGCCCATCAAACGCAAGTACTGTGCTCATTAAACGCAGCTACTGGTGCCACTAGCGGCTGGTGCTCAAAATTTTTGGGGAGGCGCAAACAAACTGAAAAAAGAAAATCAATTGCGGCCATTGTGCCATCAAACTAAGCCACTGTGTCTATCAAACGCAGCCACTGTGCCCATCAAGCGTAGCCCCTGTGCCCAGCAAGTTCAGCCACTGTGCCCATCAAATGCAACCACTGTGCCCATCAACCACAGCCACTGTGCCCATCAATAGCCACCACCGTGCCCATCAAATGCAACCACTGTGTCTATCAAACGCAGCCACTGTGCTCATCAAGCGCAGCCACTGTGCTCATCAAGCGCAGCCACGGTGCCCATCAAATGCAACCACTGTGCCCATCAAACGCCGCCACTGTGCCCATCAAATGCAGCCACTGTGCCATCAAACGCAAGCCACTGTGCCCATCAAATGCTGCCATTATGCCCATGAAACGCAGCCACTGTGCCCATCAAAGGCAGCTACTGTGCCCATCAAGAGCAGCCATTGTGCCAACTACCATACCTATCAATTGCTGCCAGTATGCCCATCAATTTCTGCCAGTGTACCCATCAATTGCCGCTCCTGTGCCCCATCAAATGCTGCCAGTGTGCCCATCATTTGCCGCTGCAACTGTGCCCCATCAAATGCTGGCAGTGTGTATCACCCCGGCACTTGCCTGTCTCGCAGCGGGTCAGTGGCGGTGTCCTGCGTGCTCCTTGATGTCTTCTTCCGTCCTCTCTATCAGGCGTCCAATCACAGCGTCTGATGTTTCAGCCAATCAGGTGACAGATAACAGACCCGAGCACCTGATTGGCTGAGAGGTGGTTCAGTGTTAGCAAAGTGAATTCCTTCGCTTTGCTAACAAACAATTGAGTGAGCAGCAAACGCACAGCATTGCACCCGCTGTTCACCTTTTTGGGGGCCTATTAGAGTCTATGGCTCTAATCAGGTGCTTCCAAAAAAAAAAAAAACATCACTATAATTCAGGTGCCCAGCACCAGAAAAGGGGCCAGACACCTGAATAGGGGGTGTCAGCGGGGACTATAAATAGATTCATGCAAGGCATGAATCTATCTATGGTGATAGAGCGGTGACAGAAGAGAGGGGGCAGCGCTCCTGCGCCCTTTACGGACGCACTGCCACTGTATGTTATACTTTTCATTTAAAGCCCCTCTCAGAGATAAAATCCACACCCCTGCCTGTTGTAGCCACTTCCTATTGGATGGGCTATGGTAAAAAAAAGGTGGACGTCAGCAGAGAGGATTGGAGGAGACTGGTGGTCCCCTGGGTTGGTGGTACTCCTAACAGTGGGGATGTGGGATCTAGTTTGGGGATTTACGTGGGTATATCTGGCTTCACACAGTAAGGGGGAAAAGGCCTAATAGAAAAAGATAGTGGGTATTTAAGTCAAATAATGAAGAGGTAGAGAAAACATTTTGGGAGCCCAATGGATCCAGCAAATTATGCATTCTAATTATTTTCCTATTGCATTCTTCTTTCTTTTCTCCAGTACCACTACATTAAACTCCCACTTAAATTAATATTTTATTGCTTCATAGGCAGAACAAATGTAATTTGTAATTATATGGCAGAGGTTGCAGTGTGGTGGCCCCAGTGCCTAAGGCCCAATTATTCTGCCCCTGTTTAACAGGGACATGTAATTACAATTCTTGATATAATATTTCACAGGAGGGCCCCTTCCTGTGCCCACCCAGAGTAACGGTGAGGACCACAACCACCAAAGGTCAATTTTTCTACCACTGTTCAACAATGGCATGTAATTACAATTCTTGATATAATCGTTCACAGCAGGGCGCTCCAGCGCCCACCAAGAGTCACTTTGAGGGCTTACAATGTTGTGGCAAAACCAACACCTTGTTCCGCCATTTCTGCAGAGCATATAGGGCAGGCCCCTACTTTCAAACATCCAACTTACAAACATCTCCTACTTGCAAACGGAAGGAGACAACAGCAAGTGAGATGAAAAAAGATGGACGACAAAACAAATTATACAGGGGTGATAACCCTTCCCTATGTTTTCCAAAAAGCTTAAAAATAGTTTTTTTGACTGGAGCTACACTTTAAAAATGTACCAGTTGAAAATTACAAACAGATTCAACTTAACACAACAAACCTACACAGTCCCTGTCTTGTTTGCACCGCCTGTATACTGCTGTTCTGAGTATATAGGGCCTGGGGGCCACACGCATTTCCTTTTTTTTAATATGGGTACAGGGTTCCCCTTAATATGCATACAAGGCCCAAATAGGCTGGTAATGGGCAGGGAGGGCTACCCATGCCATGTTTCTCAATGATTTTCAACCATATTGCAGGAACCAGATATAACATTAAAACCGCAAGCAGTTTTAAATGGTGTTATTTCCGTTTAATGTCATTTTGTGCAGGGACTGTTCTAAACACGGGAAAGACGTGGCACTTCACAGGCATACTACAGACACCCCCCAGGCACGATATTTAAAGGAATATTTCACTTTTTTTTTCCACTTTAATCGTCATTAAAATCAGTGCTCCCGCCAAAACGGCCGTTTTTAAAACTTTTTTTTGCATTGACCCATGTCCCCTGGGGCAGGAGTCAGGTCCCCAAACCCTTTCTAGGACAGTATCTTGCATATTAGCCATTAAAATTAGCACTTTTCATTTCGAACGTTCGAGTCCCATAGACTTCAATGGGGTTCTAACGTTCGTTCGAATTTGGGGTCCGTTCGAAAGTTCTGGTGCGAACCGAACCGGGGGGTGTTCGGCTCATCCCTACCCATAAACACTCTGATATGCAGTACATGCTTGGTAGGGTATAAAAGGGACTGCAGCGGACATATTTGGTCTCCTGGGACCACGCTGCCTACCTGTGCGGAACTGTGTTGAAGGTTCTTGGACACATTGTCAGACAGTCCCCGCAGAGTGCAAACCGGACCGTTTGTGAGGTGACTTGACGGAGCCTGAGAGCTGGTGATCGGATTGACGAGGTTTGGACCCTTGCTGACTGTACTGTATACCTTTTACTGATCCCTACTAAGATAGGCTGACCAGATGTCCCTGTTTTCCGGGGACAGTCCCCGGATTGGGGACACTCTCCCTGGACTGAATACGTCCCTGGTTTTGTCCCCAGATTGGTGCTGCAGCAGCCATGGCACTATTTTCGGCTGCTTAGTCTCAGGCGCTTCCGCATTTTAGCTCCGGTAGTCGGGCTGTAGCGCCTGTTACCCATCCCATCAGCACTTCCTGGCTCCTCCCTCACTCTGACGCCTGTCCAATCAGACAATCCACCTCAAATTGGTGTCCACCCAACCCTGCCCACACTCCAGCCTCCTGCATGCAATGCATGCACTGTGCTCAGCCTACTTGTGTAAACCAGCCTGAGAGGGGGGCATAATTGGTGACTGAGCTATCCTCTCCATGAACAGCTCTCCTCTCTCACCAGACCACTTTGCTTATTTCCCTTCTCATTTTGTTTTCCTCCTTGTGCAGAATGGGGGGGGGGGATTGTCCTGACTGGGGGGGATTGTCCTGACTTGGGGGGGGGGGTTGTGCAGACTGGTGGGGACTGTGCAGACTGGGGGGGGTTGTCCTGACTGACTGGGGGGGGTTGTCCTGACTGACTGGGGGGGTTGTCCTGACTGACTGGGGGGGATTGGGCAGACTGTGGGGGGAAGGATTGTGCAGACTGCAGGGGGATTTTGCAGACTAGGGGGAAGGGGTTGTGCTGACAGGGAAGGGATTTTGCAGACTGGGCGGGGGGGGGGATTGTGCAGACTGGGGGGGGGGATTTTGCAGACTAGGGGGAAGGGGTTGTGCTGACGGGGAAGGAATTTTGCAGACTGGGCGGAGGGGATTGTGCAGACTGGGGGGCTACACAGTGTTCTGAGAGGAGGCCTGTAATGTAGACGGTGCTCTGGTGGGTGGTATGAATGGAGCCCTGTAATGTCTACGGTGCTCTAGATGGTGGTATGAAGTATTTATTTTTTATCTCATGGACGAAATGTGAGAAATAATGTATATATCATACAATCATTCCATAAACTCACACCACATACACTGCATATATCATTTGAGGAAAATATGCTTATAAAATAGTTTACCATTTGCCAATAAAAATAAATAAATAAAATATGTCCCCGGCTTTAATTTTGAAAATCTGGCCACTTTATACTAGGAAACCTATGATCAAAACAAGAATCTATCTTCTGCATCTAATCCTTCTTCAGCCCCTTTTATAAGACAAAAGATATCCCATAGACATAAAAATAAAATAAAAAGGTGTATACACAACACCATACTTAAAGTTGCATCTAAAAAAGCAGGTACCTCAAGCTATTATATATATATATATATATATATATATATATATATATATATATATATATATATATATATATATATATATATATATATATATATATATATATATATATCTGCTATTTCCTGAACACTAGAGGATACACTCAGTTCAAAAGCAGAATTATCCAGCTAAGAAGTTGGAGCTCTGGTATACCCAATGCAAAGTGCCTGGGTCACTATGTGTCAACAAATTCTGTGCATGGCACTGAAGTTTTGGATGAAGGGTGGTGATGACAACAAAGCTTTGATTTTGGTGCTGGAACATAGAAATGACTGGTCTTCTGACAAACACCCTTCCCTTTCATCAACTTTAGCTGTCAGCAGACATTTTCAGGAACTGGGATCCCTGGGTTACTGTACGTGTAATATCCAATACAGTAAATTCAGCCATCCATGTTTCAGGAGGTAGTATTGCCACATAAGCAGCCAGACAGCAGCTTATTAGATTGTATTTGTTGCATTTGGTGGTTGCTGTTTTTACATGCATTATTGGGACACAGTTCTTTCCTCAACAAATCATATACCGAAGAAGAACAGCTGCTCTGCAAACAAAGTTTGAAATGATTGTCATAGGTAAAGATACAAAAATAAACTTTCATGAATTTTGAACCTAAAGTGTCTAAAATATTTCTCAAAATTCAGCAAAAGCACTATACTACTATATCTTGGATATTAAATAGGGTTATCTTATTTTTAATACATCCAGAAAAACTCACAGTAAAGTTTTCTTAATTCAACATTGGTTAGATATTAAGAATTACCCTATCCTCCATGGGCTAACTCAGGTTGTGGATACAAATAATTTGGTTAGAAAATAATGTTCACTTTCCATACAAAGTACAATCTAAAAATGATCTGCAAATTACTTACTTTACTTGCTTAGCAAAATGTGACACAAGCTCTATTTTTTTTACACATGTAAATATTAAGAGATCAAAGGTAACAAATTCAATGTCAGTTTCAAGATGGCTGATCGGGAATTTTCTTTTGGTCACAATCAGGATACTGAGCTCAAAGGAGGAAAATTTAGTTATTAAAAAGAACATGCACATAAATCACGCGTGTGTGTGTCTATATGTACTGTATGTATGTGTATAGATGCATCATAGTGAGTTATGGGCATGGTGAACAAAACTTGAGACAAAAAAGAATAGTATTGGTTGCATTATGTTTGATAAAACATAAAAATGGATGGTTTACTATAAACTGCCTTGCGGCTGATTTTGGTAGAATAGCAACTCCAGTTGCAGCCGATGCTTCGGTTCCTTCTTCATTAACCTCAATGAAGGCTTTATGGATCACTTTTGACACAAAAAGGCCAACGTCAGATATACCGGATAAATTTGCCTTTTGGCTGAAGGCATCCAGCATTCCCATGTTTTTTAGGTGTGAAGTTAGATCATAGCTTTCTTCTATCTTAAAACGTGGAATGTGTATCTCTAATTTTGTCTTTTGCATATTTTTGGAATCTGTCGCTTTCATCAGTAACTCCAAAGATATCTGTTCGATAACCTAAAAGAAAATTGTAATAAAGATTATTATTAGGGGTTATAAAATATAAATTATGCTTCTTTAACCACTTAAACCCCCTTCCTAACCAGACCAATTTTCAGCTTTCAGTGCTCTCACATTTTGAATTACAATTACTCAGTCAGTTAACATGCTACCCAAATTCATTTGTTTGTCCTTTTTTCCACACAAATAGAACTTTCTTTTGGTGGTATTTGATCGCCACTGGGTTTTTTATTTTTAAATAAAGACCGAAAAATTTGTAAAACAAGGTATTTTTCTTTGTTTTGGTTATAACATTTTGAAAATTAGTAATTTTTCTTCATAAATGTTGGCCAGAATTTATACTGCTACATATCTTTGGTAAAAAATAACCCAAATCAGTGAATATTATTTGGTCTGTGTGAAAGTTAGTCTACAAGCTATGGTGCCAATTAAAATTTGGTCTAAGTGTGTTCGTTCAAGCTTTAATACACTGCCCAACAAGTTTTCTCTTGCCTTTGTGGCTGTGTGTGGTGAAGAGATGAACTCAGGCGTATTATTTGGATATACCTTATTTATTGGTGTATAACACGCACCTTCATTTTAAGAGGGAAGTTTCAGGAAAAAAAAGAACTGTGAAGCAAAATAAGGATCAGTACCCATCTGCAGACCCACAATTGCCAGGAATTCAGTGAATGCTTAACCAGGGTTATTATGTGCCCCTTACTCTTTCTTTTTTGGGGGGGGTGCCCCCTTATTTTAAAGGAGCTTTCAGGTCGCAAGTCCACCCCCCCAGTAGACCACCACATACACTTTTTTTTATCGTTCTGCTCTAAATAAAGGCAAGTCTTATTCATCAGCAATATGTGCTCACTCCTAGCTAGTATAAAAAACATTGTACCACTCTTTCAATAATATTCATATGAACATGTAGCTAACAAGAAAATTACAGTTACCTGTAGACTTGAAAAGTTTATGATATAAGAGACCACTGAATTATATATATTTATTGTGCTTTTGGGTATTTGTTCCATACACTTTTGTGTTTCTATGACATGTATATACTGTATGTAAACATAATTAAGTAAATACATATAAACACTTAGAGGTTTAATTAAAAAGAAAGAAGCTGTGTAAATGCCTCGCGCATTTCCATGGCCATCACAAATAATCAAAATACTGGCCATAAGGCTGTATTTTTCTGAAATATATCAATCGGACAAATATTACATTATGGCCAAACTATGGGGCTGACAATCCTAGGAAATAAACATATTAGACACGTGATTTGTGACAGCTGTGTGCGAATGTCTCAGGTAATGTTTTTAGTTTTTTTTATAAATAGACCCCTAAATATGAGTAATAAATATAAACACTATAAAGTAATATGTATTGAATGCAATGCAATCTCACCTTTTGCAGACCAAAAATTTCATTGGGTAAAATTATGAACATGCTGAAGTCCTCTTTTTCATATGGCAGTTCAATAAATTGAGCATCCATTTCTTCTACAAATCCATAATTAAATTTTTCCGTTTGAATCATCATTGGCACTGGTATTTTTACATCCTAAGAAGGAATATGAATAATTGTAAATAAAATATTTTTACATTGGCTTGGCTGTGTATTGCAAGTTGTTTTATATGTGCAAAAATTTATTATACAACACTATAAGAAACAATATTTAAAAATGATATAGCTTACATACTAATCTAAGTTGTGCATCTTATTTAGAATCAGTATAGGGTCTGGAAGTATATTAATAAAGGAAAATAATAAAAACAGTGTAGCGCTTCGATAATAATAAATGTGATCAACATAAATTATAAAAATAATAATAATATAACAAAAATCGCATAAATATAAATGCCTAGAGATAAAAGTCCAACATTAGGCGCTCATTCCACTATGTAGCTGGCATAGGAGTGACCAAGCCGTCACAGAGAAGGAAAGTGGTGTACTAGGCGAATGTATTCATGTGGGTCTACTTGATTGTAAGCATCAGAGAAGAGTAGATAAATACTTCTTACCGGAACAGTTGGACTCACACAGTCATATGACGGTTGAGTCTAGAAGGCTTGAGGTCACAATCTGGGACCAAGGAGTGTAAGGAGAGAGGTCTGTTGAGCTGATGGAAGAGCTCCGGGCGGTTGTAGGCTCAATGATGGATCCTTTCAGATGGAACGTCAAAGTAATCAAGCTCAGACGCAGCCCGTTGTACCAATACTCCAACCTCCCCCGGATGAGGAGGGGGGTGTTGTGAAGTTTTAAACCAAAAAAATGGAGAAAAAGAAAAAAAGGCTCCACATGGTGCGGGTCAAACGATATAAAAAATGTTGGTTTATTGAAGTCAAAAGATAATTAATGACTTGGTGATCACATAAAAAACAAAATGAAATTAAAAGCAATGTGGGGTGCCAACAGCTCGCCCGACGCGTTTCGACATATGTGTCTTCGAAGACACATATGTCGAAACGCGTCGGGCGAGCTGTTGGCACCCCACATTGCTTTTAATTTCATTTTGTTTTTTATGTGATCACCAAGTCATTAATTATCTTTTGACTTCAATAAACCAACATTTTTTATATCGTTTGACCCGCACCATGTGGAGCCTTTTTTTCTTTTTCTCCATTTTTTTGGTTTAAAACTTCACAACACCCCCCTCCTCATCCGGGGGAGGTTGGAGTATTGGTACAACGGGCTGCGTCTGAGCTTGATTACTTTGACGTTCCATCTGAAAGGATCCATCATTGAGCCTACAACCGCCCGGAGCTCTTCCATCAGCTCAACAGACCTCTCTCCTTACACTCCTTGGTCCCAGATTGTGACCTCAAGCCTTCTAGACTCAACCGTCATATGACTGTGTGAGTCCAACTGTTCCGGTAAGAAGTATTTATCTACTCTTCTCTGATGCTTACAATCAAGTAGACCCACATGAATACATTCGCCTAGTACACCACTTTCCTTCTCTGTGACGGCTTGGTCACTCCTATGCCAGCTACATAGTGGAATGAGCGCCTAATGTTGGACTTTTATCTCTAGGCATTTATATTTATGCGATTTTTGTTATATTATTATTATTTTTATAATTTATGTTGATCACATTTATTATTATCGAAGCGCTACACTGTTTTTATTATTTTACCTGTCGAACTTTGTTTGTTTTTGGTGTTGGCTGCTGTTGTGGCTGTTGTGGCCATCTCTTCACAAACTATAGCGCAGTGTTTTCCCTTTTTGTATTAATAAAGGAAACAAAACTCAGTAAAATTCATTCCAAATATAATTGTGGGCAGCAGGACCATTGCATGTTCTGCTTGTAGGAACTGAACTTATAATGCCGTGTACACACAGTCGGACTTTCCGGCAGAAAAAGTCAGATGGAATCATTTCATCGGATATTACGATTGTGTGTGGGCTTCAGCAGATTTTTTTTTCGAAAATTCTGACGGACCTATAAATAGAAAATGTTTTAAATCTTTCTGAAGGAATCAATTTCTATCGGGAAAACCATTTGTCTGTATGCTGCTCCGACAGACCAAAAACAATGCAAGGGCAGCTATTGGCTACTGAACTTCTTTTTTCTAGTCCCGTCATATGTGTTGTACGTCACCGCGTTCTAAATGATCAGACTTTGGTGTGATCATGTGTAGGCAAGTTCGTTTTAGTGGAACTACGTCGGAAAAACCATCAGAGTTTATTCTGACGGAAAAAACGGTCATGTGTACGTGGCATTAGGGATCCAAAAGACCCTCTTATTAACCAGTTATTGAATAAAAAATAAGTTCATTTGGTGGCACAAAAAAGGCAATCTGCAGGGAACATCTGATTGCTAAAGATGGCCAGGTTCTATGCAAATGAGATTTGGGTGAACTGTTACACTAATCGATAAACTATACATCCATATAATTTGTTTATTACAGGTACTTATATAGCGCAACATTTTACACATATACATTGTATATTAATTTTCATATAAACTTATTTTGTAAAAAGATTGTGACAGTCATATCATATAAAAAAGATTAAAGTGGACTTTCCTCCCTTTCTCTAAAAATCACAACAGTATACAGATCTGCATGCTGATATGAAATCATCTTACATTTATTAGTTGAGAAAAAAATTTATTTATTTTTTTGCTTTTTCTTACAGTTACCATTTTTCTACTTCCTGGTTTCTTTATGCCAACTGGTGATGTAACCCTGGCCTTACAGATGCATCCTGGGAAATTCATGTCACTTGTTGCAGAAGGCAGACCCAAAGTTCTAGGCAGAATTCCCGAAAGTAAAGGGAGATGGATTTATCTGGCCTTAGTAAAAGGGGCCACAGTGTGAATAATGGAGAAGAACAAGAATGCAAAGAATAGAAAGCCTGCAATTATCCAAAAGTATTTGTTTGCTGATTGCTATTACAAAACGGTGCTTTTGTTTTAATTTTTAAGAGAAGGGGAAAGTGCCGCTGTAATTTTTGCTAACATCATCACGTAATGCATTATGAGTATTATGCAAAGACACTGGAAAACGCTTCACGGCTATAGTTATTCTTGTACATTAAAAAAAAGTAAAACATGTTAAATATAACATAAGTGATGCTTTAGTGGACATACATTTAAAACTATATAGGTACTATATACATAAAGATGTAATAATATAGACATATAGTATAAATCAATCCTTGTCTTCCATGATATTAC
Source organism: Lithobates pipiens (assembly GCF_037356315.1). Classification (NCBI taxonomy): domain Eukaryota; kingdom Metazoa; phylum Chordata; class Amphibia; order Anura; family Ranidae; genus Lithobates; species Lithobates pipiens. The sequence continues at coordinate 335,287,891 of NW_027507764.1, read as the reverse complement.
ACTATATTGACAGTGCTAAAAGTATAGTGTAATATTATGAAAGACAAGGATTGATTTATACTATATGTCTACATTATTGGTAATTTTATTTATGATAGCAGCTGTTGATTGGATGAGATTTTGAGAACTTGCTTTCCTTTTGGGCGCTGGGATCAGTGAGGAATAGTTCATATTGTTCAGTGATATTAGTATTGTATACATAAAGATGTGTAGAATATTTATATTTAAATTCATTATAAAATTAACTGAAACCACTACAGACATACCCCACTTTTAAGTATGCAATGTGGTTTATTTACTAAAGCTGGAAAGTGCAAAATCAGGCTCACTTCTGCATAGAAACCAATGAGCTTCCAGGTTTTATTATCAAAGCTTAATTGAACAAGCTGGGATTAGAAGCTCATTGGTTTCTATGCAGAAGTGAGCCTGATTTTGCACTTTCCAGCTTTAGTAAATAAACCCCATTGTGTACTTAAAAGTGGGGTATGCCTGTACAAAATACCGTTGCCTTTTTTTGTGTCCAATATGTTCATTTACCTCATTTACGTGAAACGGAGCATTGTTTGTCATATCCTTTTTAAATGTTTTCAGCCATTTCCCTTTGAAATAAATGGCATTCACCAGGATCAGGGAAGTATTCTTATCCAGAGAATTTGGAGCAAACAAATTCTTTATTTTACCTTTAAAATAAATAAATACATTTTGCAGACAAATTTAATGCTAACAATAGGAAAATGAATAGAAAAAAGGCGTTAGAAATGTTTGATATGTAATGGTTTACAATTCAAACACAAGCAATGTTCATAAACAAAGAGTTGGTCCACCACAATTTTTATTTCAGTTTTTTTAGATGCTGGCCATATGGGTCACCTGCCGGTATGTTTCGTAGAGATTCTAGTTGGTTATCTGTTGATATCTGTATGTAAACCCTGCAAAAGAACATTTCTCTTTGCTCCCTTTTGGTCTGTTAACTATACATTTTAAAATGTTAGATGTTCCATAAATGCAAAAAAATGGCAGTTGATACTCCCATCTTGTGAAGTAACAATTTCCTGTACTCTCAGCCTGTGCTGACTCTTATCAATTACAGTACATGCCCCTTTATATTATGGAGAATAAGAGAAGAACACAGTTCTGTAGTACTATCTTTTTTCTGATGTCCTTACACAGAAAACCTTCTGGACAACTGAAACAAAAAAAGAACAATGAAGCAATGTAATCCTAGGGATGTGCTTTATTCACAGAATTACCAGGTATGAATAAAGTAAAAAAACTGGAAAAACAAAAAACGAATGCAGCCAACACACTAGTCTGGTAAGATGCAATATATTAAATGTTTGTTTTGGGGTTTAAATAAATGCTAAGTTTTAGGGTTTATATACCTGCTGCAGCCAATATAAGGTTTCCCATTCACCATGTTTTTTATTCACTTTCTATAATGGAGAATAAAAAGTAGTAGTAGACGAAACACACAAATCTACCAGGTGGGCAGAAAATGAGTTGGAAATTGTGATACCATTGATGGCTTTATAAAGAAACCAGGGGCTGAATCAGCTGAACAGGGTCCACCAAAAAGAGTGCTATCACATACCATTTGTTTCGGCTTCAACCCACGTGTTTATGTCTTCTCTTGTTTTGTCCTTCTCAAAATCAACAGACTTTAGGTTTGCCTGATAGAGTTTCTGAGCAGATTCTAGATAACTCTAAATATAAAAGGGATGAACATATAAAAATTGCATCTTTATCAGATTTCAGATGTCTAGAAACAAATCACTACTTCTACTAGACCTAGTACAAATAAAAATTGCACAACATCTTTAAGGCACTGTGCCGCATAAAAGGCTATCAACATTCACAAATACCTGTTGTGAAATTTCTATATTTTTGACGCATGTTCTAAATTTCCATTGTATTAACACAATCAATAAAAAATATTTTGACAGCAGGATAGAGAGGCTAATGAAAGGCAACCACTAAAGTGAACTGGTTTCTTTTTCCACTCAAAAACTATTACAAATGGGATGCTGGATTAATATTTTCTATGAATCAATGTAATTGACACTGGGCACATTGGCTGTGGTTGGACAGTGCTCTACAAAACAGTCATGCGGCGTACAGACGATTGGGCATTCCGACAAGAAAATCCTGGATTTATTTCCGACGGATGTTGGCTCAAACTTGTCTTGCATGCACACGGTCGCACAAATGTTGTTGGAAATGCCAAACTTCAAGAATGTGGTGACGTACAACACGTACGATAAGCAGAGAAAGAAGAAGTTCAATAGCCAGTTCAACTCTGCTGATTGATTCTGAGCATGCGTGGAATTTTGTGCTTCAGAATTGTGTACACACGATTGGAATTTACGACAATGAATTTTGTTGTCAGAAAATTTGAGAACCAGCTCTCAAATTTTGTTTGTCAGAAAATTGCCGGCAAAACAACTGTGTTGTCCCTCCCTCAGATCCATACCAGGTCCCACGTCAAGTTTTTTTAAAAAAATGGCATGGGTTCCCCCCCAAAATACATACCAGACCCTTATCCGAGCATGCAGCCTGGCAGGTCAGGAAAGGGAGGGGACAAGGGAGCGCCCCCCCTCCTGAACTATAACAGGCCACATGCCCTCAACATGGGGGGCCCCAAAGCACCTTGCCTCATTTTTATGGGGACAATGGCCTCTTCCCGACAACCCTGGCAATCGGGTTGTCCTGATAACTCTAGCAAGTCTCCCGGTGCCATCTTCTCCCGATGCTGTCTTCTCCCAGAACCGACTTCTTCTTCTTGTGCCATCTTCACCTGGAGCAGTCTTCTCCCAAAGCTGTCTTCTTCCTTGCTGCTCTGTCTTTTTGCTTGCTGCCGCTGTATTCTTCCCCACCACCAGTTATCCGCTAAAAACAAAAAAGCCGCTCTTCTCCTGAGGCGGCCTTCCTCTGATGTGTTGTCCCCTGCTATCTGGCACCTCTTATATAGCCATGGGGCATGGCCATTCAATGACATCACCCAGAGAACCTGCCCCTTGTGACAACACAACAGAGGAGGACAGCCACAGAAGAAGAGTGGCTTTTTTTAAGTGGGTTCCCCGCAGCAAGGAAGAAGACAGCAGCAGGAGAAGATGGCTGTGGGAGAAGGCAGTAGCGGGAGAAGATGGCTTGGAGCTATTTTTTTAATATAGGACTTGTCAAAAACCTGCTCTTGTTTTTTTTTTATATTTCACAGATTTTTGGGCTCAGTGGGTAGGGGTACGATGTGCCTGATACCCATTCACATGAGGGGAGCCATCAACATGGGGGCAAGGTGCTTTGGGGGCCCTCATGCACCCATCCCCCCATGTTGAGGCTCGGATAAGGGTATGGATTTTAGGGGGGACCACATGCCATTTAAAAAAAAAATTGGCGTGGGTGAACACACGCCGTTTTTTTACGCAGTTTTTTTTTTTTTTTGCCCACAATTTTTATTTTACATTCAGCTTTCAGTGGGAAACTCCGCTGACAGTTGATGAATCATTGGTTGTTAAGGATGTGGCAGCCAGCTTCCCAGCCCCTTCCTTAGCAACCAGCTATATACAGTGTTTTTAACTGCTTCAGCCCTGGAAGATTTTACCCACTTCCTGACCAGAGCACTTTTTACAATTTGGCACTGTGTCGCTTTAACTGACAATTGCGTGGTTATTCAACACTGTACCTAAACAAAATGCGTGTCATTTTTTTCCCACAAATAGAACTTTCTTTTGGTGGTATTTGATCACCTCTGCGGTTTTTATTTTTTGCACTATAAACAAAAAAAGAGCAACAATTTTGAAAAATGTTTTCTTCTTTTTGCTATAATAAATATCTTATATTTAAAAAAAAACTATTTTATCATCAGTTTAGGCTAATATATATTCTTCTACATATTTTTGTAAAAAATATTGCAATAAGCGTATATTGATTGGTTTGCACAAAAGTTATAGTGTCTACAAACTATCGGAAAGATTTATTGCATTTTATGGCATTTTTATTATTATTTTTTTTACTAATAATGGCGGTGACCTGCAATTTTTAGCAGTACTGAGACATTGCGACTGACACATCAGAGACTTTTGACACTTTTTTGAGACCATTGGCATTTATACGGCGATCAGTGCTATAAGAATGCACTGCTTACTGTGTAAATGTCACTGGCAGGGAAGGGGTTAACACTAGGAGGGATCAAGGGGTTAATTGTGTGTTCCCTCAGTGTGTTCTAACTGTGTAGGGATAGAATTGACTAGGAGAGGAACCATATTGTTTTTCCTACTTAGTAGGAACAAACGATATGGCTCCTCTCCTCTGACTGCACAGGGCTTTGTGTGTACACACACACAAATCCCTGTGCTGGTGCTCATGCACACGATCACACATGGCCATGGCCGGTGTTGATCATGCCTGTTGGCCATGAGCATCGGGTCCCCTGCCATGCAGCATGCGTGTGCGTCCTCTGGTGGCCGAAAACAGGTAGGACGTATGTGTATGGGATTTCACCCAGGAGAGCCGTTGTACCACAATATCTGTGTGACATGGTCAGGAACCAGTTAAAGAGGGAAAAAAAAGTTTAAAATAGGATGTTAGGGGATTGGATGTTGATTAAAGCAGATGAAAATGGATGAAAATTAATGATCATCCATTGTCATCCGTTTTTCCATAGGAATGCATTGATGTCCATTTTTCATCCGTCAACGGATGGATGAAAAACGGATGAACGGTCTGTATGTTTGAAAGGCGCCTAAGTCTGGCGACGGGCTTTGGAGCTGAACATTGCATTGCAGGAGGGAGGTAAGAAGATAATAACATGTTCCCACAAAACTTGAAGTGCAGGGTAATATTACAGTAGCAAAGTAGGTAGGCTATATTATTTTGCTCTGAAAAGCTGAAATTATTTAATTTATTTATTTTTGTTAGGGGTACACTTGAGACCCTGTATAAGAAAGTTGACTGCCACACTGCTCTAATTAAATTAAAATGTATGTTCCCTGAAGACCAACTTACTTTTAGGATGGGGAAGTTCAGTTGAGTGAAAAGTCCATTACCAATTTTCAACTCTGAATCACTTGTAGTCTTCAACTTGTCAAACAATGCCTTTAATTTGTTGTGTACATCTGGAACCACATTCTCACTTTTAGGTGCCTATTGGAAAACAAATAGACAATGCTGATCAATGTATATGAAAACACTGAGCTCCTCTACTACATTACTAAATAAAAATGAAGGCTAACCAGTAATCTTCAAAGTGGCCAAACTTTTTTTGTTTTGAATAGAAAGAATAATGGGTTAAATAAGTTTATTTTTTCATCCCATTGGGGAGATTTCTACAAAGTGATGGGAGTTTCCCTCTAAGGGTTTATTTACACTGACGGTGTGGTTCAGGATTTTAGGGGTTAAAGCAAGCGGGGAGGAGTTAACTGTGATGGATAAGCTTCTCTTGCTTGGTACCAGAACAATCCAAAATCCCTTAGCTCACCCAGTCACTTATCGGGACACAGCCTGCAGTGGGGCAAAACATCAACTGTTTATTGAAACACAGGCACAAAGAGATATGCAGTCTGGGACAATCCCCCCTTCTTTGCATAATGACACAGGCTGGGATAAAATGTACATTCAGTAACATGAGATACAAGTATATTCAAGCTTTTCAACAAATAATTCAATCAGTAAGTGGGCACGTAGATAGAAACAATAAGTGTCCCCAATTAAGAATGGGACAAAGACAATAAACGCATAACAAACCCCATCCCATCTCAAACTATCTGGGAAAAGGTAAACAGCAGTCTATGAGACAAACTCCTACAATATTCCAGCAGTCTAAAAAGGTGGAATTAATTTATCTTCATAGATTTCTTAAGGGATATCGTTGATACATATTTCTGTCCCAAGTGCAGTAGCCTCTCCAACTTTCAACACAAACCACACATATATGACAGGGGTAAAACTAAATGCTGAGTCTGGGGAATAGTACATCCAGGAGGGGCAAGGTAAGTTGCTAAGGATGGTATGCATGGTTGTACTGTGAGTCTGGTTAAGGCAAACCAGACTGGGCTTCTTGGTCACCCTGTGCCCCTAATAGACACAGGATAACTACACATAAGTGGGGCCTGGGGAGCTGAAAAAGGAGTTTCCCAACCTCTCTAAGGTAAGATGGGTTCCAAAGGCCCCCCCGCCCAAAGTGACTCCCGTCACATAGGAAAGAACAGCACTTGGAAAGGCCATACAGTAGCATGCCCCAAAATCGGTAGTGAAAGCTCCGGAGATTGCCGTCCCCAAAGCTAAAGTGCTGACAACGGGGTAGAGCTCTGCCAGCACCGATAACATCTTCTGGGTTCCACAGACAGGAGATGGTGAACCTCTATCCCCAGACACCAGTTCTCGAGACTGGGGATGTAATAGACTTTTCTGCTGAGGAACAACTTGATGAACCTCCAACAGAAGAGCTGGCATTAAGGCATGGCGCTGTTGACTGAAAGCGGTGAGGAGCTAATGTAACACCTTCTTACCACCTGTCAAATGCTCTCTGAAACATGATCCACTGCAGGGAGTTTGACAGGTAATGAGGGGGTACTATGTCACCTCCTCACCGCTTACTTTAACCCTTAAATACTGTAGCACAGCCCAGCAAATGTGTGAATTTGAATGGGCTGCCCACCAAGGTGGATAATATTTGCTACACTGCGAAGCACAGCATTGCGGTAGCATCATGTGTATACCCCTGTCCACTGCCTTTTCAGTTTAAGGGGGATCTATTGGGGGCAGTAAAAACACGTCTCAAATGCTTGTTTTCACCACCACCTAACTGCAAGTGTAAACCTAGCCTTAGATAGCTGTCACCAGAACAAGTGTCCTGTTTGAAAGATGTAGCCCTACCTCCTGGTGACAACTGTAAAATGTTGGATCTTCCACTCTGTTTTGATAACGATGGTTTCCAGGCCGATTGGAAAGGAAACTTCAATCATCCCAAATTCTTTTGCACACGACTGGATGATTTAAGTGATTACAGTGTTGCTGAACTTGAATCACCCCCATGAAGTCACTTCTCATCTGCACAAATGTCATTCATTTTATTAAGCTCTGCAACACTGTACAATACCGTACAGGTATAGTGCAAAAATGTATACTCCCTAAAATCAATCCAGTGAAATTATGTATTGCCTTATACGTTTTGTTACATTAAATACATTAGGTCATTATAGTATCCTGATTTCTTACTATCTGTTCACAATCATCACCAGCCCATGTGCTGCCAGCTTCATAAGGTTCTAGAGAAAGTGTTGCATCTCCTTGGTTAGGAATATGAAGAACCTAAAAAATAAATTTTCATCATAATGAGTGATAAGCATTAATCAGAAGTGAAAATAAAACATTGAGTAGTTCACTGCATCCTTACTGCATCTGGTTGCAGAAAACTCAGTTTAAGGTAAACATGAAGATGTTCTTATGTTAGCAAAGTCGCAGTAGCTGCTGGCTTAATGGCTCACTCATTGGTTTCACTTGTTACCTGAAATTGTTATTTTACCACAACCGTCAAACAACAATGTGATCAATCTTTTTTGAGTACCGTATTTATCAGCGTATAACACACACTTTTTTCCCCTTAAAATCAGGGGGAAATCGCGGGTGCGTGTTATACGCCGATCCTCCGCGATTTCTGGGCTCTGGGCGGCTTCCAGCCGCCTTCGGCCCTTTTTCCTTAAAATTCCCTCCTAAACGCCAATAAATACGGTATATGAAATTCCTTTACTCGGTGGCTGCAAAATGTGCACAAAGATACCAGCTTTTAATTGAATAATTTTCTCACACCGTGGGGTTAATATTTAAAGGCAAATAGACTGTTTACTTTTCAAGGGAAGTTGCACTTTACGGGGAATTTTCCCCAGACCTTAGTGAATGAGGTGAAGCTCTGTTGACTACCATCATCCATTCGTGCAACCAAAAATACAGTTGTTTTTTTCTTCTACTTGATTGGGTATTCTTTGCAAAAGGAAAATTTAACCACATTCATTAAGCTCTGGCAAATGTTTGCTGCAAGTGCAAATTGAAATCCCTATTTGCCTTTAGTAAATTAACTCCTGTATGTTCTGTTCTGTCATATGTTTTCCTTCCAATTAAACAAAACAGTGTTCAAACCACACATGTGAGGTATCGCCGTGATCGCTAGAGTGAGAGCAATAATTCTAGCAAAAGACGTCCACTGTAACTTAAAACTGGTAACCTGGAAAAAAATTTAAATGTCGCCTATGGAGATTTTTAAGGGTCAAAGTTTGTCGCCATTTTCACGAGCGGGCGTAATTTTGAAGCTTGACATGTTGGGTATCAATTTACTCAATGTAACCTTATCTTTATCAATATAAAAAAAATATGGACTAACTTTTCTGTTTTCTTATTTTTTAATTTAAAAAAAATTGCGTTTGTAAGACCGCTGTGCAAATACGGTGTGACATAAAGTATTGCAATGACCGCCATTTTATTCTATGGGGTGTCTGAAAAAAATAGTAATACTTTATGAATATGATTTTATAGCCCTGACAAAATAAGTGGGTGCTTTCTTGTTTCTTTGACATGTTAAGAATTTGTATTTAGCACATTTCTTAAATAATGGGAAATGTTCTACGGTGCTGCTTGAGTAACTGCTCGTTTTTGTGTACTTTTCCAGATTTCTCATCTATGAGCATGGAGGTGGATTATACTGTAATAAGTAGAGTGGTGACTGTTACATTGTATCTCTTATGCCACGTACACACGTAGCCATCTATCTGACGGACTTAGTCTGGCGGACTTCCCGCCAGACTGTCCGTCGGACTTTCCGAACGGGCTACTTGCCCACACACGGCACTTTTTCAGCGGACTAATACAGCGTACTAAGTCCGCCGTACTATCCGCCCTACTTTTGAAATGAACCGACTCGCCCACACACACGGAGGAAAGTCCGCTCATTTCGAGCGTGTCTCCAGGTAGGCGGGGCCCGCGAAGGATACGTCGCTGGCCCCGCTGCCTGTATGGACTTAAAGGGGAACCCCCAACGCCGAAAAAAATCGGCGTGGGGGTCCCCCCAGGTCCACATCAGACCCTTGTTCGAGCACGCTACCTGGACGGCCAGGAAAGGGGGGACGAGCGAGCGGCCTCTTACAACACATCTTCAGGGATATTATGTTTACTTGTTGCCTTATATATTCCATCAGCTTTTAGATGCCAATGTAACGAGATAATCAATGTTATTCAATCACTTTGTCAGTGGTCAAAAAGTTATGGCTGTAAATTGTTAGTGCTATATAAAAACCTGTAATAAACAAGTGGGTGTTTAATATACTTTTTTGAAACGTGTTTACCATTTAGTTGTCCAAAGTTCATGTTTTCGGAACATTTTCATAACAACAGTTTCACTTTTATCATATTTCAATCACTGGATAACAATTATTCTTACCTTCTCTATCTGAAAGGCTGTGTCTCCTTGTGATCCAAGCAACACTAAAGACAATGAAGCAGCAAGGCTCACAGGGGAGTAGAGAATGTTGCTATTGCTGTTTGAGCTGTTTATCTCTTTGAAAATGTCCAATGCAAATTCACCAATGCTTTTGCTCATGGGTTCCATAGTCACCTAAATTACACTGACAGAAAAAAAGCATATCAATTCATTCACCAGCATATTTGAAAGTCCACGGGTGACTCAAGTACACTAGCGAGACTCAAAGGAAAAAAAGAGCACCTGACTGTCAGCTACTGCATCAAACACTACCAAAAAAACTGTTAGCGTTCGCAGGGATCAGGCCTGACTCTGCTAATGCAGCAGTTATGTGTTTAGTGTTTTGTAGGTGACAGTGATCCATTGATACTGCACTTGGGAGGGCTGGGCTGGGCGGAGGGACTGAATACAGGTGCTAGCAGGTATCTGATCTGATCCTGCTAACGCTGCATTTTTGGGAACCAGTAATAGTTCTGATCAGATCAAAGACACTATACTACTAAGGGAGGTGTATAGTATGTGCATGGGTGTTAGAGCTACTGACACTAATCTGACACTGCCTGGGGTGACGCAGACCCTAACTGACTCCAAAACCTAATTGATCTCACCCGCAGGGTGATCAGGGGGTTAAAACTTTATTGGGTAATATATGGCGGATGCCCTGATGCTATAAAAAAATAACAAGCTAACCAGCATCGCCCATAACACTAATACGGTGATCACTGGTGACAGGGGGTGATCAAGGGGTTAAACCTTTATTAGGGTGGTTTAGGGGTCCCTAGACCTATCTGGGGCCACTACTAAGTACCCTAACGCTGATTAGTGTCACAAATTACACCAGTACAGTGATCAAAGAAAAATATGAAAACTGCACTGGGTGACACAGTGACAGGGAGTGAAAGGGTTAACGGGGGGGGGGGGGGTGATCAGGAGACAAAATGTGTGCCTATGTGTACTGTGTCAGTGTAGTGTTGGTGCAACTCACGTTTGGATGTCCTCTCTCCTCTCTCTGGAACGGAAAAGAGTTCCACGAGGGGAGATGACATCACTTCCCCTGCCTGTGTTTACACTTACACAGGCAGGGGAGGATTTCGTTCGTCAGGACCGATCAGCAGGTCCAGGCCAGAAATCATTGACCTGGGCCTGGAGACCGATCGGTTCTACAACAAATCCGATTGTTGAGGCCGACCAGGGGAAGAAAAAATGAACTAACCTTTACAATCACTTTAACACTGCTGGTAGACCACTTTGTGTTTGAGAGCTGAGAAGTTCTGCACAGTAGCATATGAGGTACAGTGGGTGGAACTAACTGATTTATTGATTAATACTATTACTGCACAGAAGACTTTTCTTTTGTTTAATTTATGACTTAAAATTTACACTTTTTGCCAATTTATGTAGATACTGTTAAAAAAATTATTATTTTTAGTTTGGCGTTTAATCGAACATATGCTATGTAATAATTGTGAAGCACACTACATATTTTGATTGCACATTTTAATTAAAAAAAACAAAGTTTTGCACTATATCAAGGTTATTCATTTACCGTATATACTCGAGTATAGGCCGACCCGAGTATAAGCCGAGGCCCCCAATTTACCCCCAAAAAACTGGGAAACCTATTGACTCGTGTATAAGCCGAGGGTGAGATATGCCTGTCCATCCCTGTGTGTGTGTGTCCATCCATCCATCCATCCCTGTGTGTGTGTGTGTCCATCCATCCATCCATCCCTGTGTGTGTGTGTGTCCATCCATGTGTGTGTGTGTGTCCATCCGTGTGTGTGTGTGTGTGTGTGTGTGTGTGTGTGTGTGTGTGTGTGTACATTTTCTACATTCCCTAAAAGAGAGAACATGCAAATAAAGCATTGCATAGGGGGAGGATGCATGAAGTTGAGAGTTCCTGGGACATTAAGGCAGTGGACTGTGGAACTGGAGGAAGTAGGAATGTCAGCAGCACTTGCCAAACAGGTGTGGTAGTGATCAAAGTATGCAGATGGCACATAATGTGTGTGTGTGGCCTTGTGTGTCCAGCCTACCTGTGTCCCGAGCCTCCGTCCGGTCCCGAGCCTCCGTCCGGTCCCGTCCCGTCCCGAGCCTCCGTCCGGTCCCGTCCCGTCCCGAGACTCCGTCCGGTCCCGTCCCGTCCCGAGACTCCGTCCGGTCCCGTCCCGTCCCGAGCCGAGCCGAGCCTCCGTCCGGTCCCGTCCCAGGATCACCGCTCTTCGTCGGCGCCCATTCCCCTGTTCAAATGCCGCGCCTCCCTGTCTGTGATAGGCGGAACACAATTTCCCAGCAGTCTGTGTTCCGCCTATCACGGACATCCTCTGATCCTCGTCCATAGTATGAGGATGAGCGGATGTCCGTGATAGGCGGAACACAGACTGCTGGGAAATTGTGTTCCGCCTATCACAGACAGGGAGGCGCGGCTTTTGAAAGTTAGAATGGCCGCTGTCTGTCTGCTCGACACGCTGTTCGGGCAGACAGACGGCGATGACTCGAGTATAAGCCGAGGGGGGCACTTTCAGCCTCAAAAAAGAGGCTGAAAATCTCGGCTTATACTCGAGTATATACGGTAAATCTTTTTGTAAACATAGGAATAGCGTCTTACATTATTTATTTACAAATTTCTAAATATATATTATTAAAATCAAAAATAAATATCAAAAGATGTGGGACTTGGGGGCTACCCAAACTTGAGAACAAAAAGCTAACTAAGCACACTAAAAAAACATTCCTCTAAAATGCTGCAATATATATATTGGAACACTTGAGAGGAACTATGTCCTCTTAAAACAGAAGGCTAAATTGACAAGCTCAAATTAAGTGTTCTATTGTACAATGTTTTGCAACGTGATGGGAATATATACAATCTGGAACTCAATGTTTCAAAGTACATATAATTAAACAGGTTAGGCTATAAAGGGTGTGTCAAAATGCCTGATTTAACAAAGCTTCAAACAGATTTCAACTTGCTATTCAGCCTCACCTAGATTTTTGACAAATTTGATGTACCACATATAAATTTGTAAGATACATAATATACAGTATGAGATACAGTATCTCACAAGTGAGTACACCCCTCATATTTTTGTAAATAAAGCAACAATTTTTTCTTTCAGATCCTCAGAGAGTTCTTTGCCATGAGGTGCCATGTTGAACTTCCAGTGACCAGTATTTGAGAGTGAGAGCGAGAACACCAAATTTAACACACTTTCTCCCCATTCACACCTGAGATCCTGTAACATTAACAAGTCACATGACACCGGGGAGGGAAAATGGCTAATTGGGCCTAAACTGGACATTTTTACTTAGGGGTGTACTCACTTTTGTTGCCAGCGGTTTAGACATTAATGGCTGTGTGTTGAGTTATTTTGAGGGGACAGCAATTTTACACTGTTACACAAGCTGTACACTCACTACTTTGTAGCAAAGTGTAATTTCTTCAATGTTGTCACATGAAAAGATGTAAAAAGAAAAAATTGTTGCTTTATTTACAAAAATGTGAGGGGTACTCTCACTTTTGTGAGATACTGTATACTGGATACATGGTAGCATTTTATAAACCAGCTGGCGAAGTCCGGCAATTTGTTTCACTAAATGTTATCAACATTATACTTTCTTTTAGATTGTTCTCAATTGGCAAGCAAAGAAATATATAAAACAGTGGGGAAAGGCCCTTTCAAATTCTGGTACAAACATGTTAATTTATTATATTCCTTAGTTACCCAAATAAATATAAATGCACTCTGTGGGTACCAAATGCCAGAAGGGTTTTTTCCCCATGTTCTTTATCGGCTCTGGATTGTGGATCTTGAGGATGCAAGTTTTTCATTTATGTATTTTTGTCTTTTGACTAAACTAAATTGGTTGTTACCAGACAAAACACTTTCACTGCCATCTCCTCTCCTTTATCCCGAGATAACGCACAGTGCTTGTTTAAATCTATGCCTCTAAATACAATTTTTCAGGTATCTTCAGGCCGGTCACGTGACTCCCAGCTACTACAAACCAGGGCTATAGCGGGAGGGGTCGAGATCTCCCTCTGACGTCAGCTGGGAGGTCACATGACCACTGTGCTGGCCACTCGGCACTTCCCACTGTAGCCCTGGATAATAGTAGTAGAGTGGACAGGAGTCGCATGACTCGCCTGAATATACCTGAAAAAAGGTATTTAGAGGCGTAGATTTAGGCAAACACTTATACTGTGAGTTATCACCGGATAAGGGAGAGGGGCTCCCAGTGGCATTTTGTAAATTTGTATGCACTACAAATAGTGGCGGGGGGGGGTGGAGATGGCTCACACAGACACATAATCTGAAAGACAGGAAGGGGGGGGGGGGGGAAAGAGCAGGGCTGCGAATGACAGAGGCTTGTAAACTGACCATTGTGTCATGGCTCAGCAGCCATAATAAACTGTGGTCAGTTTACAGGAGGGAGGGCAGGAAGTGTCAGGATCAGACAATTTTTTTTACATTTTAGAGTGGGGGAGATTAGACAGCATAAGCACTGTGCTTTTTAATTTGCTATATGGGAACAGGATTTTTTTTTTTTTTTTTTTTTTTTTTTACTTACAAACGCTTTAAGGGAGAAGTACAGTCAAAGCTCTCTCTGGCACTGTACACCGTTGTGCCATGTTGTTGAAAAGTTGTTAAATAGTTCACTGTTATGAAAATAGTTTTATACTTACTCTTCCATTGGTAAACGTCACTGTTTAGCAGAGCTCTTGACATTGGCCCCTAAATTAAATAGAGATTCAATAGGGCTGAATAATTATTGGGTCTCTCCACTATCTGCTTTAGTTTCTCCTGCTGACCCCTAGTCACTGAAAGACACAACAGTCACATAGGGATCATCACGAGGAATTACTGCAGCCAAAGGAGGACATACTATTCCACATACAAGTGTGGGATAGGATCAGTGCCACGAGCTCTGCTACAGGGCAAATTTCCAGCTAAATGGCCCATGGGCTGGTAAATACGAAGCTGTTTTCTTCACATGGTACTACTCCTGGACTTGGACAGGGTCATCTTAAAGTAAATGTCTCACCACAGGTGAAAAGCAAAAATTTGCATGTACGCTTTTTACAGTATATCAGCTCTCATCGTACTGTGATTATTAATATCACATTATCGTATTTACAGACCATGACATTGATACATCTATACCTTGGTGAATTCCTTTCTTTCATATTGTTTCTATTTCCTTCTCTTCCCTATTTCATTTCTTCACAGATATTTTCTTTTACAACAGCTGACTTCTTTAACAAATCAACTCCAAAGTTACATGTTATTACCAAGATGGATAGCTGATTCTGTGGAATATTTGCCTGTGTGACTCAGATACCTGTTTACTGCATTATTATGTACTTATCTTATTGTGCTATCTATACCGCAATAGTCTTGGAATGTGAAACATGTCTTCTGTTTTAAAAACTGACAATAAAATTATATGGGTGCCAATTAGTATATTTTGCTAAATCTGTTTTAGCAGGGTGCACTCAAACGTTTTCCCCCAGCAGTGTAGACATTTTGAAATTTTTAAAAGTTGGTGCTGAAGAACATCTGCCCCAAGTTGGGGTGCTTCCAAGATGCCTTACAGTTCTACTTTCCAGAAGGTTATATCGGTTATGACCTAAATGTACCTCCTATTCAGGTATTACATTTGGCGACAGGTTTAATTTAATGTCCCCACACTATACCACTAGCACATACACATGGTCGGACATTCTGACCACAAAATCCGTCTGATTTTTTCCGACGGATTTTGGCCGAAGCTGGTGTTGCATACACAAGTTCGAACAAAGTTGTCGGAAAATACGATGGTTCGGAACATGGTGACATTCGTTCTTTGCGACCGGACTAAGTTGAGGATAGTAGCCAATAGCTTTGGTCTCGTAATTTGATCTGAGCATGTGTGGCACTTTGTCTGATCGGAATTCTCTACAAACGATTGGAAAAAGTCTGATCAGATTTTTTTGTCGGAAAATTTGAGATCCTGCTCTCAAATTTTTTCCATCGGAAAAGTCCGCTAGAGCCCACACACGATTGGATTTTCCAACAATATAATCCGATCGGACCTTTTCCATCTGAATTTCCGACTGTGTGTAAAGGGCATTACTTTGCCTTTGCTGCCCTACCCCCTGATTCATATAGCCAGTGGAAACAAGAAAATTAAGTCTTATGTAAACTCTCAATTGCTCTAGTTGGAGCTTACACTGGGCTTTACCTCCTACACATCTGTGATACATTTCTCGGATTTACATTTGGACCAGGGCATTTTAAATATATTATAAATACAAGTTATCTCAAGAATGGAATATAATATGGAAAGGAAAATACAAGTAAATAATTTGCTTTGTAGCTAATAGCAGATATTGGGTATAAATATAATGAATTTCAGCAGTTAATTAACTTATAATAATGGGTTTTAATTCAAACTTCTTATTTCAAATCAGTGCAATGATACTGTAACATGTTCTTAGTTTTAATCAAGTGATAGAAAAAAATTCTGTTCAGTGTTATAGTTTGAGTACATAAATAGTTCACCTGTACTGCCACCTGTAGATGAGCATATTGCATGTCATCTAACCTTCGGAAATTCAGCTTAGCCCACTAGAAAGCCTATATTGTCTGTTCTGGCTTTTTATGCAGCGATTAAGCATCTATAATCAAACTATATTGTAGGGAATACTCACTGCATAGATTGTGTAAAGGGCCCTACAGCAAAACATTTTTCCAGCATCCTAAGCCAAATCAGGGCAGATCTAATCTGCTTTTTCATTTTAAAATAAATGTTAACATAACCATTTTTCAAAAATGTATTTATGAAATATTTAAATGTCTAAAGAAATAGTAGATTTTAATCTATTGATTTCAAAATTTGATTTTTTTTTACCAATATCAGCACTCTCGGTATTCTCATATCGGACTGTATAGCTGACAGTTACTTCAGATCTAAATCCTTATGTATACCCTTAAATATGTACTGATGGACACAAATAATAATATTATATTACCTTCTCTCCTGGGAAAGGTGAAGGACTGAAGTTCAGTAGAACAGGGCAAGGTAGGTCTCGCAAGAGAGGTTTTATATTTACCACACCCTGTTTTTCTAGTTTTATAGTAATTAGCATAAGTCTGCCATATGCACATTTCTTAATAATAAGATTTTTTTTTTATACTTATGCAAATGTCAATGACATATTAATTGAGCTTATTGAGTTATTTGTAATTCTTTTTACTGATGAAACTCCATAAGGTACAAAATGTCATTGGAAAACAAATCTGAAAGCAAGAATTTAGTGCAGCAATATTTTCAAAACCATTTCTCATGTGAAAGTAGACCAATGCAGAGAACTAAAATTAGAAATAATTTGTGGTAGAGCTGAACATTTACGGAAAAAGGGAGTATCTTATTTACTAAAGGATTTTTGTTTTCTTTAACCTCCCTGGCGGTATGATTAGTTCTGGTTTTAGGTGCTGAAAGCGGTACAATTATTTTGCATGGAAATTTGGCATTTTATATTGTAGTCCTGTAATTCTTAGGGATAACTCACTTAAATCTGTTCAAACCAGAGTCTAGCAGACATCCCGGGTATGATAAAATTTATAATATAATTAAATAATAATAAAAATTATTCAATAATGTAATCAAATCCAAAAACACTGAAATTTGCACATTTGCAGAATTTTCGCTGTCATAAGATTACTGGATCCAGGAGACAAGGTAAGTAACTTCTCCCTGTATCCAGCAATGCGATCCTGAATCTGGCTCGGGGTTACCGTTTATGGTACAGAAATCCCAGCCCGAGCCAGACTCAGGATTACCGCTAGGGAGGTTAATGTCTTTCAGAACCTGATACCCAAGTTAGAATAATTTTCCATCTTTTTTAATAACAGGTTCTAAGTGAAATCTATGCTTGATTATTTAATCATATCTGCCACCTTTTAACCATTTAAAAAGGAACCTATTACAACTCATATATAAAAAAAAATACAAAATCCCACACCAAAACCATAAAGAAATAAAGGGGCCTATCCTGTACATATCTGGCTGCTGGGATGTCTGAGGACCTATCCAGAAGCAAGAGAGCAGTGCAGGGTTGGGACTGCGGCTTGCAGTCCAACAAGAAGTGATGGTTTTGCCGGCCGGAGAACCTGTCATGGCCGGAGGTAGAGGGGAAGCTGTCTCCAGTAAGGGACTATCAGCCTTATTACCAGGGACCACAGTGAGTAACTGAAGCAAGTACCGGAGCAGCATTCTCACCTGATGGGGATGGTGAAAAATCAGGAAACTTCAGTGGAAATCAAGCCAGCGACCCAGCCAGCGGAGGTGACGTTTGCAGAGCAGCCTGGTGTGTCAAGCTAGGGACCGAGCAGGCCAGTGTGGGTGAAACTTGAGAGATATCTCGAGTGCCAAACTAGGGACCCAACAGAGAACCGGGGGTAACACTTGAGGAAGATACCACCGTGAAGATTGAAGGAGCTCAAGGGATTCAGTGGCAGTGAATCAGTGGGTCTAGTGAGAGACAGGGAGCTCAGTGGGCTGAAGAACTACAAGGAATGATTGTAGTGAAAGAGAAAAGAACTGTTACGTTTGTGTTAGGAACTAGTAAAGACTCCGGCAGTCCTACTTTGGCCCAGGCAGACTCTTCCTCAGAAGAACCAGCTGTGTCTGGTGAGCTTGCAGACATCACAGTGGAAGTGTCAGTTCCCACTGCCATCGTTGCTTCTGAGACACCTGCCGTGACCGCTAGCCTGGAACACATGGTGCCGGTAACACATTCCCCTCCTAAGGAGATCCAAGCATCTACCTCGGCTACTACCTCTGGTATCACCGTTGCGGAAGAGGGTGGCCTCACAGTCATTACTCATTTGGCCCAGTATATTCACTCATCACAGTTGAAGCGATGTGACCGGTCTCGGATTCCCACCCGGTGGTGCCCGAAATCGGTGAAGTGAAGAGGGAAGGGAGGATGTACGAGATGAATAAAGTGACTGTTATGTAAAGTAGCTATCATACATTGAGCCTTGAAAATTTTTACTTCTTACTGTTCACTTCCCAATCTTAAGGGAGGAAGTGTTCTACTGTTGGCGGAATCGTTGAAACAATACCATCTTAAGAATCGCGTAATTAAGTTGTTACTTGTCTTACCTATGTTTGTTGGATTGATGCAGATAAAGTCTACAAAAGAATCATCAAGTACTTTGTCAGCACGGTGAATGCTAACTCTACCCGACCCTGGGTACTATTGGTGAAATATCATCGAAATGTCTATGTGTTGTGTGATGTCAAGGATGCTATGCTGACAGCCACTTCACACATACATTTAAAGTGTTGCTAGTGGAGAACATTCCAGAGAGCTGCGCTACACAGACTGTGCTGGACTGAATTTTGCCGGCGGATACATGGAGTGCCCACCTGAGCCATGTTGGCTAAAGTTTGAAGTTGTTGGGGTGATTCAACCTGAAGGGCAACCTGTGATCTTCACAAGGTTTCTGCTCTTAAGAAAAAAAAAAATCTTCTAAGTCCCCATGTGTCATGTAGATAGAGTGAGGATGTCTTTTTTGCAAAGGGACTGGTGCCTGAAATGCAGTTATGCCTTTTTGTCCCCGGAGTTGTCCCTGTAGAAGAAGGGAAACTGCTGGGAAATATAGTCCACCCAGAGGGAGATCAATGGAGTGTAAACTATCTTGGACTCTAAGTGTTTAGTCAGTTAGATTAGGCTGTAATAGAGGGGCCAATCCCCAGCATGCCTTTGAATAATGGACTAAACCACACATTTGGACTGTCACTAATTTGGTCACCAGAGACATGAACAGTGCTGACCTGAGTGAACTCTATTCACATTATGTGCCAAGTGTAAGTTGTTGATCAATGAGAAGGAGGTGGCATTCTCCATCGAGGATGGGGCCTGTTCTCCCAATATGATTAATGTAAATGTTTTATAGGGTGTATTCACCCTGCTATGCTGTCTTCTGCTGAGGATAATTGAAACCTGTTTAATCACGTATTATATATTCCACCTTGTTACAATAGGATAGGATGCAATTTTGCATTGCTGTTGATTTTCTCTTTCGGGTGTTGCTGTGTCAGTGCGTCTTCCTTGGCTAAGGAGAGTCAGGGATCTAATCTGCCGTCAACACAAACCCATTTCTGTGTTACTATTGTACATATATTTTAAATAGATAGCAAGGAATTAAGGTTGTTTCTCAGGCCAACCTTTAAAATAGCACATAGCTATTTTGATTCTCTATTGTTTTATGACCCATCATAACTTCTTTTATGTCTATTTGATACCTATGTTTATTGCTTGTGTTACGACACACACACACACACACATATATATATATATATATATATATAGTTATATTGTTAACCCTTTCCTGTTTCCCCCACCCATGCCAGTTTTTCCCAGGACACTTGCTCTCGTGCTTGAGAGCTTAAATAGAAATTATTTTTTCTGCAAACTCTGAGACATCGTTTTGTGGGCAGGGGAGGATGTAGCACCCTGGAGTTTAGGCAGGGTTGCTCCTCACTAATTTACTCGCCTAGAATAATTATCCTGGAATTATCCTGGTTGATTGTTAGAGATCTATTGATTTTTCCCTAAGGTTGGCCTTTTGCACTTTTCTCTTCTACCTCTAGATGTCTGTGTACTTGGTGGTACTAGATATGAGAAGGGCAGCTCAAGGTCAGGTCAGGTGTTTTTTTGAATCCCTTGGCCTGCTGGGAGAGCCTATATATTCGGATGGAGTCAGGTGATCTATGTTCTGTGCTACTGGAACAGCTGTCTGGGTGGACTTGTGTTGTATTGGGTAGACCAGTGGGTCTAGTGAGAGACCGGGAGCTCAGTGGGCTGAAGAACTAAAAGGAGTGTTTATAGTGAAAGAGTAAGGAACTGTTACATTTGTGTTAAGAACTGTTAAAGCCTGTTGCTATAGGAGAAAGCATTCCTGCACATGCAGATGTGGCGTCTTGCTGGATGTCTTTCCCTGCATGGCTGTCCTCCTGTTGGAGTCTCGGAGTCTGCCAATTGATCTTGCAACTACCTGACGGTGTCCTGGCCTTAACTCTCTTTCCCCCAAAACAATTGTTAAGAGAAATAAACTTTCTTTTGCATTCAACAAGTGTCTGGCACCCAGTAACTTTAACCAATCTGCTTCTACCATGCCTCACAACCTACCACATACAGAAGGATGTCAGCTATTTCTGGCCCTGGAGGTTCTCATTGGACCTAATGAGGCCTGGGACCTTGTTCATTAACAATAAGCAAAGTTGGACAAGTAAAGCTATTGCATAACTGGCATAATATAACATAAATATTTATTAAAACTTGGTGTAAATTTTTTGATTATTCTGTGAAATTTATATAGCTGATCTTCCACTCTGAGCATCAAATATGACTGCCTATTACGTTGCTGGTTCTTGGATTTGTCCAGATCATATTTTCTATACAGGGCACACGCAACCTTCTCCAAAATGTGGTCACAGCTGTTGTTAGGCTTTTGGTAATGTGCATATTTACCATCATAGTCCTTTCTCTCCAGAATTCTCACCAAGGGAACCATCTCCTCCAAACGAATGGGTGTTGCTTTTTCTTTGATTCAGTGATGCTGTCTGGCCCACATGACAGTCTCACACGATCGGATTGTTGGCCAACAAAACCGTGGAATTTTGTCCGATGGGTGTTGGCCTAAACTTGTCTCGCATACACACGTCCACACAATTGTTGGCCAACAATTACGAACATAGTGACGTACTACGTTGTTTTTGAGCTCTTTAGCGCCACCCTTTGGGCTCCCTCTGCTAATTTCGTGTTAGTAGAAGTTTGGTGAGTGTTGATTCGCACATTTAATTTCACACTTTTCCTTTTGCGCTATTCAGTTTGTTTCTGAATGGCCATTTGTCAACCAGCCATGTTGCGGAATCGGAGGAGATAACGTTTTATTTATTATTGGCCATGGAGTTATTGCTTTGACACTATTTTTTTAGTTGAATAATGATTTGATTTGGTATATTTTCTATATTGTTCGATGCACAGAATGCACTATTTTGTTTAAGTTCTATTGGTTCTATTTTTATTTTTTTTAATGTTCTATTGCTTTTTTTTTTTTTTTTTTTAATGCACAATAAAACAATTGTGTAGAATAATACTTGGCTATGTGTTTTACTTCAAATGACAGTTTGGGAGTAGACAGTTACATTTAAAAAAATACTATGTAAAATTGACAAGGGACACAACAGTTGTAGCTTTGATCTTAAAAACTACAGGAAATGGTCTTGTGGTAACTTGCCCCCCCAAAAAAATAAAAGCATAATAATATTATTCTTGATGTCACTAGAAAAAAAAAGCCTTGGAAAATTTGTTTGCAATAACTCTATCAGTATCACCAGCAAAGCAGCTTCATTATTATCCAATTAAAGAGGATTTTTCCTCTTTAATGGGATAATAATAAAGCTACCATGTACTCTCATCCTTTGTCCACTTTAATAATAAAAATCCTTTGTAGAACATGTCAAAGCTGGAAGTACCTATAAAAGGTAGTGTGGGGGAGTGCATACTTTCTCTGTAATTCAACATAGGAGGCCAAAACATTTCCAGAATATATATCGTCTAATATATATATATTGTCTAATGTAACAAGACCCCTGTCTTCCCAAAAAGAATAGTCTGTAAATGTGTGTATATGAGAAAACATGGGGTTATGCCATAGGGGTAAGTCTAGGTTAGTCTCTTTAGCTTCTCTCCAGTCAAAACTGAAAGTCAAAAATGTTATACGTTGCCTTCCGAAAACAGCTAAGGGAACCTCTAATGCTATTAGCAGGTGTTTCCATTTTAACACATGAGCTAAATGTGATTCCACTATAGCTGGAGTGACAGGTGTCAAGCAATCAGTTGAATGGCGCTATTGCCCGGCTAAATAGTAGTAATACATGTTAGGGAGTGCCATTCCAGCGTCAACCTTGGGATGTTGTAAGACAGAAAATTTCAGCTTCCATCTATTGTTCGCACCGAGAAAAACGAAATAAACAATGTACAGTATATGGGGTTTTAAAAAAAACTTGGGCACCACAGTTGGTATATTAGAGGTTACATAAAAACACTTTGGCAGAAGAATCATCTTTGTCAGATTAATTCTACCTGCTACTGACGAAGGGAGTTTGGCCCAGAAATTGAGGTTATTTTTTATGCTTTTATTTTTACCATTGGAATATACAGGTTTTTTTATTGTTTTTTATTTTTAAATAACACAACCTCTTTATCAAATGACAGTGTAAATGCAACATATTATGTATAATTACAGAAAAAAAAAACATGCCATGCTGTATGAGATATAGTCAGTATATATTGGCTTTATCATACAGTAAAACTAATTTGAATGCAGCATACTTACTACAAATTATTTGCCAATCTACAGATCCAGGTCCAACAAAGTATTGCATATAATTCAGGTGATTTTGGTGTGTAGTTTGACTAGGGAGGCCTGGTTGGGTACAACCTAGGTTCAGCAACTGCCATTACTTCGACTGCCAATAACAACATTATCTACAACAGTGTCTTCTCTATCAAGCATTGTCTGCGGAATGTATGGGGATGTTGTAGGTCTCAAAAAATTATGCAAAACACAACTGTGAACAATGGTGTAATTTTTCTTCTGTGCCTAGACATACAGCAGTATGAAGGATTCTAAATATGTTGGCCTTGATACCAAAAGCATTTGCAGCAACACATCTTCCAAGCAACAATCAATTGCATAATTTTCCAAAAACTTGTGGTAAAAAAATAAAATCTTCCATGGACTTAAAATGCCTCTCAGCAAATACCTAAAGCCCCATACACACAGATTTTCTGCTGATTTTTTCCTTCAGATTTACCAAAACCGTTTAGTGCAAGGGCCTGCCTGATTGCATACACATTGAAACTCATATTATATGGTTTTGGTAAATCTGAAGGAAAAAATCAGCAGAAATTCTGATAGTGTGTATGGGGCTTTAGGGTATCTACTTTCCAAAAAAGCAGTCATTGGAGACTTGCATGTACTCTCTTGGCATTTTAGCACCTCAAGCAATTTGATTAGAGCTGCTTAAAAGCTGCGTAAATTCCAGTATACTGTATATCCTATAGTTTGTGGCCTTTATAACTTTCACACCAACCAATTAATATAGACTTAATAGTATTGTTTTTACCAAAGACATGTAGCAGAATATATTTTGGCTTAAATTGATGAAGAAATTTGATTTTATTGGAGATGTTTTATTACAGAAATTAGAAAATAAAATTATTTTTTGAAAATATTGTCTTTTTTATTTGTATTTATTATATTATTTGTATTTATATCATAAAAAAGAAAAACTCAGTGGTGATCAAATACCACCAAAAGAAAATTCCATTTGTGTGAAAAATGTATATAATTTTAATTTGGGTACAGTTTTGCATGACCAACAGGGTTGCCAACCGCCAGTCAATTTACTGACAGTTTGTAAAAATCTGTGATTTTTTTTTTTACAACTGCCAGTAAATATCAGCGGCTGATAATTTCATGCTTTGTTGACTTTTTAAGTTTAAATCAAGCAAATTACTTTGTTATAGGTATTGTCAGTGTCTCCATATAATGTTCATAATGTTTAACCACTTGCTTACTGGGCACTTAAACCCCCCTCAGTCCCAGACCAATTTTCAGCTTTCAGCGCTGATGCACTTTGAGTGACAATTACGCGGTCATACAACACTGTACCCAAATGAAATTTTTATCATTTTTTTCCCACAAATAGAGCTTTCTTTTGGTGGTATTTAGTTACAGCTCGGAGTTTTATTTTTTGCTAAACAAACAAAAAAAGATGCAAAAAAAAAAAAAAAAAATCATGTTTTAATAGTTTGTTATAAAATTTTGCAAACGGGTCATTTTTCTCCTTCATTGAAGTGCGCTGATTAGGCGGCACTGATAGGCTGCATTGGTGGGCACTGATGGGCTGCATTGGTGGGCACTGATGGGCTGCATTGGTGGGCACTGATAGGCTGCACCGGTGGGCACTGATAGGCATAGTTAAGGCGGCACTAATAGGCACAGATAAGGCGGCACCGATGGGCACAGATAAGGCGGCACCGATGGGCAAAGATGGGCACAGATAAGATGGCACGGATGGGTGGCACGGATAAGTGGCACGGATGGGTGGCACGGATGGGCACTGATAGGTACCACAGATAGATGGGACTGATGGGCACTGATAGGTGGCACTGATAGGTGGCTCTGATAGGTGGCACTGCTGGGCACTGATGGGCGGCACTGCTGGGCACTGATGGGCGGCACTGCTGGGCACTGATGGGCGGCACTGGGGTGCGGCACCTTTGAGGCAGATTGGGTGGCACTGTGGGTGGCACTGTGGGTGGCACTGTGGGGTGGCACTGTGGGTGGCACTGTGGGTGGCACTGTGGGCACTATGGGCACTGACGGGGGGCACTTACTTTTGCTTTTATTTTACTTCAGGATGGCACTGCGGGAGGCAGGTGGGCACAGGCAGGTGGCAGGTGGTCCCTTGTATTGATGGCCGTGATCGGGACTGATGTCCCGATCACGGCCGCCGGTGATCGGCTTTTTTTTTCTCTCCTCGCGCTGTCAGCGCGAGGAGGAATAATAGCCGATTACCGGCTCCGTTCTATCACATGATCAGCTGTCATTGGCTGACAGCTGATCACGTGATAAGGGGTCGGGATCGACCCCTTACACGGATCGGTGATCAGGCGAGTCTCACGGACTCGCCGATCACAGAGCGCGCCGCGCGCGCCCCTCAGGGGGCGCGCAGGCCGCTCGTAACCGGGACGACGTCAATAGACGTAGTCCCGGAAATGTAGGTCCGCGCTAATGCCGTCATTTGGCAATAGCGCGGATCTGAAGTGGTTAAATATTCACTGTGTTCGTTTTCAATAGGAGTTTTGGAATTTCTCAGGTTGCCAATAAAAAATGTGCTCCTCCAGTATATTTTCCATATTTTGTCAGTAAAAAATGCTGCGGGAAGTTGACAACTCTGATGACCAAGCAATTGCCAGCTGAAGTAGCACAGTGCTGAATAGCAAAAAATGGCCTGGTCATGGAGGGGGTTAAAACTTCCAGAGGTCAATTGGTTACATTCAGGGTCAACAAGTACAGTACATTGTTTATTGCGCAAATCATTTTTTATAATTAGTACCATTTAAAATATTTTTCCAAAATGATTTACTCTTATTTATCCTAAATACAGGGACATGTTTGATACACATGTCAACACTGTAAAATAAAACTGTAAATAACTGCATTTATTTAATTTCACTACATTTCTAGATGTTAGGCATTTTCCAATACAATGATTACAAGAAATCATGAATTGATCTAACCCTGTTTAACCTATTTACCTCGATAATCTAATATAAACTAATATATTTGTTTATTATTTTAAATACATTTATTAATTCCAAAAATTACTTTTTTCCTATTCTATTCTTTTAAGTAACACCAATTTTCACTTTGATTGGCTGGCTCACTGAGTTTTTCTGACTTCACATTTGTACCACTGTGAGTGAGAGGGAAGGAGATACGATTTACCATGCTTCGGGGAAAACTTTCCCACTTCCAACTATTGGTTAATTATCACAATTACTTTGATTACCAATTATGCCCCTGGGCTCTTCACTAGCACTGTAATGCCCTGTACACACGGTCGGACATTCTGACGACAAAATCCGTCTGATTTTTTCCAACGGATTTTGGCCCAAACTTGTCTTGCATACACACGGTCGCACAAAGTTGGCGGAAAATCTGATCATTCAGAACAAGGTTACGTACAACATGTACAATGGGACTATAAAGAGGGCAGTAGCCAATAGCTTTTGTCTCGTAATTTATTCTGAGCATGCGTGGCACTTTGTCCGTCGCAATTGTCTACACACGATTGGAATTTCAACGATCGGATTTTGCTGTCGGAAAATTTTAGATCCAGCACTCAAACTTTGTTTGTCAGAAATTCCATTGGAAAAAGTCAGATGGAGCTCACACACAATCAGATTTTCCAACAACACGATCCGATCGCACCTTTTTCATCGGAAAGTCCGACCGTGTGTACAGGGCATTACAAAAAACAGTAATTTCTGGCGCAAGGACATTTGGGAATGCAGTGGTGATATTAGTCTCTGTCCATAAACAAGCCCATAGATCCTTGATCAATTGGGGCAAAAGGCGACAGCTATCCTCAGAATATAGCCAACTCTGTGGGTTAAATCAAGGGAAGAGAGACGGAAGCACCATCTAAATATCAAAAGCAGTGGCAACTGATGTTTTTTTGGTTGGCGGCGCGGAAAACAACTGAACCCTCCCCGGCAACTCAAACCGCTAAAATTCATTCGCTGTTGCAATACACCCAGGTGGGCTCCGGATGCAGCCTCAGAGTCCCGAGACCACCCTATTTTGAAACCTTTTAGAGTCTATGGCTCTAATCAGGTGCTTTAAAAAAACCTAGCCCCTGAAAGGGGCCGGATGCATGAACAAGGGACGGCTATGCATGAATCTATCCATTGCATTTAGGGGGTAGCAAGGAGGGAAGGGCGGCGCACAGGCACCCCTAATGAACGGGCTGTCCCTGGTTAAAAATATACTTTAATGCACAAAGGTTAAAAATACTCACAGGATTGTGTAGTAATTACTCATATCAAATCATAGGAATACTTCTCTGGTCCATCCTGAAGAACCCACATTGAGCCGCTCGAGATAGAAGAGATGATTGGAGCGTCCTGTGGCCACCAGGAAGTCCAGGCCAACCAGCGTGGAACGCAAGGCAGATATGATGTTGCCTGAAGAAGAGAGATGGCTGGAAAAGCAGGCTACACGCTTGAGGCCTGTAGAAGGAGCTAGCGCCCCGAACACATAGCTGGTGGCCACAAGACGCTCCAGTCATCTCCCCCATCTCCAGCAGCTCCCTGGCACAACGCAAGTTCTGCAGGACAGACCAGAGTGGCATTGCCATGATTTGATTAGCGTATTTACTACACAATTCTATGAGTGTTTTTAACCTTTGTGCATTAAAGTACCTAACTGCTACAGTTAGGTGACACTTCCTTCTCTCTTCCCTTGACTGTCACTGTGCAGCATGCTCCCAAAGATCAGAACTTTCTTCTGAGAATTTGTAAGGAAAGGCCTTCTGTGCACAGGCAAAACATGTTCCTTTTCATGCTCACAAGAATTGGGCACTGGCTAATAAATATGCGCATGCGTGAACTCGTGTGCATGTGAGCCATCGGCATTCTTGTGCGCGAAAGCTCACGCGTGCACCAGTGAAAGATGTTGGTGCCATACAGTCTATTTAAACTCAGCCAGTGTTCAGGATCAGTGTTGCTTTGTCTTTCAGCCTTCCCTGCATCCTGCATCCTGTGTCCTGTTATCCTGTATCCTGATTCCAGTTTCTGACCCCGCTTGTCTGACCCCTCTCTGAACGATGTCTGCATCAGCCCCAGCTTGTCCTTGACCTCCGTTTCTCTCTGCTCCATTGGCTTTTATTGCACTGATTGGCTCCTGACCTGGCTTGTACCCAGAACATGCTATTGCCTGCTCCACTGTGCCTGATTTGTCCTGCCAGTGTAGGACCCAGCTTGCCTGACCCTGCTTCCTGTCACATCCTACTGTGCTACAGTCTGCTTCCAGCGTGTGCCTTACCTGCCTGCTTTCTCCAGTACCTGCCTGCTTCACTCTGCCATCCCCCAGCTGCCTACCAGCCCGCCTGCTCCATTGAAGTCTACTGATGACCTCTCCTAGCTTTGCATAGATACTGGCTCTGCTACTGGCAAGCCCTACAGGCACTTGTGCCACTCTGCACTACTGAACCTTTTGTTCATACTACCAGGGGCCCAGAGTCTGAGGTGTAAGAGAGGCCTTCCTCATCATTTCGGGCTCTGCTACAGGTACGTGAAAGCATGTTGCAAAAAAAGATCTTGTATTAGTACCCTCTCAACAGAGGTAAGGCCAGGATGGCATTTGTTTACTATTAGGAGGTAAGAAATGGGTTATATTGACAGTTATTGATTCTTTATTCTCCAAAAATTTCCACACACACATACTACTTAATGGCCCTGTAACCAATTTTTCATCAAACCATTCTTGCTGTGTTTTGCCCCATTGTAATGTCCACTGTAAGATTTCAAACCTCTCATTTTCCCTCTCGCTTCCCTTTGTTTGGAATGACCATGTCACATTGTCGTAGAGCAGTGCACATGACCACAACTAGATTCCACAGTTCATAGTCCATAGTCTGTAGCGCATCTCATGAGTGAGCAAGAGAGAGTGACCTCGTTCCTACATACATTGGGACCACGTTGAACTAATATAACCAGGAAGTCTGATTACATTAGCAAAAAAGCACACTTGGGTTATGCAGTAGGGGGTTTAGGGGTCAATTACTTTTTTTACATAGGACCAGGCAGGTTCGGACAGGTTTTAATTTAAAAACTGCATTTTGTATTTACTCTGGTTATCTTTGTATAATATTAAAATTTGCTGGATGATCTAAATCATAATTAAGTGTAACAAATATGCAAAAAATAAAATAAACCAGGAAAGGGACAAACACAGCACTATATTTTTTTAATAAAAGGGGTTTTATTGACATACTTTATTTTGGAGAATATGCCTTTTTTATGACATCTGTGAGCTATATTGTGGAAGATGCACATCTGAATCCTGCAGGATGGAAGCAGCATCTGATGGCTATTGGTCATGACATCTTGCTGTAAATGACCTGCTTAATATTAGGAGGTCGTATTGATTTAGTAAGATTTTTTTTGTATATTGCCCTGGACACTATGGTAGGGAGAGGAGTGCACTGAGTTTTGTTCATGTATGTGCAGGGGCGTTGCTAGGTCTACAAAAGACCTGGGGCTAGAGCCCATAGCAGTGTAGAAAAGAAAGTCATAGGCTTAGGCAGGCATACACATGTATATACAGTAATATACGTGTGTGCGCGTGTGTATATCCCCAGAGGGCCCCCCACTTACATCAGGGTCCCCAGAGAGCCCCCCCCCCTTACATCAGGGTCCCCAGAGAGCCTCCTCTTTATATCAAAGTCCCCAGAGAGCCTCCCCCTTGAATCAGGGTCCCCAGAGAGCCCCCCCACTTACATCAGGGTTCCCAGAGAGCCCCCTTACATTATGGTCCCCAGAAAGCCCCCCATTAAAATCAGTGTCCCCAGAGAGCTTCCCCCTTGCATCAGAGTCCCCAGAAAACCCCCCACTTACATCAGGGTCCCCAGAGATCCTCCCCTCCCCTTGGGGACCCCTGCAGAGACTCTGGGCTATGGGCCCAAGATTCGGGGTTATAGCCCCAAAAGCCACCCTCTAGCGATGCCACTGCTGCTTGTGTGGAATATTGGTTATAAATGTGAGTGGTTATAAATGTAATAAACTGTAGTGGTTTTACTAATCTACACTATGGAGAATGTGTTTTTTTCTGCTATACCTTTAAATTAATTTAAGGAGGATGAACGTTTGAGTCCTAATTGAATGAGAATGGTACTTGTGGACCATTGGAGATATTAAGTTACAATGTGTATGACCTGCTTAGGATTAAGAGGTCATATTGATTTGGTGAGAGTTCCATCTGCATATTGCCTTGAGCACTGAGGCAGATTAATAAAAGTGGAAAGGTATGCACTGATTTTATAACGCTCTTCTTATGTGGAATATTGGTTATAAACATGAGTTGTTCTCATTTTTTATCATCACAGATTTTCTCAATGTATCACACTGTGGGGAATGTATTTTGTCTATGAGGTCTGTGAGTTGTCTTTGAAGAACATCTAATCCCTGGTTGAAAGAGTATTGTCACAAACCACAGGTGTGGTTTGGCTGTGCTCAACTATGGATGTCACCTGCTATTCTGTGGGCTTTTATTTCTTTCCCTTTTATCACTCACTGGTCCACCTCCTAGTTTTCTTGCCTATATAAGATATGCTCAGTGTAGCCTACATTGTCTGAGCAACGTTCTCTGAGTTCCTGTTTGTTTGCTACTTGTGTATTCTGTGACTGACTACCCATGTACCAATCCACGCTTTGTTTACTGTCTGTACTTGGTTGTTGCCCATCCTGATCTCCACTTGTCTCCTGGATTTCCTGTTTGTACTCTGCACATGCAATTGGTTTCTGCATCCTCAGCTGATTTCAGCTTGCTGCAAGTCCATTCCCGCCATCAGGTGCCCTGGTGAAAAATTAGCCTGGGTCTTAGACTCTGTATTCTGGGAAACCCCAAGTTGGAGATCTACAAGGGCTCATTACCACAGAGACACTTGATAATAATAGCACCTAGCGACCATTGGCGATATTACATCTTGATATATATGACCTACATATTGATCCGGTGAGAGTTTTATCCATATACTGCTTTGGGCACCAACGGAGATTAATATAAGAGAAGAAGCACACTAAACTTGAAGTGGTTTTCACGTTTGAAGGAGCTGGACTTTTTAAATATGCTTTCGTGGATGTGGGATTATTATTGTCTTCTGATTAAAGTTTGGTTTCATATTTGAAGTATTACATTTTGTATTGGGCACTATATATTTGTGTATGTTTTAAGGATTTATGCGTCACTAGTATTTTTATAACTTTCAGAGCTGATATATATATTTATATTAGGATAAAAACCTACTTATTGAGGAATTTAAAGTAGGCCTAAACTCTAAGTAGATGGTATACAATTTGCTAAAACATCATGCTGTAAAGCATTGCTTTTTGAATTTTTTGCTTTTTTACTTTAAAATACAGTTTTCACCTTTTTTTTTATCCATGTTTGCATCTCAGTGCCGACACTCTCCCCTATTCAATTTCAGCTACTTCATGTACCCTCTGCATTGTCACTTGTACATCATTTCTCTAGACCAGCAAGAGTAGACCATGGCATACTATACCTACACAATGTATGCTAGTATGGCCGCTTATAGCATCCACCAGGGATGTAACAGGGTGGCAATGCAGGAGCACAATTGAGACTAGTTGCCAGCCTATAGCAGGAAGTGCCTAAAGAAAGACCTGCATTGCAAGATCACCAGGTATTACTTTAAAGAGAGTTCTAGATTAAAAAAACTTTTAAAATCACATTTACATATTAAAATTGAAATAAGATTTTAGTGTATGGGTTTAGAACTACTTTAAGGGGTTAATTTATGGCTTTTGAAATGTCCCATAGAAAACATAACAATCAGAGGGCTTATGCTGTATAACATAGAAGAAAGGGCGATCTACCCTAAAAGTGGCTTCTGGAAGCATTAAGGCCAGGAATCCAAAGTTATCATCAGTATTAGTTACGTCTTTAGTACCATCTTCATCTGCGTTCACAGTTGCCAAGCTAATTATGTCTGACACAAATACGTTTTCTTTAGATATCCTTGTAAATGTCGCTTTGGTATCATTGAAAACATCAGGCATCCCCATACTTGACATAATATCTTTCATTGAGTAGGCACTTTCTATTTCAAAGTGAGGGAGAAAAACTGTAGTATATTTTTTCTTCATGTACTTAGGGTCTGTCCAGCTAGTCAGCTTCTCAAAAGACATATTTTCCACCACCTGAAAGATGAATGTTTTTAAAATGACTTAATAATAAATATGAACATACTCCAATGTATGAAAAGTTGAAAAAGGATTTTATCTGACTCTGGTTATAATTGTTTGTGTTTACTATTAGAAAATAAATATGAACAAGTAAATTGATCAGCTGAATTTCAGTTGGGTTGATTTACTAAAGGCAAATAGACTGTTCACTTTGTAAGGGTAGTCGTACAGACTCGCACTATGCAAGGGAATTTTCCCCAAAGCTTAGTGAGTGAGTACCACATATGATGAAAACAGAGCACATTTAATACAAAATGTTCTGTAATAATCGACTATCAGTCTTACTACAACTTTGGCTCAACAGGTAACAAGCCATGATCCAGTGGATCATAATCAAATAAAGTTCATTTTTATTAAAGTTGCCCAATGACTAATTGTGCAGTAACTACTTGAATTAGCTTACATATTCCTCGGTGTGTTATGGAGAACATGTCCAGCCAGCTGCAGTGTAAAAATGATTCAGCTACTGGTTCTGTGTACTAGTGTCCCCAGAACAAAGCAAGAATGTGTGAAGATTCTGGCAGCTGCCGGTGTTCTGGCATATAGTGTCCTGCCATCATATATTGTCCGCCCCGTACTGCGCAAGCGCAGCGCTTGCGCAGTACGGAGCAGAAGAAGCTTCGGAAAATCTCCGAAGATGAATGGCGCCTGCACCGTGAGTGGAGGTGGTAGCCCCACCATCCAAGCGGACATAGGACCGGCAGAATTAGAGGGCCCCTCGGGGGCTCGCTTCGCTCGCCACACTTCGGGCACAGCCTCGCTGTGCTTAGCTCTGTTATATTCCAACTCTATGTCCACTTGGATGGTGGAGCTAGAACCTGGACTCACGGCGCAGGCGCCGTTCATCTTCGGGTATTTGTGCAGTATACAGCGGACACTATCCGATGGGGGACTCTATATGACACCGGGTCCCGGAGGTGACATCACTAGGTGGCCGGAAGTGACAAGGCTGTACACCAAGAATTAGTGGCACATGAGCTGCAAGGAGATGCTGTGTTGGACTCCACAAGGATGGGAGTAGGGCAGTCACACACAAGGGAGGAACGAAAAGGTGCTGATTGCTATGACAACACATGTTGGGGCGTGTTATGACAACATTTTTTGTCCATTCCCCTGAAACATGTTGTCATAGCAGTCTGTGCCTTTCCATTCCTCCATTGTGTGTCCATGAACACACAATCCTATTGTAGCATTAACTTTCCACCATATTGTGCCATAGGCCCACTCATGACATCCCCAAGTTGAGGCCGGACTATTTGAGGATAAAGGAATATCCACTCACAAATGCATTTCTCCCACTTTACTCTAGCCTTTCTGTGACATATCACATTAACATACTAACAGAGTCTTCGATACAGAATGCCACACATGAAGTTAGACAATCTGTAGCAGCAATTTCAGTGCAGAGTGCAAGAACAAATCTTTTAAGCCATCTTCCCTCTTCTAGACCTTAATTTCTCTCCTTGGGAGCACCACCAATTTGAGACCACTTCCCCATGTATATTAAGTCCATAGCATCAGCTTCCATCATCACAGGACCCGCAGCTGAGGGTCAGGAGGATCAAGGTACCTTCCTTTAGTATGCCATTCTCTTCCCAATATCCCTTCCATAGCTCCACCAAGCCGGGCACACTCCCATATTGCGCACTCATTCCAAGGCTTAAACACCACTCTAATAGAGGACTGTGTCCAGGCCTCCCAGTCTTCATGCACTCTACACTTGCAGGATCTGCAGAAGATGGTCAGGGAGTGACTACAACAATTCTTTCCTTGTTCTGTACCACCTCACCCTGGCCCTTTAGTTTTGCACTGCAGGTGAACATCTTGGTAGCTCTTGTATCTCCTTCAAATGCCTTGTCTACCCTAGGCTCCACCTATCACTGACGATTATGTGGGCACAACCCTGTTGTGGAAAATGTTATGAAGATGTATTGGATGTATTTTAATATGTATTGTCATAAGAGTCCCCCCAGTTTTCGTTCTCCCTCAGCCCGCTCTAAAGAGCTGACTGGGACAGACTGACACTGGTTGAGACCTGTTAGGTAGTGGTAAACTTCCTGTTCAGAGTGGGGGTGTGTCCGCCAGTGAAAGGGCCCCTGTGCATTGCACAGACGATCGTCTGAGGGGATATGTTTGCTCTGCAAAGATCAGTTATGGGGTGATGTACGCTCTTTGTCTGCTGTGTCTGATCAGCACATGTCGAGATTCACAGCGTGCATCTGCAGATAACCTTACATCCACAAGGAAGGGTAGCATAATCCAGGTATACATTGTTCTCTGGAACAATGTATATTAAGGATTACTATCAGCGGAATTGTAGTCATCATTCATTGGGTATTGTATAAATTCATTTATTCTGTGCCATGTCTTTATGTGGTCATGTCCTTATATGGTCATTCACATCCTGCGTTTATTTTCCTGTGAGGTCACAAGCTTTGTAGGAGGCGTTTGGCTGTTGGAGGCACACCCTCAAGTTTGGGACTTCCTGTTGATATGTAAATAAAAGCAGAGATGCACGGCTCAGGGAGGCAGAGATGCTGACCGAGGTTGAGAACGTAAGAATGCTGGTGATGTCTCTTTAATGGGGAACCAGAGGGGACTGCTGAGAAGCAGCCAGGCTGAGATGAGGACGAGAGTATGCGGTCATGTCTGATTATTTTTTGGATGAGTGGATTGATAGGTAAGGTATTATATCATAAGACAGAAAATGTTATTATTATTATTAGAAACAGGAGATTTGGCTGTGTGCTCTGCGTACAGCCAAATTTCGGTAACCAACCCCACCCATTATAGCACCGGAGGAGGGATTTCTCAAAAAGGGGAGCTAATACCAAATTACCGTAAAACCTTGGTTTGAGAGTAACTTGGTTTGAGAGCGTTTTGCAAGACAAGCAACATTTTTTTAATTAATTTTGAATTGATATACAAGCGATGTCTTGATATAAAAGTAGCATCATGTCACAACTGATATATAAGAGAATAGAGGTGCCTCTAAGTATAGCAATATGGTTACATTTATTGAAGGTACAAAATTTAGAACATATCGCTACACTTAGAGGCGCCTCTCCTCTCTTTTATATTTCGTAGCTCCTGATGGATTTTGCTTCTAATCCCCTTGTGGAGTCTGCCATTTGTGGATGGACATTTTATGGTTACACAGCCTGGTCACTTTGCTATATTCTTTTTATATGGACTATAAATTGAAGGACCTATGAATAAATAGTTGTGGAATGAATCATTTGAGTTTCCATGATTTCTTATGGGGAAATCTGCTTTGATATTATTATTTGGATTACAAGCATGTTTCTGGAACAAATTATGCTCGCAATCCAAAGTTTTATTGTACAATGTTCACCTTGCAATATAATACTGGGAACATAGCCATCTTGTGGCAGAGAAGCTAACTGCACCTGCAAACAGGTTTGCATTGCAGGCAAAGCCTCGCCATGGTCAACCAAAGAAGTTGAATACACATGCTCAGCATCATATCCAGAGGTTGTCTTTGGGAAATAGACGTATGAGTGCTGCAAGCATTGCTGCAGAAGTTGAAGGGGTGGGGGGTCAGCCTGTCAGTGCTCAGACCATACGCCACACACTGCATTAAATTGATCTGCATGGCTGTTGTCCCAGAAGAAAGCATCTTCTAAAGATGATGCACAAGAAAGCCTGCATCTTCCCAGTAAAAGACCAGTCCCTGATGCTCCTACCCTCCCCCTCTGTGCGGTCATGTGGTCATGTGCAGTGGACAATTACTGACGTCATCACACCCATAGACTGGCTCTGGACGTGAGGAAGATAGGAACAGTTCACTGCTGGATGTGGGGGAGCGCTTTTTTTTTTGGAGGATCAAAAGTTAGTATAAGCTCTGTGTTCACCCCTAGAAAAAAGGAGCAATTACCCCATGCAGTGCAGGCACAGCCCCACTGCATGGGAAAACATTTTTTCCAAAGTTCTGCTTTAAAGTGAACTTGTACTTTTCCCTATTCATCATGATAAAGCAACAGGTTCACTTTAATGCTGCCCCCAATGGCAGCACACCCTCACTTTCCTTTTACTCCACACTACTCAATTTAGTGTAGCACTCTCTACCATAGGTAGGTGCTAGCATAGGATTTTTGCTAGGGAAACTGTCAGCACAGGTACATTTAGGCAGGCCTATGCTTTGAATTAGGCCTGTCTGTTTTGATCTGGGGCAGGGAGTGGTTAGTGTAGTAGTGGGTGTGACCACCTGTGCTTCAGTGCGGAGGCACATCCCCTGCTTCCAGGGAGAATGTTCTGGAAGAGGAACAGGGCCTAGAACTGGAGTGGAAGACAGCTCATGTGGGAGCCCTGACCAATCCCCAACTGGAATTGACAGGGGGTGGGCCTTCTATATAAGCTGAGGTAACAGGCCAGTGGGAGGAGTTTTCGGGTGAGAGAAGTGAAGAATGGAGTACTAGACAGCAGCAGGATGGCACCCCCATCTGGGGGGGGGGGTGCAACAATCGCAGGAGGAGGCCTAGGAGAGCTGTAAGGGAACTTCACCTTCGCAGTCATTGGTGAAGTTCTCATCATTACACGGTCATTGATGAGGAATTCCTGGAGCAGAGGGGCAGGAGAAGCTGTCGGAACGTATGGTCCGGTTAAGTTCTTCACCATGGACTCGGGGCAGAGAAAGGTCGGTGAGTGTACAACAGTGGAGTGTTGGATGTGAAGACATGCTAGGGAGTCTGTGAGGGAACTTCACCTCTACACGGTCATTGGTGAAGTCCTCATCATTACATGGTCATTGATGAGGAGTCCTGGATCAGAGGAGAGACTGTGGGGAATAGTGTCAAATTGATGTAGCCTGAGGGAACAGGATTTGTAAGCATGGCTAGCTAGTAACAGTAGTCCACCGTTCAGCACATGCTTTTAAACTACTAGGCCTCCGGGGAGAGGTACTGCAGGCCTCTGGCCTAGTAGCAGCAACCAATTAGAGTCAGCATTAGAGACTATTCAGAGTGGGTTCTTTTGCATACAGAAGAAGATGTGACAGGAAATGAATGTGCTACAGTATGTTTGTGCAGGAGGAGAGGATTTCTGGGAACTTCACACTTACACGGTCATGAGTGAAGTCTTAATCTTTACATGGTCATTGATGAAGGGTTTCTGGGAGCAATAGACCACAGGAGTTACGCAGAGGAGGAGAAGTAGTCTGCATAGTGATGCAGGGAACAGACTGTAGCTGTTATACATGTGCATCATTCCTTCAGGCTCAAACAAAGTTCTAATCTATAAAATCTATGAATATGATGGCAAAGTATTTTGATCTATGGGCATCCCATATACCCCTTTCCCAACCAAGTTATACCCCCCAATAAACAAAAACAAAGCAAATAACTGTTCATTGTCTCTGAGGTGATATATGAAGATCTGGCAGCAGGGTGATATGGCAGATGTTTGTTACTAGTGGCAACTACACCGCTACATTAGTAATGGAGAAAGAGAATAAAGTTTTAAAATACATCTCGGGGAAAAATGATGTTCCTTCATACCCAGCAGTACTGGGGTTTTCTTCACCTGTACAAATCAGGAATTTCAGTTCTGGATGAAACTATTGTTCAACTTAAAATGCTATACAGGATGTGGCTCTGTTTTCATGGCACAGCTAGCTCCCGTTCAGGGGTTCGGGAGTGCTACAGTGGCACCAAAAATGAGAAAGAGCGCAAGGCTCAAGTAGTCACTTGACCTATAGGATGCTCTATATGTTGTTTATTTACCTACCTGTACTAAGTATCTTCTAGTGACTATTCAGATGTCTATTACATCTATGTTGTGTAACTATTTGTTTTACTGTTGAAAACGTAATAAAAACAATTGAAAGAGAAACTGTTCTTCAACAGGAGACACTTACTTTGTATAGATCGTTACTGTTGTCTGGCAGTATTATGTACATACAGAGATTCTTTTTTGTTCCATATGGAAGCTCGAGGATCCGCAACTTCTCATCATCTATAGTTCTAATATTAAATTGACCCTGTGTACACATCATTTGTATAGGTACTTTTTCATTCTGCGAGATATAAAAGTGAATTCACATGAATATATGACATGAATATTTGTGCTGCCAGCATAACTAGTTTGTGAAAACATCGAGCAGCAGCTATACTTTAAAAAAAATAAAAATAACTTCAATGTAACTACCGTATTTATCGGCGTATAACACGCGCTGGCGTATAACACGCACCCCAAGTTTAGGAGGGAATTTTATTGAAAAAAACTTTTAGGAGGGAAGTTTAAGGGAAAAAAAAAAACTTACATGTATATGCCCATCAGTGTCATCTGCAGCCTTGTCCACCATTGCAGCCTTGTCCACCATTGCAGTCTTATGCAGCCTTGTCCACCATTGCAGCCTTATCCACCATTGCAGCCTTGTCTCCCATTGCAGCCTTATGCAGCCTTGTCCACCATTGCAGCCTTATGCAGCCTTGTCCACCAGTGCAGTCTTGTCCCCCATTGTAGCCTTATGCAGTCTTGTCCCCCATTGCAGTCTTGTCCCCCATTGCAGCTGTGTCCCCCATTGCAGTCGTGTCCCCCATTGCAGCCATGTCTATTTTATTTTTTAAAAATGCCGCTGCCGAGATACACATCCGGCTCTGTATCTCGGCAGCGGCATTTCTGCGGAAGTTCTCGGTGGGCCTCCGGCCGCCTTCGGCTCTTCTCGCCAGCTTGCGGCCACCTTCGACCATTCTCGGCAGCTTTTGGCCGCCGAGAAGAGCCGAAGGCGGCCGAAAGCTTCCGAGAACGGCCGAAGGCGGCCCAAAGCTGCCGAGAACGGCCGAAGATGGGCGAAAGTGCCGATAATGGCCGAAGGCGGCCGAAAGTCTCGTTGAAGAGCCGAAGGCGGCTGAAAGCCACCCAGAGGCTCAGAAATTCGGGGGATCAGCGTATAACACGCACCCACGATTTTCCCCTGCTTTCAAGGGGAAAAAAGTGCGTGTTATACACCAATAAATACGATAAATAGCTGCAAAAAAAAAAACTTTGCTCTTTGTTCTTCAGGAGGACCTCAGGAGTGAATCTTGGTAGTACATCAAGAAAGAAAATGTGTGAATTTTGGTTGCACAGTCTGAAGCAGCTGTGCATGGCAACCAATAAACCTTTTACTTTCAAAGCTTAACTGAACAAGAAGACGCTAGAAGCTGATTGGTTACCATGAACAGTTGCTCCAGATTCTGTCTGTTCCAGTTTTAGTAAATTACCCCTAGTACAATAAAACACTGTGAAGTGTAATGATGATATGCAAAGTGTGGTAACTATTAGCGATCAATCAGATTTCACATTACTTTAGCCACCGAACAAGTCATTGTTAGACTAATGCCGTGTACACATGATCGGAATTCTCGTCGGAAAAAGCTCTGATGGTTTTCCTGACGGAATTCCGACGGAATTTCGCTCAAACTGTCTTGCCTACACATGGTCACACCAAATTCTGATAGTCAATGACACTGCGACATACAACACATTCAACAGCACTATAAAAGGGAAATTTAATGCTTCCAGGCATACGTTGAATTGTTTCCAAGCATACATCGGAATTTTGCATGTTGGAATTGCATACACACAATCGAAAAATCTGATAGAAAGGTTTTCCGTCTGAAAAATTAAGAACAGGCTCTCAATCTAAAGACCGTTGGAAATGCCAACAGAAAAAGACCGATGGGCATATACACGGTCGGAAAATCCGATGAAAAGCTCTCATTGGACTGTTTCCATTGGAAATTCCGGACGAGTGTACGCGGCATTAGGGATAATGCACAATGCCCACTGCATTTTCCCTTAGTGAATAAACAAGATTGTGTATAAACATTTGCAATAATATGTGAACATTACTTTTCCACATAATTAAATGACTCCATTTGACTCAATAGCCTTTTTTTTATGTAGTACCACTGTCATTATAACTACTAAGTAAGGGTAGACAAAATATTTACTTACATTGCTCAATGTAAACTCATCATTTTTCGTCTTATATTTAGGGAAGCTCTGTGTCCAGTTTGCTAATAAATATGCCGTGTTAACTACTACAATCTTAGTCTTATTGGATATTAAGGTTTCAGACATATTTTGAAAAGTACCTGAAGAAAATAAAAATGTGTATTCAATTTTGCAGGTTTCATCATATATTTCACGTTTTAGCAACCTATAGCTCATTGATCAGTTCAGAAAGCACAGAATTTTATTATGTAGATTGTGCTGTGGGAAAGTAAAATCAAACCTTCAGTAATTTTTTTTTTTTAAATGCGTAATTGGATGTTTTATTAATAGTGGCTAATTTTATATTTATTTTTCTTTTTTTTTTTTGAGCGATAATATAGTTTATTTTTTCTCGCTCAAAAGATTTATTTGTTTTAGAAATAATAAATAACAACAAATACAGAATATTTGACAAAACAAAAATATTAAAATATAACATTAAAGTATAAATGTTATATAAAAAATAAGTAAATACATAAATAAATAAAAATAAACACACTAAAACAAGAGAGGGGTGCTCCATCATTTACAACCTATGGAGATGAATGCAAATTATAACTACAGATATCTAAGTAAAAAGGAATAAAATACCAAGGAGGAATAAAAAACACTCCAAAAAAAAAGGTGTGGTTATTATATAATCTAGAGAAGACTAGTGTATAAAGTTGTTTATATCTGAAATGTCAGGAGCTCAATAAACTAGAAAAGACAGAAATATATCAATTTTACATATTTGAACAAAACGAAGTCCTGACCTTAGGTATACTTCTATATAGATAATAAATACTGTAGTATAATTAAAGGTTTTTTGAAGAAGTATGGAAGAGAAAATGGTAAAAGGAAATGGGGACAGAAAGGAGGGGGAGAGATAATTATTTAACTCCAGGGATAAATTATAGTTTATATAGCTAAATATCGTACCAGAAAGAGAGAGAGAGAGAGAGAGAGAAAAAAAAAAAAAATATATATATATATATATATATATATATATATATATATATATATATATATATATATATATATATAAATTACCATGACAAGAGCATTCGATTATCAAAATTATCTGACATATAATATCTAATCCATGGTCTCCATATGTTATTGAATTTTGACAGACGATTCTTATCTAAAGCGTCCATTTTGGCATGTATGAAAGATTGGTTCATTCTAGTTTTGGTTTCTGAAATATTCACAACAGATGTTTTCCATGCATTGGCTACTGTCTGTTTTGCGGCTATCAGAAACGTGAGGAATAGTTTGAATTGGTTTTGTGTGAGAGAATCCGGTTTTAGATTAAGGAGAGCTAGCATTGGATCTGGTGAAATAGAACAATTGAATAGTTTCGAGATAATCAGAAAGACTTTTTTCCAAAATGAGTACACAATAGGACAATGCCACCAGATGTGCATATATGTACCCTGTTCTGGACAGCCGCGAAAACAGAGGCCTAAAGTATCAATTGTGAATTTGGCTAATCTGGCAGGAACCAAATACCATCTTGTAAGCACCTTATAAGATGTCTCAATTGCCAAAATGTTTGTGGAAGAAGATATAGTATTAGACCAGATATGAGACCAAGTTTTGGGATCAATCGTGCGCTCAAGATCTTTTTCCCAAGTGGATGTATATGTAGGTACTATTGTGTTAGATTTAGTAATCAATTGAGTGTAAATTGTAGCGATACAACCCTTAGCGTGAGGTTCTTTGAGGCAAATTTTTTCAAATTGGGAAACAGATTGTAGATTTTCACTAGAATTAAGGAAAGGAGTATAAAAGTTTTTTATTTGTAGGTATCTGAATAGTTCAGATTGGGGTAACCCCGAAGTCTCACATAGTTCTGGGAAAGGTCGTATCGAGGACAATGATGTCATATCATATAGGCAAGTAATGCCAGCCTTAGACCAGGCTTTAAAAGTTTTAGGATATTTCCAGGCTGGGTAGAAGGATGGATTTTTATGGAAGGAAAGAAGTGGGTTATGCAGTGATTGTAAGCCATGTGAAGTTTTATGTCTATCCCACAATGATAGGGAATGCCTAGTGATTGGATTTTTTAAAGTCTTGCGAACTGCAGGTTGTAACCATAGTAAATTATTGACAATAAAAGGGTCGCAGTCAATAGCCTCAATGGATACCCATATAGGGATCTCCGTTGTCGAGTGATATTTTGTTAATCGTGCCAACTGAGCTGCTTTATACTATAATGTAAAATCTGGGAATCCCAGACCACCCATACATTTAGGGAGAACAAAGGTATTCTTATGTAGTCGGGGTTTTATTTTACCCCACGTGAATTGTATCATCTTTTGCTGAATCAATCTGAGAAAATAAGCAGGAATATGAATAGGCAGTGTTCTAAATAAATATAAGAATTTGGGAAGTATGGTCATTTTTATAATGTTAATTTTTCCAAACCACGAGATCGGTAGGGATGACCAGTTTGATAATAGACTGGTGATGTGTTTCAGTAAATTTGGATAATTTGCTGCAAATAAATCGGAAGGATCAGGAGTGAGTTGGACACCCAAATATGGAAGACTGTGAGCTACCCATTTAAAGGGTAGAGAATCTTGTAAAGTTTGTTTAACTTTTTCGTTAAGTGAGATATTAAGCGCCAGTGATTTTTGGACATTAACTTTAAGGCCTGAGATAAGCGAAAATTCCTGTAATACAATCATAAGGTTTGG
This sequence comes from Lithobates pipiens, assembly GCF_037356315.1. Lineage (NCBI taxonomy): Eukaryota > Metazoa > Chordata > Amphibia > Anura > Ranidae > Lithobates > Lithobates pipiens. Next base: position 335,245,122 of record NW_027507764.1, on the reverse strand, counting down.
AGCAGAAGTTTGTGGTGAGGATAAAAATAGCGGGATGTCATCCGCAAATAAGCATATTTTATGATGGCATCCACCTAAATCTATACCTGTGATTGTAGGTTCCATTCTTATTCTTTCTGCTAGTGGTTCAATTAGCAATGCAAATAATAATGGAGAGAGTGGACAACCTTGACGTGTCCCTCTCTGTATATTAAATTCATCTGATTTGTACCCTGCATATTTAATGTAGGCTTTGGGATTTTGATATAATGCGGAAATCCATTGTAAAAAGTGTGGACCAAAGCCCCATTTATTAAGGGTGAATTGCATGTAGGACCATGATATAGTGTCGAATGCTTTCTTAATATCTAAAGAAAGAAAGCAGGTTGGGATTCGACGTGCCTTAGCGGCATGTGACAGAAGTGCTGCACGTCTGATATTATCGCCAGCCTGTCGGATAGGCATGAAGCCTACTTGGTCACGATGTATGAGGCTACCAATAATCTTATTTAATCTATTGGCTAAAATTTTTGCCAGAATTTTTATGTCTAGATTTAATAAAGAAATAGGACAATAGTTTGACCATATCGTTTCATCCGTATGTGGCTTGGGTATCATGTAAATAATTGCAGACAGCGATTCCCTCCTGAAGGAATGACCCTCCAATAGGAAATTAAAGGTATTCATCAAAACTGGTGATAGAATATTTGCATAAGTTTTGTAGTAGAGAGCAGAAAATTGATCAGGACCAGGCCTAATTTCAGGTTCTTGATAACTTCAAGCACCTCTTCAATAGACACATATTCTTCCATCATTTCTAATTGTGTTTTAGATAAAGTTGGGAGGGATATGTGAGAGAAGAAATCATTTGCTTTGGATAGGTCTAGCTCATTATCGGATGAGTATAAATCTTTTAATTGTGATTTAAATTTATTTAAGATTTTCAGTGGATTATTTGTGTATACATTTCTGGAGGTCTTAAGATGAATAGGTTTGGTTGAGGTATGGCAGGATTTTAGAACCTTGGCTAAAAGTGTGTTTGGTTTGTTTGCATTCATATAGAAGTTATGTTGTGATCTTTTAATGGTTTTGTCTGCACATTCAGTAAGGAATAAATCAAATTCCAATTTGGCTTTATCTAATTCTGCTTTGGAAGAAGGATTGGGGTTACGCTGAAATGCCATATGGCATGAATTAAAATATGTTTCTAAAGTGCGACAAAGGGTTTTTCGTTCTCTATTGAATATATTGGCTTGTTGTAAACATATGCCACGAATGACAGGTTTGTGTGCTTCCCATATAGTGGCCTGGGAAACATCAGGTGTAGAATTATTTAATAGGTAATCCTTAAGTGAAAGTTCAATATTGTTTTTATATATTGGGTTTTTGATTAAAAAATCTCTCAATAGCCACGTTGAATCTTTTGCTCTTGGAACTAACGAAGACATAGTATTGAATATTGCACTGTGATCCGACCAAGGGAAGGGGATTATTTTTGAAGTTAGGATTTCTGGCACCATACCTGTGGATATAAATATATGGTTGATTCTTGAGAATGAACGATGTGTGTGTGAGTAATGTGTAAATTGTCTCATGGTAGGATTCAATTCACGCCAGGAATCTACCAGATTGTATTTCGTGATGAGTTTTGAGAAAGAATGTTTATCAGTTCTTTGGAGCTGTGGAATTGGTGATTTATCCATGAATTGAAAGATAGTCTGGTTGGAGTCGCCACATAGGATTACAGTACCTATTTTGTGGTAGTCAATGGTATGTAATAGATGGGAGAAAAAAAGCGTTAGGCTGTTTATTAGGGGCGTAATATGACACAATGGTGATTGCGGTATCCAATAAATGACCTTTAAGGATCAAATATCGGCCTTCAGGATCTTTGATTTCTTTCAATAGTGAAAATGGGGTGTTTCGATGGAATGCTATAAGCACACCATGTTGTTTTGTGGAGGCGGAGGCTGTAAAAACGTGTGGATAAGATTTACTAAAGAATTTGGGGGTGGATTGTGTAGTAAAATGGGTCTCTTGCAGACATACAATATGTGCTTTTTTAGATGTAAAGGTACGAAAGGCTTTAGTTCGTTTTTGCGGAATGTTGAATCCCTGAACATTCAGGTAAAGTATGTTCAGTGGAGCCATATTTTTGGAGGAGATATAGATATGATAATGTATGAATAAGGAAAATGAGAAGAAATTTTTGCCACTAGAGTGTAAGAGGAAGAGGAAAGAGGGTAAAAATAAAAAAAATTTAAGAAATAAAATATGACAAATATATATCATAAAGATATAGTACAACAAATGTACATTCCTAACATATCCGTTGGGGGGAGAAAAAATCTCCCTCCAAGGGTGCATGAGTCACAGTCAACTGCCTGCGGAAACGACAAGCAGTCGAGAGTGACAGGGGGAGTGCAAGGAACATCCAAATAAGAGCCAACCAAATAAATTGTAATCTTTCAACCAATAACTTTAATTTAATTCAAGAGAGAATGTAAAAGTCAAAAGTGACATTTTGGAAATTTGGATAAAATGCCAACAATGACTACGAGTCAAAAAATATATAAAATGCCAACCTCAAGAAAAAAAAAAAAAAAAAAAAAAAAAGGGGAGGCGTCCTATATGAATTTATCATTACTGAATCTGAGAAATAGCAATATATGTGTAATAAGGCAATACACACTAAAACAGTTAATCGTTTGAGGAGAAAAAAAAATATATCTATATAATAAAAAATAAATAAATAAAAAATAAAATAAATACATATATATATTAAAGAAATACTCTAAGATAACAAAGGGAGTAGGTTGGATTTGTTGTTTAAAGAAGGTTAAGGAGAATATCTACAGTATCTTAAACAATTATGCTGTGATATTATTAGAATTGTGAGGGAATTGACAGAAGACAGTGGTGGTATTGAGTCTGTTGACCTGTCTCAAAAAAGGGGGAAAAAAAAGGGGATGTAATCTTGTCGTATTGCATCTTTCAATCCATAGAATCAACTGGATCTAGGATAGGGGATTGAATGCGGCTTCTCTTATGAGGGCTATGATTTCCGTTAGTTCCGGCGGTAGAAGAAGTGTTCCCAGGAGATGATGATGATGTTTTTTGGCTTGATTCGGCATAGTCTCTTTTGGTATATATCAGACCTAGATTCTGTAGAGTAGTTTGCAATTCTTTGGCAGTGCGACATGTGTGTTTGTGGCCTTGGTAGGTGAAACGTACCGAAAAAGGGAAGCCCCATTGATAGATTATAGTATTGCGTTGTAAAATTTAGAGGAGAGGCTTCAATGCTCGTCTTTTATTGATTGTTAGTTGCGATAGATCTGCAAATAGCTGGTAGTTGTGCCCTTAATTAAGGATTTTTAAATTCTTGCTGTATTTAGTATTAGTTCCTTAGTGCGGTAAAAGTGGAATTTTACGATAATATCGCGTGGCGGACCATCCGGTTTTTTGGGAGTTAGGGCTCTGTGGACCCTGTCCATCTCAAAGCGTTCTGCCGGAATGGTTGGCTGTAGTTCTTGAAAAAGGGCAAGCATAGCCGTCTGTAGGTCTGTCACAGATTCAGGTATTCCTCTAATGCGTATATTCGATCGTCTCGCACGATTTTCAAAATCTTCTAACTTATCTTGTAAAATGGTATTTTCTTCTTTAAGGCTGTCAATTTCCGAAGAGAAATTTGATGTATGATTTTCCAAATCATCTACTCTGATTTCTAGCGCTGAAGTGCGTTGACCCAAATCTCTAATCTCTTTAGTAAGGCTTGTAGTGATATGGTCTGCGGCAGTTTTTAATGCATTGTGAAGCAGTTCTTCTATTTGTTGTAATGTTACAGGAGGTGACATTTCATTTTGTGTAGGAATATCCAGTATTTTTATTTCAGGAGTGACAGTTTCTGAGGGGGAATTAGGGAGACTGTGTGGTGCCTTTAATGAAGCGACCTCACAATACAATGGAGTAGGGGGAGCTGGCTGCATTGTAGCTTTAATGTGAGCTGCCTTAGAGGAGGATGGTTTTAACGGCGCTCTGCTGTGTCCGTGAGGTGGCACTTGTTTGCCGTTTTTCGGCTTCATATATGAACTACAAGCCCCCAAAATGTCTCAAACGAGACCTAAGAAACATCAGCGAACTTTATATAATGTTTAAATGCGGAGGAGAATGTTACCTCCGCTGTTATCAGGCTCTGAAGTCCCGCTGGAATCAGAGCTCTAAGCCGGCATTACCGTTCGGCTCAGCTCCGCGTATGCGCCCATTTTCTTCAGTAATTTTTTTCAACTTTTCATCTATTAAATCTTCTGCCCTTGTTGTTTTAACTAAACTAAAACGTAACCAAAACATTTTTATCTGATGGTATATACTTTATACAGCCCACTTCCTGTTTCTTGTCTGGTCATTAGCCTTATGACATAATGCACAGCTCTCTCTCTCACTCTCCTAAGAGTTTGCCAGGAAGGGAGGGGGATAAGTCATAAGAGGGCCAATGAGAGCTGCAGGGCTGCAGTGCTGGAGGTGGGCTTCTGTGTCATTGTGAATCCAGGAAGTGAACAGGCAGCAGCTTCAGCTGCCCACAGTTAAAATGGCTCCAGCCAGACTTAGTCGAGGGAGATTTCTGCAGGATATTTGGCAAGTACAGAATCCCAGTGTATATAAAATAATATGCAAAGTGGTTGGAGGAAGGCTTGAGAATGGCAAAGGTGTTTTTATTACAAATTATGTGAGCAGACTGCAGTTTTTTTTTTTTTTTTAAAGCACACGGCTTTCAGATGCTTACGATTGACTTTCTTATGTGCACAGAAATCAGTCTTTGGTTATTGGTTGTTTTTGGCCACTGGGATTTAGATATCATGCTGTTGTGTATTAAAATGTGTACAAGTTAAATAGGATTATGGTCTGTTGCATTGAACATGATGGATCAATGTAGGAAAAGAGTTTGGCACTTGGAAGAAAAACAGCTGATATAGTGAGCCCCAGATCATACACGAGGGAACTCAAAACAAGAAATTTGCAGGGTATTGCTATGGAGAAATTAGTTTAGCTACTATTATGAAAGATGAGTGTGGGCAGTGGCGTAACTAGAACCTTCAGGGCCCCGATGCAAGAAACCACGAAGGGCCCCCCTGAACCCCAGCCAGGGCCCTTCCCTCTGAGTCCGGCGGAGGAACTCCAGGGCGTGGTCACAGGTATGACCTTTGTGAGCCCCGTAGTTCCACCACTGGTATCAGTAGTTTTTTTTAATTATTTTATTTTTTTATTTTTAGGTGCCCCATTGGCAGACTGTCCCTGTCTGGCTGGGGAGAACAGACATCAGACTGAGTAGCAATGCATGGAGCAGCAGAGGGGTACTCTGAGGAGCCGGCTGAGAACACAGGTCATGCGGGGAATGCACAACTAAAGAGCAGCCAGTGCGATAGTCGAGCATGGAGCTCTGCTAGTCACCCTCCACCTCCAGCCACCCGTGTGCATGGTGCAACGGTACCCCTAGCTGCCTATACTGCTGCCGGCCATATGTAGAGGGGGCTGCATGGGCCCCCTGCATCACAGGGCCTGGTTGCGGTCGCAACTGCTGCACCCCCTATAGTTACGCCCATGAGTGTGGGACTTTCAAACATGGAGCATTGTGCTGCCTAACTTGCACCAGGACCCTACAGGACTGCTCATGTTATTGCTTATTGTATGCTATATGTGACTGCATTGCAGATAATGGCCCTGGTTCTACATTCCTCAAGGTAAATATGACCATGCAAATAATGTACACATAAGGTATTGTTTGCATAGCATAGGCAGGGCTATATTTAGACAGCATGCTGTTATTTACAAAAAAAAACTAACACTAGAATGTGCTACTGGAAAAAGCTTGATCATCAACTATTGCAGCCATAGCACACAAGGGTCCACCGCCAAGACCAGGGAGAACTTCCCATCCTCTGTTTTCAGTAGCAGGAGCCAATCCTGGACATCTAGATAGAGCATCAGCTTCAAAACTCCTTGGGTTTGTACTTTAGAGTGAATTATAATTAGATAAGGTAACCAGCCAAGGAAGTCCTGTGGCATTCAGTTTGGCTTGGGTTAGGACATATGTCAAAGGTTTATTTCTATCCATTCTTATTTCAAATGTAGCTCCATACAGATAATCATACAGATAATCATGTAACTTTCCAATGATGGCCTGTTGACTCTTCACTTCTTTAACCATTATCCATTTGCTTGTAATCATAATTTGGCCTGTAAGATTTAGGAGATATTTACCATATACTCTAGCACTGACATCATCGGCACATGCACACTAAAGAAAGGGCACACTCATGATGTTTCTATAGGGACCCTGCCGTGACCGTCGGCTCCCACACACATGCGTTAACGGCCTAGGAAGGAAAAGGAGTGAAGATGGATGCTTCCACACAGCGGGAACAGCGGTGACTTTGCTGGTTTCCTTTGCAGGTAAGTGCAACATAATGGGCTAGTATGCAACCCATGAGGATTTACTTCCTCTTTTAGGTGAAACCCCTTTAATGCTTGGATAATGGATTCTGTTTAATCCTTGGATACTGCAATGTTCTTTAAAGTGGAATTACTTATTTATGATGTAATATCATGCCTCTGTGTTTCTGCTGTTTTCCAATAAAACTAGAAGGACTCAACCATATGTCCACCATCAGCATCCTGACTGGTAAGGCTGGATTCACACCTATGCATTTTTAGTGCTTTTTGCATTTTGAAGATTTGCACTACAGAACGTGTTCCATAGGAAACCATGTTTAATGGACTGTAGTGCAAATCTGCAAAATGTAAAAAGCACTAAAAATGCATAGATGTGAATCCAGCCTAATGCCGTGACTCAGCTTTTAGCAGACAATCCGTTTGTCTGTGTGCTAGTCCGGCAGACTAAAACCGACGCTAGGGCAGCTATTGGCTACTGGCTATGAACTTCCTTATTCTATGTCATCACGTTCTAATCCGTTGGACTTTTGGAGTGATCATGTGTGGCCAAGTCCGGACCTCAGCTGCAAAGTCCGTCGGATTGTCCGCTGGACCAAGTCCGTCAAAAAGTCTGGTCGTGTGTACGCGGCATAATGCCGCGTACACACGACCGGACTTTTCGAGGGACTAGGTCTGACGGACTTTCGGCGGAGTTCTGATGGAGTTCTGACAGAGTTCTGAAGGGCTTTCTGAATGAACGGACTTGGCCACACACAATCACACCAAAGTCCGACGGATTCGAACGTGATGACGTACGATCGGACTAGAATAAGGAAGTTCATAGCGAGTAGCCAATAGCTGCCCTAGCGTCGGTTTTTGTCTGTTGGACTAGCATACACACAAGCGGATTTCTCGGTAGGAACTGGGTAGAAACATGTTCCATTTCTAAAGTCTGTCAGACTTTTGCAAATCAAAAGTCCGCTGCAGCTCACACACGATCGAATGGTCTGCCGGAATCATTCCGTCGGACTTTTGATGTTGAAAAGTCCGGTCGTGTGTACGCGGCATAAGAGTCATACCTTAAGGCTTCTTAGCTAAAAGACAAGTTCCATTTGATTCCTATGTTTTACTGGAAATTGGTCATCACTGTTGCCCCTTAAAAAAATGTATCCCTCTGTTTCAAAATAATCCAATAAAATGTACTGAAAAATACGTTTATTAATTTTACCTTTGCTCTTCTCTTCAAGCCAGCTATTAATGTGTTCCATTGCATCCCTTGGTGCATGTCTGAATGCAACTTTCTCTGGTTTAGAGTTGTACCACACATTGCTATTCATATAAGCCTTGGAAGAGAAAATAAAGCAGTAAACATCTTAAACACAGATATCTCTGTGTTGCCAACATTGTGTTGTATGTCGAAATATTTCTCAGCCCCATACACACTATCAGATTTTCTACTGATTTTATATATACTGTAATATATATATATATATATATATATATATATATATATATATATATATATGGTCAAACCTTAGGAGTTTCAATTTGTATGCAATCAGGCAGGCCCTTGCACTACATGGTTTTGGTAAATCTGAAGGAAAAAATCTGCAGAAAATCTGATAGTGTGTATGGGGCTTTATAGTGATTTTTACATGGGTGTATAAGAATCTGCATGTTGTACTTGCTATAAAGACTAATGCCGTGTACAAACGAGTGGATTTTCCATCGGAAAAACCATTTAAGATTTTTCAGATGGAATTCCGCTCAAGCTTGGCTTGCATACACACGGTCACACAAAAGTTCGCTGAACTTTCGACCGTCAAGAACAAGGTGACGTACAACACTGCAACCAGCCGAGGAAATTAAGTTCAATGTTTCCGAGCATGTGTCGAATTGTTTCCAAGCATGCATAGGAATTTTGCATGTCGGAATTGGTACAGACGATCAGAATTTCCGATCTAAACTTTTTCCGACTGAAAAATTGAGAACTCGTGTACAGGACATTAGGCTATGTATATGCAGACATTTTAGTTCAGTGACAAAAGCAGGCATTTAGGTTACAAGAAAAGACAGGCTATCCCTCCACAGTTTTCATGTTTTTTTTATTTTATTATCTAAATACAAATCACATAAACCTCCCCTTCCGTTTGGTGCTATTCACTCCTTCTATGCATTGCCCCAGAACAATCCACAGTGATCCCATTCACCAAAATAATCGGGTCCGCACTCACCAGACTAAAATGCCTTTCTTTCTCAAGAAAAGGCACACAAGCGCACGCTGTCTCACAAGGAATCCTTCTCTGTTAGCATGGGTGGCTGCTTTGGACTCCATGTCTCCCCTTTTCAATAGAGTGAAACCAAACTCAAGCTGGTCTTTATATTTGTTTTTATTGATACAATGCTATTCAGTTTAATTGACCACTTCAATACAGGGCACTTTCCCCTTCCTACTCAGGACAATTTTCAGCTTTCACTGCTATCACATTTTGAATGACAATTGCACAGTCATACAACACTGTACTCAAACAACATTTTATAATTGTCTTCCCACAAATAGAGCTTTCTTTTGGTGGTGTTTGATCACCTCTGGCGTTTTTTATTTTTTGCTAAACAAACTAAAACAGACCGAAACTTTTGAAAAAAATAAAGTCCTTCTTTGTTTCTGTTATAAAATGTTCTTTTCTCCTTCACTGACAGGTGCTGATGAGGCGGCACTTATGGGCACTGATGAGTTGGTACTGATAAGGTGGCACTAATGGTCACTGTTGAGGAGGCTTTAATATGTAGAATTGATGGGAACTGATATGCGGCACTGATATGCAGCACTGATGGGCACAGATAGGCAGCACTGATATGCATCACTGATGGGCACTGATAGGCGGCACTGAAGGGCACTGATAGGCAGCACTGATGGGAACTAATAGGCGACACTGGGCACTGACAGACGGCACTGATGAGCACTAATAGATGCCACTGATGGGCAGCACTGATGATGAGGTACTGACAGTCATTACTGATGGGCACTGATCGGCATCTGTGAAAGGCACTGACAGGCGTTACTGATGTTAAACTGAGTGGCACTTTGATGGGCACTGATTGGCACTTTGGGCACTGACTGGCAGCTGATGGGCAGTGATTGGCAGATATGGTGGGCACCTCTGATGCGGCTGAGCTGATAATCAATGCGCTGATTACCAGCACAGACCCCCCTCTGACAGGAGAGCCGCTGATCGGTTCTCCTGTCAGCGCGAACCAGAGGAAAGCCATTAACCGGCAATTCCTGGTTACACGCTGTGATTGGTCACAGCTGATCATGTGGTAAAGAGCCTATGACTGACACACCACACCACCGATCGACGTCCTGCGTGCCCTCCGCGGATGCCTGACCATGGCTTTTCCTGCTGGACATCATATGACGTCCAGTCAGGATAACTTAACCACTTTGCGCACGTTATTCTGTTATATGGTGGGCGGGAAGTGGTTCATTTTGTCATTATTATTATTATTATTATATACAGTGCTGTACTATAAAAGGCAATGTAGATTTAATTTATTTTTTACATTTTGGGGTTAAAGCTGTATTAAACCCAAAATCATGTTGAAGCCTAGAACTTATTAGATAAAATGGCTGCATTAGTTTTCTTTTTTAGGCTTTCTTTCCTTTATTTTCACATGGTGATGTGGCCAGTAATTCTGTTGTCTTTTAACAGCACAAGCATGACTTAAAAAATGAATAAATAAATAAAAATTGCTGCTTACCCTTTTATATACTCTTTTTTCGGAAATTACACCAAGAAAAAAATTCTACTAATGCCGCGTACACACGTAGCCGACTATCCGGCGGACTTAGTCTGGTGGACTTCCCGCCAGACTGTCCGTCCGACTTTCCAAACGGGCTACTTGCCCACACACGGCACTTTTTCAGCGGACTAATACGGTGTACTAAGTCCGCCGTACTATCCGCCGTACTTTTGAAATATACGGACTCACCCACACATGCGGAGGAAAGTCCGCTCATTTCGAGCGCGTCTCCAGGTAGGCGGGGCCCGCGAAGGAGATGTCGCTGGCCCCGCCACCTGGTATGGACGTAAAGGGGAACCCCAACTCTGAAAAAAATCAGCGTGGGGTTCCCCCAGGTCCACATCAGACCCTTGTCCGAGCACGCTACCCGGCCGGCCAGGAAAGGGGGGACGAGCGACTGGCCCCCCCTCCTGAGCTGTACCAGGCCGTGTGCCCTCAACATGGGGGGGTGCCTTGGGGAGGGGGGGGCCGCGCGCCCCCCCACCCCAAAGCACCTTGTCCCCATGTTGATGAGGACAAGGGCCTCTTCCCGACAATCCTGGCCATTGGTTGTCGGGGTCTGTGGGAGGGGGGCTTATCAGAATAGATACCGGCCCCCCACCCTATGTGAATGAGTAGGGGGTACAATGTACCCCTACTCATTCACCTGTAAAATAAAGTTAAAAAAAACACAACACACAAGATAAAATAGTTTATTGCACAGCTTCGGGGGTCTTCCGTCTTCGGGGGTCTTCTCGCCGGACTCCTCCGCTATCTTCTGCTAGCTATTTTACTAGCGGAGGAGCCCAGCTTTCTTCTTCTCCGCCGCCCTCTTCTTCCTACTTCGGGGGTCTTGTCCCCCTCTTCGGTTCTTCTGCCCGGCCACCGCGCCTTCTTATAGCTCTTTTACAGGCGGTGGCCCGGTCTTCTGTCGCCGTTGTCGTCGCCGCCTTCTGTTCTTCTCTTCTCTTCAGATGTTGACTCGTCGCTCCCTCCGCTCACAATGACGGGGACCGGACGCACGGCGACTTATATAGGGACATCACCGGATTATGTCCCCGCCCATTATGGTGTCACAGTCCCAGAGGATGCTGGGACTGTGACATCATAATAGCCGGGTTCCCCTGCTAGTAAAAGAGCTAGCAGAAGATAGTCCGGCGAGAAGACCCCCGAAGACAGGAGACCCCTGGAGCTTTGCAATAAACTATTTTATCTTGTGTGTTGTGTTTTTTTTAACTTTATTTTACAGGTGAATGAGTAGGGGTTTCATTGTACCCCATACTCATTCACATAGGGTGGGGGGCCGGTAACCGGGGGCCCGCTTATTAAAGGGGCTCCCGGATTTTGATAAGCCCCCCGCCTGCAGACCCCGACAACCAACGGCCAGGGTTGTCGGGAAGAGGCCCTTGTCCTCATCAACATGGGGACAAGGTGCTTTGGGGTGGGGGGGCCACGCGGCCCCCCTTCCCCAAGGCACCCCCCATGTTGAGGGCACGTGGCCTGGTACAGCTCAGGAGGGGGGGCGCTCGCTCGTTCCCCCCTTTCCTGGCCGGCAGGGCAGCGTGCTCGGACAAGGGTCTGATGTGGACCTGGGGAGACCTCCACGCCGTTTTTTTCCGGCGTTGGGGTTCCCCTTTAAGTCCATACCAGGTGGCAGGGTAAGCGAAGTCTCCTTCGTGGGCCCCGCCTACCTGGAGAACTGCTCAAAATGAGCGGACTTTTCTCCGGGCGGGAAAAGTCCTTTAATTTCAAAAGTACGGCGGACTGGCATACGCACGCCCGGATTGTCCGCTGAAATGCAAGTCCGGCGGGAAGATTGGAATGCAAAACTACTTTCTAAGTCCGCCATACTTTTGGGTCAAAAAAGTACGCCGGAGGCTACACACGGGGGGATTGTCCGGCGGACTTGAGTTTGCCGGACTTTTCCACCCGATTTTTTGATCGTGTGTACGCGGCATTAGCTGTGTTTAAAATAATTAAACACTGCAGGCAGATATCTCATAAGTTGTATTAGATCTGAGCACTGTCAGTCTTAACAAAAGGTGTTTAAAATATAGGCTTCTCCATTGTATATTAATAACTGTACTCAGGCAGTGCCCAACCTAGCTATTATGTTAGATAATGCATGGTAGATAAAAAATACTTGCAGTTAGCCATGACTCTTTCTCCTGAGAAGAATCTAAAACCCTGGTGCCTACTGAGGTTTCTTTGGCTCGCTCACAACTTAGGGACCTATATGAGGTGTCCGTGTGCATGTAGGCGGACAAACTTTCTCTACACCAATATAAATCTCAAGACTCACTACACCCAAAAACGTCTTCTACATTTATACCCCTCATTCGAGAAATATATATTTCTACCAATCTCTCTACAATATCCCTGCTACTAAACCCTCCAGATTCCCCTCCAAATCGGAGGAGAGTAGGGCATCCTATATAGCGAAAACAGCATTACGTACCTTAGATGAGGATACTATTAGCGAGCTTGAAGAGCTCATCACTTCAGATGAAGTTGCCAAAGCTATAGCTGTCATCCCATCTGGCAAGAGTCCAGGCCCTGATGGCTTTGCTCCTTAACCACTTTCAGACCGGACCATTTTGCTGGTAAATGACCAGAGGTCTTTTTACAATTTGGCACTGCGCTGCTTTAACTGGTAATTGCGCGGTCATGCAATGTTGTACCCAAACAAAATGTGCGTCCTTTTCTTCCCACAAATAGAGCTTTCTTTTGATGGTATTTGATTGCCTCTGCGATTTTTATTTTTTGCGATATAAACGTAAAAAGACCGCAAATTTTGAGAAAAAAAGATATTTTCTACTTTTTGTTATTAGAAAAATCTAATAAACTCAATTTTAGTCATACATTTAGGCCAAAATGTATTCAGCCACATGTCTTTGGTAAAAAAAAGTCAATAATTGTATATTTATTGGTTTGCGCAAAAGTTGTCACATCTACAAACTAAGGTATGTTTTCTGGAATTTACGCAGCTTTTAGTTTACGACTGCCTATCTCATTTCTTGAGGTGCTAAAATGGCAGGGCAGTACAAAACCCCCCCAAATGACCCCATTTTGGAAAGTAGACACCCTAAGGAAATTGATAAGTGGCATGTTGAGCCCATTTTTTACACAAAGTTGTCACTAAATGATATATTGCTCACACATGCTATGGGCATATGTGAAATGACACCCCAAAATAAATTCTGCTGCTTCTCCTGAGTACGGGGATACCACATATGTGGGACTTTTTGGGAGCCTAGCCGCGTACGGGGCCCCGAAAACCAAGAACCGCCTTCAGGTTTTCTAAGGGCGTAAATATTTGACTTCACTCCTCACTACCTATTACAGTTTTGAAGGCCATAAAATGCCAAGATGGCACAAAACCCCCACAAATGACCCCATTTTAGAAAGTAGACACCCCAAGCTATTTGCTGAGAGGCATGTTGAGTCCATGGAATATTTTATATTTTGCCACAAGTTGCGGGAAAATTACAAACTTTTTTTTTTTTTTTTTTCACAAAGTTGTCACTAAATGATATATTGCTCACGCATGCCATGGGCATATGTGAAATGACACCCCAAAATAAATTCTGCTGCTTCTCCTGAGTACGGGGATACCACATATGTGGGACTTTTTGGGAGCCTAGCCGCGTACGGGGCCCCGAAAACCAAGCACTGCCTTCAGGATTTCTAAGGGCGTTACAGTTTTGAAAGCCATAAAATGCCAAGATGGCACAAACCCCCCCCCCAAATGACCCCATTTTGGAAAGTAGACACCCCTAAATTTAGGGGTACACTAGTGAGACTAGGTAATAAATGGCGGGTGCCCTGAAACTATAAAAAAAATAACTAACCAACCAGCGTCACCTGTAACAGTTATATGGTGATCACTGGTGAAAGGGTTAACTAGGGGGCAATCAGGGGGCTTTATGCGGTAGTATCAGATCAGAAAAACGATCGCTTATTAGGCTGGGTTCACACTGGAGCGATGTGGGAACGCCACGAATGCGCGGCGGGTTCCCGCATCACATGCCTCCCGGCGGCAGTTCACACTGCCCTATGCGAACTGCTGGGAGTGTCAGTGAAATGTTAATGACACCCCCAGATCAGTTCGCATATCGCAGTGCGATCTGCAAACTCGGATCGCATGGTGTGAACACCCATGCGATCCGATTCTGCTGCGGACCAAAAAAAGGGTCCCGTGCGAGTTTGCGGCGGGTGCGGCGGGTGCGACACGAATTCAGCCATACTATCTGTATGGCTGAACTCGAATCGCACAGAGATCGGATGTGATTTGCACTGCAGTGCGGTGCGAATCACATCCGTTCTCATAAACCGCTGCAATGTGAACCCAGCCTTAGTGACACTGGCGACGGGGGGTGATCACGGGGTTAAACCTTTATTGGGGGGGTTAGGGGGGTACCTTAGAACTAAAGGGGGCTAACCCTAACTGCCCTAACAGTTATTACAGTCACAAATGACACCCGCCGGGTGATCAGGGGGTTAAACCTTTATTAGGTAATAAATGGCGGGTGCCCTGAAACTATAAAAAAATAACTAACCAACCAGCGTCACCTGTAACAGTTATATGGTGATCACTGGTGAAAGGGTTAACTAGGGGGAAATCAGGGGGCTTTATGCGGTAGTATATGGAGGTCCCTGGCGCTATAAAAAGCTGCGGCGAACCTAAATACCTACCTGCCTAACTAGCGTCACCTGTGACACTAATACAGCGATCAGAAAAATGATCGCTTATTAGGCTGGGTTCACACTGGAGCGATGCGGGAACGCCACGAATCCGTGGCGGGTTCCCGCATCGCATGCCTCCCGGCGGCAGTTCACACTGCCCTATGCGAACTGCTGGGAGTGTCAGTGAAATGTTAATGACACCCCCAGATCAGTTCGCATATCGCAGTGCGATCTGCAAACTCGGATCGCATGGTGTGAACACCCATGCGATCCGATTCTGCTGCGGGCCAAAAAAAGGGTCCCGTGCGAATTTTCGGCGGGTGCGGCGGGTGCGACACGAATTCAGCCATACTATCTGTATGGCTGAACTCGAATCGCACAGAGATCGGATGTGATTTGCACTGCAGTGCGGTGCGAATCACATTCGTTCTCATAAACCGCTGCAATGTGAACCCAGCCTTAGTGACACTGGCGACGGGGGGTGATTACGGGGTTAAACCTTTATTGGGGGGGTTAGGGGGGCCCATTAGAACTAAAGGGGGCTAACCCTAACTGCCCTAACAGTTATTACAGTCACAAATGACACCAATGCAAAAAAAAAAAAAAAAAAAGCAATTGGTGTCACTGTGACTGGGGGGGCAGGGGTAATTGGGGGGTGATCGGGGGGTAAAGGGGGGGGGGGGTGAGTGTGCCTGGCATGTTCTACTGTGTAGTGTAGTGCTTGTGCAACTCACCGATGCTCTCTCCTCGGTGCCGGAACGAAAAATACCGACACGGAGGAGAGAATACATCACTTCCTCTCCTGTGTTTACATTACAGGAGAGGAAGTGATGTCACCGGACATTTTCATTCGTCGGGAGCGATCGCGAGGGGGTGGCCATGAATGAATGGCCGTCCCCTCGTCCGGGATCGCTCCCGAACGAATACCGACCGCCGCAGGCACCGGGCGGGGGCCCGATCGGGCCCCCGACCCGCGGGCAGGCAAGGACGTACATGTAAGCCCTTATGCCTGCCCGTGCCATTCTGTCGACATACATCGTCGTGCGCCGGTCGGCAAGTGGTTAATTATACAAACATGTTGCCCCCCTCCTTGTTCCCTTTTTAACTAAAGAGTTGAATTCCTTATCAGAAAGCTCAGTATTCCCTCCACAAATGCTGGAAGCTCATATCTCTCTCATCCCCAAGCCAGATAAAGACTTAACTTTATGCGCAAATTTCCTTGATAGGAGTTGATCTTAAATTTTTTGTCAAGGTGCTGGCTAATAGATCGCAGCCCTTATTACTCAGTCTAATACACTTAGATCAGGTTGGTTTTGTCAATTGATGCAAAGGTACGGATAATACCCTGAAAACCCTTCTTTTAACTGACTACACCCGCACGCATAATATCCCCCTTTGTCTCCTGATCGTCGATGCTGAGAAAGCATTTGACTGAGTTGACTGTCAATTTCTTAGATTGTCCCTACAGCAGATAGGACTAGGCCCCCAAATGCTATCTAGGATAATTTCTCTTTATTTCTCTCTGTCGGCCAGAATCCGGATAAATGGTTCGTTATCTCCTGCATTCCATATCCATAAGGGGATGCAGCAAAGATGCCCTTTGTCTCCCCTCCTCTACGTCCTTACTATGGAACACTTAGCTATCACTTTAGGATATTACTATAGGTCCTGTTCATACTAAACTTGCCCTCTTTGCAGATGATCTGCTAATTTTTGTGACCCCAGCCTCATCTGTCTCTGCTCTCAATTATACAGGAGTTTAAGGAATTTGGCTCCATGAGCAACTATAAGGTACACCACAGTAAGTCAGCAATCCTCAATAACTTTCGTCCTCATTCCCCTTTAAGACTGGCTCCACTTCTATTCGATACTTAGGAATCAACATCCCAACAGATATATTCCAGCTTTTTTCTGTAAACTTCACTCCCCTACTTCTTAAAACCGAGGAGGATTTATCTTCCTACCCAACCAAACGGCTCTCTTGGTTGGGAAGGGTAAACACCTTGAAAATGGATGTCCTCCCTCAGTTTTCATATTTATTCCAAATACTCCATATCTACATACCTACCTCGTACTTCAGGAAGCTCTGGTTTTATTTGGGGGTGGCCTGCCCCAGGATAAAAAATATGAGACCCTCTATCTCCCGAAGGCTGAAGAGGGGCTGGAGTTCCAGATACTTCTCTATACTACAAAGCAGTGGTACTCACACGTATTGTGGACTGGTTTCACCATACTTATTCCAAACTCTGGGTCCAGATAGAAAACCACTTAAACTCGATCCTCCAACGCATTGGCTTCAGAGACGGCAAGTCTTATCGTATAAAATTATATGTATTAAAGGGCCCAGGCACTACCTGTAGTAGGTAAATAAATTACTAACTGTGTTACTCATAGGAGACTAGCGAACTCCCTAAAATCCCTAATGTTCCTGCCAGTCCCTCTGCTTTCCTAATAAAAACTGACCACACTAAGCAAGAGAGTACTTTGTGGTCAGTCCTCAAGCTATGCTGGGAAATTAGCCTGCTCTCCTTCAATGATTAGACTTGTCCTGATACGCCCCCCACTGCATAGCCATTCACTTGGAAGATCAGTGTACTGCTGCTTCTCTTCCCCCAGCTCTTATGCAGCTGAGAACAGAGGGAATGTGATCACTTACAAAAAAGGGGAAAAAAAGTATTGATAATGTATTTTTTTATCTATACACAAATGTTTTGCCTTTCATTTTCTATTTTAAACTGAATGGGTTGTTATACAAGGTGATCGTTTACAATCACTTTAAATTTACAGTCTTACAAAATAAAAAAGCCTTACGTCAGCAATTTTACATGTTTCTTCAACAAAGAGTGTATTTTCGATATAAAGTTTGTATTCCATAGCATTTTGTAATACAAACATGAGGTCTTGAATCCCATAATGTATTTCTCTGCAGTTTTTAATGTGAAGAACCTGAAAAAATAGAAAAATATTGTTATGTTGCAGCTATGCATGCTTTAGATGGCTATAGACACACATACACACATATTTAGATAACAAGCATTTTATATAATTTTTAATGCTATTAACCTACAATGATTCCAAGATGAGAAAATAGTCATTTCAAAGCTATGGAAAGACTCTACAGTGTTTCCTTGCTGGCATTCATGACCTTCAGAATAATATTTGACATATACACTGATACAGTGTTAATTTAGAACCTTTACAACTGCACTGGGGAGTGGAGAAGAATTGGAAAGGGAGAGACTATAATGAACTTTAATGGTATAACATACCAACTGCAGTAAACAGTCGTAAGTAAAATGATGAATGGTTTTTATTACAAAAATGTATACATATAAATACACATTTTAGGCTTCATGCACACTGGAGCTCAGAAAAGCTTTTTCTGGATGCCAGATTGCTGTCAGAAAACGCTGGTTGAAAAACGCACTTTTAAAAGTGTTTTGTACTAGCGTTTATGTTTATGGGCCTTTTTAATAAAAATACACAGAGGACACTCCAAAAATCGCACAATGCATTCCCAAAAATATAACGCGAGCGCTATTTAACGCGTGTTTATGAGCGTTTATCTGCTTTTGGAGGTTGCAAGATGACAGCCAGACCCTGCTTTTGGCGTTTTTTAATGTTTTTTGTGGTAAAAAAAACGGCACTTTGAATGCGATTTTATGGCGTTCACAGAACAGCCCATAAACTCCACTGCTGATGAAAGCTAAAAAAAATTCCATATGTGCATGGACACATAGGATAACATGTAGAGTGGAGTTTATGGGCTGTTAAAAAAACACCAAAACTTAAAAAAACGGCCGTTGAGCTTCAGTGTGCATGGAGCCTAACACTTAAATATTAACCACTTCCCACCCGGCCAATGCATATATACGGCCGGGTGGGAGCCGTCTACTCCTGATAGGCCGTTCAGGAACGTCCTTCAGGAGTAGCGGGATCGCGCGCGCTCGCGCAGCGGCGCGATCCCGATGTGCTCGTGTCACCCGGACACGGCACATCTCAGATCGGCAGGAGGGCTCTGTGATTGGCCCTCCTGATCACATGACGGCCGTGTCCAATCACGGCCGTCATGTGATGTAAACAAACAGCCGATTGCTAGGCAATCGGCTCTCCTCTCCTCACACGGAAGTCACCGCTGAGGAGAGGAGAGCAGAACGCTGCAGCCGGCTGATGATCAGTGAGTATGGGCTGCTTTTTACAGCTTTTTACTCACTGATCATCAGTGTAGTGTAAACACACAACACACCACACAGTACAAACACAGTCCCTTTATATGTCCCCAAAACACACATGTCCCCAAAACATACATGTCCCCAAATAATAAAAACACATGTCCCTAATAATAAAAACATGTCCCCCACATATGTCCCACTAAAATCACATGTCCCAATGATTATCTGCACACATATGTACGTGATCACCTGCACACATATGTACATGATCATTTGCGTACATATGTCCGTGATCACACAAACCAATTATTATACACTTAACGGAATTTTTTTTACCAAAAACATGTAGCAGAATACATTTTGGCTTAAATTTATGACAAAATTTGATTTTATTGGATTTCTTTTCAAATAGAAAAAAGAAAATATTGTTTTTTTTCCAAATTTCCGCTATTTTTGCGCTTATATCGCAAAAAAAAAAAAACGGAGTCGTGAATAAATAACACCAAAATAAAGCTCTATTTGTGCGAACAAAATGATAACAATTTCATTTGGGTACAGTGTAGCATGACCGCGCAATTGTCACTGAAAGCGCTAGAGCGCTGAAAGCTGAAAATTGGGCTGGGAAGGAAGGGGGTGAAAGTGCCCTGTATTGTAGTGGTTAAAAACTCCAATGATAATCAACAAAAACTCTTAGTTCTGAAATCACATTGAAGTGTGACCACTGAATCATTTACCTCATCTGTATATTAATTGCTCAACATGTTTCGCTTGTCACATTCACCGCTTCTTCAGGAGCTTTATTTTACATGAAGATTAAGAGACAAATATCATATCACTATGAGATAAAGGAGAAATGCATTAGTTAAACAAAAAACAATAACAATACTCGTGATGAACATAATATAGATGTAAAAGAGAGCATCTGCTGTGCGTGCCCCCCGAAACAGTTATCTTACCCAGAATATGAAGTTTCCAGAGGCCAAAAGTGGGTGACTCATCCCGGAGGGCATGGGAGCCCCTGGCAGGGCACAGGACGCTGAGCAAGGATCTATCAAAAAATTACGTATATTTAACCGCTTGCCGACTGCTGCACACTGATATACGTTGGTACAATGGCGCCGGTGTCCCGCAATCGTGTCACGGAGCCGCAGAACATGGAGATGCCTATGTAAACAAGGCATTTGCCCGTTCTGCCTAGTGACATAAGGTCATACCAATGGGGCAGTGTCATTCCCGTCTCCTGGCAGCGCCTTTGATGGATGTCCCTCGGACGTCCCACGTCCCTCGGTACAGGTGTTCTGTTAAAATCACAGGCATTGGTCCAGCTGGCTGCGCTGAGACATGTGACAGTCTGACTCTTTCTCATTGTATATGGCCGCTTGGGCTCGGGGCTTTTTGGGGGACCACTCAGGGCTCCAGCTTTCCTCAGCCCCCCCTCCTGCCGACTCCACTGCTCCCTCCCTTTTATCCTTCCTCTGTCTGTGGGTGCTATTTGCTGCCTTTTTAATCATCTAAGGTGAGATAAATCCATCTTGAATACTTTTACTACTAAACAGTGAATGTGACCTTTTTGTTACACTCACTGATGTTTATCCTATATCACTTTATATTCAGGTACTGATTTCAGATTATCCAGAAGTCCCAAACCCTATTATCCGTGCTTCTGACCCATAGACTTTTTGAGGTGGAGTACATATGTATATGTATATGCATGTATAAGTGGGGATATATATATATATATATATATACGGTATGTATATATGTTTTTTCTATCCACATGGGCCTTTTGGAATACCATGTGGTACTGAATGTGCTAAGCCATTTGCACCTGCTCCTTACCTTAAATATTTATTAACTATCCTATGGGGACCATTCTGGAAACTTTCTAAGCCCATTTGATCAAGCTAAGCCCCATTGGCATGACCTTGTATCACTGTATACATTTGACTATATATGCTACTTGGGCCTACTTGAACCACTATTTTAAATATACCTAATTTTTTGATAGACCCTTGCCTAGTGTCCTGTGCCCTGTCAGGGGCTCACATGCCCTCCGGGGTCGGTCATCCTCTTTTGGCCTCCAGCAACTTCACATTCTGGGTAACATAACTGTTTCGGGGGGCACACACAGCAGATGCTCTCTTTTACATCTATATTATGTTCATCACAAATATTGACATCATGAGTATTGTTATTGGTTTTGTTTAACTAATGCAGGTCTCCTTTATCTCATAGTTATATGATAATCGTCTCTTAACCTTCATGTATATGTACAATAACGCTCCTGGAGAAGCGGTAAATGTGACCCGCGAAAAATGTTGAGCAATTAAAATACAGATGATGTAAATGATTCAGTGGTCACACTTCAATGTGATTTCAGAACTAACAGTTTTTGTTGATTATCATTGGAGTTGTTAATATTTAAGTGTTAAATGTGTATTTATATGTATACATTTTTCTAATGAAAACCATTAATCATTTTACTTACAACTTTACTGCAGTTGGTATATGGTACCATTAATGTCCATTATAGCCTCTCCCTTTCCAATTCTTCTCCATATTGTTGGGAGGAAAGTACCATAATACAAATTTCACTGTGGAGGCACCTCTCTTCATTACACATGGGAGTGCTCTTTTCTGTACATTTAGAGCAAGGTTTATAGGAAATTATACAAATGAGATGGATAATGAATTGGTTCTTCCAGGTCAACCTAGTGGACAATTGATTTCTAGATTACTCATAATAAAAGTTTTCATTGCCAGTATGGTCTCTGATTCAGTACTAGGATCCTCCTAGACAAGGTCTTCACTCCTCGAAAGCCCACTTATAGCTGAACTCCACAGATACATTGGTCCGGCTTGGACCATTGTCAGTGTGCATTTTTAATACCTGATGGACTGCTAAGGAAACTGATAATCACTTTAATATTTGGTGATAGTAAAATGATTGCTGCTCTCTTTCACCACATGCTGACCACAGAAGGTCATTCACTTTGGATCACTGCAATTCACAGAATGCCCTTTTTAATGAACACAAGGTGCTTTTTGATTAGACAAGATGAAGAGGCATATTGATGATGTCAAATGTCACCCTGTCAAATCTTCCAAACAGGATAGAGACAGTAGAAATAAACTGACAGGGGTTATAACTAGGAATGAGCTTTGGTTCAGTCCAATCCTGGAAGATAGTTGTTACTGCTGGGTCAAGAATCAGGCAGGAGATTCTCCAACCCAGAGCCTCACATATACAAAGGGGTAGGGTTGTTTGTGACATCATTTATTTACTATGGCCATGACATTGACCAAGTACGGGTTCAGACCAAACCCAAGCTCATCACTGGTTCTAATCATAATTCAATGAAAACGAAAAGTTTTGGCTTTAGGTATACCTTAACAAGTACACACAAAATGTGTATTGCAGCCTGCAAGCTGAAGTTCCTGTAACAACATCCAAATACATATTTTTCTTAACATAAACTTGGGGGAGTGAGTTTTGTATTATTATACAGCGGGGGTCAGCAACCTGTAGATTGTGATCTACCAGTAGATTGCAATTTGAGTGAATTTATCTTTATTAAATGATTTACATCACTGACCCTGGTTTGCCTGTTGTTTGTGTTGACTTACCTGTGAGCTGTGTGACTAAGTGTAGGGCCTGTGACTAAGCCTGGGGTCCCCAGAAAAAGGACCCTTTGAGTAAATAAACTGAGTGAAGAATGACATGGTACTGAATGATCATGTGGCCATGGCTTAAGGTGAGTGGAAATGGGTATTCAGAGCATTTTTGTCCTACTGTAGCAATCAGTAAAATGGGAGTGGGAAAAGGGTTACATTTATTCTTGAGTTGGACTGTAAACATATGTTTTGTATCCATTCAGGACTTCAGAGGCATCGGTTGTGCAACTGTGAAGTGATAAGTGTACATTTACTGGACATTTGCCATTTATAGCAATGACTAATATAAATTATAATCAACCTTTTCACCTGGAGGATTCCTGAAATCATTTTTAGGTCTCAGGGTAACCCTTATTAAACCAATAAACCAGTGATCAGTAAGAACAGTAAGAAAAATCTCTTTACATTGGTTGTCAGTGGAGCAATTGGTTGTGAGTGGAACAATGCCCCCCCCCCCCCCCCACAGTGGCAATCACAATGCCACACTTGCAGGTAGCTAACAAAATTATTAGTGTCATGGTGCTGGCTCTGCCAAGTACCGTTGCAACTATACAGACACCATTAAATGGGAGGTCATTCAGCCAAAGCTCAAGGAACCCCTAGAAACCTTTAGAGGAACCCTAGGGTACCCTGGTTGAAAATGTCTGGTCTACACCATAGCTCGGGTAGTACCTTTGTTTTGGAGAGAAATTAATCTATGGTCAAAATGTAAAATCATATATTCATTTACACATTGCATTTCAGTTATTTCTAGTCTACAACTATTGACCTGAAGCATGCAGGGAATCCAGGAAGTTGTGGAAAGAGATGAGCAGCAGACAAGCAGCACTCAGAGCATGAAAGGTGATTCTTCAAGTCAGCTTACAGTATTTCACAAAAGTGAGTACACCCCGCACATTTTTGTAAATATTTTATTATATCTTTTCATGTGACAACACTGAAGAAATGACACTTTTACAATGTAAAGTAGTGAGTGTACAGCTTGTAAAACAGTATAATTTTGCAGTCCCCCCAAAATAACTCAACACACAGCCATTAATGTCAAAAGTGAGTACACCCCTAAGTGAAAATGTCCAAATTTGGCCCAATTAGCCATTTTCCCTCCCCGGTGTCATGTGACTCATTAGTGTTACAAGATCTCAGGTGTGAATGGGGAGCAGGTGTGTTACATTTGAGATACTGTATATTGTATTATCAAAAATAGCTATTGTTTGTATTGATATTACCATGCTAATGTTCCAAGGCATGGGCACAGGGTGGGCACACCCTTATGACCCCATGTGCGTTAGCATTTATCGCCCTCTGTGCTGGCAGGAAGATGGGAAAGATCTCCTTCTTACCGGCTCTGCCACAAGAGAAGTGTTTACGCACTTCTGTTTCAGTGTGCCAGCAAGGAGATCAATGTGCTGGGGGCATATATATCTATATATATATATATATATATATATATATATATATATATATATATAGATAGATAGATATATATAGACACACACGTGTGTTTGAGCTTTAGGATGGACACCCTTTTAAATTTGGCTGCACACACCTATTCTAATGGGATAAAATGAAACTGTATGCTGTGACCATAAATTTTCTTTAAGAATGATTTATGCCATGTACACACGACCGGACTTTCTGGCAGACTAGGTCCGATGGTCTTCCCGATGGACTTTTGGCGGAGTTCCGATGGACTTTCCGAACAAACGTACTTGGCCACACACGAACGGAATAAGTTCGTTCATAAGTCCGTTCGTTTTGAACGTGATGACATAAACGGGACTAAATAATGAAGCTCAATAGCCAGTAGCCAATAGCTGTACTTGTGTCGTTTATCTTTATCTAACGTTTTTCCCCATTTTAGTCCGTCGGAATTGAGTCCTTCGGATTGCTTTGAAACATGTTCTATTTCTAGGTCCGTCTGATTTTTTTTTTTCGAAAAACGATCGGACTAGCCCACACACAATTGGATTGTGCGACGGACTAATCCCTTTGGACCTAGTCTGAAGGGAAGTCCGGTCATGTGTACGCAGCATAAGGGTAATAAATGTAGATGTGTTACTTCTTTCTCATGAAAGGTTACATTCTTGGGGGTCAAATTCTCTACAAAATGAACCAGAACACCAAATGGCAAGTATTTTAATGCAATAAGATTTTGTTTTACTTTTCCCTGTACACATGGCCGGACATTCCGATGACAAAATCCATCGGATTATTTTCAATGGATTTTGGGCCAAACTTGTCTTGCATACACACGGTCGCATAAAGTTGTCGTAAAATCCCATCGTTCAGAAGGAGCTAACATAAACCACGTACGACGGGACTAGAAAGAGGGCAGTAGCCAATAGTTTTCGTCTCGTAATTTATTCTGAGCATGCGTGGCACTTTGTCAATCGGAATTGTCTACACAGGATCGGAATTTAAATGATCGGATTTTGTTGTCGGAAAATTTTAGATCTAGCTCTCAAACTTTGTATGTCGGAAATTCCGACGGAAAAAGTCAGATGGAGCCCACACACGATCGGATTTTCCGACAACACGATCCCATCGCACATTTTACATCGGAAAGTCTGACCGTGTGTACAGGGCATTAGACTGGATTTTTGATTAGTTGGTTGGGTTCCTAATTTTGCCACTTTTAGTAAAAAACCCTGATAGTCTTACCTGTTTCATTTGGGCTTCAGTTGTATCTTCAGCTCCAAGACAGATCAATAAAAGTGCAATGATTGTGCTCAGAGGTGACAATATTACATTCTGGTCACCATTCATTTGCCTGGCAAGGTCTACAGTGAACAGGTTGTTCGCCATAGTAACGGCCTCAAGAGTGGACATGATTTTCTTTCCTATATCTGTAAAAAAAAAAAAAACATTTAAAAAAACTTTTACTTTAAAATGTTAAAGCGTTATTATACCCAAATGCAAACAATTCTTGGTTTCAAAAGGTTTTGAGACTAGTTTTGTAACATGCCAACAGATGGCAGCACAAGGCTGCAGGCACATGACATTTGTATTGTCTGACACTTCCACCCCTCTTTTCCTCCAAACCCTTACCCCCCATTAAACCAGACCAGACTGTGTTTGGAGTAAATGGCCAAAGGCCTTGATTTATTAACCAAAATATATAAATAAAAATATAAACTTTTATAAATAACTTTTTAATAATAATACCTTGTAAACTTTCCCTTTAACACTGGAACATGGGTCATTAGCATATCAAAGACCCTACTGGTCACTGCACCATCTATTTTACCTCTTGACCTCCAGACGGCATCCCCTGTCTCGGAGGCTAAACCCAAACCAATGCAGTGACCTACCCCTTTTCTCCTCCGGTTACCCCCTTGTAACCAGGAAGTACATCAACAACCATCCCCATCCCCATGGATGGGTACAACCTAATTACCACCGGCACCACTTACCCTTCTAAACTGACCCCCCAAACAACCAGCACACCCCTACACTAAAATCCTACCAACCCCAGGGGAGGGTGGGTGGTAATCTCTTCCTCCTCCGCTCTACGAGTGACCTGGCTTCCGCTCGGCTTCCCGCTGAACGTGTTGGCTCCGCCCCCTTTTGGCCCCGCCTCCCGGCTTCTTAAAGCGGCCCGTGCAATACACATTAAAGCGGCGACAGTGCATGCAAACAATTGTCATGCTGTCCCTCCGCTTAGCAGCCTTCGGCTGCTGCTCCGTGGCCTCTCTGTCACCACCGTTCTTCCTAAAGCCCCGTACACACAGATTGTCTGCTGAGTTTTTCCTTCAGATTTACCAAAACCATATAATATGAGGTCAAACCTTAGGAGTTTCAATGTGTATGCAATCAGGCAGGCCCTTCTATTACATAGTTTTGGTAAATCTGAAGGAAAAACTCAGTAGACAATCTGATAGTGTGTACGGGGCTTAAGTCAGTGTGCCAAAAGATATTGTCCTGTGTACATCGGGAGCTGTGCAACTAGTTCTATTCTGACCGCGTGCGTTATAATGTCTGCTAGTTCATCATGTACAGTAAGTTAGAACAAAGCGCAAATGACAAATGGTATGCTAGGCAGAACTTATATTTATCCAATTTAATATATCAAATATTAATAATAAATAAACAATAAACAAATATATGTGGAGTTAAACGGCCGTGACCTTTTTATTATAGGTTTAAATATAAATCAATATATATATATATTTTATTAAGCATAAAATTGTCAAAAAACACAAATTAATATTTTAACAACATTAACATAGCTTAGCCATTAAAGCTCAAGCCATTTAAGCACACAGAATAAACAGTCCCTTTTCAAAGAAAAGGACAAATAACCTCATAATACAGGCCGCGACATGGGAAGGGGGGGCGGGAACGTCTTCTTCTCTTCTTGTCCCGGTAACTGCTAATTGTGATGCATTTTTTTTTACTTTTATAGGTAGCAACTCGTGCCAGGACCGTTGCTGTTTGATACCACCAATCAAAGATAAGCATTTTAACTGTTTACTAACCATTGGTCTACCAGCATCCCATTCATGGTGGGTGGGGACAATTCTTGCCCCTCCCACCATTTTCATTCTGCATGAAACTGGGTAAATCTGCCACGGAGACGTTTGACCTGAGTAGCCTTAAGGCAATGCTGCAATGAGTCATGCAATGTGTTTTGAGTCGCATGCGCAATTATTCTCCAATGAATATCATGCACAAGTTGCCGAATAGTTTTGACATTTTCGGGGGTTGAGTTTGTTGAAGGACCTCCTGGTCTCTCGTCGTCTTCCAATGATTTTCTTCCTCTCTTGAAGCGCGCGTGCCACTCAAAACAGTTTCATGCAGAATTTCAAGATTGCTCCTTGTTCAAACTTGCTTTTGATGATGAAATAGCAGACATAGTAATGCACATACTCAGAATAGAACCGTTGCACAGCTCCCAATGTACACAGGATGACATCTTTTGGCACACTGACTTAGGAAGGACGGTGCTCCCTGTGACTGTGCCTGCAGCCTTGTGCTGCCATCTGTTGGTGTGTTACAAAACGTGAAACTTTTTTTATACCACCCTGTAGTATGTTGTAGCTTACCAATTCTTACTTGGGATGGCTACATTGGTTCTCACTGTTAGATTGTCTTTCTTTTATTTTCATCTGGTTATCCTGCCAGCAAGTCTATTTTTCAAAAGAACAATTTGTATAACAGATGTATAAGTTACAGGGATAAAACAAATGATTCAACACTAGCAGGGGTGCGTACAATAATCAGTTTTATTTATTTATTTATAGTCTTTATGCCAAAAGAAACAAAACTGTTTGCTGTAACCGCTTATAAAGTATTAGCTGGAGTTTGGATTCAATTTGTTAGTGTATTTAAATCTGATAGTACATCTAACGCTCCCCTATCCCCCAGACTGACAATGCTGCTGTCCAAATTTGCCCCCTGTGCTCATTTATCAAGAGTGGGGGCACTACAGGAGGTGTGTTACTGGCCAGATCATCAGATAAAAACAGAGGGAAATTTAAAAAAAAATGAAGGCAGCCACCACATCTAAGGATCGGTAAACTGCAATATAGGATCATATCTACTGCTACATATTATATTCACAGAGAATGGTAGATCTTAAACAGGGGCTTGAAGTTGTGTTGAGGTAGTAGACCAGTTAACTTTTGTGTCCATAATGAAATGGACAGATAAGTGTAGGATCCAATGAAATAAAAATGTCACATTTATAAAATAAATAAAATAAAAGATTGGGAAAATATCAGGTGTGGCCACTAGAGGGGGCGGTCGTATAGCCTTGTTCTTGACTGTAACAATCCTAATAAGTGGAAAGAAAGAAGGTAATGATGATTGACATCTAGTTGCTGGCAATAGGGGACAGGAATAAAGGTTTTTTTACTCAAAGATGGTTAACGCACAACTATGCTCTAGCATAAAAATCTTGGTGTTTTTTCCACACCCATGGAACCATAGGCTATTAGTACAGCTGGCCATAGGAGTGAATGGCTGTACATTCCCATGCTTAGGTAAATGCCAATGCTTTCTTGCATCTGCGTTTACGAGTGCATACACGTATGGTGTATTCCCATGATCCTTTGTTAATTTACATGCATATGCATGTACACATGTGTACACGGATGCACAAAAGTTTTAGTGTTTACCTGCCTTTCACTTACAGTCACATACAGCCTTTTATGTCTATGGACAGCTGTAGGCACCACCTGAAGATCCCAGGGCATAGAACAACGCCCGGAGTTTTATGTCAGAGCATATTTGTGCCTCAAACTGTACATAAGCCCTTTAATACTAAAATCATTGTCATAGAAGGCAATAACTAAAAATTAGAAGATGTAGAATTATTAGTTACAAGTGCTAAAATGATACAAATGTTTTCTTCTCTTTTTTCTGCTTTTTCTATTTCTACTCTGCTTTTCTTTGTTTCTTGTCTGCCATTTACATGCAGAAATTTTGCAGTATTCTGCTACATAAGGGGTTCCTCCAGAGGTTGTCACACTTTGGAATTACTAATCAGGACATATCCATGACAAGACAGGTGATTGCCTACAGGGGTCTACCCCCCCCCCCCAGCTCTTTCTATTGGGACAGAATAGCATTCTTGTTGATTTTTGATATTTTTCTGCAACTTGACAGATTGCATTGGTCCTTTCCCTGTCTCTCCTGGTATTAGTCCATTGTGTAGTGCCCTGGGATTTAGTCAGGGAGCTCCTCACCAAATTCCTTATCAGGAGTAGCTACTGTAGTTAATTACTAGGGATCCATTGACTCCCTAAGTTTGGCCTAGTTGTACTTTCCTCTTCTACCACCAGGTGGCCAGGCACTTGGATTTATTAGATTGAGAAGGACAACTCAAGGTCAGGTTATGGGTATACAGGGTATCTCAGCCAATGGGCAGGGATTTTGTTGAATCCTTTGGCCTGCTGGGAGAGCCTATATATTCGGGTGAGGTCAGGTGATCCAGGTTCTTCTGTGCCACCAGACCACCGCCTGTGTGGGCATGTGTCTTATGCCCCATGCTGCTAGGCTGGAGGTTGGGCCTATCCTGGGGGCATCAGGCTGCCAGGCTGTGTGAGGGCCTATTCAGAAGTAAGGGGGCAGCGCAGGGTTGGGAAAGTGGCTTGCAGTCCAACCAAAAGTAACAGTTCTGCCAGCCGGAGAACCTGTCAGTGGTCAGAGGTAGAAGGAAAGCTGTCACCACGAAGGGACCATTCGCCTTTACCAGGGACCACAGTGAGTAACTGAAGCACATATCAGAGCAGTATTCTCCCTGAATGGGCACAGTGGAGAATCGGGAAAACTTCAGGCGGTGATCACGTCAGGGACCCAACAAGCAGAGGTGAAGCTTGCAAAGCAGCCTTGGCTGTCAAGCTAGGGACCGAGCTAGTCAGCAGGGGTGAAGCTTGAAGGCATCCAAAATGAAAAGCTAGGGACCCAGCAGGGAAGTGTGGGTGACGCTTGAGGTAGATACCACCACAAAAGCCTTGAGGAGCTCACAGGATTCAGAGTTAGTGAATCAGAGGGTCCAGTGAGAGAGCAGGAGCTCAAGGGGCTGAAGAACTACAAGGAGAAGTAGTAGTACAGCTGAGGGAACTGCTACTGAGTTGGGAACTGTTTGAGTACTGTCACCATAGGAGACAGCAATCCTGCATATGCAGAAGTGGCACCTTGCTGTAGCTTTTCCCTGTACAGCTGTCCTCCTATTGAAGTTTTGGAGTCTGCCATTTGAAATTGCAACTACTTAAGGGTGTCCTGGCCCTAACCCTCTTTCCACTACAAAATATAAAAAGGACTGTCAAAGAAATAAAACCTCTTTTACATCCAAGAAGTATCTGGTGCCCAATTACAATAGACTGGAAGAGGTCAGAGATTATGCTACATATGTCTACTAAGAAACCGCCTTCCTTTCTTAAATAAAAAATGTGGAAAAAGAAACTATACCAATAATTGGAGTAAAGTTAAGAAATGTTGTACATACTATATATATATATATATATATATATATATATATATATATATATATATATATATATACACACACACACACACACAGTGCCTTGCGAAAGTTTTCGGCCCCCTTGAACTTTTCAACCTTTTGCCACATTTCAGGCTTCAAACATAAAGATATAAAATTTAAATTTTTTGTGAAGAATCACCAACAAGTGGGACACAATTGTGAAGTGGAACGAAATCTATTGGATAATTTAAACTTTTTTAGCAAATAAAAAACTGAAAAGTGGTGCGTGCAAAATTATTCGGCCCCTTTACTTTCAGTGCAGCAAACTCACTCCAGAAGTTCAGCGAGGATCTCTGAATGATCCAATGTTGTCCTAAATGACTGATGGTGATAAATAGAATCCACCTGTGTGTAATCAAGTCTCTGTATAAATGCACCTGCTCTATGATAGTCTCAGGGTTCTGTTGAAAGCGCAGAGAGCATCATGAAGACCAAGGAACACACCAGGCAGGTCCGTAATACTGTTGTGGGGAAGTTTAAAGCCAGATTTGGATACAAAAAGATTTCCCAGGCTTTAAACATCCCAAGGAGCACTGTGCAAGCGATCATTTTGAAATGGAAGGAGTATCAGACCACTGCAAATCTACCAAGACCTGGCCGTCCCTCTAAACTTTCAGCTCAGACAAGGAGAAGACTGATCAGAGATGCAGCCAAGAGGCCCATGATCACTCTGGATGAACTGCAGAGAACTACAGCTGAGGTGGGAGAGTCTGTCCATAGGACAACAATCAGTCGTACACTGCACAAATCTGGCCTTTATGGAAGAGTGGCAAGAAGAAAGCCATTTCCCAAAGATATCCATAAAAGGTCTCGTCTAAAGTTTGCCACAAGCCACCTGGGAGACACACCAAACATGTGGAAGAAGGTGCTCTGGTCAGATGAAACCAAAATCAAACTTTTTGCCCACAATGCAAAACGATATGTTTGGCGTAAAAGCAACACAGCTCATCACCCTCAACACACCATCCCCACTGTCAAACATGGTGGTGGCAGCATCATGGTTTGGGCCTGCTTTTCTTCAGCAGGGACAGGGAAGATGGTTGAAATTGAGGGGAAGATGGATGCAGCCAAATACAGGACCATTCTGGATGAAAACCTGTTGGAGTCTGAAAAAGACCTGAAACTGGGACGGAGATTTATCTTCCAACAAGACAATGATCCCAAACATACAGCAAAATCTACAAAGGAATGGTTCACAAATAAACGTATCCAGGTGTTAGAATGGCCAAGTCAAAGTACAGACCTGAATCCAATCGAGAATCTGTGGAAAGAGCTGAAAACTGCTGTTCACAAACGCTCTCTGTCCAACCTCACTGAGCTCGAGCTGTTTTGCAAGGAAGAATGGGCAAGAATTTCAGTCTCTCGATGTGTAAAACTGATAGAGACATACCCCAAGCGACTTGCAGCTGTAATCGCAGCAAAGTATTATTGCAAGGGGGCCGAATAATTTTGCACGCCCCACTTTTCATTTTTTTATCAGTTAAAAAAGTTTCAAAAATCCAATAGATTTCGTTCCACTTCACAATTGTGTCCCACTTGTTGGTGATTTTTCATAAAAATAAAAATTTTATATCTTTATGTTTGAAGCCTGAAATGTGGCAAAAGGTTGAAAAGTTCAAGGGGGCCGAATACTTTCGCAAGGCACTATATATATATATATATATATATATATATATATATATATATATATATATATATAACAAATTAAAAGAGAAAAAGGCTGGCCATATGCTATACAATTTTCTTGTTCAACTTTCCATTAGATTTACCAAAACCATATAATATAAAGTCACACCTAAGCCCTTTCAGTTTGTATGCAATCAGACAGGCCCTTGTACTACATAGTTAAAGGTAAATATAAAGGAAATTGAATAAGAAAATTGTATAGTGTATGGGCAGCCTAAGAGAATGAGCTAAACCAAAAAGAGCTACCTTACTGTATAGCAATTTATAAAATAATGCTTTATTTCCTTATGGCCCTCATTCAGACCCATAGGTGCTAATGTATTTAATGTATAGATCAGTAAGTTTCTTAATGACATTCTGGAATCATTTTATTTTTTATTGTATTACATTATCAGTCATAAATTAAATTTGAACACTGTTTGTCCTAACTAAAGTCTGGTACACAAGTGCCGAATAACAGAAAGCAGCTGACATTCAGCCCATGTGTACCGCAGCCTGTCTGACAGAAGCCAGCTGAACGTCTGGCTTCGGTCAAATGAGCACGCTGGAATAAAAGCAGCCAATCCACATCCAAACAGCGCCTGTGTGTTCTGGCGGGGATGGGGCAGTGAGAACACAATTTCTCAGTGGGGAGATCACTGTACTAACATTGCATGGTTAGTACAAGGTTGAACGTAAAAAAAAACTGTCAGTGTGTATCGTGCTTAAGGGTTAAAGTTCTAGAAGCTGGGTTTTTCTATTGAATGTTAATGAGGGAACTCTCAGTGTGTCCCCCTTTATCGTTTTTGTCTCAGTCCCTTAAAACAATGTAGTGATACTAATAGCAAAACTATTTATCACTCAGGTTAATTAATTACAGCTATCACTCTATTCAATTTGTCATTTAGAAACACTGGTATATTCTCAAGCAAAATCCCAGACTAGGCCCCATATTGACACAAACGACTAAAACAGTGTGCAGAAAGACAATAATGTAAAATAATAAAATAGCTCATAGCAAAATAGTTTCATGTAAATTTTTAACATGCAAAAATATTAAACACGATCAAAACAGCTTTAAGACAATAATGGGAAATAATTCAAGGTTAAAGTGATTATAAAGGGGAAATAAAAAACGTATCTATATTCATCTGCTCTGTGCAATTGGTTTGGAATGAGGATACAGCGGGGGCAGGGTCAAGCTGTGCCCTGTGTGTGAATTGGCAATGTTCATTCACATGAATGTGGCTCGGGAGTGAGCCTGCTTGAGTGCCCCCATACCAATGGGCCCCCTCCCATGCTGAATCATGAATGAACTGTGATTAACCCCAATTGTTTGGAAAGCTGAGTTAAATTTCACTTACCACACTCAGGCTTGATTACTGCCAGACCTGTTGAATCAAAAAATCACTTAAATAGAAGCTGACAAAGTGAAGCACGCCAAAAGATCTCAAAAAGCAACACAACATACCATGATCTATCAGAATTCAAGAACAAATGAGAAACAAAATCATTGACATGTATCAGTCTGGAAAGGGTTACAAAGCTATTTCTAAGGCTTTGGAACACCAGCACACCATGGTGAAAGCCATTAGCCACAAATGGAGAAAGTTGGAACACTCGTGAACCTTCCAGGAGTGGTCGGCCAACCAAAATGACTCCAAGAACACGACGACCACTCATCCAGTTGGTTATAAAAGAACCCAGAACAACATCTAAAGAACTGCAGGCCTCACTTGCCTAAGGTAAGATCAGTGTTCATGATTCAACAATAAGAAAGAGACTGGGCAAAAATGGCATCCATGGGAGAGTTCCAAGGCCAAAACCACTGCTGACCAAAAAGAACACAAAAGCTCATCTCACATTTACCAAAAATATCTTGATTATCCCCAAGACCTTTATGCAAATATTCTGTGGACTAATGAGACAAAAATGTAACTTTTTGGAAGGTGTGCGTCCTGTTACATCTGGCATAAAACGAATAAAGCATTTCATAACAAGAACATCACACCAACAGTCAGATATGGTGGTGGTAGCGTGTTGGTCTGGGGCTGCTTTGCAGCTTTAGGACCTGGACGATTTATCATAATTGATGGAACCATGAATTCTGAGCTCTACCAGACAATCCTAAAGGAGAATGTCCGGCCATCAGTTTGTGACCTCAAGCTCAAGTGCACTTTGGTTATGCAGCAGGACAATGATCCGAAACACAACAGCAAGTCCAACCTTCAAATGGTTCAAACAAAGCAAAATGTAGGTTTTGGAGTGGCCTAGTCAAAGCCCGAACTTAAATCCAATTGATATGCTGTATCATGACCTTACAAAGGCCATTCATGCTGGATAATCCTCCAATGTGGCTAAATTAAAACAATTCTGTGAAGAAGAGTGGGCTAAATTGCTCCACAGCAATGGGAAAGACTCATTGCCAGTTATCGTTTAGGAGGCAATTATTTTTTCACATAAAGCCTGGCAGGTTTGGACAGCTTTTTTGCCATAATAAATTAAACCATCATTTAAAAACTGCATTTTGTATTTACTCGGGTTATCTTTGTGTAATAATAACATTTGCTTGATGATCTGAGTCATTTAAGTGTGACAAATATGCAAAAGAAATAAAAAATCAGAATGGGGGCAAATACTTTTTTACAGCATTGTATCTCCTCACTCCAAAACGGCTGCTGCAAAGAAGGAGAAGCTAAGGAGGTCCTCTTAAAAACCCTCCACCGGCTTCCAATGTCGCCAGTGGATGCCAAAAAAGTCCACTGCGCATGCACAAGCCGCGCCGGATCTGGGATCACAGCTGGGCATGTTGAAACCTACCTAGAGCAGGGAGTGGATTCAGGCTTGCACCATCATCTGCTCAACCACACCCACAGACCAAAGGAACAATGGGTCAGAACCTGCCTAAGGAAAGGCACTGAACAAGTGGCTAATGGTGCCAGTGCTGCAAATCCCTGAATGTGTCCCAGAGCCAGCAACAATGATGCCCTGGGTGTCCGTATGGTCACCTATCTCCCAATAATGCACCTCAATATTTGACAGTTTGGTAAATGCCATCAAGTGGCCGAAGGAAAAGACAAGTCCAGTCTAAAAATGTGTGAAATGTTGAAAAATGAGCCTTTAAAATAGGGATAAATCTCTGTGTGTGTATATATATATATATATACACACACACAGAGATTTATCCCTATTTTAAAGGCTCATTTGTCAACATTTCACACATTTTTAGACTGGACTTGTCTTTTCCTTCGGCCACTTGATGGCATTTACCAAACTGTCAAATATAATCAAGAATAAGGGATATATAAAGGCCCAACCAAACGAAATCCCACCTCAGCGCCAATTCTGACCTCAAAATAAATGAGCAGGCAAAGCAGATACCTGAT
The DNA here is from genome assembly GCF_037356315.1 of Lithobates pipiens. Lineage (NCBI taxonomy): Eukaryota > Metazoa > Chordata > Amphibia > Anura > Ranidae > Lithobates > Lithobates pipiens. The sequence continues at coordinate 335,209,360 of NW_027507764.1, read as the reverse complement.
AATACAATAACCTTTTAGTATCGTAATATAAAAAAAGGGTAATATACAGCTACTGTTTAAAACGTCAAAACATATAAAGTCTCAAACGGTTAGTAAAAAATAAACGCAGTGCAAATGCTGAGAATAAAATTACTAAAACAATGCTAAAAAATCAGATTAGTCCAATCATGTAAATCCTCAATTATGTCCCATGCACCTTAAAATCGTAATTGGATGTATAGTGAAGTGATATAGAGTTCATATGAAGAGTTGGTAAAGACTGGCAAACTCAGGGTTAATACGGAAGGGTGCACCTGTCACCAGATATGCAATTCACCACATGCTTGCACACTCCCCCTGGGGTGCAAACTCACCAGAAAAAACTGGGTAAGGAGGCACTCAAAGCTTGCAGACCATTAGCTGTGTCTTATTTCCTCATCCTCATCATAGATCACCAGGTGTGCGGGGGAAAATACTTTTCTCATCAAGTAGATATCCAATACACATCAGTAATTGGCCTGGCTTTATGTGAAAAAGTAATTGCCCCCTAAACCCAATAAGTGGTTGTGCCACCCTTGGCGGCAACAACTGCAATTAAGCTTTTGCGATAAATGGCAATGAGTCTTTCACATTGCTGTGGAGCAATTTTGGCCCACTCTTCTTGACAGAATTGTTTTAATTCAGCCACATTGGAGGGTTATCCAGCATGAACGGCCTTTGTAAGGTCATGATACAGCATATCAATTGGATTTAAGTCCGGGCTTTGATTAGGCCACTCCAAAACCTACATTTTGCTTTGTTTGAACCATTTGAAGGTGGACTTGCTGTGGTGTTTCAGATCATTGTTCTGCTGCATAACCCAAGTGCACTTGAGCTTGAGGTCACAAACTGATGGCCGGACATTCTCCTTTAGGATTTTCTGGGAAATGGGTGGCCTCACAATATAATGTTAAGTGCATAAAAAATGTTAACATATGTACTATCATCTGAGTTAGATAGGATAGAGGTTTGGGAGTCTGGACCCCAACCAGAACTCACCAGAGACAAGGAAGAAGGGGACTATCTCAGTACACTATATAAGTATACAAATAGAGTATATGAACAATCATGAAAATTTTACTAAAATTTATTGATACAAAAAGCAAAGCAAAAAAATTATTAAAAGCACAGGTGACATGGTATTTCAACTAGTTTTGCGGGTTTACAGCTTCATCAGGAAATACATCTGTAAATAGATAAGCAGTCAATATCGATACAATCGAATATATAAAGGAAAACATTTTAATAGTACAAGTTGTCAAGGTATAAGGCTGCTTACCCAAGCTCCGGTGCAAGCAGAGCACACGGCACGCCCAGTAGAACCTTCCGTGCCGACTGGGGGATATTTTAAAAGATCAGAGGGCTGGTGTCTAGGTGGAATAATATATATGATAAAGTTGCCAGGTATTAACTAGTGCCATTAAACAAGTGCCAATACGTGAGGGCAGAAATCCCAAAGTGATGATGGTGATGAGAGAGTGCAAGTGTGAGATGTCAGAAGCAGAGGAAAGACAAAGGAGATGAAAAACTGTTTAAATAATAAAAGGACAGACCAAATATAAGAGTGGATCAGGGGTATCAGATACACTAGGATGGGAAAGGGGGAGACAACAATGCAGACAAAGGGGGGGGGGAGGGAAGAAGGAAACAATTGTGTATTCTTAATTGTGTAAAATACATTAAAAAAAATCAATCGATCCAAGTCTTATTTGATAATTGGGTGCTTCGTGACGATAAACACGGGAACAAAATCCAGGTGACTTTTAAGTGCTCACTCACCAATTCCAATAACCACTACAGGGGTATCTCGCATAGCATATAGGCTCGATGTACCGATACTGTTTCCTATGATAGATCATGCAGCCAACAGGGGTTCTTTTATGACCTCCTGGATGAGTTCTTGGAGTCATCTTTGTAGGCCGGCCACTCCTGGAAGGTTCACCACTGTTCCAAGTTTTCTGCATTTGTGGATATTGGCTCTCACCGTGGTTCGCTGGTGTCCAAAAAGCCTTAGAAATGGCTTTGTAACCCTTTCCAGACTGATACATGTCAATGACTTTGTTTCTCATCTGTTCTTGAATTCTTTTAGATCGTGATGTGTTGCTTTTTGGGATCTTTTAGCATGCTTCACTCTGTCAGCTTCTATTTAAGTGATTTTTTGATTTAACAGGTCTGGCAGTAATCAGGCCTGGGTGTGGCAAGTGAAATTTAACTCAGCTTTCCAAACAATTGTGGTTAATCACAGTTCATTCATGATTCAGCATGGGAGGGGGCCATTACTTTTTCACATAGGGACAGGCAGGTTTGAACAGATTTTTTTCCCTTAATAAATGAAATAATAATTTAAAAAACGCATCTTGGATTTACTCGGGTTATATTTGAGTAATATTAAAAATTGTTTGATGATCTGAATCATTTAAGTGTGAGAAATATGCAAAAAATCAAAATCAGCAAGGGGCAAATACTTTTTTAACAGCACTGTATGTGAGGTTCTGTCTTGTTGAAGATAAATAAGTGGTTTTGTTTATTTCCAATCCGTTCCGTATATTGATTCATTTTCTCTCTAATTTGTTGTGATTCAGGATGAGTAACAGCTTATGGTTTTCCTTATCGGAAGATTGATGTTCTTAAATAAGAAACAAATGGGAATTTCCTTCAATGTTGGGATGAGTGTTATTATTTCCTTGTCAATTGAAAATTAACGTTCAAACCTTGGATTTATCGGTAGGTTTACCTTTTTGGGTTAATACCTATATATGTGTTTTTTATGCATTTCTCTCTGGCCCTTAAAATATCCTCCTACTTCACAGGCCCATTCGTATTGGAGTTCCTCTATTCCCATCTGTGGTACACCATATATCTCCCAAATGTCAATATCCTCCTGACACCTGAGCCGTAATTTGATGTTCATAGGATACATGGTATTATCAGGTGGGGATTTTTGCCCCCCCCCTTCTATGCCTTTTTGAGAGTTTTTGATATGTATATTTTTCTTGTTTATGTTATCATTACAATGTTGTATATAACAACTAACTACATGACTCTAATACTCTGCTTTTAATCTGTAGTGACCATATATGCAGTACTTCTCTTCTGAGGAAGCCATCGTATGGCGAAACATATAGCGCAAGAAAATACTATGGTCTATTTCCTACATATAGTTATTGTATGATGATATCTTGATGATTTTATTTTTTGTATAAATAAATTTGATATTTTTATATATATATTGGTTTTTGATTTCTTCTTGACACCTTTAAAATCCCATTACCCTTTCTTTACAAAATGTCTTCAACTAAGGGATGTGGTGCCATTTTGACTTTCCAACAACCAGCAATCTTTAAATTCTAGGTTAGCTTAGTGTTTTCAGCTGCTGCCAGTCTGATAGCTCCCTCTGCTTTCCAGAGAGCTGTGAGAATTTTCTGGAACATAGGTGTGGGCCTGGATGCTGAAGCCACTACTGTTCTGAAGAGCTTAATCTATCTATTTCTCTGTGAAGGGACTCTGCTGTTGTTGCTCTACAGCACATGTATCAAACACAAGGCTCACTGGCTGGAATTGGCCCTCCAGGCCATTGCATGTGGCCCTCGAACCTCTCCTGCAGCTCCCCACCTTATCTCAGCAGTCAGCAGCAGAGAGGGGGACAGAATTCCTCCGCTAGGTCCTGTGCTTCTCAGTGCAGCTGCAGAGAGGTTAATCTCTAAAACCCGGATGCATGGATTCCAAAAGTTTTTCTTTTGAAGCATGTCATTAAAGCCAGAGATTGCAATAGGCTTCAAAAAAGGCTGGTGTGACAATAGAGAATAAATATTCACTATTGTCACACTGATTCTTCTCCCGGAAAATCAGGAAGTAGCCTGGACAGCCTCCGTTCCCAGTCGATGCCTTGTATGGGGAAACACTTCAGGCGCAGCACTAGAGTTTTTACTTTATTACAATCAGAAAGCAGGTCCTGAGACCCGTTTCCTGATTGGCCGAAAGCAGAAGTGATCCTATTGGCCTAGGAGGAGGAGGGAGGAGATGCACAGCTGCTGTGATACCAAGGAAGAGAAGCAGGGGAAGCCATTGTCCGTCGCCGGTAGGGAAGCGATGCCCACGCCACAGATGAGGTAAGTGCGGGGCTGGTAACAGACCGACCAGGGCCCCCCCCCTCCCCCCAAAAAAATATATACCACCAGCCACCACTGACTAAAAACCAAGTTCACAGTTTGCTATATGCTAGGACTTCTGCTTCAGCTTTTCAGAAAGGAGTTCACTGTCCTCAAGCTGTACATAGTTTCTGTTTTTAGAGTATCCCACTCAATGCCCTCAACCCTATCCAAGTTCCCCAATAATGAAAACAACAAAAAGCAACACTTGTGGTTGGGGGTGTGGTGAAAACATTAGACTGAGCTGTGTTTTTACCACCCCTTCAACCAGCTCCCTCCCAATCGCTGGCTGTGAAAACAGCTATAAATAGCTGTGGCCTCCGACAACCTGTCATTGAAGTGTATAGGCTTGGCAGCCACAGCTAGCTGCTCACACGTGTCAAAAGCAACAATAGGATTCAGTAGATTCCTGTTGCTGCCACTTGCACCCTGGCAAAACACCCGTGTAAATGTAGACTGAGAATGAGAGGGAGCTGGTTAAAGGGGTGGTAAACACGCAGCTCAATTGCAAGTTTTCACCATACCCCCAAACAAATGTGTAAAGGAGCCCTAATAGTCAGATATAAGAAAATGCATAAAGTGCAGTGCCTCCAATGGAGTCTATCAATTGCCACAAAATCACTTTGCTAACTATTAAAAAGTCTGCTGAGTACATGAGAGCAACCACACTCACAGTGCTCATATCCTCAGCTGAGTACAGTAGAATATAATGGCATTGTACCTGTTCTGAGAGCTTGTCAGCTTTTATAGATCTACCCGGATCTAGTCCCAACTTTTTCCTCAACTTCTGCCTCCACCTACTGTCCTGCCCACCACCTATCAGACCTAATGTCTAAGGCCAAGCCACTACGTTACACCATACCAGATGCATTAACCACTTCAGCCCCGGACCAATTAACAGCCTAAGGACCAGAGGTCTTTTTACAATTTCGCACTGCACTGCTTTAACTGGTAATTGCGCGGTCATGAAATGTTGTACCTAAACGAAATTTGCGTCCTTTTCTTCCCACAAATAGAGCTTTCTTTTGATGGTATTTGATTGCCTCTGCGATTTTTATTTTTTGCAATATAAAGGGAAAAAGACCGAAAATTTGGAGAAAAAAAATATATTTTCTACTTTTTGTTATAAGAAAAATCGAATAAACTCAATTTTAGTCATACATTTTGGGCAAAATGTATTCAGCCACATGTCTTTAGTAAAAAAAATGTCAATAAGCGTATATTTTTTGGTTTGCGCAAAAGTTATAGCTTCTACAAACTAGAGTAAATTTTCTGGAATTTACACAGCTTTTAATTTATGACTGCCTATCTCATTTCTTGAGGTGCTAAAATGGCACGGCAGTACAAACCCCCCCCCCCCAAATGACCCGATTTTGGAAAGTAGACACCCCAAGGAAATTTCTGAGAGGCATGTTGAGCCCATTGAATATTTTTTTTTTGTCCCAAGTGATTGAATAATGACACAAAAAAAAAAAAAGTTTACAAAAAGTTGTCACTAAATGATATATTGCTCACACATGCCATAGTTATATGTGGAATTGCACCCCAAAATATATTGTGCTGCTTCTCCTGAGTACATGGATACCACATATGTGGGACTTTTTGGGAGTCTAGCCGCGTACGGCACCCGAAAACCAATCACTGCCTTCAGGGTTTCTAAGGGTGCAAACATTTTTTTTTGCACAAAGTTGTCACTAAATTATATATTGCTCACACATGCTATGGGCATAAGTCAAATTACACCCCAAAATAAATTCTGCTGCTTCTCCCGAGTATGGGGATACCACATGTGGGGGACTTTTTGGGAGCCTAGCCACGTACTGGACCCCGAAAACCAAGCACTGCCTTCCGGATTTAAATATAAAACACTACTAAAAAAAACTGTTAGCGATCGCAGGGATCAGGCCTGACTCTGCGATCGCTGTAGTTATGTGTTTAGTGTTTTGTAAGTGACAGTGATCGATCGATACTGCACTTGGGTGGGCTGGGCGGAGGGGCAAAACGCAGGTGCTAGCAGGTATCTGGGCTGATCCTGCTAACAATGCGTTTTTTTGGAACCCTAAACTGCTGGGGACGCTAGTATAGATCTGATCAGATCAGATATTGATCTGTTCAGATTCTATACCACTACGGGAGGTGTATGCTTTGCACGTGGGTGTTAGCGGTACTGGCACTAGCCTAGCGCTGCCTGGGGCGACTCAGACCCTGACCCTAAAACCTAATTGATATCACCCTCCGGGTGATCAGAGGGTTAAACCTTTATTGGGTAATAAATGATGGGTGCCCTGATGCTATAAAAAGCTAACTAACCAGAGTCACCCGTAACACTTATACGGTGATCACTGGTGAAAGGGTTAACTAGGGGCAATCAGGGGGTTAAATCTTTATTGGGGGGTGGTAGGGGGCTACCCTGGACCTAACACTAACTGCCCTGACACTTTTTACTTTTACAACTGACACTGAATGCAGTGATCAGTAAATAAATGAACACTGCAATCAGTGACACTGTGACTGGGGGGGGGGGGGGGGTGATGGGGGGGGGGGGGTTTGGTGTGCCTGTATAGTGTTTGGTGCAGACTTACTGTGTCCTCTCCTCGTAGTCCGGTCAATAAGACCGCCCTGAGGAGAATGACATCACTTCCTCCCTGCCTGTGTATACAATACACAGTGGGAGGAAGCTTCTCATTCGCCAGGAGCGATCGAGAGGGGATGGCCAGAAACCAACGGCCATCCCCTCACCCCGGATCGCCCCTGAAGCGAACCGGACCGCCGCATCCAGCGGGAGGGGGTCCGATCGGACCGATCGCTGGAAGGCAAGCACGTACATGTACGTGCTTGTGCCTGTACATGCCATTGTGATGACGTACAATGGCATGCGGCGGGCCTTAAGTGGTTAAGACCCCTTTAACACTGGGCGGTTTTCAGGCGCTGTAAAAAGCCTCTGCTAAGAGCCTGAAAACTGCCTCCCATTCATAATTACATAGTTAGTCAGGTTGAAAAAAAACACAAGTCCATCTAGGTCAACCAAAAAAGAAATAAAAATACAATTGCATATACATAATCCTCACCCACAGTTGATCCAGAGGAAGGCAAAAAACCCCAGCAAGCATGATCCAATTTGCTGCAACAGGGGAAAAAAATCCTTCCTGATCCCCTGAGAGGCAATTGGATTTTCCCTGGATCAACTTTACCTATAAATGTCATTACCCAATTATATTATGTACAGTTAGGAAAAAATACAGGCCTTTGTTAAAGCAATCTACTGAGCTGGCCAGAACCACCTCTGAAGTCAGTCTATTCCACATTTTCATTCAAGCGTGACTTTTCACACTGGGGCGGTTCGCTTGCGGGACGTTTCTGAAAAGTCCTACAAGCAGCATCTTTGGAGCGGTTCGGGAGCACTGTATTTAGAGCTCCCAAAATGCCCTGCCCAATGAAATGAATGGGCAGTGCTTCCAAAGTGCCTGAAAAGTGCTTCAGAAGCTCTGCAACAAGCTCACCCTGTGTTTTCTAAACCAGTTTTGTACTTCAGACCTTGTTACCATTGCAGGTACCCTCTATTTTATCCTGTAGTCTTTTTCCCTGTTGCTAACAACACAATGCCAGTTATTGTTACCTTCTTCCTCTCCACTTAAAGTGGAACTTCAGTCATTTTTTCATCTTTCCATCTATTAAACGATGTGCCCTTGTTGTTTTAACTTTGGTTAGTAATTTTTTTTTAATCTGCCAGTAAATACAGTACCTTATACAGCCCAGTTCCTGTTTCTTGTCTGGTTATTAGCCTAGGCTTATGACATCATGCACAGCTAGAAAAAAAGCCTAGGCTTATGACATCATGCACAGCTCTCTCTCTCACTCTCGTGAGAGTTTGACAGGAAGGGAGGGGGGTGAGTCATAAAAGAGCCAATGAGAGCTGCAGAGCTGGAGGTGTGCCTGTGTGTCTGTGTAAGTCCAGGAAGTGAACAGGCAGCAGCTTCAGCTGCCCACAGTTATAATGATTGCAGGCATACTCAGTGGAGGGAGATTTCGGCAGTATATTTGGCAAGTAAAGAATCATGGTATATATATATATATATATATATATATATATATATATATACATGCATACAATATATATTATTGTATAGTATATGTATATTTTTAAACATGTTAACTTATAATTGTTTAAGATCTATTAATTTTTTATAGTATTTTGGATTTTTTCGATTGTTATTTATTTATGGTCCTTTGCTGACTTTTTCCTGCAGCAATGCCATACTGTACATGCTGTAGTGTTTTCACTGCTCTTTAGGCTTGAAATAGAGGAGCATATCCTTAAATGCATCTGTAAGGGTAAGCTTGTGGGGTGGTCATCATGTCCTCCATATTTCCCTCCTCGTTGGGCGGCAAGCCAGGGTCACATGAAAGGCCAACCCCAGGGGTGGGTTCTTCTGAACTACATTAGGCACTTTGTACAGGGTCACTGCCATACACATGGGGTACCTTGACTTGAGCCATGCTCAAAACCCAGACAGATTACTAAACATGAATGAATTCCAGTAAACTCTCTTGATGTATCAAGCAACACCACGGATGCTTGCAAATTTTGGAGGGACACGCAGGGTCAACTGTCCAGCATATCACACCTCACTCATGGGGTCCCACCATGCACCCAGCGCAAACGTGCACTTCAATTAACTCTGCACTGTACAGGATGAGGGCCCCGATGATTCAGATCTGCTCCCAATGCTATGGGAGACCGATTGCGACAGAAAAAGTGCCAACAACATCTCCCTCACTGCAAGAGGCTATCTCATCTGCCACATGTACACTCTTTATGACAGTCTGCTAAACAAACCTTTGTTACTCTTGGTAAACTCTGTATCATCACATTGTACTCTCCATACCCCAATGTGTTTAATGACCCAAGCCGTAGACTATACAGTATGTGCCGGTTACTAAAATTGCACCCCTTTAGTAACTTGAGACCAGGCAAGGGCAAAGTTTCAAAAGCTTTACTTACAGTGGTGTTCCAGTCCCCAAAAAAGGCATTACTGTGCATTAAATAATATAAAAAAAGTGGACATTTTTTTTTCTCCCCTCTTAATGCCTGTTGCTATGTGGGCCCTTGAAATCTCCCTCCTTCCTCACCACGGCCCCTTACGTCACTTCCCTCGGCACCTCCGCTCGCTACAGCTCCTGAGAGATGTGTGTCATCCTTTCCCAGGAGTCAGTGGGAAACACAGAGGGCTTTGTTGCCATCACAACAGGGCGGGCACTTCCAACGACGATGCCCATTGTGATGGCAACTTGATTAGTTGACGATGTCCTGTCGAGAAATGCCCCCTGTCGAATAATGCCCACCTGGTACTATGCATGCATGGCGCTTGCGCAGTACAGAGCTTCTGAAAGCCACTGAACAGTGAATTCCACTGTTCGGTGGCTTTTGGCGGCTCCATACTACGCAAGCGCTGAGTATGAGCAGTACAGTGTGGGCAATATTAAACAGGGGGCATTTCTCGTCAGAACAACAGCGCTGTGAAAATGACTCAATGTGCATGCGTGAGATCAGGGAGAGAATGGGCACCATATCCCGAAACAGGATGCTTGTGTGCTTCAGATGCCTGCAAGAACACCATGATCAAAGTTCTTTAAACAAATAAAACCGGACATCGGGGAGAAATTTAACAGAAGACATGAGTTTTACAATGCCTTTTTAAATGCTAGGGAAAGGTTTTAAAAAATCTAAAAAAAATTTAAAAAATGCAGCGCTAAAAGTGAAAAAAATCACCTACTTGTGAAAATGGTGAAAACATTTTTGCACAGTGGCATAGCATAAGCCAAGCATAATAAAAATAACACAAATGCAATATGTATAGATAAACAATATAGAGATCCATGTGAACAATGTGTAAAGATCCCCAGAATATATGTGGATAAATAATAAAGAGATCCACGTGAACCGTACCACGTAGATCAAACAAATAACGTGAAAGACAAAAAACAAAAAATTATCCTATGACACGTAAGAAAATAATCGTCCCCTTAAGCAACAAATAGTTCCTCTTCAGTAAGGAGTGATCCAAATTGACAGGAGTGCCCAACTTCCAGTAAATGTAAGGCCGCGTACACACGCGCGGACTGTTGGCCCAACTTTGTCCGTCCAACAGTTTGAGCGAACAGTCCGCTCAAACTTAGCATGGACGGACATGGCCACACACGACGGACGAACAGTTTGCTGAAACCGTGCGCGATGACGTGAACGGCACGTACGACGGGACGAAAAATACGACGTCCTATACACTGCAATGCAACCTTCCGACGTGGAAATCCTTTCTGAGCATGCGCGAGACTTAGTTGGCCGAACAAGCCTACACACGAGCGAACAGTCCGCTGAAACAAGGTTTCAGCGGACAGTTTTTCGGAATTTCCGTAAGACCTTGTTCGGCCAACTGTCCGCTGAAACTGTCCGCTGAAGCCCCACACACGAGCGGACTGTCCGCCCAAACACTGTTCAGCGGACAAGGTTGGGCGAACAGTCCGCGCGTGTGTACGCGGCCTAAAATGGAACACTGAAGGTACCATCATAGCGACACCCTTCCAAAGCTCCTCATGCAGGTAATACAGCGTAACCTGCAAGAATACCCATTACTTATCTCTGTTTATCCAGTACGCTGTATTACCTGCATGAGGAGCTTTGGAAGGGTGTCGCTATGATGGTACCTTCAGTGTTCCATTTTACATTTACTGGAAGTTGGGCACTCCTGTCAATTTGGATCACTCCTTACTGAAGAGGAACTATTTGTTGCTTAAGGGGACGATTATTTTCTTACGTGTCATAGGATAATTTTTTGTTTTTTGTCTTTCACATTATTTGTTTGATCTATGTGATACGGTTCACGTGGATCTCTTTATTATTTATCCATATATATTCTGGGGATCTTTACACATTGTTCATGTGGATCTCTGTATTGTTTATCTATACATATTGCATTTGTGTTATTTTTATTATGCTTGGCTTATGCTATGCCACTGTGCAAAAAATTTTTCACAAGTAGGTGATTTTTTTTCACTTTTAGCACTGCATTTTTTTATTTTTTTGTTTTCTATGCAATTGTATCATTGTTGATGCTGGCTGCTTTATACATTGTTTCTATTTGGTAGCGCAAATATATATACTGTGAGGGGGTTCGCTCGGTAGCGGGTGTGTGTGACCCCCCTGGATGGGTTCACAACACAAAGTCAGGCACAGCAGACAGCGGTGTAGGTGCAAAAAACAAAAGGTCCGGTTTATTTAGGCTACATGCAGTGATACATATAACAGCCAAACAAAATAAAACAAGAAAATAAATCCTGGTCAGCTTGACCTCTAACTACACACGTAGACTCCCTGTCTAACAACTGGGTGCAGCCTTGTGCTGCCCCAGTCCCTGTCTCTATTGTAGGGGTTTGCCACACAGGCGTTAACTCACCGCACAGAACAGATCTCAGACTCCCCAGTCTATACACACAAAACTGGTTCCAGGATGGAGCATCTCCCTATGCATGCTGGGGTTTTTTGTAGAGGTCTTAATGAGCCCACTTACTTCAGCTGGGCTCATTAACTCTTCCCCTCTAATTGTAAAAGTCTGCATAAAGCCTGAATCTAGGACACACATATTTCCCATCCTGAATACAACCAGGTGATTTTACCTGCGTGCTGCCACATACCCCCCCCCCCCCCCTCTTGTTTCAACCTTGGGGTTGTAACACAAGCAGCCAGACACGCATGTATCCGAGACAAAGCATCCACATTCCCCATTTTAACACCAGGGCGATGCTTAACTGTAAAGTTAAATTCCTGTAGGGCCAGGAACCACCTATTTACCCTTCTATTGGTCTCCTTGTTTTGAGCCATCCACTTTAAAGGAGCGTGATCAGTCACCAGGTCAAAGTGCCTACCTAGCAGATAGTACCGAAGGGAATCTAGAGCCCACTTCACTGCTAAACATTCCTTCTCAATCGTGGAGTAATTTACCTCATGGGACTTCAACTTCCTGCTGAGGTAAATGACTGGGTGCTCTTCCCCGTTCCAGACCTGGGATAACACTGCTCCTAACCCAACATCTGATGCATCAGTTTGTACAACAAAGTCCTTAGAGAAGTCTGGTGAGTACAACACTGGCTGGCTACATAAGGCTGTTTTTAAGGACTGAAATGCTTCCTCAGCCTCTGGGGACCATTTAACCATAACCGACTCTTTCCCTTTTGTCAGGTTGGTGAGGGGCACAGCCTGAGAAGCAAAATGGGGAATGAATCGTCGATAATAGCCAGCGATTCCCAGAAAGGCTCGTACCTGTTTCTTGCTGTTGGGACGTGGCCAACTCTGTATGGCCTCGACTTTATTGACTTGGGGTTTTATCACCCCCCTCCCAATAGTGTACCCAAGATATTTGGCCTCCTCCTGTCCAATGGTACACTTCTTTGGATTGGCCGTAAACCCAGCTTCCCGGATAGAGTCTAGGACTGCTTGTACTTTTGGCAAATGTGAGACCCAGTCTGTGCTATGGATAATCACATCATCCAGGTAAGCTGCAGCATATTTATGATGGGGCCTCAGAATCTTATCCATTTTCTGCTGGAATGTTGCCGGTGCATTCTGTAACCCAAACGGCATTCTCTTATATTGGAATGCCCCATCTGGGGTTACAAACGCAGTTTTCTCCTTGGCCGACTCGGCCAGGGGAATTTGCCAATACCCTTTGGTGAGATCAAGAGTTGTCATATATCGGGCTGTTCCCAGCCGGTCAACCAACTCATCTATACGTGGCATGGGGTAGGTGTCAAATTTTGTAACTTTATTTAATTGTCTAAAATCGTTACAAAACCGCCAGCTCCCATCAGGTTTGGGCACTAGTACAATAGGACTGGGACTCCTCTATCACACCCAATTCCAGCATCCTTTGAACCTCCCCACGTATTGCCTCCCGTCGGGCCTCTGGTATTCTATAAGGTTTTAGTTTTACCCTTTCTCCTGGCGGGGTGATAATGTCATGCTCTACGCCAGATGTTTGTCCCGGAAGCTCAGAGAAAATCTCTTTGTTACGAAGTACAAACTCTTTAACCTCCTGTTGTTGGGGTTTCGATAAGGTGTCTGCTATTCCAACCTCAGGAACTAAGCAATCAGGCTGTACTTGTGACAAAGTCTCTGCGACTAGGGATTCCCTATCCCTCCAGGCTTTCAGCAGATTGACGTGATAGATCTGCTCCGGCTTTCGCCTTCCTGGCTGTCTAACCCTGTAGTTCACCTCACTAATTTTTTCAATTACTTCATATGGACCTTGCCATTTGGCCAGAAATTTGCTTTCAACCGTAGGGACTAGCACCAAGACCCTATCCCCCGGGGAAAAAGTATGTGTCTTGGCCCCACGGTTGTACACTCTCTGCTGTGCTAACTGCGCTTGGGTTAAATGTTCCTTTACAATTGGCATTACCTGTGCAATTCTATCTTGCATCAGGGCGACATGCTCAATCACACTCCTGTGAGGAGAACTCTCATTTTCCCAAGTTTCCTTGGCGATATCCAGCAGCCCTCTTGGGTGTCTCCCATAGAGCAACTCGAAGGGTGAGAAACCCGTAGAGGATTGGGGTACCTCCCTAATGGCAAACATCAGATAGGGTATTAGACAATCCCAATTCTTTCCATCTCTATCCACCACCTTCTTTAACATTTGTTTTAGGGTTTTGTTGAATCTTTCAACCAACCCATCTGTTTGGGGGTGATACACAGATGTACGCAATTGCTTCACTTTGTACAACTTGCATAATTCTTTCATAACCCGGGACATAAAGGGTGTACCTTGGTCCGTAAGCAGTTCCTTACAAATACCCACGCGGCTAAAAACAAGGGATAGCTCTTTGGCTATGGTTTTGGCTGAGGTATTTCGGAGAGGAATTGCTTCCGGATAACGGGTGGCATAGTCCAATATAACCAAAATGTACTGATGCCCCCTAGCAGACTTCATTATCGGACCTACCAAATCCATTGCGATCCTCTCAAAGGGGACCTCAATGATAGGAAGAGGTACCAGTGGGTTACGGAAATGTGGCATAGGTGCCGACTTCTGACACACAGGGCAGGAGGAACAATAATTTTCTATTTCCTTCATGACCCCAGGCCAATAGAATCTCTGCAATACCCTCTCTCTGGTTTTCTCTGTCCCCAGATGACCTCCCAGAATGTGTCCATGAGCCAATTCTAACACCAACTTCCTGTAAGGTTTGGGCACTACAAGTTGCTCAATGGTTTCTTCTTCCCTTTGAGCCACTCGATATAGCAGGTCCCTTTCCATAGTGAAGTAAGGATAAGGGCAAGTCTTATCTGGTTTCACTAACTCGCCATCTATTTTCACCACATTTTCCCGTGCCTTTATTAGGGTGGGGTCTTTTAACTGTTCTGTGGCAAAATTTTCCCTGTGAACCTCAAGATCCGAAAACTCCACAGACGGCATGTTTTCATCTGAGGATGTTGGCTCCTCCCCAGTTTCTCGAGTTTCCCCCGCCAATACCGACAAGGGAAATTCAGGAGAGTCCTCACCACTCCCAGAGGAATTCTGGTCATCTTCCTGGTTTATAGGGGCACCAATGGGGGCCTCAGGACAATCCCAGAGTTCCCAGAATTTTGGAAAATCCCTTCCCACAATAGCATCATGTGGTAACTGAGACACTAACCCCACCTGATGAGAGAGGTTACCTTTGGGGGTCTCAAAAAACACTGAAGTTACAGGATACTCTCGGGTGTCCCCATGCACACAAATAACAGCCACCCTGTTCTTCCCAGAGACCTCTGTAGTAACTAATTCAGCTTTTATCAATGTTACCAGGCTACCTGAATCTAGCAACACATCAACATGTCTACCATTAATACACATTTTACATAAATGTTTCTCAGGTCCCCGAATGGCAGTGCATGCAACTGTCGCAAACAGCGACTGACGTCTCTCCCTTATAAAGTCACATTGCATAGGCTCATCCACAACTGGGCAATTGGCTGCAATATGTCCCTCTTGCCGGCAGCGGTAGCAAATAATTTTTTTTCGCTGCCTCTTGCAGCATGGGCTTCCTGGGCTGCTCCCGCCAGACCTTAGGTAGAACTCCCACCCTCTCACTCTCTCCACCCTCACCCCTTGGAGTCATCTTACCCGCCACTGGGGATGATCTGGTCTTAGGGGGGAAAGTCAGTGAGTCCCTGGAAGAGGTGGTCAAGTTCTCTGTAGCCAAGTACCTCTCAACCAGATCCACAAGTTTATCTGCATTTTCTGGGTCTCCATGGCTTACCCATTTTTGGATGGCAGTAGGAAGAGCTCTCAGGAAACGATCCATAATCACACGTTCCACAATGTTTGGTGCGGTCAAAATCTCTGGCTGCAGCCACTTCCTGCTCAGGTGAATGAGATCATACATTTGAGACCTGGGAGGTTTTCCAACCTGAAAAGTCCAGTTATGCACACGCTGAGCCCGGACTGCCAGGGTGACACCCAGCCGTGCCAATATTTCTGCTTTTAGCACCACATAGTCTTTTGCTTGGTCAGGCTCTAGGTCATTATAAGCTTTCTGCGATTCCCCAGTTAACAGAGGGGCCACCAGTCCAGCCCATTGCTCCTTAGGCCACTTTTCCCTTTCAGCAGTCCTTTCAAATGTGGTCAAAAACACCTCCGGATCATCCTCTCCAGTCATTTTTGTCAGTAAACGGCTCACACCAAAGGTTGCGGTATTATTGTACCCACTTGCTTCATTGGTCTGCGGACGTTGCTGTATCAATGTCTCTATTTGCTGTTGAAAATTCTGCTCTTGCTTCTGCAACAGGTCTATGAAGCGGGCTTCAGATCGCTGCTGGGCTTGTTGCTGAGCTTCCAAACTCTGCTGCAAAGTTGCATTTGTCTGCTGCTGATTTGCATTTGTCTGCTGCTGGGCTTGTTGTTGAGCTGCAAGGCTCTTTTGTAAAGCTGCATTTGTTTGCTGCTGGTTTGCATTTGCTAGAGCCAGCTGTCTCAGTATCTCCTCCATGCTGGCCTTAACAAAAAAAAAAAACTGCCAAAATTCTCCACCAACTGTGAGGGGGTTCGCTCGGTAGCGGGTGTGTGTGACCCCCTGGATGGGTTCACAACACAAAGTCAGGCACAGCAGACAGGGGTGTAGGTGCAAAAAACAAAAGGTCCGGTTTATTTAGGCTACATGCAGTGATACATATAACAGCCAAACAAAATAAAACAAGAAAATAAATCCTGGTCAGCTTGACCTCTAACTACACACGTAGACTCCCTGTCTAACAACTGGGTGCAGCCTTGTGCTGCCCCAGTCCCTGTCTCTATTGTAGGGGTTTGCCACACAGGCGTTAACTCACCGCACAGAACAGATCTCAGACTCCCCAGTCTATACACACAAAACTGGTTCCAGGATGGAGCATCTCCCTATGCATGCTGGGGTTTTTTGTAGAGGTCTTAATGAGCCCACTTACTTCAGCTGGGCTCATTAACTCTTCCCCTCTAATTGTAAAAGTCTGCATAAAGCCTGAATCTAGGACACACATATTTCCCATCCTGAATACAACCAGGTGATTTTACCTGCGTGCTGCCACAATATATATATATATATATATATATATATATATATATATATATATATATATATATATATATATATATATATATATATATATATATCTCTATATCTCTATCTATATCTCTATCTATCTATCTCTATCTATATCTCTATCTATCTATCTATCTATCTATCTATCTATCTATCTATATATTTGGGAATTTAAAAAAAAGATATATATAGATTGTAGTTGGAACTCTGCTTTAAAGAATAAATCAAGATAATAACAATGGCAATGGACTGTTCACGATAAAGTGCAGACATTCCCTAACATGCCTAGTCCCTAACTACAGCTTTGTGGCTGCCCCAGCAAACCTGTTTTAGTAAAGTACAGTGTTGGTTTAGTCCATATCTGGAATTAAACTCCGACTTCGGCAGGAGTACAGGCCATTCAGATCTTGGCAACGGCACCAGGAAGAGCATCCTTCTCCAACTGTGTGGTAAGTCTCCCCTCTTCTCCCCTCAGGATCCAGGACCAAGAAAAAATTTCAAAAAAAACCTGGGAATACAACCTAACTTTCCCCTAGGCCAGCAATGATCACTACCTGCCTACACATCGCCTAGCCCTCCATCTGGACACAGCTTGCCCCTTTCCCTCCTAGGTGGCATCTACAGACAGATACTTACTTTCCCTAAATCTTTGAACCAGGTACTTTTGAAAGAACTGACAGCTGGCAACAACTGTACTCCAGCTTCGCCACTGATCATCACATACTACTGAATGCCTCTACTTCTGCCTTCTACTGACTTCATTCTTCTGGCCAGAGATGCTGTTTTTATACCTAATAAATGTACCATTCTCTTGCAAGAGATCCTTGCGTTCTTCTCTCTTTTTCATTGTTCTATTATATGAATATTCTCCACTCTCTGGCGCTGCTGGATTCAGTTCACCTCTTTCCTGTGTCCTTTACTGCATTTTAACTGTTGAAGACCTGTAATTATTATTCACTAAGGACACTGCTTAAAGAGTACTGTGCACTTCTGCAAATTTGTTTCACTCCAGTTGTCCTTGCTTACATTCCTTGCAGAATTAAGACTAGTAGAGGGCACCACTTATGGTTGAAAACAAATAATAAGTCCCTTTTTTGGTTGAAAAGTTGGGTAAATTTTTACAAGGTGACATCTTTAAAAACTTTAAAGGGAAAATAATATGTAATTTTGGTCCCCTAGTATTTATTTAGGCAACTTTATTTGGTTGACTGTTTCTATTACAACAGAGTGTTTACAAACTTATATAACTATAAAGCATTTTCATTGTTGGGCCCCATTGAGCAGAGGGATATCTAGCCTGATGTTGTCTGTATCGTTCCATCCTGTGGACCTCTGCAACACTCTTTAGTCAAAGCGGACCTTCACACACAATTAATTTTCTTTTATTTGCACCTTCTTCCTTGTTAAGTATCCCTATGTCATTTTTTTACTTTTCTTTTGAGAAAAGAGTGCCTTTTTGTGATGATGTTTGAATTAACTTCCACTTCTCCTTACCAAGGTGAGGCACCCACAGCCTCCTGGAATATTACATCACACATCCCAGGAGGCTTGAGGAAAGCCTCCCTGCAGTTGGGAATCTCAGACAATGGCACACTAAGCACCATTTAGGGCATTCTGACTACCAGTTGGGCTGCAGTGACCACCAATAAAGAGAAACGCTGAGTCCAAATTAGAGGCACACTGAGCAACAAAAAAAGGACGAACTAATCGCCAAAAATAGGCACATTAACCACTGAACACTAATGGATAGGGGCACACTAGCCACTGTACGCCAATGTATAGGGAACACTGACCACAGAACACTGGAGTTTGAGCAAATCTGCCTAGGTTCATTGAATTCTGCTTGAAATCCATGAAACCCAAACTTAGCAGCAAACTCTATTGATCTACAGGGATGATATTAAATACTGGCCATATTTAAGGATCACAGACAAGCTGTTGTCAAAAAGATGTATACATAGCTAGGCACTGCAGTGGGGGATATTTAACAAAGCAAACATTTTTTTTTTTTTTGCTATTGTACACTTGAGAGGGGGTCCCTTTAATGTGACTAATGCCGCATACACACGAGCAGAATGTCCGACAGAAAAAATCAGACGGGAGCTTTTCATCGTACATTCCGATCGTGTGTATGCCTCATCGGACTTTTTACGTCGAAAATTCTGATGGACCTAGAAATAGAACATGTTCTAAATATTTCCAATGGAACCAATTCCTATCGGGGAAAAAGGCTTGTCTGTATGCTGTTCCGATGGACCAAAAATGATGCATGCTCTGAAGCAAGCACGAGACGGAAGCTATTGGCTACTGGCTATTGAACTTCCTTTTTCTAGTCCCGTCGTACGTGTTGTACATCACAGCGTTCTTGATGGTCGGACTTTGGTGTGATCATGTGTACGCAAGACAGTTTCAGCGGAATGCCGTTGGAACTCCGTTGGAAATACCTTCAGAGTTTATCCTGACGGGAAATCCGGTCATGTGTACGGGGCATTAGAGGGTGATATGGGAAAATAACAATCCTTTAAATGATATCCTTGGGTGTGAGGGAACAGTACAATTTTCACAGACAGCGTCAGATACACTATACCAGTGATGACGAACCTTGGCACCCCAGATGTTTTGGAACTACATTTCCCATAATGCTCAAATACACTGCAGAGTGCATGAGAATCATGGGAAATGTAGTTCCAAAACATCTGGGGTGCCAAGGTTCGCCATCACTGCACTATACACATACCATGATTTTTTTGGATGTGTAATTAAATTTTTTAACTTTTACCTTTAGCTTGGCTTTAAACACATTATTAACCCCCCAATTTATTTTAACTCAAAAACTTTATGTGTGTGATTGGTAGAAATTGGCTGCTAAAAATGAGAATAGCCACAGTCATTGTCCAGTATGTAATCAGGTTGACTATGTCCCAGTATAAGATGGAGAAATAAGACAGGATTCATCTTTAAATAGAAATGAGATTGTAAATTTGGGAGACAATAGGCACACATGTTGTACAGTGGCTGGACAGTGTAGCTCCAGATGGCAGTTGGCATTAGCTGCCATTTAGAGCTGCAAAAAAATAACCAACAAGTCAAGTGTTCTGAGCCCCACTTTGTCCAAGCTATTTGCATTGCAATTCCTCTTGTATATAATCAAATTAAAATTTCCTGGCCTCATACTAACAGGTTCCCACCTGCAATTTCCTTTGTTTAATGCATTCTTGGGTGTTGATCCAGTGATTGGGCTGCACATAGCAGAGGCCTGGCACATCAGCAATTCCTCTGTCTTGCCAGCATAACCATTCTTCTCCCAGGCACTCAGCAGCCATTTTCATGTGCAAAGAATTGTGAGCTTGTTATGGTATATGCAACAAAATTATCTGTGCTATGTGTATATACAGTAAGCAAAACAACCATTACATGTTCATAAATGTGATGAATTAAAAAATGGTTAGTGCATATTGTAACAGAACAAATGTGATGAAACGTCTTTATGAATAAATTGAGGTAGATCTTCTCCCAGAGATTCCACCAAAAAATTACCCACGTGAAGAGACTAAGAAATGCACCTCCACCACTGTAAAACCTCTTAGCAGACAGATGTGATCCCAATCACAGAGATCAACAGTGCATAGGGAGCCTCAAATCCTTAGCCGGAGTCTCTGAATCATGTAAGTATGGTCAGCAGGGTCTCAGTAAAAAAGCATCACTTAGTAATCGCCACAACTCCAAAGTTAACTCAGAAAGCCATCATACCAGGGAAAAGGAATAAAGGACTCACATAGCATCAATACCGCTAGTACATCTTTATTATTAAAGCAGAAAAGGTACTCACATTGCTCAGGCAGATACAAAGCAATCACATAGTGGATGGCCTTGCCAACATAAACGTATTATACAATTATATTTGGATGATTTTATACATATGAAATGTATAATATAGACGGTGTATAACCGTGCCTAAAAAATCCTTCCACACAGACTGACTTTTGTCACACTGGGTGTGCAGTGCTTTGGGTACACAATGTTTTTAAAATATTTTCTTTCAAAGAATGCACTGAGGTGCAGCGAAATAGAAACAGCTATTCAACAGACTGTCAGCAGCAACTACCCTATGCACTCTAATAACCCCCACCTAAATGTTATAGCCTAAAGGCTATAAGGAAAAAAGGAAAAAACCCCAATTAAATAGAACAGTAGCTTAACCACTGATAATTGAAAAGCTATCAGTTGTCACTGTCAGATTTTTATGGCTAAAGGTATTTTTGGGTGTACAGATCTCTGCACACATGAAGAGTGCATAAGAAAATATATCCCATCATTGCGATTTGAAGAACTCCAGAACATTTTGTTGGAGCTGATGTAAAACCAACCACTAAAATCTCATATAAGCTTTACCATGATAACATCACTTATTATCACGTTTTATAATATCAATTATTATAATATCACAGCCTATTTAAATTTTAATTGACTTTGGGAATTCTTTCTTTGACTTTGGGAATGAGGGGCTTTCAACTGAGCAAACTTTCTATTTTAATGGAAAGTTTGCTTTAGAAAAAAAACAAATGCAGCCAGCAACAATTAGGAATATGCCATGTGAAAAAACACATGCAGCTTGTTATCACTCTAGTGAATGTGGACTAGAACAGGTTGTAAAATTAGAAAACCCCTTTTCTCACTCTCACCCTCACATTTTCCAAAATACATGGCATTTTGCTTTGTAAAGGTTTTATATTTACTACAAGAGACCTGCTAGTGCCTTCAAAACCTATTCTAATCTTTCAGTTTATACTTTATCAGCAGCACTCCCCATGCTTTCCCTACAGCTAAAACATATTGTCATATGGCTGCTGGGAACCCATACATTTTTAGTGATGTGTCTGGCTTATCCAAAAGCACCTGTATTGGTCCTAAGTCAGCTCATCTAATTTTAGAGGCAAGGTAAGGCACTATGGCAAATCCCTGCATTATTTTGATGGGTACACAAACTTCAAACACACAGAATTGGCTGCAAACCCATGATAGCCCCAAACCTCATCCCTACTGAAGAGCACCAATAGCTAAGAGGGCACTACTGCCTGCCAACATGAGGGGCACGTACCTTTTACTGCTGTGCAAATAGCACTGTACTGTGTGATTATGTTGTAGTTTACTTAGTACTGATAATGTAACGCACACTGTATATTACATAGTCCTCACCCCTGCACTCTGTACACTGTTTTTTTTACCTAGTCCCAAGTGCTGCACATTATGTTTTATGTTACAAAGTTTTGACAAATGTACTCTATGTTGTACTTGGAACAGTCCTGACCTCTGTGATGTACAGTATACACTATTTTACAGTTCTGACCCTTGCACACTATATGCCTTGTTGTACAATATATAAATCTGACCAGAGTGTTCATTGTTTCAGCAATTGCTGGTTGCCAAGTAGTCCCCAATTTCTTCTGTAAGGTAGGGTCATGTTTTTTTTTCTTCTACAGTAATACTACAAGTCATTGCAATTCAAATAGTACATACAGGCCTACATTATATCCTTCCAACAACATACATGGTCTAAATCAGTGATGGCCAAATAACTGGATATAGGGGGCCTCTTGCAAGGACTCTGACATCACAAAAATATTGAACATAATGTATAAAACACTTAGTATATGCTTCAGAATATGATCAGAGTGTGCCGATATGATACAAGCATGCTTGGAAAAGGCACATGTCAACAACTGCTTGTAATAGCTGAAACTACATTTAAAATGTAAATCCTTTTAAAAAAAAAACATTTTGACATTTTTTTTTCTTCTTTGCAACAAATGCAGTAACATGCAAGGTAATATCAAATATTTGCAACATTAGCTATGAAGTAAGCCAGGGGTAGGCAACCCCGGCACTCCAGCTGTTTTGAAACTACAAATCAAATCATGCCTCTGCCTCTGGGATACATATCTATGATTGTCAGGGTCTTTCAATGTCTCATGGGACTTGTAGTTTCACCACAGCTGGAGGGCCGAGGTTGCCTACCTCTGAAGTAAGCACATTAATTTGTAACAATTAGCATCAATTAGTCAGGAGTGCTAAGAAACCTTCTCAGGTTTTCGTCCACCAGATGTTCAGCATAGTCTGAAATCTATTAGCAATGGGTATACTTACCAGCTGTTTCTTAATGAGTTGATAAGTTAAAAGTGTAGAAGATGCTGTTTCATTGCTCGCATTAAAAGCGTTTGACCACTCCTTTTGACCTAGGAGCAATGATAGGTTTAGCAATATTCTGTTATTACGTAAGACAATATAAATAATATGTCTTATATTTTAGTACATTTAGTTCCTAATGAAAGTATGATATCAGGTCTGAACATTTAACACAGTGCCAAACTAATTTACTGTATTTTATAGGCTAATGTTGTTTCACATTAAGTGAGGGAATGTCTTTTTCCAGAACATAAGCAACATGTCTGATTGCATTTCAAATACTGTAACTGACTATACAACAGAAAATTTACAGTGCAAATCTGCTTTGCATAAATTCATGCATCAATTCAGCATTCCTCTTTTATAATTTTAACAAGGTTGTGGAAAGTTGGATTTGAATTTTATTTTATTGCAGTAAAGCAACATTATTATTCTTTGCATTGTGTTAATAAAAATAACCTGTATTTTGTAACAACATGAGTTATTGTTGAGCTTAGATGTAGGTAGATACAGTATAAACGTGTTCATATATTGTACATATAGTAAGTAGGTTACATTCACATAAAGACACATAAATACACATGTATATAAATAAAGTACTAGTGCGCACAACCTGAAATTAACAACCCTAATAAATCAAACTAAAATATTATGGGAAGCTGCCAACAGAAATAATGATCTCTGCACTATCTATTAAATATAAGAAAGTTATGTAGTGCTACATATTTAAAACAAACAAAACTAATACAATTGTGAACCTCTTAATTAATGAATCAGTGAAAAAAATCTATAAATTATACATAAATGAATAAATGTGTATCACAATAAATAGTGCAACAATAATAATATACTGACTAAAGTGCAAAATCACATATAGCATGCGATATAAATCCACGATCATGGAATGTGCAAATTACGCAAAATAAGTGACAATATCACAGTGCAAATAACAAACAAAGTCCATCAAAACTCCAGTGTTCCAAAATATCCAGTGCTGTTCAATAGATCGATTTCTATCAGTGACAGTTCAAAACTATTCATGCAGTGTTTAAAACGTGCAAGCAGGCTCCGCAATTATTACACTCCACCTTCGGTGCTCTAGTGCACCCCTCATTTCCCCCAGCCTCTCACCTCAATTCAAGACCCCTCGGGGTCAGAAGCGCTTGTAAGGAAAGATGCTGGCTTTTCTTCAAATAACCCGTTTATCCAAAAAATTCAAAGCTTAGTACAGAACAGACCAAGGGGAAAGAAAGGGGGACTTTCATGTGAAATATTCCAAGATATTTAATTAAAATATAAAATCCACACTTACATTTGAATAAACAATCTCACACTTGTAAACACCGAATCTTCTGGTCTCAGGCCGTGACCAGAAGTGACGAACAAGACACCTGGCTCCACACTGACGCGTTGCGTTACAGACACGTGACTTTTTCAAAGGGTCACATTTTAAACACTGCATGAATAATTTTGAACTGTCACTGATAGAAATCGATCGATTGAACAGCACTGGCTATTTTGGAACACTGGAGTTTTAATGGACTTTGTTTGTTATTTGCACTGTGATATTGTCACTTATTTTGCGTAATTTGCACATTCCATGATCGTGGATTTATATTGCATGCTATATGCGATTTTGCACTTTAGTCAGTATATTATTATTGTTGCACTATTTATTGTGATGCACATTTATTCATTTATGTATAAATACACATGTAAGGCATGTAGGGGCAGTAGGGATGTATGAAAACAAAATGGTAAATTGAGATAGGCACATTACTAAGAAATATTAAGGACAAAATTCATGCCACACAGACACAGGTAGGCCAGCAGGGAAAGATTTAGACAAAATCAGCAAGACAAAAGGTGGGAACTGGCACAAGGAGATGCAGAATAGGGCAGTGAAATGTATTACAATAAGTAGGCAGGGACATCAAAATGGACACAATGCTTTCATTGCCCAACTTTTATGAGCACTATGTGCCAACCTCTTTCTCACTGCAGAGCAAGAGTAGTATTCCCTCCAGAAATTTCCCCACATAAGAGACTATACATAGCTTTATGAGATTTCTCTAATAACTAAATATTTTTACCTTTGTGTGCGCCAGTGGGCTGTTTGTGCCAACTATATTGGGGCCCTATGAGTCGATTCCATCCTTCTCATTCCATCCTTCTCATTATACTGCTGCCCAGTATATCAGATTGCCTCATAGAACATTAGATAATGCATAACCATCAATTTGTCTTTAACTTTCCTGTGCTTTTGTAGGAAAGTATAACATGGACCGCTCAGACACCAGAGGTCAAATGGTTTTGGGCACAGGTTGTATTTGCATGAAAATGTCTGCTCTCTCTTCAGAGTTTCATTGCCAGCTTTAGGAGCAGATAAAGGCACAAAATCATGATATGACATCATGGAACACCAGTGTTATGCCCAATTCCAGGATTATCTGTCAAAAATCAAAAAGGTAGAGGGTACCATTGAACGACCAGCCACTGGTGGTACTCACTGTTCAGCCTTATCACTTAGGCATAGTTTCAACATACAGACTTCCCTGATGAAAATGAACAGCTTGAACAGCTCTAGTCATCCAGTTTCTGTAGATCTGGTGCAAACTGGATATATCCTGCACTTCCAGCTTCTAGACTAATTTGTGACTGACCTTCCCTAACAAGTTCCTTTGGCAAAGCCGTCTGGTATATAAATTTGATTGAAGCCATTAAAAACCAGTGAGGAGACTGGCTGATCGTGGAGGAAATACTGAAGCAATTCATAAAAAAGACATAGTCTGTAAATAGCATTCATTACTGAATGAAGTGATGCCAACTCCGAATATGTACACTACACAAGACATCATTGCTTGTTCGTGTTGTACATTGTGTTATCAGAAGTGCATTGAAGAAATAATATTTTCAAGAAGTAATTTATGTAATTGTCACCACCCAACTTGGTGCTTTGTATAAAATATCAAAAATGATGCCAGAATAATTAGGAAACATTATTCCCTATAGGTGGTGTCTCATCTGTCCAGACTCTTAGTCCTCAGTTTAGTGTTGCGGTAATGGAAGGTTTCCAGGCTGAAAATATTTAATACAGGAACAAATGTTTTCTGCATGATACAACCTCTTCTTAAGCGTCAAATGCAGCCATGGTTGGGATGCTTTGCCGCACGACATGAAGTATACTCTGTCGTATTCAGAGGGCAGTACCACCTGCCAAAAGCATCCCATTAAAGTGAATGGACTAGTGGTGAAACCCCCCTGAAAATACAATATTTTCAGTTGTCATCAGAGCAAGATGTGCATAAAAAACCTCCAGTGGGGACCATTTCATATGACAAAGCACTAAGATGGGTATTCTGTTCACTTTGAAGAAATTCTTTCTCATTTCTTATGATATCCCAATGACAGCTTGTTTTTTGCTGCTTGTACCTCCTGGGAATATTTCTGTCCACATCCTGATAGGGTTTTTAACTCTTCTCTGCTCAATCTAAAATAATAAAAAAAAGTGTGTTTTGGCTTTTAATATACAGCGGGGATCGAAAGTTTTCTGTAATTTTGAAAGTGTAAATGATGGAAATAAAATCTAACTTTTTTGACATATTTATAAGAATGTCTAATCTGTAATTTTATGCCATTTGGAGATTTTTCCATCTTTCCTTGGCTTCGTTATGCACATTAATACACATTTTACCTGGGGTGCCGAAACTTTCGATCCCCACTGTAGTTAAAATGTGCAACTTTCTATGTCATGTGATACACCATATGATGCAGGGCTGTAAGGAAAGTCAGGGATAGAGGACATTCTTTTCCAAGTTGCCATGCTGAACAGGGTAGCAAGATCAGAAGGCTCGGGTGTCACTGAAGGCTTCAGAGATCTGAAGGGACATCAGGTATTTGTTCACATAGACGTTATAGGGACTTTAGTTATAGGGAAATGGACAATGTGCATTAATCAACAAAACCACCAACATTACACTACCCCTAAACCACCAAATAAAGCACCATTGACTACAGATCCTTTTTTTTTTTCAATTCTTTATTTAGCAAAAGGTCAGGGTCTTATAAACAACAAACACAGACACCATAGCAATGGTAAAGCAGCTCAGACGCAACCGACGAGGTAAAGAAAATGTGACAACACAGTAACTCATGTAATGTTCAAAGGGCCAAGGACATGTAGAGGTATCATTATGACAAGGGTCTTATGAGGTAATCTAGTGATGAGTAAGCACGTCTGTATGAAACACGTCCACTGAGCACCTTTTTTGGATTGATGTTTGTCATGTTCACTTGATTTTATTGACTTTCAATAAATTCTTTTGATTTTACTTCCAGGTTGTGCTACCATTCTTGTTTCCATCTTATGAGAACTACCCAGACAAGATGGCAGAGGTCACTGTAGCCCAGAGTGTAAGTTCAACATAAAAAAGGATAAAAGTTAAGGAAAGGATTACAGTGCTACTGAAATCCCAAATGACAGTGGAACAAGGGAGGGGAGGGGTGGAGGGTAATCAGAAGTAGATGTTTAGGATATGAGTGAGAGTATGTAGAATTAAGCTGGATGGTGGAAGCACCCCTAGATCAGGTCCTCAATGCCTAATACAAATATCAAAGAACAAGCAAGAGAGGGCGCCTCCATCTAAATGCAGACTGTATAAGTTAGTGGCATACATTAAAAGTAAAAATATTGCGCTCACTCTTTGGTAGTAAGTAGTGTCATTAAGCCTCTTATAAGACTGCAGACACTGACAGGCAAGAAGCCTGGTTTGCATTTAGAAGGAGGGGCCCTTGCTCGCTTGTTCTTTGTAAGTGTTTCATAGGCTGCCTGTCAGAGAACCGAGTCCCTAACCTTTCAGCCATGCTTTTTTTTTATTTTTATAAATTAACCAAGAAGGGTAGGGGGGTGTTACACCAGGAAGGAAGAAAACCCGAGCCAACACGGAATAAGTGACTCAATAAATAAATTAAATGTCAGACTTGTCAGAATGCACATGTGGAGCCTTGCTGGTTGATCAACTCCTGGTAAGAGGCAGAGTGGTAGAAGACTGACCATGGGTGCCACATGTCATAAACTTTCTCCTCTCTATGATAGAAAGCAACTGTAAGGCGTCCATGTGTTCAATGTTATTATTTTTAGACAGCCACAAAGAAATAGGCAGTGTATCAATAAAGCAGGTATGCATGCCCTGGCTTCATTTAACACATTTACCGTGAGAATTTGTACCTCGACAGTGGGACACTATTAAGGGGAAGTAGATAACTCACAGGGTGAGTGCTCAGGTCCACAGATGTAATCTTAAGAACCAACTGAGACTACAGTTCTTAAAATTTTTGTATACATTTTCCGGCCCCCAACACATTTCCTTCCGCCCCCGGAGCACAGTCATTGAGACTGGTTGCTAAGCTGATTGCTAAGCAGCGGGCCAGGAAGCCACGTAATTAACAGGGAAGTCAATAGTATTCAGATAATCACCCAAGGTCTTAGACGCTTTGTTCACTCTAAGGCCGCATACACACGGGCGGATTGTCTGCCCAACTAAGTTCGTCAGACAATCCGACAGACAGTCCGTTCAAATTTTGAATGAACGGACTTGACCACACACGATGAACAGACAGTCCGCTGAAAACTTGCGCGATGACGTGTACAGCACGTACGACGGGACTAGAAAAACGACGTCCAATACACTGCAATGCAACCTTCGGCCGTGTAAATCCTTTCTGAGCATGCGCCATACTTAGTCCGTCCAACTTGCCTACACACGAGCGGACTGTCCGCTGAAACCAAGTTTGGACGGACAAAACCAAGTTTCAGCGGACAAAATTACGGAAATTCCGAAAGACAAAGTCCATCAGACTGTCCGCTGAAAAAGTCCGCTGAAGCCCACACACGAGCGGATTGTCCGCTGAAACACGGTTCAGCGGACTAAGTTGGGCAGACAATTCGCCCGTGTGTACGCGGCCTAAAGGTATATAGATAGGCAATAAATGACACAAATCAATCGTTGATGTGAGAGTGGCCTGAGAGAAGGGTGCCATCCATCCACAATAAGAGCTGTCCCCGCCCGCCAACCAGGCCAGAAGTGTGCCTTGCTCAAAGATACGCTGACTTTGGGAGAAAATATATATTTTCTCTTTGCAATGCAAGTTCCCGATATTCAGTTTGCATGTCTCTATAGGTCCCTCTGTCTTTCACAGTAACATAACACGCTCTACCTCTGATAGCCGGATCTGGGACTGTTTCCTAACCTTGGCTATATTGAATTGGTACTCATCCCTGGCATATGCCTTAAATGTATCCCAAACCATATCTGGGGGCCGTGGAGCCGTTTTTACGTACTCGATAGTCTCATAAGTCTGAGTATAATACACAAACACAATACAATCACACATAGCATGAATAATGACATATTTCCCCTCTGGGTACAGGTGGTGGTCAAAAAGCACAAAGAATACAGCCTTATGGACAAGTATGCTAACTCCTCAAGAATAGGAGGAATAAGTGGCATAGTAGTAGGAGCCTACAAAGGGTTTCTTGAGGGTTTCTTGAGGGTTTCTTGAGGGAGAGAACCCAATTACCGTAAGATACACCTCTTGTATTATACAAATTTGAGGGCGATGTCATTTCAGGAAATTAAACAAAAGAGAACACTTACATTTAGAGTGTAATCGTCTGACATTTCAGGAGATCATCATAAGGGAAGCCATGATGATTGTATAATTAAATAGCCAGCTAAGCAGTAATATTCCAGCCGGACTCATGGACACTCTGAACGCATTAATCATGTATAGTGGATAAAATATAAACAGGTGGTGAGCTCCCATCCAGCCCAGCCCTCTTAACTACAATGAAAAGGCACGTTTATGGGTATAAGATTTACCTACAATCCCATGTTTTTCTCACACAGTTAAGCGGGAGAAACTGATTCTGTTGAAAAAGTACTGTTATATTCAAGCAAAATCATATATTATTATGCTATATGTTATAACATAACCATTTATTATTTATCTATTTACTGTGAAATTACTGGTTCAAAGTTATAACTTTAAAGTTCAGTAATTTGTCCCTTAAGCCACCTGCTTGTGTACAGATTTTGAACATATAGTAAACTACCTTAAAAACAATATATAATAATTATTTGTATATTACTTACTTATGGTAATTAACCCCTTGCCACCCAGGCCAATTCTGACACTTCTTTCCTACATGTAATAATCATAATTTTTTGGCTAGAAAATTACTCAGAACCCCCAAACATTATATTTATTGTTTTAGCAGACACCCTAGGTAATAAAATGGTGGTCATTGCAACTTTTTATGTCAAACGGTATTTGCGCAGCAATTTTTATAAACACTTTTTTGGGGGGAAAAAATGTTTTCATGAATAAAAAAAAATAATGTTAGCCTGATTTTTTTGTATAATGTGAAAGATGATGTTACACTGAGTAAATAGATACCTAACATGTCACACTTTAAAATTGGGCACACTTGTGGAAAGGCGCTAAACTTCAGTACTTATAAATCTCCATAGGAGACGCTTTAACATCTTTTACAGGTTACATGTTTAGAGTTACAGAGGAGGTCTAGTGCTAGAATTATTGCTCTCGCTCTAACAATCGCAGCGTATGTATTATGTGTGCATCTGGCTCTGATACTACTCAGTGCCTTACCAGCCACTGACCTCACTGCACATCCCTAGTATATACTGAATATACAGTAACCATAGGGGGCACTGTCTCTTCTGGCAGGCATGGAAACACAGTCTGGTTGGGAGCTTTAAGGTTACTTTCTCTCTGAGCCTGCCCAGTGGGAGTGCCACTCTTGCTGTGCTTCCTGGGAGAGGGTACTTAATATGCGGATGTCATGTGGTTCGGGGCTCCGGTCCAGAAGTATGTTCTGACTCCATGGTCCTGGTCCTCCTGACCAGCCCCCAGGAAGGCTATGGCCTGGGGTGTGGATCCACCCGACTTTATGTCTTGGGGCTGGCTAGCCCCGAGGCAAGGAAAATAAGGAAAGGATTCGGAGGTGGTCCGGTGCCGTCTCCGGTTGTGGAGAGGCCCAGAAACTTCATAGCTATCCAGGGGAGGACTCTTCAGAAGAAGGCCACGTACGGGTTGGCTTCGTAGAAAAAGCCTGGTGAGGCTGAAGGATCTAAGGAATCCAATTTTGTGGGTATTGCCAAACCGGCTGAAAGATACTGGTACCACACGAATGTTCTACAAGCATTCAAGTTGCTTGTTAATGTTCTACAACAAAGTCTGTGACAGAGACTTATTCCTACGTGTTCTACAACAAAGTCTGTGGCAGAGACTTATTCCTACATGTTCTACAACAAAGTCTGTGGCAGAGACTTGTTCCTGATTTAAGGAACCTGTTGGCTGCTAGGCCTTGTGAGAGAGGGACTATCCAACTAGAGTGAACATCCAGCTGTGAATGGCTATTCTCTGGATTGAGTCAAAGTAAGTAAGTCCTTTAATATTGACTTTGACACTAATGCCGCGTACACACGACCGGACTTTTTGACAGCAAAGGTCTGACGGAACGAGTCCGTCGGACAATTCGATCTTGTGTGGGCTCCATCGGACCTTTGCTTGCCAAAAATCCGGCAGACTTTAGAAATAGAACATGTTTTAAATTTTTCCACCGGAACTCCGCCGGACCGAGAAATCCTTTTGTGTGTATGCTAGTCCGACGGACAAAAACCGACGCTAGGGCAGCTATTGGCTACTGGCTATGAACTTCCTTATTCTAGTCCAGTCGTAGGTCATCACGTTCGAATCCGTCGGACTTTGGTGTGATTGTGTGTGGCCAAGTCCGTTCATTCGGAAAGTGCATCGGAACTCCGCCGAAAGTCCGTCGGAAAGACCGTCGGACCTAGTCCCTTGAAAAGTCCGGTCGTGTGTACGCGGCATAAGAGTACCTGAACTTTCTTCCTAACCCTCTGATCCAATACTGAGAGACTGTTCGTTAACTACGTTAATGCAAATAAAAATCCCTTTAAGAGGATCTGTCGTCATTCTCTAAAGTTTCTGGGCCATCTACCACAGGAACCCCTAGACCAGGGGTCTCAAACTGGCGGCCCTCCAGCTGTTGCTAAACTACAAGTCCCATGAGGCATTGCAAGGCTGACAGTTACAAGCATGACTCCCACAGGCAGAGGCATGATGGGTCTTGTAGTTTTGCAACAGCTGGAGGGCTGCCAGTTTGAGACCCCTGCCCTAGACACACAAATCAAGGTGAAGAAGGTAAGCCTAATCAAACCAGCAGCTCCTTCGGGGGTTAGTGCTACATGTATATAGATATACACTGCTGAAAGAAATTAAAGGAACACTTTTAAAGCACATCAGATCTCAATGGGGAAAAATATCATGCTGGATATCTATACTGATATGATCTGAGTAATGTGTTTGATGGAAATTAAAGTTATCAACCTACAAAGGGCTGAATTCAAAGACACCCCAAAATCAAAGTGAAAAAATGATGAAGCAGGCTAGTCCATTTTGCTGAAATTTCTTTGCAGCAACTCAAAATGGTACCCAGTATTCTGTATGCCCCCCACATACTTATATGCATGCCTGCCAATGTCGGGTCATGCTCCTGAGACGAGGGATGGTGTTTGGTATTTCTCTCAGATCTGGACCAGGGAATCACTTAGCTCCTGAACAGACTGAGGTGCAACCTGTTGGCATCAGATGGACTGACACATAATGTCCCAGAGATATTTTATTGTATTTAAATGAGGTGAGCATGCGGACCATTCAATGGTATCAATTCCAACTGGCTGCATACTGTCGCCACATGAGGCCATGCATTGTCGTGCACCAGGGGGAACCCAGTACCCACTGCACCAGAGTAGGGTCTGAAAATGGGTCCAAGGATTTCATCCCGATACCTAATGGCATCAGGGTGCCATTGTCTAGCCTGTAGAGGTCTGTGCGTCCCTCCATGGATATGAGACCATCACTGATCCACCACCAAACCTGTCTTGCTGTCCATCTCTCCTAGAGTAACTGCCTGTCTCCTGGAATCTCCTTCATGCTCTTGAGACTGTGCTGGGAGATACAACAAACCTTCTGGCACTGCCATCTATTGATGTGCCATCCTGGAGGAGTTGGACTGCCTGTGCAACCTCTATAGGGTCCAGGTATAGCCTCATGCTACCAGTAGTGACACTGACCCTAACCAAATGCAAAACTAATTAAAAACAGTCATAAGGGGGTGTGGCCTAGACATGGCCGAGTGAGGTTGTACATTCTGAGAGCTCCCAGCCTGAACCCTCACCACCCAGCAAAAATGAGCTATCTATACCGGCATGAGCTCTCACAAGCAATACAGGACCAGAGCGATCACACGGAGAACCCCCTCAGGCAAAAACTATGGGCGAGATTCAGCGCTATTTCAAGAACTTACAGGGAATCTCCCCTGGCACCAAGGCAGCAGCGCCACGAGGCTCCGTATCCAACATGGCCCAGTGCGACACCCCAGCAGAGCCAGACGACTTGGAGCCCGTCATTCGGTCGCCGCCTGGAAGCTCCACAGGGGACTTACCGATCTCCCAACAGGTAGCGATGGCCTACCCACAGCCCCCAGAGGCCTCCCCGCTAGATCAGGACATCCGGGAAATGTTACAGGCTCTCCCCACTCAGTCCGCCATAGAGGCCCTGATCCTCCGGCTGGAGGAAACGCACAGGAGGGACATTCAGGAGGTTAGGGGCGAGATTTCCTCTCTGGCGGAGCGGGTTACCACCGGGGGGTCCTTGCTATCCACTTTGGACGCACGTGTAGTGGCACTTGAAAAAGCACGCGGCCACCATCAGGACACAGCGATGTCGCTACAGCTCCACCTCGAGGACATTGATCACTGGAGCCGCCGAAACAACTTGTGGCTACGGGGAGTCCCTGAGGCATCTGAGGTGGAGCAGGTCGGCGACAAAGTCAGTGGCATACTCCGAGAAGTCCTGGAGGACCCTGGAGCAGACATTATCCTAGACAGAGCCCATAGAGCTCTGGGCCCTAAATCCACAGACCCGAGTAGACACCGGGACATCATATGCAGGCTCCACTGGTTAACCCAGAAGGAGGAAGTCCTGCAGAAAGTGTGGGAACGAGGAGATGTGGCGATCCTGGGATCACCGATCAAAATACTACAGGACCTATCCAGGGCTACCCTCCGGCGCAGAGCCCTCCTCTGACCAGTCCTATATCTGGCCAAGCAGTATGGATCGACGTATCTCTGGGGATACCCGTTGTCTGTGATCTTCCGCAGGGAGACTGGTAGAGATGGCCTTGCGGTTCACCCGGCGGTCGGTTTGCGGCAAACTTTCCTCGTTCGCAATTTGCCAAATCGGCGGACTTCTGGCGATGTTTGTGGCGGACATATTTGTTTACATTGTGAAGAACTTTGACCCATGACACATCCATCATGGGGCACAGGACAGCCAATTGAGACATTTCAGCACATGGACATACCCCCTACCTTATAAATAGACCTGATCTGGTGGCCATTTTACATTCTGTCTTTTGTCAGTGTAGGGAAAGGACTCTGTGTGGAGCAGGGGCAGTCAGTCTAATCACTAGCTATTACTATTAGGTCCACAAAAGTCCTTTTAAGGACTGGTATAGGTGTACAGTATATAGGGTTGTAATACACTTATAATATACTTTCTTTCAAATATAGAAAGCATATTATAGTGCACTGCATGCCAGGGGCGGATCCAGAGTCTAATCTCGGGAGGGGCACTGCTATAAAATATGTTTTTGGGGGGCAATTTATATGGGAAATGGCTGGTATTGGCGCTTCAATCATTACGGCACCATGGTTGTTATGGTGTCAGGATGATTGAAGCGCATTATTTCTATTAATACATTGTGATATAAAATTAAATGGTTCAACTCACCATATTGCAGAATCAGTGGGAGCCCTGAGGATGTCACTTGCCATGTCGCCTGCCACCAAATGTGGATTGTCACTTGTCACCAAATGCGGATTGTTACTTGCCACGTCACCTGCCACACATTGCGGATTGTCACTTGCCACGTAGCCTGCCACACATTGCAGATTGCCACGTCACCTGCCACACATTGCGGATTGTCACTTGCCACGTAGCCTGCCACACATTGCAGATTGCCACTTGCCACGTCACCTGCCACACATTGCGGATTGTGACTTGCCACGTCACCTGCCACACATTGCGGATTGTCACTTGCCACGTCGCCTGCCACCAGATGCGGATTGCCACGTAGCCTGCCACACATTGCGGATTGCCACTTGCCACGTCACCTGCCACACATTGGGGATTGTCACTTGCCACGTCACCTGCCACACATTGCGGATTGTCACTTGCCACGTTGCCTGCCACACATTGCGGATTGTCACTTGCCACGTAGCCTGCCACACATTGCGGATTGTCACTTGCCACGTCACCTGCCACACATTGCGGATTGTCAATTGCCACGTCACCTGCCACACATTGTGGATTGCCACTTGCCACGTAGTCTGCCACACATTGTGGATTGCCACTTGCCACGTAGTCTGCCACACATTGTGGATTGCCACTTGCCACGTAGTCTGCCACACATTGCGGATTGTTACTTGCCACGTCACCTGCCACACATTGCGGATTGTCACTTGCCACGTCACCTGCCACACATTGCGGATTGCCACTTGCCACGTAGCCTGCCACACATTGCGGATTGTCACTTGCCACGTCACCTGCCACACATTGCGGATTGTCACTTGCCACGTCACCTGCTACACATTGCGGATTGTCACTTGCCACGTCACCTGCCACACATTGTGGATTGCCACTTGCCACGTAGTCTGCCACACATTGCGGATTGCCACTTGCCACGTAGCCTGCCACACATTGTGGATTGTCACCTACTGGTGGTCTTTTGTTGGGTCCCAGAGTGAAGATAGGCAGCAGAGAGATGATGCAATCTCTCTGCTGCACACAGCTTCCTACACAGTGAGGGCAGGACTGGAGGGATGCAGGGCAGTGAGAGATGATGTCATCTCCCTGCTCCCCTGCCTGCTGGCTTCCTGATTGGCCAGCAGCCCTCCTAAGCCGACCAGCTGCCCCCCCCCCCCCTCACCCGTCCACTCAGCGCGGGTACCCGCGGAACCGACCGCGATTGGACCCGCGGAACCGGCCGCGGGTACCCGCGGAACCGGCCGCGATTGGACCCGCGGAACCGGCCGCGATTGGACCCGCGGAACCGGCCGTGGGTACCCGCGGAACCAGCCGCGATTGGACTCACGGAACCGGCCCGCGGGTACCCGCGGAACCGGCCGCGATTGGACCCGCGGAACCGGCCGTGCTGTCATCAGCTGGCGGTATTCTCGGAGGGGGCAATTGACCCGTTGCCCCCCCCTGGATCCGCCCCTGCTGCATGCAGTGCTGACCCACTCTGCAGCTGTTGTTTCTCAGTGTAGGGACAGTTTGGTTTTTTGAGCAGGGACAGTCTGCAATTCACTAGCTACTAGGTCCACAAAGGTCCTTTTAACCACTTCAGGACCGCCGTATTGCCATTGTACGTCAGCACAATGGCACAGGCAGGCACAATCACGTAGATGTACGTGATTGCCTTCCAGCGGGTGGGGGGTCCAATCGGACCCCCTCCCGCTGGATACGACGGTCCGATTCGGTCCAGGAGCGCTCCGTGATGAGGGGATGGCCGTTCGTTTTCGGCCACCCCCTCTGGATCGCTCCTGGCCAATGAGAAGCTTCCTCCCACTGTGTATTGTTTACACAGGAAGGAGGAAGTGATGTCATTCTCCTCGGGGCGGTCTTTTTGACCGGACTACGAGGAGAAGACTAATGGTAAGTGTGCACCAACACTACACTGACATGTAGGTACACACAGGCACACAAACCCCCCCGATCCCCCCCCCGATCGCCCCCCGATCCCCCCCCCCCCCCCCAGTCACAGTGTCACTGATTGCATTGATCATTTCTTTACTGATCAATGCATTCAGTGTCAGTTGTGACAGTAAAAACTGTCAGGACAGTTAGTGTTAGGTCCAGGGTAGCCCCCTATCACCCCCCAATAAAGATTTAACCCCCTGATTGCCCCTAGAGTTAACCCTTTCACCCCCTTTTGCCAGTGTCACTAAGCGATCATTTTTCTGATCGCTGCATGTGTCGCTAGTGTCGCTAGGTAGCTAGTTATTTTTTTAGGTTCACCGCCAGGTTTTTATATCGCTAGGTACCCCGATATACTACCCAATAATGTTTTTAACCCCCTGATTGCCGCTAGTTAACCCTTTCACCCCCTTTTGCCAGTGTCACTAAGCGATCATTTTTCTGATCGCTGCATGTGTCGCTAGGTAGCTAGTTATTTTTTTAGGTTCACCGCCAGGTTTTTATAGCGCTAGGTACCCCGATATACTACCCAATAATGGTTTTAACCCCCTGATTGCCGCTAGTTAACCCTTTCACCCCCTTTTGCCAGTGTCACTAAGCGATCATTTTTCTGATCGCTGCATCAGTGTCGCTAGTGTCGCTAGGTAGCTAGTTATTTTTTTAGGTTCACCGCCAGGTTTTTATAGCGCTAGATACCCCGATATACTACCCAATAATGGTTTTAACCCCCTGATTGCCGCTAGTTAACCCTTTCACCCCCTTTTGCCATTGTCACTAAGCGATCATTTTTCTGATCGCTGCATGTGTCGCTAGGTAGCTAGTTATTTTTTTAGGTTCACCGCCAGGTTTTTATAGCGCTAGGTACCCCGATATACTACCCAATAATGGTTTTAACCTCCTGATTGCCACTAGTTAACCCTTTCACCCCCTTTTGCCAGTGTCACTAAGCGATCATTTTTCTGATCGCTGCATCAGTGTCGCTAGTGTCGCTAGGTAGCTAGTTATTTTTTTAGGTTCACCGGCAGGTTTTTATAGCGCTAGGTACCCCGATATACTACCCAATAATGGTTTTAACCCCCTGATTGCTGCTAGTTAACCCTTTCACCCCCTTTCACCAGCGATCACAGTATAAGTGTCACTGGTGACGCTGGTTAGCCAGTTAGTTATTTAGGTTCCCCGTCAGGTTTTTATATAGCGCCAGGGACCCCCATATACTACCTAATAAAAATTTGAACCCCTGATTGCCCCTAGTTAACCCTTTCACCACTGATCACCGTATAAGTGTTACGGGTGACTCTGGTTAGTTTGTTTTTTATAGCATCAGGGCACCCACCATTTATTACCCAATAAAGGTTTAACCCCCTGATCACCCGGCGGGTGATATCAATTAGGTTTTAGGGTCAGGGTCTGCGTCGCCCCAGGCAGCGCTAGGTTAGTGCCAGTACCGCTAACACCCACACGCAAAGCATACACCTCCCGTAGTGCTATAGAATCTGAACAGATCAATATCTGATCTGATCAGATCTATACTAGCGTCCCCAGCAGTTTAGGGTTCCAAAAAAACGCATTGTTAGCGGGATCAGCCCAGATACCTGCTAGCACCTGCGTTTTGCCCCTCTGCCCAGCCCACCCAAGTGCAGTATCGATCGATCACTGTCACTTACAAAACACTAAACACATAACTGCAGCGATCGCAGAGTCAGGCCTGATCCCTGCCATCGCTAACAGGTTTTTTGGTAGCATTTTATATTTAAATCCGGAAGGCAGTGCTTGGTTTTCGGGGTCCCGTACGTGGCTAGGCTCCCAAAAAGTCCCCCACATGTGGTATCCCCGTACTCGGGAGAAGCAGCAGAATTTATTTTGGGGTGTAATTTGACTTCTGCCCATAGCATGTGTGAGCAATATATCATTTAGTGACAACTTTGTGCAAAAAAAAAAAAGTTTGTAATCTTCCCGCAACTTTTGGCAAAATATAAAATATTCCATGGACTCAACATGCCTCTCAGTAAATAGCTTGGGGTGTCTACTTTCCAAAATGGGGTCATTTGGGGGGGTTTTGTGCTATTTTGGCATTTTATGGCCTTCGAAACTGTGATAGGTAGTGAGGAGTTAAATCAAAAATTTGCACCCTTAGAAATCCTGAAGGTGGTGATTGGTTTTCGGGGTCCCGTACGCGACTAGACTCCCAAAAAGTCCCACACATGTGGTATCCCCGTACTCAGGAGAAGCAGCAG
This sequence comes from Lithobates pipiens, assembly GCF_037356315.1. Lineage (NCBI taxonomy): Eukaryota > Metazoa > Chordata > Amphibia > Anura > Ranidae > Lithobates > Lithobates pipiens. The sequence goes on along the minus strand of NW_027507764.1, from coordinate 335,170,302 downwards.
AATGTATTTTGGGGTGTCATTTCACATATGCCCATAGCATGTGTGAGCAATATATCATTTAGTGACAACTTTGTGCAAAAAAAAAAAGTTTGTAATATTCCCGCAACTTGTGGCAAAATATAAAATATTCCATGGACTCAACATGCATCTCAGTAATTAGCTTGGGGTGTCTACTTTCCAAAATGGGGTCATTTTGGGGGGTTTTGTGCTATTTTGGCATTTTATGGCCTTCGAAACTGTGATAGGTAGTGAGGAGTTAAATCAAAAATTTGCACCCTTAGAAATCCTGAAGGTGGTGATTGGTTTTCGGGGTGCCGTGCGCGACTAGACTCCCAAAAAGCCCCACACATGTGGTATCCCCATACTCGGGAGAAGTAGCGGAATATATTTTGGGGTGCAATTCCACATATAACCATGGCATGTGTGAGCAATATATCATTTAGTGACAACTTTTTGTAAAAAAAAATTTTTAGTTTTTTTTTGTCATTATTCAATCCCTTAGGACAAAAAAAATAAATATTCAATGGGCTCAACATACCCATCAGCAATTTCCTTGGGGTGTCTACTTTCCAAAATGGGGTCATTTGGGGGGGATTTGTACTGCCCTGCCATTTTAGCACCTCAAGAAATGAGATAGGCAGTCATAAATTAAAAGCTGTGTAAATTCCAGAAAATGTACTCTAGTTTGTAGACGCTATAACTTTTGCGCAAACCAAAAAATATACGCTTATTGACATTTTTTTTACTAAAGACATGTGGCTGAATAAATTTTGCCCTCAATGTATGACTAAAATTTAGTTTATTCGATTTTTCTTATAACAAAAAGAAGAAAATATCTTTTTTTTTCAAAATTTTCGCTCTTTTTCCATTTATATCGCAAAAAAAAAAAATCGCAGAGGCAATCAAATACCATCAAAAGAAAGCTCTATTTGTGGGAAGAAAAGGACGCAAATTTCGTTTGGGTGCAATATTGCATGACCGCGCAATTACCAGTTAAAGCAGCGCAGTGCGAAAGTGGAAAAAGACCTCTGGTCCTTAAGGTGTTTATTGGTCCGAGGCTGAAGTGGTTAAGGACTGGTATAGGTGTACAGTATATAGGGTTGTAATAGACGTATAATATACTTTCTTTCAAATATAGAAAGCATATTATAGTGCACTGCATGCAGTGCTGCTGACCGATCCTGCAACTGTCGTTTCTCAGTGTAGGGAGGGACAGTTTGGTGTTTGGAGCAGGGACAGTCTGCAATTCACTAGCTACTAGCTAGCCACTATTAGGTCCACAAAGGTCCTTTTAAGGACTGGTATAAGTATACTATTTGGTGTGCAGTATATAGGGGTGTAATACACATATAAAATACTTTCAAATATAGAAAGCATAGTATAGTGCATTTCCACTGTGCAGCATTGTGACTGCTGAGCGGTTCTGCAGCGATACTACAAAGAGTGACAAACATAATTAGAAAAACTGGTGTGATAGACCAGTGGCCCCCCAAAATGACAGATTGAAGCAGGGTGTTATATACCTTCTTCCACATACATACTGCACTTCTCTAGAGACTTTTGTCACAGGGTCATTTAAAAAATAACAGGCAGAGGAAGAGACAGGCCCTTCCGAAGGGGTGGTAGGGGTAGGGCAGGAGCAACAGGCTTGAGCCAAAGTGGCAAATTGCAGAAGGTGCGTTCGATTACGTCAAAGAATGTACCAGACTGCACCAGACTTGGTTGAGTGGCTGACTCGGCCTTACTCTTCTGCACCCTCCTCATCCTCTCGATCTGCACCCTCTTCGCTCTCTGCTGTGTGTACCCCCAAAGACACTACCACCAACACCACCACCACCATATACCGTCCGCTTGAGTCACAGGAATTATTTTCTGATCCATCACAAGACATTGCCGATGCGCAGCTATTATTGGCATTGGATCAGGAAGAGGAGGTAGCAACAATCGCCACTCAGCAGTCTGACGCCAGTACCCAGATAAGCCCAAGGAGGTTGGTCCCCGGTGTTGCTGCCTACTCCATGATCTCTAATTATAGCAGTGGGGAAGGTGACGTCGATGATGACGTGTCTAGTGATGTCACGTGGGTGCTCACAAGATGAAGAGGAGGGGAGTTCAGAGGGAGATATGGACCAGTAGATAGCAGGCGAAACTTACATTGCACAGGAGGGACAAACCAGACTGCTAATGTATCAGGAGCGAGGCATTAACCATGAAAGGTCACATCTGGCGCTCCTAGGACGCCGGCACATGGCTCCGCAGTGTGGGCTTTTTTTAACGTGTTCTCTGCTGACAATAGTGTTGCCATCTGCAGCCTTTGCAGTCAACGCATAAGTTGCGGTAAGCCCAACACTCACCTAGGGATGACCGCCTTAAGAAGGCACAAGAGCTGCCATCACCAAGCCCAGTGGGAGCAATGGAACCCATAAAGCCACACTCCAGGCTCTCACCGTCCAGCCTCTTCTACTTCTCCTTCTCCTTTCTCTTCAGAATTGTCCTCCACTCCACCTTCCATCATGCCGTCCTCACGTTTTTTCTGGAAAAAGCCAGGCTTGCGTGGGCCAAATGTTCGAGCGTAAAAAAAATGATGATGCTGGATAACCATCTTGCCCAACGGTTGACCACTGGTTTGTCAGAACTGATAGCCCGCCAACTACTGCCATATAAACTGGTGGACTCGGAGGCTTTTCGAAAATTTGTGGCCATTGGAACACCACAATGGAGGGTCCCAGGAAGGACGTATTTCTCACATTTCTCAAGGGCATCCCAGAGCTATATGGCCATGTTCAGTGGCAAGTGAATGTATCTCTGGCACACAGTGTCAGTGCCAAGATACATCTGACCACAGACACGTGGTCTAGCAAACACAGGCAGGGAAGGTGTATAACTTTTACTGCCCACTGGGTGAACCTTCTGACGGCCGTCAAGCATGTAACCCGTGGCACCCGTGTAGATTTGGTTTTACCGCCACGGATTGCATGCAGGCCTGCCTCTTCTTCTCCTCCTCCTACTCCATCCTCCCTCTCCTCCTCGGATGACTCCTCCTTTTCTGCTGCTAGCGTCTCTTCCGCTGCGCCGCCCAAGCTCCCCAGAACCTATTCAACATGCCCGATGAGACGTTGCCATGCTGTGCTGCATCTGTTGTGCCTGGAAGCCAAGAGCCACACTGGCCCTGCACTCCTTTCAGCTTTGCGTTCAAAGGCAGATCAGTGGCTAACACCACTCAATTTGACAGTTGGTAAAGTGGTGTGTGACAACAGGGCAAAATTACACATGTGCCACGGCACATGTGCCACGGCCCTTTTCAGAAGATCTTACATGGCCATGGCACGCCTTGCTCACATTCAGCAGCGACACAATCTGCCGGTCAGACGTCTTATTTGCGATTGCCCAACGCAATGGAACTCAACCTTCTATATGCTTCATAGGCTGCTCCAGCAGAAACATGCAGTTAACGATTACCTGTACGAACTCTACGGCAGAACAGGTTCTGAGGAGCTTGTTTTTTTTTCACCGCGCCAATGGCTGCTCATGCGCGTCGCATGCAGACTTCTGCGGCCATTTGTTGAGATTCCCAGGGGGGTTACCCAATCTGAGACAAGTCAACAACAGGAGTCTGAAGAGGAGTCAGAGGAGGATAGTGCCGGGGTGGATGAGGAGGAGCAAGAAGAGCATGCTTTAAACCTTTCTGCGATCCCTGTTGTTGTCCGTGGATGGGGAGAGGAGAACGAGGAGGACAACATTATCCTGGATGATGAGCAGGAGCCAGGCCACCACACCGCTTCCAGTTTAGTGCAAATGGGGGCCTTCATGCTCCAGTGTTTTAACAGGGACCCCCGTATAAAAAGCATAAAGGTCAAGGACCAGTACTGGGTGGCAACGTACTTAGACCCCCAGTACAAACACAAAATGGTGCAAATGTTACCACCATCACAGAGGGCTGTCAGAATGGAGCACTTACAGGCCTTGCTTAGAGAAATGCTGCATTCTGCTTTTGCGTGCGTTGGCAGAGGAATTCCCACTCCCAGAGAAAGAGTTGCGGGTACCAATCCAACAGCGCCTGCAAGAAGAGGGCGGTTTGAAGATGTGTTGGTCACTTTTGATATGAGATCATTCTTTCAGCCGACCCATCGACAGGTGTCATCCGGATCCAGCATCAGGGAACGCCCAGAGCGACAGGTGTCCGACTACATCGGGTTAACAGCTGATGTGGACACTCTGAGAAGTGATGAACCCCTGGACTACTGGGTGGGCAGGCTTGACCTCTGACCAGAGCTTGCACAATTTGCAATGGAACTGTTGGCTTGCCCCTCGTCCAGTGTCCTGTCCGAAAGGATGTTCAGTGCAGCAGAGGGGATCGTGACCGATAAGCGCACTCGCCTAGCTCACGACAGTGTTGACGACCTCACATTTATAAAAATGAATGAGGCATAGATCTCGGAGGAATTCAACACATGTGATCAGTAGAACATGTATATGCATAACTCTATAAACAATTTATATAATCTAGCACGCTGACCTTTTTTCTACCTTTGGCTCACTTCCTTGTACAAAAAAAGCACACCGTACTATATGCCCGTACCCTCCTGTTTGAAGAGGTTGAGTGTTGTCATATTTTTGGGTCCCGCAGCGAGTTTCTGGTATCAGTGCTGGTGTCAGTGCTCTCTATCACAGTGCTGGTGTGATGTCAGTGCTCTCTATCTCGTTGCTGGTTTCAGTGCTCTCTCTCTATCTCAGTGCTGGTGTCAGTGCTCTCTATCTCAGTGCTGGTGTCAGTGCTCTCTATCTCTGTGCTGGTGTCAGTGCTCTCTATCTCTGTGCTGGTGTCAGTGCTCTCTATCTCTGTGCTGGTGTCAGTGCTCTCTATCTCGGTGCTGGTGTCAGTGCTCTCTATCTCGGTGCTGGTGTCGTCTCAGTGCTCTCTATCACAGTGCTGGTGTCAGTGCTCTCTATCTCAGTGCTGCTGTCAGTGCTCAGTCTCTATCGCGGTGCTGGTTTCAGACAGTAAGGGAGATAGCAGCGGAGAAGCCAATCAGCAGACAGTGCCAGCACCATGGCTGAGGATCAGCACTGGACTGGCACCTCAGGACCACCGCAGTGGAGCCCTGCATAGGTGGGGGTAAGGGCTGGGCAGAGGGAGGGGCTCAACCACAGGTTGGCACACTGGAACACTGGCACAGGACTGCGCTGCCCTGTCTGTGGCACTGATCATCTCCTGCACCCTCTTCATAGCCTGGCCTGACCTTGCCTCTCCTCCATGGCCTTCATGCACTCCTGAATTGTCAAAATTTCACAGATAAAAAAAGAATGCTTGTCGTTGTTGATCCCAGATTCACTTAATACTTTTTGTTATGTCAGGCCGCGTACACACGGGCGGACTGTTCGCCCAACTAAGTTCGTCAGACAATCCGACAAACAGTCCGCTCAAAATTTGCATGAACGGACTTGACCACACACGATGAACGAACAGTCCGCTGAAAGCGTGCGCGATGATGTGAACGGCACGTACGACGGGGCGAGAAATTCGACGTCCAATACACTGCAATGCAACCTTCGCCGTGTAAATCCTTTCTGAGCATGCGCGAAACGTAGTCTGTCGAACAAGCCTACACACGAGCGGACTGTCCGCTGAAACCAAGTTTGGACGGACTGTCTTACGGAAATTCCGAAAGACTTTGTTCGTCAGACTGTCCGCTGAAACTGTCCGCTGAAGCCCACACACGAGCGGATTGTCCGCTGAAACACTGTTCAGCGGACTAAGTTGGGCGAACAGTCCGCCCGTGTGTACGCGGCCTCAGTGTCCATGTTGTGGGACTATGTGTGTACAGCTAGTAAGTATTTTGTGGCTGAAAATATGACCTGGAGATTTTTAAGGTTCGCCTGCCGTTAAAGTCAATGGGGTCTGCCGTGAACCACAAGGTTCGAGATCTTTTGGCCACGTTCGCGGTTCACGTTCGCAAAACGTCCCGTCAGAAGTTCGTCCATCACTACCCACGAACCTCAAACTTGGCATTTTATAATAGGAACACACAACAAATACTTTTTTGCATCACTTTCCTGATCCTTCTATACTAATCCTGCTCCCTCAATTTCAGGTCTGACCAGCGTTTCCTCAATTGCTCCTTGGATCGACGTACCCCAAAATTCCTGTACAGACTTCTCACAACTTTAGTCATGATCTTGGCCTTTCTCACATTTGGATTTCTGTATGGTCCATGATTCCCATCATAGTCTGTCCTCTTCAAGATGTCCACCATCTCCACCATCTCTTCAAAGGACATATTTGAGGCCTTATATCTCCTCCTGGATCTGGAACTGCCTTGCTCTGGGCTTTCCTCGTCATTGCTGCTCTCTGCAGGCACCTGCTGTGTCTCCGCCATGTGCTCTCCCTCTGTCCTGAAAGAGAAAAGGTAGGGAATACACTAGAAAGGACAGGGGCGGAGTTTCATGCATGCACAGTGTATATAAAGCAGAACACGCAGGCGGCATAAGTGCAATCTGTGAGTGGAGGACGGAGGATCGTTAGCGCCGATTGTTCAAACAAAGATACAATTGTAACTTGGAACATCAGTAGTTATTTGCCTATATAGTTATGTTTATTATAGTTTGAGGCCCATATTGGGACAAGATTAGGAGAGTTTAGCCTGACATTAGAGTTTGTCTTGTGTTGTGTCTTGCAGATACAATGGTGGATAAATTCACAGCCCCTGACTTCATGCCCAACTTCATTGACAAGTACAGGGAGCTGCCATGTCTCTGGCAAGTCCAATGCAGGGACTATTCGAACAACCAAAAGAGGAAGGCAGTGCTGGATAAACTGTTGGAATTGGTGAAGCCTGTGTATCCCACGGCAGACATCAACTATTTGAAGGCTAAAATTGATAGCCTGAGGAGCACATATAATAGGGAGCGCAAGAAGGTCCAGGTTTCCATGAGATCCGGAACAGCAGCAGATGATTTATATGTCCCCAGGCTGTGGTACTAACACAGCCTGCATTTTTTGTTAGACCAGACAGAACCCAGGTCATCGCTATCAACACTTCCTTCCACTCATCCTTCCACTCTTCCTTTCACATCAGCTGAGGCTCCTGAAGTCCAACCTGGGCCTTCCACCCAGGAAGAAGATGTGGAGGAGCCCAGCTTCATTGTTCAACATATTTCTTGTCAAAAATTGAATATTGTTAACTAGATGTTATTGATCACAAATTTCAGATTTAACAAAGTGGTTTACATATCAATAGACAATAGTAGCCAAAAATGATTGGAACAAGAATGAAAAATGCTGGGGTCAGAATGATAGTTTTTTCTATTTGTTAACATTCAATTTGCAACAGTTATGAGCCTACAATTGTGTGTGATTGATGACCAAAAACCTAAAACTATGTACCATTTTCATACACAAGAAAGTCTCAGCCAGGAGAGTAGCTTGACAGAATGCCAGGTCTCTCCCCCCCACCCTCCAACCAAAAGGGCCAAGTAGGCAAGGAATCTGGAGAAGTCCGCAGCTGCTTTCTCAAAACAGGCTAATGTGGCACTTAACACAACCCCTGGTGGCCACGAGGCATTTGGATGTGTTAACGCAACGCTTGATCTTTGAAGAAATTATTCTGAAGGCCCTAAACAAGGGGACGAGGGACGAACTCAGAACTCAGACCTAACTCTGTGAGTTGGACCATACTCTTCCTCCAGCAACATCACCAACAACACAGCCACCCAACCCACCACAGCAGCATGGAAGGAAGCATGGAAGGAAGTGTTGAGAGTGATGGCCTGGGTTTGGTGTGGTCTGGCAAAAAACGCAGGCTGTTGTAAGACCACAGCCTCGGGACGTATATGTCATCTGCTGCTGCTCCCGATCTCTTAGAGTCCTGGACTGTATTGTGCTCCCTATTGAATGGAGTCTTCAGGTTACCAATTTTGACAGGCAAATAAGTGATGTCTGCCCTGGGGTACAAAGGCTTCACCAATTACAACTGTTTCTCCAGTGTTGCCTTCCTCTTTATTTTGTTCTGACCTTGTGCTCCCTATTAAATTTTTTTTTTTGTTTGTACACATACTTGGCTATGTGTTTTACTTTAAAAAGGACAGCTTGTTGTGAGTAGGCAGGCACATTTCAAAAATACAATATCAAATATCAATATCAAGATAATAATGGTGTTGTGGTAACTTGACCCCCAAACGAAAATTAAAATTATGAAGATCACTAGAAAAAAAAAAGAGTATTCTGGAGATCATGAGAAAAAAAAAAAATGGAGATCACTAGAAAAAAATAAAAAAGATTATTCTTGAGATCACGAGAAAAAAAAACAACAAAAACAAATATTATTCAAGAGATCACTAGAAATAATAAAAAATACATTTGTCAGTAGCAAAGCAACTTAATTATTATAGCATTATAAAGAAGAAGAGAATGCGCTGCATTGAGAGATTTCATAATTTGCCGCGTCATGAATGTAATATCTCCATTACAAACGGCTCATACTTGATTCCGAGCATGCGTGAACTTTTGCGCAACGGACTTGTGTACACACGATCGGAAAGTCCGACAACAACGTTTTGTTGGTGGAAAATTTGAGAACCTGCTAGCCAACATTTGTTGACGGAAAGTCTGCCAACAAATGTTCGATGGAGCATACACACGGTCGGACTTTCAGCCAACAAGCTCACATCCAATATTTGTGTACGCGTATGTGTCCAACTCCATATTAACTGTACTAGGCATATAAATCTTACAGACTTCCAGCAACAAAGAACATAATATGAGAGGGTGGTATTATCTTATAAATGTGTTCATAAAAAAACATACATTATATCTTTACTGGTTAAAAATAACATTTTAAATATTACAACAACAAGCAATATAGGTTATACCACCATCTAGAGGACAAACCATATAATTACATATTTTTAGAGATGACTCTCTAATTATAGATTAATAAGTGGTACAATCTACACATATATTACTTCTTAGAACTGGTATATGAGTCCCATCACTGGATGTTTTAACTCGCACTAGAATTTCCCATACACTAGAAATTACATAATAAAAGCCTATAATCTAATGTTTCACTAAAAATCATTGAGAAAGCAGTTTAGATCTATCTCAATGTTCATGCCAATAGGCATGAGACAGCCAAGCTCAAAAATGTACCTATTTTCAGCCTGAGAGACCTAGGTCCTCATATCTCCCCCTCTCCAGTGGGGCAATATTTTGTCAATCCCATACAATTTTAAAAGAGCAGGGTTTTGATGGTAATATAGCCTAAAGTGATTGGAGACACTATGTTTTCTAGAACCATTTTTGATATTATTTACATGCTCATTGATTCTCTTGTATAAACATCTGGTGGTTCTGCCCACATAAATCAACCCACATGGGCATGTAAGGTGATAAACAATATATCTTGTATTACAAGAGATGAATATATCAATCCAATATTCTTTCCAATTGCCTCCCTTAACCACTTGCTTACTGGGCACTTAAACCCCCCTCCTGCCCAGACCAATTTTCAGCTTTCAGCGCTGATGCACTTTGAATGACAATTGCGCGGCCATACAACACTGTACCCAAATGAAATTTTTATCATTTTTTTCCCACAAATAGAGCTTTCTTTTGGTGGTATTTAATTACAGCTGGGAGTTTTATTTTTTGCTAAACAAACCAAAAAAGTTGCAAAATAAAAAAATATAAAAAATCATGTTTAATAGTTTGTGCTGATGAGGCGGCGCTGGTGGGCACTGATAGGGGCGCTGTTGGGCACTGATAGGCGATGCTGGTGGGCACTGATAGGCACAGTTAAGGCGGCACTAATAGGCACAGATAAGGTGGCACCGATAGGCACAAATAAGGCAGTACTGATGGGCACAGGTAAGGTGGCACTGATGGGCAAAGATGGGCACATATAAGATGGCACTGATGGGTGGCACGGATGGGTGGCACAGATGGGTGGCACGGATGGGCACTGATAGGTACCACTGATAGATGGGACTGATGGGCACTGATAGGTGGCACTGATAGGTGGCTCTGATAGGTGGCTCTGCTGGGCACTGATGGGCGTCACTGATGGACACTGATGGGCATGGATATGTGGCACTGAGGTGCAGCACTGTGTGTGTGAGGCAGATTGTGGGCACTGATGGGTGGCACTGTGGGCACTGATGGGTGGCACTATGGGCACTGATGGGTGGCATTTTTTGCCATATTTTAGGTGGCACTGGGTGGCACTGGCAGGGGGCAGGTGGGCACTGATGAGCTGTCCCCAGCTGATGGGTGGCACTATGGGCACTGATGGGTGGCATTTTTTGCCATATTTTAGGTGGCACTGGCAGGGGGCAGGTGGGCACTGATGATGTCCCGATCACGGCCGCCGGTGATCAGCATTTTTTTTTCTCCTCGCGCTGTCAGCGCGAGGAGGAAAAATAGCCGATTACCGGCACTGTTGTTATCACATGATCAGCTGTCATTGGCTGACAGCTGATCACGTGGTAAGAGGCCGGGATCGACCCCTTGCTCCGATCTGTGATCAGGCGAGTCTCATAATTCTATACACACACTATAACACTGCGCAATTCCGAATGGATAGAGACAGCTGCCAACACGCTAAAACAATGATATTTTTAGCCAGAAAAGTGTAAAATATAAAGTGTAAGCGCTAAATATGTTTTATCAAAAAATGTGACAAAATGATTAAATCCAAAGTGATACAAAGAAAAAAATGAAAGGGGGAGTGTACATATATAAGTACTAGAGAGTATGTAAAAGACCCTCTAAAATGTTACATACACCCACAAATAATTTACAAACATTGACTTATTGTAAAAATATAAATATAAATAGTGATTAGATATAGTCCATATCCTGAATCAATAGTGCATGAATTAAAGTCCAGAAAAAATGAATAAAGAAATGATGTGAAGAAAGTCCAGGTAAGGTGTATCCACAGAATTCACCGCTGTGTTAATACCACCACCATGAGAAGCGCAGGCTTACCAAATATAGATGACCCAATTAGACCTACGTCCTACATTCTGTGGATACACCTTACCTGGATTTTCTTCACATCATTTCTTTATTCATTTTTTCGGGACTTTAATTCATGTACTATTGATTCAGGATATGGACTATATATAATCACTATTTATATTTATATTTTTACAATAAGTCAATGTTTGTAAATTATTTGTAGGTGTATAGGGATGAGCCGAACACCCCCCGGTTCGGTTCGCACCAGAACTTTCGACGGGCCCCAAATTCGTACGAACGTTAGAACCCCATTGAAGTCTATGGGACTCGAACGTTCGAAATTAAAAGTGCTAATTTTAACTGCTAATATGCAAGATACTGTCCTAAAAAGGGTTTGGGGACCTGGCTCCTGCCCCAGGGGACATGGGTCAATGCAAAAAAAAGTTTTAAAAACGTCCGTTTTGGCGGGAGCCTGGGGGGTGTCTATAGTATGCCTGTGAAGTGCCACGTGTTTCCCGTGTTTCCCGTGTTTAGAACAGTCCCTGCACAAAATAACATTTAACGGAAATAACGTCATTTAAAACTGCTTGCGGTTTTAATGTTATATCTGGTTCCTGCAATATGGTTGAAAATCATTGAGAAAAATGGCATGGGTAGCCCTCCCTGCCTATTACCAGCCCCTTTGGGTCTTGTACGCATATTAAGGGGAACCCCGTACCCATATTAAAAAAAGGAAATACGTGTGGCTCCCAGGCCCTATATAATCAGAACAGCAGTATACAGGTGGTGCAAACAAGACAGGGTCTGTGTAGATTTGTTGTGTTAAGTTGAATCTGTTTGTAATTTTCAACTGGTATATTTTTAAAGTGTAGCTCCAGTCAAAAAAACTATTTTTAAGCTTTTTGGAAAACATAGGGAAGGGTTATCACCCCTGTATAATTAGTTTTGCCGTCCGTCTTTTTTCATCTCACTTGCTGTTGTCTCCTTCTGTTTGCAAGTAGGAGATGTTGAATGTTTGAAAGTAGGGGCCTGCCCTATATGCTCTGCAGAATGGCGGAACAAGGTGTTGGTTTTGCCACAACATTGTAAGCCCTCAAAGTGGCTCTTGGTGGGCGCTGGAGCGCCCTGCTGTGAACGATTATATCAAGAATTGTAATTACATGCCATTGTTGAACAGTGGTAGAAAAATTGACCTTTGGTGGTTGTGGTGCTGGTGCCACAACACTATAAATCCTCACAGTTACTCTGGGTGGGCACAGGAACAGGCCCTCCTGTGAAATATTATATCAAGAATTGTAATTACATGTCCCTGTTAAACAGGGGCTGAAAAATCGGGCCTTAGGCACTGGTGCTGGTGCCATGACACTGCAACCTCTCCCATATATTCTAGTTTTAGTGCAGGAATTAGCCCTGCTGCAAAGCATTGCATCAAAAATTGTAATTAAACGCCCCTGTTAAACAGGGGCAGAAAAATTGGGCCTTAGGCACTGGTGCTGGTGCCACGACACTGCAACCTCTCCCATATACTCTAGTTTTAGTGCAGGAATTAGCCCTGCTGCAAAGCATTGCATCAAAAATTGTAATTAAACGCCCCTGTTAAACAGGGGCAGAAAAATTGGGCTGATGGCATCACCCAGAACCAAAAATGTTCTTCCAACATATCAGCGGAGGAGGAAGAGGATAGACAATCAATATAACAGGACAGTCACTCAGCATCAGCATAGGCATAGGGTCTTGAAGGGATGTGATATTTAAAAAAAAATTATTCGGTTACATCAGCTTCAGGTGCTTGGTAGCTGTGGGTGATCCAAGACTGATTCATCTTGATGAAGGTCAGTCGATCAACTGATTCGTGGACAGGCGCACCCTGTGATCGGTAACAAAGCCACCAGCAGCACTGAAGGTGCGTTCCAAAAGAACACTGGATGCAGGACAGGCCAGTAGCTCAATTGCATACTCTGCAAGCTCTGGCCAGTGATCCATCCTCAAGACTCAGTAAGCCAGAGGATTTTCGGTGGGAAAGATGTCCAAGTCTGACCTTGCCCCTAGGTATTCCTGCACCATGTAAATCAGACGCTGGCGATGGTTGCTGGAACCGATCATACCTTGGGGCTGCGGACTAAAAAATTGTCTGAAAGCATCGGTCAGACGGCCACCTTCTCCACCGCTCCTTCTGACCAATGCCTCAGCAACACGTTGTCCAGGACCAGGAGTTTGTAACCTCCCAGTCTCTGGGAACGCATTGCACAGACCTTTCTGCAAGGCCTCCCGGAGATGTCTCATCCTCTGCTCCCTCTGCGATGGCAAGATAAGGTCGGCAACATTACCTTTGTACCGTGGATCAAGGAGAGTGGCCAGCCAGTAATGGTCCCTCTCCTTGATCCGAAGAATACGAGGATCCTTCCGCAGGCTTTGCAGGATCAGGGAGGCCATGCAGCGTAGGTTAGCTGAGGCATTCGGTCTGGAGTCCTCTGGGTCACTAAGGACAACATGATCCGCAGCTACCTCCTCCCAGCCACGTACAAGTCCAAGGGTTTCTTGGGACTGTAAATCATCCCTACAAGACTGCTGCTGATGCTGAGTGCCAGCCTCCACCTCCATGCTGACACAATCATCCTCCTCCTCCTCCTCATCCTCTTCCTGTGTGATGGGTGGCACAGCAGGAACACTGTCTGGATAAAGGGGGCCTTGAGAGGCAAGGAAGTCCTCCTCTTCCTGCCTCTGTTCTGCCTCAAGTGCCCTGTCCATTATTCCACGCAGCGTATGCTCCAAGAGGTGGACAAGAGGTACAGTGTCACTGATGCATGCACTGTCACTGCTCACCATCCTTGTGGCCTCCTCAAACGGTGACAGGACAGTGCATGCATCCCTGATCATGCCCCACTGGCGTGGTGAGAAAAAACCAAGCTCCCCTGACCCTGTCCTGGTGCCGTAGTCGCACAGGTACTCATTGATGGCCCTCTGCTGCGTGTGCAGCCGCTGCAGCATGGCCAACGTTGAGTTCCACCTGGTGGGCATGTCACATATAAGGCGGTTCTTGGGCAGGTTCAACTCCTTTTGGAGCTCAGCCAGCTGAGCACAGGCATTAAATGATCGGCGGAAATGCACACAGACTTTCCTGGCCTGCTTCAGGACATCCTGTAAGCCCGGGTACCTGCCCACGCTGAACCACAAGGTTAAGGACGTGAGCCACACAGGGCACATGGGTCAGTTGTCCCTGTCGGAGGGCGGAGAGGAGGTTAGTGCCATTGTCGCAAACCACCATTCCTGGTGGTGGAGGAGAGAGGTGTGTCACAACCAATAGTAGCATTTTGGAGGCGTGGTAGCGGAACAACCTCCAACACTACTGCACCTTGTCCTGCATCCTTCCCAGCTGCCAGAAGAGTGACCCAATGGGCCGTGAAAGACAGGTAACATCCCTGTCCATGCCTGCTGGACCATCAGTCGGTAAGGTGCATATTACCGCTGACTCATGGTCCAGCGAGGCAAGGACATTGCCTTCCACATGCCGGTAGAGAGCCGGAATCGCCTTCCGTGAGAAAAAGTGGCGTTTGGGGACCTGCCACTGAGGAACCGCACATTGTACAAACTCACGGAAGGGGGCCGAGTCTACCAACTGAAAAGGCAGCAGTTGAAGTGCTAGCAATTTAGCCAAGCTAGCATTCAACCACTGGGCATGTGGATGGCTGGGAGTGAACTTCTTTCGCCGGTCCAGCAGCTGGGGCAGGGACATTTGCCTGCTATAATCGGACGTGGGTGTACTGCTAGCAGAGTGCCCGGAAGCACTTGGCTGTGACACACCTAAATCTACACCTTCATTCGTCTGAGAGCAGGTTTCAGAGAGGACTGAAGGTCTAGTGGGGTTGGAGATCCCAGCTGATGAGGAGCAAGGAGAGGTCCGCTTTGTTCTGTGGTGTGGGTCTTTGAGGTACGCTTGCCAACGAGCTGCATGGCAGGTTAACATATGTCTGGTCAAGCATGTGGTGCCCAAGCGGTTGATGTTTTGGCCACGCGAGATACGCTTGAGACATATGTTGCAAATAGCAGCAGTGCGATCTGATGCACTCGTCTTAAAAAGAGGGCCACACCAAAGAACTTTTAGAATAACGCGCAGAGGCAGCGCCCTGCACAGGTGGAGCTCTGCGGTGTGATTCAGTCGGTGTGCTGCCCCTAAGCTGGCCCCCGGAGGGCATCCTGCCTCGTTGGACATGTGCCTCCTCCTCTCTCCTACCAGGCATCCACGTGGAGTCAGTGCCCTCATCATCCCCTCCCTCTTCATTGCTGGAGCAAACCTGGCAGTATGCTGCAGCTTGTGGAGCATGACTGCCAGATTGCTGTCCTTCTTGAGCATCCCCTCTCTCTGCATTCACGCTACTGCCTTCCTCTAGCTTAGTATCATCATCAGAGCCTACAAAACACTGGGCATCCTCCTGGATCATGTACCCAACACTGTGCTCAAAGAGTTCAGGAGACTCCTCAGGAGGACGTGGTGGGTCTAGGGAAGGAGTCACTGATGATGACATTGAGAGGAGGGAAGACGATGCATTGGCAGCTGCTTTGCTAGTACCCTGAGCCTGGGTGAGAGAGGATGAGGAGGATGAAGAGGGCTTGGTCATCCACTCTACCAAGTCGTTGGCATGTTGCGGCTCAAAAGAAGGACAAGCGTGTCCCATGGCCACGTGCTGATGATGACGATGTACCGCGTCCACGACCAGCACTGTTGTCTCTAGACAAAAGCCTGCTTGCCCTCTTTTATCGGCTCGCGCCTGTCGGCCTCTCCTTGCTGGCCTTCCAGACATGGTAATGGCCTGAATGGAGTTGGGAAAACCAGCAATTGGGTAGTGTATATTGTGCTGGAGGCACACACAACATCCACTAACTCCTTCAGATGGCAGATGGCTCAATTAGAGAAGAGCTATGTAGGTGGATATAACGGTGTATACTGGGTTCAGAGCACGCAGACAGCACGCACAATCTTCTACCACTGACTGCAAGCTCTATTTAAAACGAGCAAGATAGCTAGCTATATAGATGGATATAGCAGTGTATACTGGGTTCAGAGCACGCAGACAGCACGCACAATCTCCTACCACTGACTGCAAGCTCTATTTAAAACGAGCAAGATAGCTAGCTATATAGGTGGTGTGACGTTTGGGGATACTAGCTCCGCGGGATTAAGTGCATAAACCGTTGTCAGGTGAAACCAAAATATATTTATTTATAATTAAATCAAAAATAAAGCTTTTCTTCAGCATATAAAAAAACGTAAATTAAAGTCCGCTTATCTTCAGCACAAAATAATACAAAAAGAAAAGTACCTACAGTTCTGTAGACAGGTCTTCACCAAAAAGAGTCCTTGCAGAGATCTTTTTGCAGCCAGCAAACAGCAAACACAACAACACAGCCAGACAGCTCCTCAGACAGGTAGGTGTTCATCTCCTTCTCCTCCTCACCATCACCTCTCTACTACTTCCTGTCTTATAGGCTGTCTGTCTTCCTGGAGGCCGTTAACCCTCTGTGGTCAGGGAGGTAGGCTCTTTCCCACTCAAATGTCACTTTAGATCCTCCCAAATTCCGGGTCCCAACTATCTCTCTTAAAATATAGAGAGGACCGCGAATCAGTCTTCTCCCGAAAACTATCCTCGGAATCTGTCACCCATTTTTGGTTGACCCCCTGAGGCCTACCATGATTCCCTTAAAGGGACCACATCCCGAATATAGGCGCCACATAGTACCCATCCAGGACCCAACCTTGGCGTCCTGTACAGTGGATATAGCAGTGTATACTGGGTTCAGAGCACGCAGACAGCACTCACAATCTCCTACCACTGACTGCAAGCTCTATTTAAAACGAGCAAGATAGCTAGCTATATAGATGGATATAGTGGTGTATACTGCGGTCAGGGCATGCAGACAACAACCACTACAGAAGAGCAAGAACGAAAAATCTGCCGATAACGATCGGTGTATACTGTGTTGAAGGTACACAGAACACCCACTAACTCCTACAGACGCCAACACACTACACAAGGCCGCCGCGCTGGTGGCCTTATATAGTGTGGGGCATGTACTAGACAGCCTGAGCTATGATTGGCCACAGGCATCCTGCCTGTGGCCAATCATGGCTCTCCTCGCTGCTGGCGCTGTGATTGGCCAAGCATTTGGGGTCACAGTGCATGCTTGGCCAATCATGAGCCAGCAATGCACTGCGATGGCGCAGTGCCTTGTGGGCCGTGAGCGCCACACGAATTTGGCGCGAGCGGCCCATAACGTTCGGAATTCGCCGTATGTTCGTCTCGAACACGAAGCTCATCCCTATAGGTGTATGTAACATTTTAGAGGGTCTTTTACATACTCTCTAGTACTTATATATGTACACTCCCCCTTTCATTTTTTCTTTGTATCACTTTGGATTTAATAATTTTGTCACATTTTTTGATAAAACATATTTAGCGCTTACACTTTATATTTTACGCAGGCGAATCTCATAGACTCGCTGATTACAGAGCGCGCCGCTCGCGTCCCTCAGGGGGTGCGCAGGCCGCTCGTGCACGGGACGACGTAAATAGACGTCGTCCCGGCAAAGCAGGTCCAGGCTGTAGCCGTCATTCGGCTATAGCGCGGATCTCAAGAAGTTAAACACTTCTGTTTTTCTTTTTTTATCAGAGGTGGTCCTGCAGGCTATACAGCTTCCACTTCTATAGAAACCAATAGTATCCAAGAATGTTTTATTTCTCTTTCGGAGGGTCTGCTATACACTTGGCAATCATGTTCCTGAGTCCAGGGGCCTTCCAATAAATAAAAGAAGGTCTCCAAGGCAAAATCTTATTTAAAGTGGTGTCCTTCAGAAGAATAGGCCAGAACTTTTTAAGCGACTTTTTCGACTTTCTTATCCAAGTTGAAACCAGTGATAAAGTTATCTCATATTTATTTTCTTTAATGATTTTTCTTTCTAACATGTCTCTTCTATCCATCTTGGATACCCCCAATCTGACCTTCTGAAGGTCAGACTGTTTGTATCCCTTTTCCAAAAATCTCTTCATTAGCACCTCAGACTGAGCCCAATAATCCTCATTCAAATCACAATTTCTTCTAATCCTGACAAATTGTCCTTTTGTGATAGCTTTTATCCATCTTGGGTGGTGACAACTTTGGATAGATATATATCCATTTTTATCTACTTCTTTAAAAAGGTTCTTGTGTATAGCCTATTCTCTTTCTTAAAAATCTCTAAATTAAAGCGGAGCTCCACCCTAAAGTGGAACTTCCGCACACTGGAACCCTGTACGGGTATCTGCACCCACTTCCGGCATAGATATCCGCAGAATCTGCGGATATTTACGCCACTTCCCGCGGGTCCCTCGCTGTCTGCTGGGAAACACACGGATCCCAGAGACAGCAAGGGCCATCCTTATTGCGCAGCGCGACTCGCGCATGCGCAGTAGGGAACCAGGAAATAAAGCCGCAAGGCTCCACTTCCTTATTCCCATACCCAAGATGGTGGCGGCAGCACCCGAGAGGCGATCGAGAGATCGGCTTCGGGTGCCGACATCGCGGGCGCGCTGGACGGGTAAGTGTCCTTATTTTAAAAGTCAGCAGCTGCAGTATTTGTAGCTGCTGTTTTTTTTTTTTAAAAAGGCGGAACTCCCGCTTTAAGGTCCTGTATCTCTTCAAAGCTCTATTTGCTGGTAAGTTTGATGTCATATCGGTTGTTATTCATAGGGGTCGTGAAAATGTCGAGGGTTTCAGCAGACCCCTCCCATATGAAAAACTGGTCATCAATGTACCTCCGATATAGCTTCAACTGTGGCCACTCTTCCGTAAAAATATCCTCATCTTCTCATTTATTTAGAAAAATTATAGCCACACTGGGATCATACTTGGCTCCCATAGCGACACCTTTCATTTGATTAAAAAAGTCACCACCATACCAAAAATAGTTATTGGATATTGCCATCTTTAGTCCTTCAACCAAGAATGCAATTTCAAAGTTGTGTATTTATGCAGAGACCATCTAACCACATCAAATGCGTCAACCAGCAAAGCCGGTCCCTCTACATGAACATCTTTAACCACTTAAGGACCGCCTCACGCCGATATACGTCGGCAGAATGGAACGGCTGGGCACAATCACTTAGCGGTACATGATTCTTTAAGTGGCCAGCTGTGGGTCGGGAGCGCGGCGGCGGTGGCGCGCTCCCGACCCAGTCCTGTGCTCCATGACCGCGGCCGTGGGACCAGTGGACCCAATCGCCGCTGGTGTCCCACGATCGGGTCACATAGCTGAAGAACGAGGAGAGGTCTGTGTAAACAAACCTCTCCCCATGCTTCCCTGTGTGGCTGTCACCGATTGTCTCTTCCCTTTTATAGGGAAGGATGATCAGTGACGTCACATGCCAGGCCACGCCCCCTACAATAAAAAAAACACATAACATCATACATAACACTACACTGACCCCTAGTGGTTAACTGCCAGTGTCATTTACACAGGAATTAATGCATTTAAATAGCATTGATTTCTGTACAAATGACAATGGTCCCAAAAATGTGTCAAAAATGTCTGATGTGTCCACCATAATGTCGCAGTCACAATAAAAATCGCTGATCGCCGCCATTACTAGTAAAAAAAAAATATTAACAAAAATGCAAAAAACTATCCCCTATTTTGTAAACGCTATAACTTTTGCACAAACCAATCAATAATCGCTAATTACGATTTATTTTTTTTACCAAAAATATGTAGAAGAATACGTATCGGCCTAAACTGAACTAAAACTGAGGATAAAAACGTTTTTTTTAAATATTTTTGGGGGATATTTATTATAGCAAAACAAAGTAAAAAATATAGATTTTTTTTCAAAATTGCCGCTCTATTTTTTGTTTATAGCGCCAAAAATAAAAAACGCAGAGGTGATCAAATACCACCAAAAGAAAGCTCTATTTGTGGGAAAAAAGGACGCCAATTTTGTTTGGGAGCCACGTCGCACGACCGCGCAATTGTCAGTTAAAGCGACGCAGTGCCGAATCGCAAAAAGGGGTCTGGTCCTTTGGCTGCAAATTGGTCCGGGGCTTAAGTGGTTAATGGTCTTTTTAGTTCTTTGCCATCTCTCAAGAAGGCTTTCCCTTTCGCTGCCAATGGTTGAAAAAAATGTCCAGATATTCACCAATCCGAGAGTATAGAGAGTTTATCCAGTTAATGATCGGTCTCCCTGGTGCAGTTACCTTATTTTTATGCATGTTTGGTAATTGATACATTACCAGGATTTTTGGGGCCCTTAGAATTCCTCTTTTAATACTCTTTTTTAACCAATCTTCTCATTTCTTTTTTTATTTGCGTGTAGGGTCTCCTGGGAGTTTAGTATTCATGTCTCTATCCCTCAGAATTCTATTCATTTCTGCTATAAATTCAGATTTCTTGAGGACTACTAGACCCCCTCCTTTATCGGCAGGTCTAATAACTACTCCTTTTTTCTTTTCTAATTTCTTAATGGCTTCCCACACCAACTTGGTTTTCCTCTTTTTATCACTTTATATCCTTCTAATATCTTTGTGTACCATATTTTTAAAAACATCAATGCATTTATGACTATATGGCTTTGGATTAAAAGTTGATTTATTTTTCAACCCTCTATGCTTATAGGTGGTGTGTTTAACCTGAATTTCCTTAGATTTCCCTTCCATAAATGATTTTTTTATGTTAAGCTTCCTGGAAAATTTCTCAACATCTATCATAGTGTTGAATTTATTCAAAAATCTGTCTGGGGAAAACTTCAAACCCTCTAGGAGAGTGTTCAACTCCTCTTGGTGAAAGCCTGCCCTGCCAGATTAAATATACCAGACTCTAATGCTACGTACACATGAGCGTTTTTTCCATCGGAATAAACTCTAAAGCCCCGTACACACGAGAGGACTTATGTCCGACAGACTTCCGAAGGAGTTCCGTCGGAGTTCTGCCGGATTTCCGACAGAGTTCTGACGGACTTTTCGGCTGAGCGGACTTGGCCACACACAATCACACTAAACTCCGACGGATTCGAACGTGATGACGTACGACTGGATTCGAATAAGGAAGTTCATAGCCAGTAGCCAATAGCTGCCCTAGCGTCGGTTTTAGTCCGTCGGAATAGCATACACACGAGCAAATTTTTCGAAGGGACCGGGTCCGGCGGAGTTCCTTCGGAAAAATTTGAAGCATGTTCCATATTCTAAAGTCCTTCGGACTTTGGCGAGTCAAAAGTCCGTTGCAGCCCACACACGATCGAATAGTCTGACGGAATCAGTCCGTCGGACTTTGGATGTTGAAAAGTCCACTCGTGTGTACGGGGCTTAAAGGTTTTTCCAACGGAATTCCAATGGAATTCCACTCAAGCTGTCTTGCATACACACAGTCACACCAAATTTTGTTCAATAGTTCAAAAGTTCAATATCCAATAGCTTCCGTCTTGTACTTGCTTCAGAGCATGCGTCGTTTTTGGTATGTCGGAACAGAATAAAGACGAGCGGTTTTCCCGATAGGAATTGGTTCCGTCTGAAAAATTTAGAACATGTTCTCTTTCTAGGTCCATCAGAATTTTCAACGTAAAAAGTCAGATGGGGCACACATATCAGAATATACAATGAAAAGCTCCCGTCTGACTTTTTCTGTCAAAAATTCCACTAGTGTGTACACGGCAACTGTTTCTCTTTCTTTTTCTGTCTGCCTCCTCTGCAGCCTCTTTTCCTTCTCTTGTTTCCTGTTTTTGTGGAGAGGTGTAAGTTGCCTTGTATGGTTCCTTCCAATCCCTCCATTCCCCCGACGGCTGATAATAATGATTCTCATACCCTTGCAGTGGAGGTCTTGGGAAACCTCTTCCCTGATTTCCTCCCCTATAAGGTCTCCCTCTATAGGGTCTCCTTGGAGGAGTTCCATTGTGTCTATTATAACGTGGTGGGGGTGGGGTGGGTCTCTGTAGTATGGTCTGTCTCTATAATACTCAGCATTTTCACCCTGATATGTGTAATTACTATCAGATGTTTCTTGTGAGTAATAGTTTGATTTATCATACCTTCTAGGGGTATTTTCTCTCAAGGGAAGGAATCTATTTTCCGTGGGGATCCTATACTAAAGATAGCTCATGGCTGGCCTCCTAGGTTCCCCTGCTGAAGAAACACCTATCCCAGGGTGATTAACCATATGCTCTTTCCTGGGTCCTTGAGTTCTGTTTCCATAGGTGTCAACTTCCCTATCTCTAGAGGGTGGGTGGGTGTTACCATCCTGACCAATAGGGGATCTATCCTCCTGTTCCAATGAAGATTTTTTGAGATATGGGTTTAACCATATCCTCCTGACACCTATATATCTTACCTTCCTTATAGTCCTTAATGTCTCTTTGATGTTTTTTTACTTTTTTCTTTTTAACATCATTGTCATACTTAGTGAGTTCTCTCTAAATGTTCGGATTTATAGTTGTATTCCTGTAATTCTACAAAGGGAGACAGGTTCTCTTTTGATTGAGAGATTTTTGTTTCCAGTATATTAAGTTTGATATTTCTCCTATAAACAATCATCTCCATAAACTTATTCTCATATGTATTAAAAAATAATCTTCATCTTGCCAACGTGTACTGTGACATACTGAAGCAGAAGGTGGAGGACCACAAGGTCTCTAACATCCACCAGCTCTGTGATGTCCTCATGGAGGAGTGGAAGAGGACTCCAGTGGCAACCTGTGAAGCTCTGGTGAACGCCATGCCCAAGAGGATTAAGGCAATGCTGGAAAATAATGGTGGCCACACAAAATATTGACACTTTGGGCCCAATTTGGACATTTTCACTTAGGGGTGTACTCAATTTTGTTGCCAGCGGTTTAGACATTAATAGCTGTGTGTTGAGTTATTTTGAGGGGACAGCAAATTTACACTGCTATACAAGCTGTACACTCACTAATTTACATTGTAGCAAAGTGTAATTTCTTCAGTGTTGTCGCATGAAAATATATAATAAAAAATATTTACAGAAATGTGAGGGGTGTACTCACTTTTATGAGATAATGTGTGTATATATATATATATATATATATATATATATATATATATATATATACAGTGGTGTGAAAACGTGTTTGCCCCCCACCTCATTTCCTGTTCCTTTGCATGTTTGTCACACTTAAGTGTTTCGGAACATCAAACCAATTTAAACAATAGTCAAGGACAACACAAGTAAACACAAAATGCAATTTGTAAATGAAGGTGTTTATTATTAAAGGTGAAAAAAAATCCAAACCATCATGGCCCTGTGTGAAAAAGTGATTGCCCCCTAAACCTAATAACTGGTTGGGCCACCCTTAGCCGCAACAACTGCAACCAAGCGTTTGCGATAACGTGCAATGAGGCTTTTACAGCGTCCTGGAGGAATTTTGGCCCACTCATCTTTGCAGAATTGTCCTAATTCAGTTACATTAGAGGGTTTTCGAGCATGAACTGCCTTTTTAAGGTCATACCACAACATCTCAATAGGATTCAGGTCAGGACTTTGGCTAGGCCACTCCAAAGTCTTCATTTTGTTTTTCTTCAGCCATTCGGTGGTGGACTTGCTGGTGTGTTTAGGATCATTGTCCTGCTGCAGAACCCAAGTTCGTTTCAGCTTGAGTACACGAACAGATGGTCGGACATTCTCCTTCAGGATCTCTTGGTAGACAGCAGAATTCATAGTTCCTTTTATCACGGCAAGTCTTCCAGGTCCTGAAGCAGCAAAACAGCCCCAGACCATCACACTACCATCACCATATTTTACTGTTGGTATAATGTTCTTTTTATGAAATGCAGTGTTCCTTCTACGCCAGATATACTTGGACACACACCTTCCAAAGAGTTCCACTTTTGTCTCATCGGTCCACAGAATGTTGTCCCAAAAGTCTTGGGGATCATCAAGATGTGTTGTGGAGAAATTGAGACGAGCTTTGATGTTCTTTTTGCTCAGCAGTGGTTTTCTCCTTGGAACTCTGCCATGCAGGCCATTTTTGCCCAGTCTTTCCTGATGGTGGAGGCATGAACGCTGACCTTAACTGAGGCAAGTGAGGCCTGCAGTTCCTTGGACGTTGTTGTGGGGTCTTTTGTGACCTCTTGGATGAGTCGTCGCTGCGCTCTTGGGGTAATTTTGGGCGGCCGGCCACTCCTGGGAAGGTTCACCACTGTTCCATGTCTTTGCCATTTGTGGATAATGGCTCTCACTGTGGTTCGCTGGATTCCCAAAGCTTTGGAAATGGCTTTATAACCCTTTCCAGACTGATAGATCTCAATTACTTTCTTTCTCAATTGTTCCTGAATTTCTTTGGGTCTCGGCATGATGTGTAGCTTTTAAGGATCTTCTGGTGGACCTTACTGTGTCAAGCAGCTCCTATTTAAGTGATGCCTTGATTGTGAACAGGTGTGGCAATAATCAGGCCTGGGTGTGGCTAGAGAAATTGAACTCAGGTGTGGACAACCACAGTTATAGTATGTTTTAACAAGGGGGGCAATCACTTTTTCACACAGGGCCATGATGGTTTGGATTTTTTTTCACCTTTAATAATAAACACCTTAATTTACAAATTGCATTTTGTGTTTACTTGTGTTGTCCTTGACTATTGTTTAAATTGGTTTGATGTTCCGAAACACTTAAGTGTGACAAACATGCAAAGGAACAGGAAATGAGGAAGGGGGCAAACACTTTTTCACACCACTGTATATATATATATATACAGTATCTCAACAAATGAGGATGTGATCCCTGTATCTTGCAGTGATACTTCTACATTTTCATCTTCATACAGAATTAAAGACAAATAAGTGACTGCACAGTTTCAAGCACAGCGATACGTTTACAATAGTTTTCTATAGAAAAGGGATAACCAGTGGCAACATCTCATCAGTTTCTCAAGTGTTGAATATACAGTATAAAGCTATTTGGACCTGAGCATTAATTTCCACTACATGGTGCAGGTTAGTATTTATAAAGGGTAGGGATGTCTGAAGTTGCTAATTTACTGGATATAAGTTTCTACTCACTGTGCCATAACCCGTTTGTATTTTATATAGATTGTGTTTGTTATTTTGGGATCCACCTGGTTACTTGCATAGATCCACCCTATTAAACTGTATTTTTTCCCATTGTGGATTTGCACAGCTTTATTTTGGTCCTGAGCTGTTTTCACCAAAGCTGTGTCTGCCCCATATTGGCACTATATGTCCACAGTCTGAAAAGTAGCTATTTTAGCAAATATGAGTTGACAAATCTGCAAGATAGAGCAGGGACTGGCCAGGGAGGTACCACTTTGATACAGTTAGCCAGTTTGCATGTGCATTTCTATATATGGTAACTAAGAATCCCCATTTTGTAATGAATAGTTTGCTATAGCAAAGGGCTAAGCTATTATTATCATTAGGGTGAAGCTATTTGGACATGAGCATTACTTTCCCTATTTTCACTGCATGATGCAGGTTGATAACTATAAAGGGCAGGGATGCCTGAAGTTGCCTGGTGTATGTAATGAATGAATTATCTCTATAGATAACAGTTGAATGTAGTATCAAGTGGTGTGAATCCTGAGAATGTGACTTGCGAAATGCGTCTACCCATTTTTAAGCCCATTAATAGATATATCTGTGGAAATATGTACAGTATATGGCACTTACTTTCTAATATGCTATGTGTTTTTAATATTTGTAAATAAACAAAAATTGTGTTTTACATATATTGTTTGTACTCTCTTTGGTGGCACACTTAAAGTCCCTATTGTATTTCTCTTTGGTTGATTTGAGTAGGGATGGTGCCCCATTGAGTTAATGTGTTTATATGTTTTAAGGGCTCCACCATTACCATTTTTTCTAGTCCATAACACTCCATTTCTTCTTGCTGAGCCAGTGTTTGGTGGATTTGCTAGTGTGCTTCGGTTCATCAATGTGTTAAAACATCTATTTATAATTCAACTTCAACTTTCAGACAGTTGGCCTCACATTTTCATCAAGCATCAAGCAAGTGAAGAAAGTTACGCTCCAGGAGAGACACTGACAACCTTCTGTCAGTCCTCCCATGTAGGTCCTCGCTCCAGCGTAAACACACTGGAAGTTGAAATGATGAACGGCTTACCAATGAACTTATTGGTAAGCTCTGAATTGTGTGAAACACGTCAACAGTTACTCTGTATCATCTGTATTATTCTGCTCTCTGTCCTTTGACACTTGGTGGAATAAATGTTGGTGTGCAGCCTTTCATCTCTTCTCACGAGCGTGCTCTGATTCAATAACTGCAAACTTCCCAGGCTTTGAAGAAGCAAAGCAATCCCAAGCCATAACATTTCTACTGCAATGCTTTACTGCTTTTCCTGAAAAGCTGCCCTGTGGTTTGCTCCTAACATGTCCACAGTTACCATAGGCAAACAATTCAACTGATTCAAGAGTCCACAGCAGATATTTCCAAAAGGCCTGTTCTTTTCATATACATATACAAACTGTAGTCTTGCCCTAATATTCATTTGGATAGAAAAAGCTTTTTTTCTGGTGAACATGGTAGCATATATGTAGTAGTAGCCGAACCTACTTCTGCCCACAGGACCAGTGCAAAGCTATAAAGAGATAACGCCCATACAACAGATGATTCTACAAAATTTATGATTGCTTCCTGAGTTTTTGGCTTCAGAATACTGTTTCTCAGATCGGCAAGGCTGGGGGCTTGCCCTGGGATTTGGATGTCGGTGGGTATCGCAGATGTTGCTCAATTGTTTTTCTATCAGGTGGACATTCAGCCTTATTGGAAGCCAGCTCCTGGTATAGGAATCTTTGGGCAGCCCCTTCGAGCTACAGGCAGTTCACAGCTTTGTCATGGCATCAAGAGCCTGTGGACATTTGCTTGGCTATCCAATAGTGAAATTGTTTTGACCAACTTTAGGTGACGTGCTCCTTCAATACATCCAGATCAATGATAGCACGCTTGCAAATAGTCCTTAGCTAGCCATAACAGCTATACCTAGTTTCTTAGAAACCAACAATGGTAGAAGGCTACAACGCACAATCGCTTTGCAGTTCCTAAAGGTAATTCTAAGGGCCCACTAAAAGGCTGGGCTACAGCCACCAAAAGTAATTGTTGTATGTTGGACCAGCAGCATCTTGACATTGTGAAAATTGTGGGCACCGTATGCAGAGATGCCAGCCAACACAATAGACAGGACAGCCAATCTGGTTCTCTTATGGCATGTTCTTTCAGCACTACTGATGGGCTTAGTAGTCTTTACTACAGTTGTCTTTGAAGGGAAGCTGGTAGCTTACTCACTTTTTTATATGATAGGATTTACTTAAGCTTCCCACCCTGGTAGCAAGTTATTGATCTATTACATGTTTGCTGCCATGTTGGCTCCAGGAAAACAGAAAATTGCATCAAATACTTTTCCTTTCCTGAGGAAAGGAAATTTTCCTTTCCTGGTGCCAAGCCATGGCAGCATACTAAACCCACCCAGTATGTTCCTTGTATTGTTGTGTGGACGTTAACTCTTTATAGCTTTACACTAGTCCCATGGGCAGAAGTAGGAGGGGGGTACCAAGACATGTATGCTGCCATTAATTGGTGCCCGGAAAGGAAAATTATGGTAAGTATTAGATACAAATTTCCATTGTCCTGACACACATTGCTAGATATAGACAACAATTTACACATATGTTGTAACTCTGGGATCATCAGGAAAAAGTTTTTATTTTTTTTTTTTTTTTTTTTTTACAATTTTGGCCAGATTTCTTTTGATAATAAAAATAATAAAAAAAAAACACGGATTCGGGAGTGGCTGAGCATGGAGGTGGGAGCGTGCTAGATGGGCTCTGAGCTCCCGCAGTGATCTGGGCTCACCTGATGCTCATTCCACTGGAGAACTGATCACAAACTCGGCAGCAGCTACTTTGATGTTCGCCTGATAGTCTGCCAAACTGCTAGTCTCTCTGTTTTTTTCTTTGGATCTCCCAGATCTTCCATGGGACGGAGGAGAGGAACACAGAGTACAGCGTGTATACCGGTGTGTACTCCGGCAACTTTTGGCTCTCTGTCCAACCACTCGTCCTTAGCCTCCTCTGAGAGGGCTCAGCAAGGGATAGCAGAGTCTTTCCTTGTCGGCGGCAGGACCCGATCCCGCAGATCAAAGACTGTAACAGACGGTAGCAGGGGAGCAGCTGTATGTGTGGCTGTGTGTGCCTCTCCTCGCTAGGGATGGCCTTGCGGTCCGCCCGGCGGTTGGTTCGCAGTGAATTTTGCGTGTTCGCGATTCACCAAACCGGTGGACTTCTGGTGCTGTTCGTGCGGCGGACATATGCGTTTACATTGTGAAAGAACTTTGACCCATGATGACACATCCATCATGGGGTACAGGACAGCCAATTGAAACATTTCAGCACATGGACAATTGGACATTTCCCCTACCTTATAAATAGACCTGATCTGGCGGCCATTTTACATTCTGTTTTTTGTCAGTGCAAGGGGAGGTTGCTGTGTGGAGCAGGGACAGATTGTAGTGACACAAATCACTAGCTATTAGGTCCACAAAAGTCCTTTTAAGGACTGGTATAGGTGTACAGTATATAGGGTTCTGGTGCACTGCTGCTGACTGCTGTGCTGCTGATTGCTGAGTGCACTGCTGACCGATTCTGCAGCTGTCTTTTGTCAGTGTAGGGACAGGACGCTGTGTGGAGCAGGGACAGTCAGTTTAAACACTAGCTATTACTATTAGGTCCACAAAGGTCCTTTTAAGGACTGGTATAGGTGTACAGTATATAGGGTTGTACACGTATAATATACTTTCTTTCAATTATAGAAAGCCTATTATACTTGACTGCTGACCGATTCTGCAGCTGTCTTTTATCAATGTAGGGACTGAGGGACAGTCTGCAAATCACTAGCTGCTAGGCCCACAAAGGTCCTTTTAAGGACTGCTATGGGTGTACTATTTGGTGTGCAGTATATAGGGGTGTAATACACGTATAAAATACTTGCACATATAGAAAGCATAGTATAGTGCATTTCCACTGTGCAGCATTGTGACTGCTGAGCGGTTCTGCAGCGATACTACAAAGAGTGACAAATGCATGGAAAAAAAAGTATTATAACTGGTGTGATAGACCAGTGGCCCCCAAAAACGACAGATTGAAGCGGGGTGTTATATACCTTCTTCCACATACATACTGCACTTCTCTAGAAACCTTTGTCACAGGGTCATTTAAAAAATTACAGGCAGAGGAAGAGGCAGGCCCTTCTGCAGTAGTGGTAGGGGTAGGGCAGGAGCAACAGACTTGAGCCAAAGTGGCAAATTGCAGAAGGTGCGTGCGATTATGTCAAAGGACGCACCAGACTTGGTTGAGTGGCTCACTCAGCCTTACTCTTCTGCACCCTCCTTATCCTCTAGATCTGCACCCTCTTCACTCTCTGCTGTGTGCACCCCCAAGGACACTACCACCAACACCACCACCATATACCTTCCACTTTGATCACAGGAATAATTTTCCGATCCATCACAAGACATTTCCGATGCGCAGCCATTCTTGGCATTGGATCAGGAAGAGGAGGTAGCAACAACCGCCACTCAGCAGTCTGACGACAGTACCCAGATCAGCCCAAGGAGGTTGGTCCCCAGTGTTGCTGCCTACTCCGAGATCTCTAATTATAGCGGTGGGGAAGGTGACGTAGATGATGACGTGTCTAGTGATGTCACGTGGGTGCCCACAAGAGAGAAAGAGGAGGGGAGTTCAGAGGGAGATATGGACCAGCAGAGAGGGAGGAGAAGCAGGCGGAACTTAGATTGCACAGAAGGGACAAAGCAGACTGCTAATGTATCAGGAGCGAGGCATTAACCACGTACGGTCACATCTGGCGCTCCCAGGATGCCGGCACATGGCTCCGCAGTGTGGGCTTTTTTAACGTGTCCGCTGCTGACAATAGTGTTGCCATCTGCAATCTTTGCAGTCAACGCATAAGTCGCGGTAAGCCCAACACTCACCTAGGGATGACCGCCTTAAGAAGGCACATGAGCGGCCATCACCGAGCCCAGTGGGAGCAACGGAACCCACAAAGCCACACTCCAGGCTCTCACCGTCCAGCCTCATCTTCTACTTCTCCTCTCTCCTCACAATTGTCCTCCACTCCACCTTCCATCATGCCGTCCTCACGTTTTTCTGGAAAAAGGCAGGCTTCTGTGGGCCAAATGTTCGAGCGTAAAAAAATTATGATGCCGGATAACCCTCTTGCCCAACGGTTGACGGCTGGCTTGTCAGAACTGATAGCCTGACAACTACTGCCATATAAACTGGTGGACTCGGAGGCCTTTCGAAAATTTGTGGCCATTGGAACACCACAATGGAAGGTCCCAGGAAGGAAGTATTTCTCACTGAAGGGCATCCCAGAGCTATATGGCCATGTTCAGTGGCAAGTGAATGTATCTCTGGCGCACAGTGTCGGTGCCAAGATACATCTGACCACAGACACGTGGTCTAGTAAACATGGGCAGGGAAGTTATATAACTTTTACTGCCCACTGGGTGAACCTTCTGACGGCCGTCAAGCATGTAACCCGTGGCACCCGTGTAGATTTGGTTTTACCACCACGGATTGCATGCAGGCCTGCCTCTTCTTCTCCTCCTTCTACTCCACCCTCCTCCCTCTCCTCCTCGGCTGACTCCTCCTTTTCCGCTGCTAGCATCTCTTCCGCTGCACCGCCCAAGCTCCCCAGAACCCATTCGACATGCCAGGTGAGACGTTGCCATGCTGTGCTGCGTCTGTTGTGCCTGGAAGCCAAGAGCCACACTGGCCCTGCACTCCTTTCAGCTTTGCGTTCACAGGCAGATCAGTGGCTAACACCGCTCAATTTGACAGTTGGTAAAGTGGTGTGTGGCAACGGTGCCAATCTGCTTAGCGCATTGAAACAGGGCAAAATTACACACGTGCCATGCATGGCACACATCTTAAACTTGGTCATGCATCGATTAGTTGTCCAATACCCTGGGGTCCAGGACATCTTGCGGCAGGCAAGGAAAATCTCGGCCCATTTCAGAAGATCTTACACGGCCATGGCTCGCCTTGCTGATATTCAGCGGTGACTCAATCTGCTGGTCAGACGCCTTATTTGCGATTGCCCGACGTGATGGAACTCAATCTTCTATATGCTTGATAGACTGCTCCAGCAGAAACATGCAGTTAACGACTACCTGTATGAACTCTGCGGCAGAACAGGTTCTGGGGAGCTTGGTTTTTTCACCGCGCCAGTGGCTGCTCATGCGCGCAAACTGGTGCGCCATCAGTGACCTTGTACCTTATGCCTTCTTTATGGAGCGTGCATTGCGTTGTGTCATTGATCAAGCCGTGGAGGAGCAGGAACAGGAAGATGAGGAAGTCGCAATCCTGGATGAATTCCCAGGGGGGGGGCTACTCTATCTGAGACAAGTCAACAGGAGTCTGAAGAGGAGTCAGAGGATGATGGTGCTGGGGCGGATGAGGAGGAGCAAGAAGAGCATGCTTTAAACCTTTCTGGGATCCCTGTTGTTGTGCGTGGATGGGGAGAGGAGAACGAGGAGGACGACATTATCCTGGATGATGAGCCCGTACTATATGCCCGTACCCTCCTGTTTGAAGAGGTTGAGTGGTGTCATATTTCTGGGTCCCGCAGCGAGTTGCTGGTATCAGTGCTGCTGTCAGTGCTCTCTATCTCTGTGCTGGTGTCAGTGCTCTCTCTCTATCTCGGTGCTGGTGTGGTGTCAGTGCTCTCTATCTCGGTGCTGGTGTGGTGTCAGTGCTCTCTATCTCTGTGCTGGTGTGGTCTCAGTGCTCTATATCACGGTGCCGGTGTCAGTGCTCTCTATCACGGTGCTGGTGTCAGTGCTCTCTATCACGGTGCTGGTGTGGTGTCAGTGCTCTCTATCTCGGTGCTGGTGTCAGTGCTCTCTATCTCGGTGCTGGTGTCAGTGCTCTCTCTCATGGTGCTGGTGTGGTGTCAGTGCTCTCTATCTCGTGCTGGTGTGGTGTCAGTGCTCTCTATCACGGTGCTGGTGTCAGTGCTCTCTATCACGGTGCTGGTGTCAGTGCTTTCTATAACGCTGCTTGTGTCAGTGCTCTCTATCACGGTGCTGGTGTGGTGTCAGTGCTCTCTATCATGGTGCTGGTGTGGTGTCAGTGCTCTCTCTCACGGTGCTGGTGTGGTGTCAGTGCTCTCTATCTCGGTGCTGGTGTCAGTGCTCTCTATCACAGTGCTGGTGTCAGTGCTCTCTCTCACGGTGCTGGTGTGATGTCAGTGCTCTCTATCACGGTGCTGGTGTGGTGTCAGTGCTCTCTATCTCGGTGCTGGTGTCAGTGCTCTCTATCACGGTGCTGGTGTCAGTGCTTTCTATCACACTGCTTGTGTCAGTGCTCTCTATCACGGTGCTGGTGTGGTGTCAGTGCTCTCTATCACGGTGCTGGTATCAGTGCTCAGTCTCTATCGCGGTGCTGGTTTCAGACAGTGAGGGAGATAGCAGCGGAAAAGCCAATTAGCAGGCAGTGGCAGCACCATGGCTGAGGATCAGCACTGGACTGGCACCTCCGGACCACCGCAGTGGAGCCCTGCATAGGTGGGGGTAAGGGCCGGGCAGAGGGATGGGCTCAAGCACAGGTTGGCACACTGGGACACTGGCACAGGACTGCGCTGCCCTGACTGTGGCACTGATCATCTCTTGCACCCCCTTCATAGCCTGCGCTGACCTTGCCTCTCCTCCATGGCCTTCATGTGCTCCTGAATTGTCAAAATTTCACATATAAAAAAAGAATGCTTGTCGTTGTCGATCCCAGATTCACTTAATACTTTTTGTTATGTCTGTGTCCATGTGGTGGGACTATGTGTGCACAGCTAGTAAGTATTTTGTGGCTGAAAATATGACCTGTAGGTTTTTAAGGTTCGCCTGCTATTAAAGTCAATGGGGACCGCCGCAAACTTTTGGCCGCATTTGCGGTTTGCGTTCGCGAAACGTCCTGTCGGAAGTTCATCCATCACTAACCCTCGCCTCACACATCCATCACTGCCAACATCAGTATCATTAGCATCACCATTACCTACAGCATTACCGCTACCTTTGCCGCTATTGCTGGTAGTTGCCATAGATACTGGGGACACTAAAGACGCACGGTCAGCCCCTATGGACCACCCAGGTGCTTTGAGTAACATGCCAGAACCAGCGCTAGAATCCCCAGGACCCACAGAATCCGCGGAAGCCACAGATCCTGTTGCAGTGTCGGCTGTACCAGGTACAGGTGTAATAGGCATACACATGAATGCGGGAGGGTTCATGTCTGCCTCCCACTGCACACCCCCCTCTCTCCCCCTGACTAGGGGCTGCAACTCAGCCAATTCAGTCAGCAGCATGGACATAGGAGGGGAGTTAAAGGGTGGTACAATGGGCTCAGAGGTTTGTTCAGAGGTGGGAACAGATTTGCGGAATTATCTTAGAGCTTTTCCCCATCCACAGCGAGATGGAAAGTTTTGTACAGCGCTTGGAACATGGCTTTCACAAGGAGCTCCAATCTAGGGAAAACAGAATTACAGGCAATTGGGATGAAAATAGCTGAGGTGGAGCATTCTGTAGCTACACTAGCAGATCTTGTGCACTTACAGGAATAGCGTATAGATGCCCACGATCCCACATATATACACTGTTTCAACTATTGGAGGACCAAGATAACCGCAATAGAAGAAACAATATTAGGATCAGGGGACTATCAGAGATGGTTAGAACTGAAGAACTTGTTTTAACAGTTAACAAAATCTTTCCATCAGTGCTAGGGAAGCCAGAGGAATCAAATCTAGAGCTTGATAGAGTATATCGGTCTCTGGGATCACACAATACAGATTCAGACAAGCCGAGGGATATAATCTGTTGTGTACACTTTTATAGGGATACAGAGGAGATTATGAGGAGGGCCAGAGAGAGGGGTCGAATTAATGTTAATGGGGCTACCATTCAATTACTAGAGGACTTATGTCAATTTACACTGGAGAAGAGGAAAGCGTTAAGGCCATTACTAAAAATGCTGCAAGATCGCAACATTGCATATCGTTGTTGGAACTTCCCTTTTCAATTACAATTTTAGAAAGACGGCAGGTAGCTAAATCTACGCGATCCATCCGATATTACTGCTATACAATCTGCTTTGGGGTTGCCTGACCTTCCATCAATAATTTGGCCCCAGACATACACACCGTTCAGAAGAATTGAACGTTGGGGGGGAGGGGGCTGATATAACAAACCAGTCAGAGAACACTAAGACTAACCTGCCAGGCTAACCTGCCAGCGATAGAAATAGCAATAACAGCTGTTTCAGTAATGGTTTAGGAATGGTTTAATAACGGTCTAGAGAATTGCTTGATTGTTCGAGGGATTTTGAGGAGTGTGAGGAGTTTAGGGAGAAGGGAGGGGAATGAGTTTCACTGTCTCTATCCCCACTTTTTCTCTCTTCTCTCTCTCTCTCCTTCTCTCTCCCCCCTTTTATTTTCTTTTCTGTTTCTCTCTCCTCATCATATAGTAGGCTAGATTATTTTCTAACAGGCCCAAAGGTGTTGGAATGAAATCCCTTAATAGAAATAGGATCATTCATCTGGTACGACCATTCACCAGTATTTTTAACAATAACTCCTCCTCGGATTCAGAGTACAAATTGGTCCTGGCGTTTGAATGACACACTTATGTCAGATCGAATCTGCCATAAGACAATTGCGGAGGCAATCAACGGTTTCATTTCTGATCCTGAACAGGACGAAACTGCACTGCCTTTAAAATGGGAAGCCTTAAAGGCGGTAATACGGGGGGTGTTCATTCAACATGGTTCACGCCTTAAAAAAATACCTTGTTAAAACTCCACACTCTAGAAACCCTACACAAAGCCCACCTCTCTGCAGAAATATCAGCTAACATATCATCTACAAGGACGTCTCTATTACAGCTTTTTGAAACATCCCATAGCTCATATCAATAAAGACGTGCTGTAGAAAGGTATAGATTTGAGAACAAGTGTGGGAGATTGTTAGCTGGCATATTGCACCCGCGCCCCTCCCAGACCTTTATACCAAGAATAAAGAAGCCATCGGGAGAACTTACATCAGACTCACAATTCCTTCAACAAACTTTTAGGGAATACTTTTTGGCCCTCTATAACTTGGCTCCACCACCATCTTATAAAGGATAAAGGAGCTGGAAATCACTATATTGAAGAATATGTATGGGAAAATGCTATACCGACATTAGATGATGATACCAAGAAATCCTTGGATTCTCCTTTCTTGCATGAAGAACTATTAGACATAATTGCCAATATTCCAACAGATAAGAGTCTGGGCCCAGATGGATTCACCCCAAAATTCTATAAAACCTATAAAGAACATATATTCCCATTTATGCTTCAAGTGTTTAAAGGGGTTCTGCACTCATAATACAACATTTGCCCATTCTGTTGCCTATAGTTAATATATCTCATAATGCCACCTGTTTTTTTTTTTTGATTCACCTACCTTTTGTAATCTTCAGTACTTTATTTTAAACCCCTGCGGCGATGGGCGGTCTCTTGCGGGGATCAGCGTAATTTCCTGTTGAAGCCCGCACTGTCTCCTGGGATCTCGTTCGTGTAATCCCGGTAGACATTGCGGCTAATGCACCCGACATCTCGCGAGATTTCGGGTGCTACAGCCGACATCTCGCGAGATTTCGGGTGCTACAGCCGACATCTCGCGTGATTTCGGTAATTACAGCCGAGATCTCGCGAGATCTCGGCTGTAATTACCAAAATCACGCGAGATGTCGGCTGTAGCACCCGAAATCTCGCGAGATGTCGGGTGCATTAGCCGCAATGTCTCCTGGGATTACACAAACGAGATCACAGGAGACAGTGCGGGCTTCAACAGGAAATTACGCTGATCCCCGCAAGAGACCACCCATCGCCGCAAGAGACCGCCCATCGCCGCAGGGGTTTAAAATAAAGTACTGAAGATTACAAAAGGTAGGTGAATCAAAAAAAAAAAACAGGTGGCATTATGAGATATATTAACTATAGGCAACAGAATGGGCAAATGTTGTATTATGAGTGCAGAACCCCTTTAACTCTATTTCCCCTAACAACCAATTCCCAACACAGACTTTAGAATCCCATACCACCTTGATTCCAAAACCAGAAAAGGATTTAACACTTTGCTCTAACTATTGACCTATATCCCTGATTGGGATATATATAAAAATATATGATTGCGCTCCTTCTTCAACCTCTTCTTCTGAGCTTAAGGCCGCGTACACACGGGCGGACTGTTCGCCCAACCTTGTCCGCTGAACAGTGTTTGGGCGGACAGTCCGCTCGTGTGTGGGCTTTCAGCGGACAGTTTCAGCGGACAGTTGGACGGACAAAGTCTTTCGGAAATTCCGAAAAACTGTCCGCTGAAACTGTGTTTGAGCGAACAGTCCGCCCGTGTGTGGGCCTGTCCGCTGTACTTTCGAAATGAGCAGACTGTTCCCGCTCGGAAAGCCCGCCCATTTCGAGCGCGTGTACAGGTAGGCGGGGCCCGCGAAGGAGACGTCGCGGGCTCCGCCGCCTGGAATGGGCTTAAAGGGGAACCCCAACGCCGGAAAAAATCGGCGTGGGGGTTCCCCCCAAGTCCACACCAGACCCTTGTCCGAGCACGCTACCCGGCCGGCCAGGAAAGGGGGGCGAGCGAGCGCGCCCCCCCTCCTGAGCCGTACCAGGCCGCGTGCCCTCAACATGGGGGGTGCCTTGGGGAAGGGGGGGCCGCGCGGCCCCCCCACCCCAAAGCACCTTGTCCCCATGTTGATGAGGACAAGGGCCTCTTCCCGACAACCCTGGCCGTTGGTTGTCGGGGTCTGCGGGCGGGGGGCTTATCGGAATCCGGGAGCCCCCTTTAAGAAGGGGGCCCCCCGGATACCGGCCCCCCACCCTATGTGAATGAGTATGGGGTACAATGTACCCCTACCCATTCACCTGTGAAATAAAGTAAATAAAAACACAACACAGGGGAAAAAAATATTTTATTGCACAGCCGGGGGTCTTCCGTCTTCGGGGGTCTTCTCGCCGGACTCCTCCGCTATGTGTGTGTAGCTCTTTTGCCAGCGGAGGAGTCCGGCTTTCTTCCTCCCCGCCGCCGGCCTCTTCTCCCGACTTCGGGGGTCTTGTCCCCCTCTTCGGTTCTTCTGCCGGGCCACCGCGCCTGGTCCGGTGGCCCGGTCTTCTGTCGCCGTCTTCCGTTCTTCGGTCGCCGCCTTCGGTTCTTCTGCCGGGCCACCGCGCCTTCTTGTAGCTCTTTTACAGGCGGTGGCCCGGTCTTCTGTCGCCGCTGTCGCCGCTGGTGGCCCGGTCTTCCGTTCGTGTTCTTCTTCTTGTTCTTCTCCAGGAGATGTTGACACGTCGCTCCCTCCGGCCGGAATGCCAGAGCCGCCCTGCGCTGTCACTTTTATAGTGACAATGGGGCGGGGTCACATGGTATATGTCACATGGGTTGGTCACATGGGTTGATGTCACATGGGGACTATGACATCGTAAGGGGGCGGGGTCACCATGTGACCAACCCATGTGACATATACCATGTGACCCCGCCCCATTGTCACTATAAAAGTGACAGCGCAGGGCGGCTCTGGCATTCCGGCCGGAGGGAGCGACGTGTCAACATCTCCTGGAGAAGAACAAGAAGAAGAACACGAACGGAAGACCGGGCCACCAGCGGCGACAGCGGCGACAGAAGACCGGGCCACCGCCTGTAAAAGAGCTACAAGAAGGCGCGGTGGCCCGGCAGAAGAACCGAAGGCGGCGACCGAAGAACGGAAGACGGCGAGAGAAGACCGGGCCACCGGACCAGGCGTGGTGGCCCGGCAGAAGAACCGAAGAGGGGGACAAGACCCCCGAAGTCGGGAGAAGAGGCCGGCGGCGGGGAGGAAGAAAGCCGGACTCCTCCGCTGGCAAAAGAGCTACACACACATAGCGGAGGAGTCCGGCGAGAAGACCCCCGAAGACGGAAGACCCCCGGCTGTGCAATAAAATATTTTTTTCCCCTGTGTTGTGTTTTTATTTACTTTATTTCACAGGTGAATGGGTAGGGGTACATTGTACCCCATACTCATTCACATAGGGTGGGGGGCCGGTATCCGGGGGCCCCCTTCTTAAAGGGGGCTCCCGGATTCCGATAAGCCCCCCGCCCGCAGACCCCGACAACCAACGGCCAGGGTTGTCGGGAAGAGGCCCTTGTCCTCATCAACATGGGGACAAGGTGCTTTGGGGTGGGGGGGCCGCGCGGCCCCCCCTTCCCCAAGGCACCCCCCATGTTGAGGGCACGCGGCCTGGTACGGCTCAGGAGGGGGGGCGCGCTCGCTCGCCCCCCTTTCCTGGCCGGCCGGGTAGCGTGCTCGGACAAGGGTCTGGTGTGGACTTGGGGGGAACCCCCACGCCGATTTTTTCCGGCGTTGGGGTTCCCCTTTAAGCCCATTCCAGGCGGCGGAGCCCGCGACGTCTCCTTCGCGGGCCCCGCCTACCTGTACACGCGCTCGAAATGGGCGGACTTGTCTCCGCCTTACGTGGGCGAGTCCGTTCATTTCAAAAGTTGAGCGAACTGTTTGCCCAACCTTGTTCGTCAAACAGTCCGCTCGTGTGTGGGCAAGTCCGCTCATGCTAATTTTGAGCGGACTGTTTGCCCAAACTGTTTGACGAACAAGGTTGGGCGAACAGTCCGCGCGTGTGTACGCGGCCTAATACATACGGACCAGGTAGGCTTCGTTCAAGGTAGAGAAGCACACTACAACACGATAAAAACTTTCTTATTAATGAATCATGCTCAAAAGGCTAAAATACCAGTATTCTCTCAGTCGATGCAGAGAAGGCATTTGACTGGGTTGGATGGCCCTTTCTTAAACACTTTGATGCAAATAGGACTAGGGTCAAATCTACTTCATAAGATCTGGGCGCTATATACTAAACCGGTGGCTAGAATAAAGATTAATGTATCATTGACAGCAAGCTTCACCATACAAAATGGTACCAGCCAGGGATGTCCACCATCCCCTTTACTCTATGTCATAGTAATGGAGCACTTAGCAACAGCAATTAGACAGAATTCTTCCATTACTGGCATACAGATAAAGCAAAAGGAAATAAAATTAGCTTTGTTTTCCGATGATTTATTACTTTATGTTACTAACCCACATATTTCGCTACCCTCTATATCTGAATTCCAGCGTTTTGGGACTCTGAGTAACTTTAAAGTAAACGTATTAAAATCAGAAATCCTCAATGTGTCACTTACATCACAACAAGTTATGGCGCTGAGAAATAACTTTTCGTTTAAAATTTGTTCCTCGGCACTAAATACCTAGGTGTTATAATTCCCCCTGATCCAAGCCACTTATACCCAACAAACTATATCACCCTTTTGCAACATACTCTACAGGATCTCAAAAAATATGATGCTAACCAACACTCGTGGTTTGGGAGGATTAACGTACTGGGGTATAAGAAACCCAGATACATAAGAAATTATTATCACTGCCAAAAATGAAAGGAGGTGTGGGCGCACCAGACTTGTACTACTATTACGCTTCGGCAGTTCTGACTAGACTGGTGAACTGGTTTCACTATCCCGACACTAAACAATGGGTACTAATAGAGCAAGGGTTGAACCAACTCGTTCTTAAGGTGCTGCTCTGGTTAGACCATCTACCAGCAATACTCATCGAGAGTATTTAGATACTATGCCCTCTCTTACATCTCATTTATTGAATACATGGGCTAAAACAGCTATACAGTTAGAACTGTCCTCTTATGTAGGACCTATGACACCCCTATTTGGTAACCCCTACTTCCCGCCAGCATTAAACTGGACAAGTTTCCTCATATGGAACAAAGAGTCTCATCATAGATTGAGCCAGATTCTATGCCAGGGAACAGTTCCGTCTTTATTAAACGTATTCCTTACTAGACATGTGCAAAAGGAGAAAATGTGTTTAGTTTAGTTTTGTTTTAATTCGTTAATTCATTAATTTCATTTAGTTATATTCGTTATATATTTGAATATATTATATTTTATTCTGTTCTTTTAAATATCAAAAAATATAAAAAATATAATTTTTTTTTTTTCGACATTCGAATTTCGTATAGAATGAATTCAAATTTGAATAGAAAAGATTTTAATAGAATATAAAAGAATAGACTTATTTGAAATCTTTTCTATTCAAATTCGAATTCATTCTATACGAAATTCGAATGTCTATATCATTTTTTTTTTCAGACATTCGAATTTCGTATAGAATGAATTCGAATTTGAATAGAAAAGATTTAGAATAAGTCTATTCTTTTATATTCTATTAAAATCTTTTCTATTCAAATTCGAATTCATTCTATACGAAATTCGAATGTCAAAAAAAAAAAAAAATGATATATGTATGTATGTATATATATATATATATATATATATATATATATATATATATAATTTTTTTTTCGACATTCGAATTTCGTATAGAATGAATTTGAATTTGAATAAAAAAGATTTTAATAGAATATAAAAGAATAGACTTATTTGAAATCTTTTCTATTCAAATTCGAATTCATTCTATATGAAATAGAAAAGATTTCGAATAAGTCTATTCTTTTCTTTTATATTCACTTTTAGCACAGGAATTAGATACACATGAGAGGTGTCTCTGGATGTGGGCCCCCCTGGAGGCAGTATAGGGAATTAACAAGAAATTTGAAAAACCTCTAGAGGAAAAAAGGGAAAACATTACAGACTATGGATGTGCTAAGCAAAGTTTCAATATATGTTTTTTAGACAAGATATGTTTTTTTATTTATTTATTTATTTATTTTTTCCCTTTCGATGAGTGTGTGAAAAGGTATTCATAATTTGTGGGATGAAACAAATATGCTTTCTATATATGTATGTATTTGTGTATGTCTGAATCTGTTTATGTTTGTGTAATAATTTATAATAATTTACAATAAAATTAGAGTGAACTAAAAAACACTGGAGATATCCATTAACATTTAGGACCCAACAAAGACCCAATTTATCCTAAAAAAACGTCTATAATTCCCCTGGATACACTTATGCAGACAATGCATGGTACAAATTTCTTTCTTGCAACCACAAGTTGCATGATTCCCCCATCAACACACACAGTGCTGACAGGAAAATCCCTTCTACCGAGCCATTGACTGCTTCCCGAGGGGGGGAAAGTTTGGGGTTCTTGGAAGGTTTTTCAATATCTGCGGAGGCTGCTTCTGGACAAATTAGCTGTCATTTGAAATCTATGCCTCCTTTATATTATTTTTCTTCCAATGAAATCAATGATTTAAATTAATTTGCCAATCTTTTAAAATTCCTTGCAAGACTCAAAAGCAGTCACAACTTTCTTTCTGAGGGCCTCAGAAAGTTTTATTTTATTTTGGCATAATGCCACCCTCATCAATAGTTCTTTTTGGATATGTCTCTACCAGCTTTGCACATCTAGAGAGCGACATTTTTGCCCATTCTTCTTTGCAAAATAGGTCAAGCTCAGTCAGATTGGATGGAGAGCATCTGTGAACAGCAATTTTCAAGTTTTGCCACACATTCCCAATTGGATTTAGGTCTGGACTTTGACTGGGCCATTCTAACACATGCATATGCTTTAAACTAAACCATTCCATTGTAGCTCTGGCTGTATGTTTTTGGTCATTGTCCTACTTGAAGGTGAACATCCACCCCAGTCCACCCCAGTCTTAAGTCTTTTGCAGACTCTAACAGGTTTTCTTCTAAGATTGCCTTATATTTGGTTTCATCCCTCTTCCCAACAACTCTGATCAGCTTCCCTGTCCCTGCTGAAGAAAGCACCCCCACAGCACGATGCTGCCATCACCATGTTTCACAGTTGGTATGGTGTGTTCAAGGTGTAGTTTTCTGCCACACAAAGAGTTTTGCTAAAGTTAAATTTTTGTCTCATCTGACCAGAGCACCTTCTTCCACATGTTTACTGTGTCCCCCACATGGCTTCCCACAAACTGCAATTGGGACTTCTTATGGCTTTCTTTCAACATGGCTTTTTTCTTGCCACTCTTTAATAGAGGCCAGATGTGTGGAGTGCATGCCTAATAGTTGTCCTGTAGACAGATTCTCCCACCTGAGCTGTGGATCTCTGCAGCTCCTCCAGAGTTACCATGGGCCTCTTGGCTGTCCCCTGATTAATGCTCTCCTCGCCTGGCCTGTCATTTTAGGTGGGCAGCCATGTCTTGGCAGGTTTGCAGTTGTACCATACTCTATTTTTGGATGATGGATTTAACAGTGCTCAGTGAAATGTTCAAAGCTTGGGATATTTTTTTAAAGCCTAACCACGCTTTAAACTTCACCACAACCTTATTCCTGACCTGTCTTGTGTGATCATTGGCCATTGTGATGCTCTTTGTTCACTAATGTTTTCAAACAAACCTCTGAGGGTTTCACAGAACAGCTGTATATATACTGAGATTAAATTACACACAGGTGGACTCTATTTACTAATTAGGTGACTTCTGAAGGCAATTGGTTCCACTAGATTTTTGTTAGGGTTATCAGAGTAAAGGGGGCTGAATACAAATGTACACCATACTTTTCACATATTTATTGGTAAACATTTTTGAAAACCATTTATCATTTTCCTTTCACTTCATAATTATGTGCCACTTTGTGTTGGTCTATCACATAAAATCCCAATAAAGTATATTTACGTTCTTGGTCGTAACATGACAAAATGTGGAAAATGTCAAGGGGTATGAATACTTTTTCAAGGCACTGTATTCCTTTCTAGTGCTACCCCTATGCTACACACCCTCCCAAAAGAGTAGATTTTTTGTTGACTTCACTGCTGGTTACTTTTACCTACTTGCATAGCTAAAAAAGTATGGACAATGTATGAAAGGTATATTATGTAGAAACAACTAATTTTTTTTGTCTAAAAAATTCCACAGTCAAAAAATGTATTCCATAAAAGCTCACAGTGGGAAATTTTGTGATAGTGCGGGGTCTTTTTTTGTTTCCGGGTCAGTCAACAGTTTGTAAGGAATAGCTATATGAATAGGTTTATTAATTAAGAGCAATGAAGGTATACAAAGTGCAGATACTCATAGAAACTATAGAAAGTTCAATTTTCTTGTTGGCGCTGAAAGGTTAACACATTCAAATATATACAGTAATTAAAAAAAGTTTATTTACAAGGTTACCACAAGATCATGTATTAAAAACAGGACTCCTCTGCCATTTTAGATACTAAAATGTAACAACGGTACAATGTCAAACATATATTATGTTTTTGAAGTAAAATAAAATATAAATTATCTTTGATAAATTATATACATTAAATACAGGTGAGTTCTGAAAGTTTTAGAAGTGGTAATCTTCACATACATTATGTTAGGGTTTGTTCACCACTCCATAAAGTATTATGCAGTTTGATCGGTTGTGCTTGATGGCCACATAAAAAGGGCGATCTACCTTAATTTCATCACTTGGAAGACTGCGAAATGACATCACAGAAGCAGTAGAGCTAGCTGCTTCAGTCCCTTTTTCATTTACATCAAAGAAAGTTTGGTGGTATACATCAGACATGAATATATTGCCTTGGTTTGTCATTCCAGAGAAATTAGCTTTGACTTGGCTGAATGAATCTGTAATTCCCATGGACTTCAGTGTTTCCTTAAGTGAAAAGTTTTTTTCCACTTTGAATTTTGGCACCTGTAAATCTATATTAGTCATCTTCATACCCTCTGGGCTGATCCAAGCAGTCAGGTCTTTATGTGAATTCATGTTTTTTATCTGTATTAGAAAAAAAAAAAAACAGCTGAAAAATTAATGAGCATTGAGCTGGTCTGAACCTTAATCCTTATTACACAGGTCAACAGCAACTCTAAGTTTAAAGGCCTCTTGTAAAAAAATAAATAAAAAAAATTAAAAGAATGCAGCATTTGAAACTCTGTAGCATTTTTTCTGGTCTTGAACATAAGATCATTGTTGTCTATGCCAGCGTTCCTCAACCTTTTTTTTAACCAAGACACCCTCTAAATGTATGCACAATCTCAAGGCACCCCACTCTAAAATGTAAAAAACTAAACGAATATTTTTACTAATCCCACTAACACCCACATACCATATGTGGGCCATCCAACATTAGAGGTGATTTATTACTCTCTTTTCACAAACTGGTACTGACTTGTATTCTAGATTTTCTCTTCTCCCTCATTTTCACTCCCTCTCTGCTAATGTGATCCCCAAGAGGGGAGGGGGAGGGGCAAACAAGGATGATGTGCCAGTACCGGCCTCCTTAATCAATTACATCAGTGGTTGTTAGGATGTTGTTAGGATGTCACTGGCTGTCACTGGCTGGCCTGCACAATGTCGAAGGTTTTAATGCTGCTGCTGTGTGCAACAAAAAGCCAGGCTTGATCCACTTGCTGGCTTGTGAACAATTTTTGGACAATTTGTGACAGTTTTTAGGCATTTGCCAAAGCACCCCTGAAGACCCCAGAAGGCACTCTAGGGTGCCACCGAACACTGGTTGAAAAAGGTTGGTCTATGGCACAATGTACACAGTAAAGAGCCATAATCCAGTCATGCATTCAAAGCAGTAAAAGAATATAGAAAAAAAACTTAATTTACAGAAATACTTTGCTCAAGCTGAAATCTACACCCAATAGTAAAGGAGTCCCTGGTAATGCTGATTCATCCAAGGTCTCAGTCAAAGCGCAT
This sequence comes from Lithobates pipiens, assembly GCF_037356315.1. Classification (NCBI taxonomy): domain Eukaryota; kingdom Metazoa; phylum Chordata; class Amphibia; order Anura; family Ranidae; genus Lithobates; species Lithobates pipiens. The sequence continues at coordinate 335,125,600 of NW_027507764.1, read as the reverse complement.
GTCTGAAAGCAGGCACTGCTGTGATGTTTCTTTGGAAAACCTATAGTGCTCTGAAAATCCTTTGTATTAATCATTTAACAACATATGTCAGAACATGCTAAAGCATGAAAACAGAGAACATGTCCCATCGCTGTTAACTGCCATAGTTGATGCTGCTATACAGGGCTGCAGGCTGGCGTTGCCCAACTCCTGAAATATGTTTGAGGACATGCACTGTGTTATGCTGCATGGGTATGCTCTGTTCCAGGGCTATCGTTGCCTCTGTGGGTTGGGAAATACAGCCTCCGGAGCTTAGCTGTGACAGAGATCAGCTATCATGCACGTTCTATTTAAATTATACAACATCAAGTTTTGGGTTGTAGAACTGTTCTATTCAATAGCACTATTCTGACTTACCTTTTTAAAAATGTCATTATTATCTGGAAATAAAATCACCATACTAAAATCTTCTTTTGGCCCAAAGGGAAGTTCCACAATTTTTAAGCCAGGATTCGCTACATATTTTACATTGAAGTAATTTATCATAGTCATCATTTTAACTGATACTTTGTCATTCTGAAAAACATTCAAATCATATGAAATTTAGTTTATCATTCACGGTTATTACTGTGCTATAATAAATGTACATATTCTCACAATGATAAACATATCAGCAAGAATTAACATTATCAAACTTTGTCATAAGACCTTTCAGTATAATCTCAAACTGTAGATTGGCACTTCATTGCCACCTCATGGTTGTTTGATAAATCTGTAATAATACACATATGATGGCAAATCCTTTTAAGTCCAAAGAATATATTTTTATGTAAAAGGGTCATTCCACACAAAACTGATATTTACCGTATATATACTCGAGTATAAGCCGAGTTTTTAAGCCCATTTTTAGGCTGAAAATCCCCCCCTCGGCTTATACTCGAGTGAGCCGCACAGCAACCGTACCTTTGATTACTAAAACAGTGGGTTGTCTCCCGCTGTGTGTATGCAGTCTGTTGGGCTGTCCATTGTAACAAAGTCCGCCTCCTCCTTGTCCATGATAGAGGAACAATGCTGAAGAACATGATAGAGGAACAATGATACAATGCTGGGAAACTATCAGTGTTCCGTGTATCACGAACGAGGAGGAGGCGGGGCTTTGTTATAGACAGCCGCCGAACAGAGTGCATAACACAGCAGGAGACATACGCTGTTTTATTAATCAAAGGTACAGCTGCATATGGCCCCAGTGAGACTGCAAATGTGCACAATTAGACTGCAAATGGGCACAGTGAGGCTGCAAATGGTCACAGTGAGACTGCAAATGGTCACAGTGAGACTGCAAATGTGCACAATTAGACTGCAAATGGGCACAGTGAGGCTGCAGATGAGCATTGTTTACCCAGTAGCTGCTGCATTTTCCCACCCTAGGCTTATACTCGAGTCAATACCTTTTCCCAGTTTTTTGTGGTAAAATTAGGTGCCTCAGCTTATATTCAGGTCGGCCTATATGTGAGTATATACGGTAGTTTTTTTTTTAATCTTGGAGCCTTTGGAAACTACCTTTTTTACATTTCTCATAGATTCAATTGGTGTTATATATATATCCCCTTGATTTCCAAAGCAAGCACAACTGCAGAAAAGAATGTAAGCGAGTCCCACGCTCCCAGTTAGATCTTTTATTAAATTTGTACTATGAATAATGCATCAAGGGAATGAGAATATCCCAAGGTAGGTAGAAACAAAGAAAAAAACTACATTTGGAAAATATCACTAATACACTGCTTTATGAAATATAGGAAGTAAGTGGGAGACTTAGCCATCCCAACTCCAATGATACCTGAAATATTGGATCTAATTATCACCAGAAACAGTAAATGCAAGGAATTTGCATGTTTTTGCTGTGTTTGCACTGGTCTCCTCTGAGTATTCAATTTTTTTTCCCAAAATCCAAAACATAATGCCTGCTCCAACAAATCCATACTGTATATTTCCATTGAATGTGCCTGTAGATCTACAATGACAACACTCACATACCATAATGTATCTGTGCAGAAGCAGCAATGTTACCCTAGACAGCTCTCCTGATTAGGACTATAAACATCTCCTATTTGCATAACATACAGGGTAAGTATGCTGTAGTTCAGAGAAATGAACACATGAAAACTGCTAACATTCTCTGAGATTTCAGTTCAGTACACATTACAAGCATACTGAATTTCTGTCAGCATCAACAGGTAATGTTCTGTACTTACCAGAAATGTTTTTTTATAAGGATGGGTAAGCTGCAATATACAATATTTTTGCTCTTTGGTTTAGATATTCTAAAATAAATAGATCATAATATGTATAGATGTACATACTGATAGTAAGGTAAAGGTATCCTCATGGGTTCTTGATTCACGAAAAGGTTTTGTCCAGTTTGCAGCAAAATATAATGTATTTGTAACAACCAGTGCTGTGTCCGGTGAAATGGATTGTGCTGGCAATAATTGTTGAATTTTCCCTTTAAAATAATAAAGTAAATACATTGGAATTTGTACATTGCAGTAAATAATTTCTGTCTATTTGCAAAACATAGATTTAATGTGACAAAAAGGACTTTTATTACTGTAAACAGGCAATAACTCTTTGGGGTGTAGGTATAAAAGAATTAGGTAAGTGAATGTCTTAAGCATTTGCCCAACCCTCACAAATGCTGGCCGTATTGTATGTCGCCTAATATGTTGATTTCCTATGATCATCAGCACCATTTAGTGGCCATAATATACATAATTTCCTGATACCATATCATGGCCACTAGGCAAAGGCTGACTTGGCCCACCAGGTTCCATTTTGAGCTAAAATAAAACTTTTGAATGGATTGGCCCTTGAAGTGGCTGATTTAAGAAAACTGGAGCAAAAAATTGGGACAAATGAGAATCTACCGGTAATTAGGTTTCATATTTCAAAAGAAACAGAAAATTGTATTGATATGGTCAATTATTATAACTCTGTTTCAAATCACATAGTACAATTTTTATAATTCATGCATAGGTCTATTGGTGTTTTTAAGTTCCAACATCTGACAAACATAAGTTAGACATACTGTATAATAGATTTGAGTAGCTTCCTTATTTTATTCTGTGCCGCTGAGATATGTTCCGCTTTTTACCCTGTACTTACATCTATTTTTGTTTTTCAAACTGAGACTCTGACTCACAGAAGTTTATAATTAATTCAAATACCATTCTATTGTACTATCATTGACCCAGATTAACTGACCTTTTTTCTGTGTCATCTGCTAATTTCCCAGCCTGTCTGCTAGAATTGAATTTAAACGGCATATTCTAGCATTTACAGTGTTTTTCCTCCATGGATGACATTACTATCACTTTGCTGCATTTGTCCCCAGAAACTCATGGGCAGCATTGCAATATACCAATATTTGCAGTAACTCAGGATGAAAGGGCATGATTTTCTACATAGATCAAATGAATATTTCAAGTTGAACATTCAATAGGCCTTTGAGCATGCTTTGGGCTGATGATAGCACTTCAAGGGTCATTCCACCACACAAAACTCCCATTGAAGGTGCTGCTCCTCAGCCCATATCATGATGGTGCATATTTTGCTATAGAAACTTTTGCTGCATCCCATTATTCTGCTAAATGTATGTTCACTTTGGCAGGTGAAAATTAGTAAATAAAATTAAATTATGTTCACTTTGAACACCCAAATATGTGGTAGCAAAACAAATGTCTAATTTCCCTATCACATGTGTGAGTATTTGAAATGAATACAAGTTCGCTTTATTTACAACATACACTTTGCTAAGTAAAATGCCTCCAATTTGAGTTGATTTACTAAATTAATATAAATACCTGATCATGTGCAAAGGGAAGACAGTTTTCCTTTTTTTTTTTTTTTTTTGCAAGCTTATGATTGGATATTCAAAGTGAACACAGTTTCGCCCTATTCACTAAAATTTAATTTGCTAGGTGAATGGTTGCTATTATTTTAATAAATCAGCTCTATTGTCTCTGGCTCTTTCAAGGTAAAATCATAACATGGAGTGGCAACATTAATCTTGCTAGGTGTTGCTTTGATCCTTGAATCCCCCCCATAGGCATGCACAAGGAACTACCAGGGGCAGGACATCCCAGGAGCCTGATCTCAGCTGTCAGACTGTCAGAGTACATTAAATTCTTCTCTGTTTCAAGACATCTAATTTACTGCAAATCCATAATTCTAGTTATGTGAAATTAACATTTTCAATTGTAATGGTACTTTGTTGAATATCTTATTAAAAAAAAAATGTTTTTTTAGATGTTCTTCATTTCATTTTTACTGCACTTATTTAAATAAAAACATGAAACATACCATTTGTCTGTTGACTAATCCAATTATTAATGTACTGTCTTGATTTTTCTGCATTATTAAAAAAGTCAAGTTGTTCCAAGCCTGCACTATACAGATCCTTCGTATCTTTCAAAAATGGCTGAAAATAAAATCCAACAATGTAAAATTATAATTTTTTTCACTTTTCCATTTTGAAATAACTTAAATCAATATCCAAACCTGCAATATGTCTTAAAGTTGAACTCTAGGCAAAAAGCTAAATACATAGATGACATACATATAAGGAAACTGTTTAACCTGCCAGAGGATTTGTTTCTCTGTCTATCCATTTCTGAGATTTAGACAGCTCAGCCAGAGAGCACAGTCCTCTTTGACAGGACTGAAGGCCTGATTTTTCTCTGTTGCAGTTAAGTAACACTTATGCCGCGTACACGCGACCGGACTTTCCAGCAGACTAGGTCCGACGGAATCAGTCCTTTGGACAATCTGATCGTGTTTGGGCTAATCCGATCGATTTTCATAAAAAAAAATCCAATGGACCTAGAAATAGAACATGTTTCTCATCTGTCCGATGAACTCAATTCCTATCGGGAAAACCATTCGTCTGTATGCTGGTCCGACGGACCAAATACAATGCAAGGGAAGCCATTGTCTACTGGCTTACGTCATCACGTTCAAAACAAACAGATTTTCAAACGGACTTAGTCTGTTCGTGTGTGCCAAGTCCATTCGTTTGGAAGGTCAGTCGGAACTTCGCCGAAAGTCCGTCGGGAAGATCGATGGACCTAGTCTGCCTGGAAAATCCGGTCGTGTGTACGCGGCATTACAGGTATTGTCCCTCCCCCATCATGTGGTTAGATGGTGAAAAAGGGGAGCAGCAGACTGATTACATTCCTGTCACTCTACTCCCTTCTCCTATCAGTGTGCCCTTTGCTTGTATATTTTAAAAATCCATGTAATGATTTATTAATGAATAGAGAGCAGCATCTATTTGTGTCTTTTGCATATGCCTGGAGTTCAGATTTAAATAAACCTAAGAGTAGAACCAAAGAGCAGCACAAAGATGGATTAAAGCGGAACTTCACCCAAAAGGTGAAGTTCTATTTGTTTTCACCCCCCCTGCCATATTTGCCACTTTTGGGAGGGGGTGGGCACCTAGTTTTGAAAAGTACCCACTCTCACTTCCAGTCAGATCACCACAGCTAGTGTAAGTTTGCCTCCCCTTCTTCCCCCCGCAGCCTTCTGGGCACAGTAGTTAACTGGCTGTGAAGCCAAAACACTGCCGGTTTCCCCCATTGCAAATGGCAGCAGCAGCACCCAAGAGCCGATCACATAATCGGCTGGGGTGCCGACATAATGGGATTGATAGACAGGTAAGTGTTCTTAATAAAAGCCAGCAGCTACAGTATTTGTAGTTGATGACTTAATTTTTCGGTGGGGGGGGGAACTACTCTTTAAGATGCCAGTGCCTGGACTTGAAGTTGATCGAATAATGGGCTCAGGTGAGGTTGGATAGTTGGATCTCTGGACGGGTAAGTGTTCTTACATTAAAAGTCAGTAGCTACAGTATTTGTAGCTGCTGACTTTAAATTTTTTGGGGGGAGATACGTTTAGTTATCACCTTAGTGCATGTATGTCAACCCCCAATATTCCATTTCATTGGAAAAAACATGGAAATTACAAATACATTTTGGGATTTTTGTTTATGACACATTGCTATTTTTTTCTTCCTGTTCTCTATTTTTCATCAGTAATATCACACTAATGTAATTTAAGTATGACATGATATACCTAAAGTGTATCTAAACAAAAAAAGAAAAATTAAGTACTTTTAGCTGCTTTGTCTTGTGGTGGCTGAATTAGCCTTCATTTTTCAAACTTTGTTTCCTTTATTACCTGTGACCCCACTAATAACTGACTTCCTAACCTTACCCATTCACCATACTGTATCTTTAGAGTAGCAGCGCTGTTACCACAGGCTGCTCACTCATGATTTGGACTACAGAATACCTACCACTCTTATCATCTCCATAACATGGGGGGGGGGGGGGTTAATCTGTAATCCACAGAGGTGAACTGGGCAGAGCTAAAAACATTTCTTGGGATTTCAGTGCAATAAAGGCACAGAGCATAAGAATTTACAAGCCCACTGAATTTCTGGCAAGATCTATAGGTATATTTAACAGGCCAAGAGGGAGCAAATCTGTCTTGTGCTCAGTCCCAGTGTTTCACGGCACATTGTTGAAATATGTCCTACAGATAGCGCTATTATTTTAAACACTCTGGTGTTGATTTACTAAAGACAAAAAGACTGTGCACTTTGCAAGTGCAGTTGCTCTAAAGCTTAGTAAAGGACCCAAAGCTTCACTTTACAAAGATTACCCAATCACATGCAAAGAAAATTACAAAAACAGCATTTTTGCTTGCACATGATTGGATGATGGAAGTCGGCTGAGCTTTGCGTCATTTACTAAGCTCTACAGCAACTGCACTTGGAAAGTGCACACTGTATTTGCCTTCAGTAAATCAACCCCAAAGTGTACTACACATTTCTACTTTATGATTAGTAAATATTTTCAGTAATATAGATATGTCAACATCTAGAGTCGTCATCCTGAATATTCTTAAACAGATATGACTTTACAAATATCATAGGTGACTGGATATATTTTACTTTTTTTAAATATACAGAAAGAAGAAATCTTAGGATGATTAATAAGGGCTAAGCCCATTTAATAAGACCTAGTTTACCATCAGAATCTGCTCATGCATAATAATCACATAATATTTAGATTACTTTTAATGACCATTTAGATTTCTAATACTCTTGTATACCAATTCAATGTTTGGAAGAAACCCCCTATGCATTTTAAAATGTATTGTATTATAGCTTAGCATGCCTTAGATGTGATGGCTGCATTTTCTCTTTTTTCATCATTCTCACCTGGTGATCCTCCAAGTAACTCACTTCCTGTCCCTGCATGACTACACTCTCTTCTACACTATATCAATAGAGGTAGCCATGGCTGTCAACCAGGCTGGACTTCAAACATGTCAGCTATCGTTCATATCCATAACATGGGTGTTTATGGGATTAGTAGTTTTCACGAGAAAGTCAAGATCATTTTGTTTTCATTCAGCTCAGAAGAGACAAGGAAACTTAATTTCAAGCAAGAGGTACTTGCAAAAAATATAGGGGGTTATTTACAAAAGGCAAATCTACTTTGCACTACAAGTGCAAACTACAAGAGCAAAGTGCACTTGAAATTGTGCTGAAAGTGCACTTGGAAGTGCAGTCGCTGTAAATCTGAGGGGTAGATCTGAAATGAGGGGAAGCTCTGCTGATTTTATCATCCAATCATATGCGATCTAAAATGCTGTTTTTTATCTTCCTTGCATGATCCCCTCAGATCTACAACGTCTGCACTTCCAAGTGCAATTTCAAGTGCACTTTGCACTTGTAGTTTGCACTTGTAGTGCAAAGTGGATCTGCCTTTAGTAAAGTAATGCAGCCACTAAATCTAATGACTTGGTAATTTGAATATATTGCATTTGTAATCCTAGATTTAGGCATCCTATAATTAATTTTAGAAATGTAAATATTAATTAAATACTCAGTTCATACTTGAAAAAAATGGAATATACCCAAAAAAGAAAGAAAGAAAAAGAAAAAAACATTTTAGGTTCTTACCTGACAAAATTCAAAGGACTTTTGCCCAAATAATTTGTTGGCAATAATCAAAATGTGTCCATCGCCTTTTTTCTCTAACTCCTCCCAAAGATTTTTGCATCCAAAATGGACATCTTTAACATCGCTGAAGTGCAGTGCCTTGCAATATTAAGAAGTATATTGTTATTAGGGACTGACTCTTTCAATGAACATCAAATAGTAATTATCAATAATAATCATCCTTTTATCATCTTTCTAGTATGAAAAATAGCCCAGGGAAGACATTAATAGTGTTGTCAGGATTGAAATGGGTCTACCTGTTCCCCTATGAACCACACATGTCCAAGCTTGTTAGTAGTGTACCCCGAGGGTCCCCAAGGTTCAGCGTTGGGACCATTTATTTTTATCCAACTTAGAAATTATATAGAATTTGGGAATAAAGGTACAATTTCAGTATTTGCAGATGACACTGTGCTTTGTAGCTGAATAAAGTATCTACAAGGTGCTTCTGACTTAAATTCACTGTTTGATTGGCAACTATAGCCCCATACACACTATCAGTTTGTCTGCTGAGTTTTTCCTTCAGATTTACCAAAACCATATAATATGAGGTCAAACCAAATCAGGCAGGCCCTTCTACTACATGGTTTTGGTAAACCTGAAGGCAAAACTCAGCAGAAAAACTGATGGTGTGTACGGGGCTTTTGTGGTAAATGAGGTTTAATGTTGATAGCTTAGGGTCAAAAAACATACATGCATCCACTTTAGGTGGGATACAACCGGGGGAGTCAATGATGGAGAAGGATCTAGGTGTTTTGGTAGATTATAGATTTATGAATAGTATGCAATGCCGGGCTGAGGTTTCTAGGATGAGCAAGATATTATCTTGTTTAAAAGAGGTAGCAGGGTTGATTTACTAAAAGGAAATAGTCTAATGACTTTGCAAGGGAAGTTGTACTATGCAAAGGAATTTTCTGCATAACTTAGCGAATCGAGCGAAATTTCACTTTGCAAAGAATAACCAATCAGGTACAAGAAAAAAAAAAAAAAAAAAAACATTTTGTTGCACGTAATTGGCTGATGGGAGTCAGCCGATCTTCACCTCATTTACTGAGCTCTGTGGAAAAGTCCCTTGCAAAGTGCAACTTCCCTTGCAAGGTTAACAGGTGCTTTACTAAATCAACCCAATAGAGTCCAGAGAGAGCGAATTACATAATTGCACCTGTACAAAGCTTTAAGCTTTGGCAAGGCTTCATCTTAAAAATTCAGTTCATGTGCATATGCCGTTTGGGCATCAATTAATAAAAAAGATATTGTGGAACTAAAATGAGAGCAGAGAAGGGCAACTAAATGGGTAAGTGGCTTGAAGGACCTCAGCTATGGGGATAGATCAACTAAAATTAATGTATTCTCCCTTGAGAAGAGGCAATAAAGGGTGGATATGATCACCTTTAAACTTACATAAATGGTCCATGTGGTGAACTTGCTGCAAAGTTTGTTCTTCACTTCAAAGTCATTGCAGAGGACAAGGGGGCACATTTTGGGGTTGATTTACCAAAACTGGAGAGTGCAAAACTTGGTGCAGCTCTGTATAGAAACCAATCAGCTTCCAGTTTTTTATCGTCACAGCCTAATTGAACAAGCTGAAGTTAAAAGCCCATGCAAAGCTGTACTCTCCAGTTTTAGTGAATACCCCCCATTGCATCTGGAGAAAAAGCGCTTTAACCTCTGTATACAGAAAGGCTTCTTTACAGTAACGCATGGACAAGCCTTGCTCGGGAGCTGGTCCTAGCTAGCTAAGTAGAATGTTAAAAAATGTTTCTAAAAACACAAAACATAAATAGCTATGAATATTAAGTAATAATATTAAGTATTACCACCTTGTATTTTTGATCTAGGGAATGTCCATGTGCATTTTTGGGGATTATTGTTTTATTGTTGTTGCCTTATTTACATCTTGTGATACTCTGTAAAAAAGTTGTAAAATGTTGAGGTCTGCCACACAGTTGGGACAGCTTGTATTTTAGGGGGATGGTATGTAGGCAGGTAGTGGTTACTGCTGCTCCAGTGGGAAGTTAGGGGTTAACTGTAATTTCCTGGTTTTTCTTGGTGGGTTTTGCTGAGTCTGAACCGCAATCCTGTTTGATATAAAAGGGATGGAGGTCTAGACCCAGAGAGAGAGAGAGAGAGAGAGATTGTATGGAGTGAAGTAAAGGAAAGGAGATTAAGTTTGGTTTAGGCCTGACATGGACTCAACCAGCTTTGGACTTTTGCATGAACAGGTATGCTGGGGCAGCTACAAGCCTGAAGATACTAGAGATGTTAGGAAATGTTGGCACTTTATCATAGGATGTCAATTATCTCTGTCACATGTTAATTTATTCTTCAAGTAAAATGTTTGAAACTTTGCCTTTGCCTTTGCCTGGTCTCAAGTTACTAAAGGGGTGCAATTTACGTAACCTGCACATATAGTTGCAGCTCGGGTCACTAAGCACATTGAGTTATGAAGACATTTGTACAAGATTTAATACAGTGTGAAGATACAGTGCAGTGGTTACCAAGGGGAAGAAACGTTTCTCTAGCAGCCTATAGTAAGCGTATACATGTGACAGGTGCGAAGGAGTAAGTGAGATGTAGTCTGCACTCCTTCAGCCGTGATCCTCCGCTAGGGCCCTCATCCTGTACACAGATACGGAAGAGTTAAGTGAAGTGCACACATGGAGTCTGTGCTAGGTGCACAGTGGGAGCCCATACTGTTACATATTGTAATTTATATAATATATATATATATATATATATATATATATATATATATATATATATATATATATATATATATATATATATATACTAAATGTGGAAACTTACCTTACTTATCTGTGCAGCTGTGTTACCCCTTGCTCCCAGAAACACCATTGCAAATGCGGTAAATAAACTGAGTGGTGAGAATACAACATTTTGACCTTCAGCATTCCTACTTATTTCTCTGAAAACATCAACTGCAAACTGGTTGTTTGAAGCACATACGTCCATTTTTATGTCTGTTAAATCTGGGGAAGAAAGTTAAAAAAGAAAGAATGCATTACTAACACTTGTATCATTACTTGCAGTATTACTATTATACTTCTGGCCTTAACCAGTAAAGCGTTATTATTCTTAAAGAGGAGTTTCCATTAAAAAAAAAAGTCAGCAGCTACAAATACTGCAGCTGCTGACTTTTAATAATTGGACACTTACCTGTTCCAGGGTCCAGCGATGCGGGGGATCGAAGCCCCACTCGTCCCCCCCTCCACTCGGTGGCGCCGGCATTGCAACTGTGGGCACCCAGCTGTGGCTTCACCGCCGGGCACCCACTATGCATGCGGGGGCAGCTCTGCGTGCCGTGATTGGCCACGCTGTTATCTGGGACCTGTCATGTGTCCCAGGTGACTGACAGGAGGGAGGGGGCAGAGCTGAGCCCTTCCTGCACTGAGGGGAAGTGATGTCACCAGCCCAGGCACTGAAGGAGGCAGACTATGAGGGACCCCCTAGCAACAGGCATTTAGAGGTAAGTCATTTTAATGATTTTTTTTTTTTTTCTGTGCAACACCACTTTAAATGTAGACAAATAAGTAAAACATGTGGATTGAACTAGTATTTTCAATTATAATATACCAATATCCCAAGCGTATTCATAAAGTGGTAATAAACCACCAACCAAAAATGTTATATATTGCAGTTTACCAATCATTAAATGCAGCTGCTGCATTCTTTTAATTCATAGGCCTTTTCTCTCTATTTTCTCCTGGTGATCTGGACAGCAACCATTTTTTTTTCTCATTTTGGATTGAGTGGGAAAAAGCTACATCCTCTCTTCTCAACATGTATACAAGTATTTTCAAATGTATATACGCACGATCAATTCACTTTTCACTGACTGCTAATATACCCAGCAGGGAAGTACCTGTTGCCCTTTGGATGTACTTGTGATCTTAAAGTGGTGTTGCCATGCCACCAAAAAAAAAAAATTGTTTAAAATTCTTTAAAAAAAAATTGGAAAAAAAAATGTTTTACTCACCTCTAAATACCTGTTGCTAGGGGGTCCCTCGTAGTCTGCCTTCTTCATTGCCCGGGCTGGTGACATCACTTCCCCACATGCCGCATAGTCATCTGGGACCTGTCACGTATCCCAGATGACTGTGCGGCGTATCACGGCGCCCTACAACGCTCGCGCATGTGCAGTGGGTGCCCTGCTGTGGCTGCAGTAAGAATGACGGCGCTGCGAGAGGAGCAGGGAATGAGGGGGGGCTTCGTTCCCCCGCATCACTGGACCCTGGGACAGGTAAGTGTCCGATTATTAAAAGTCAGCAGCTGCAGTATTTGTAGCTGCTGACTTTTAATTTTAAATTTTTTTTTTTTTTTTTTAGGGGGCACCCCACTTTAACTTGACATTTTTTAAATTAAAAATATAAGGGAACAATATATACATTTTTTTGAAAAGTTTGTAATGACTGATGAGTGGTACAACCACTGCATAAAAACTTTCATTTTATGTCAGACTACTCGTGAGTGAATACAAATCTGTAACTCTAGTATACTCTATGTATATCTCCCCATTATAAGGTTGTAGCACATTATTTTTCAGAAGTACTGTACTGTATTCTTCTGTCCTATTTTCAAGTAGTGAAAATCAAAAGAAATATAGTAGACTACTTAAAGTATAACTAAAAGATAATTTTTTTTTTTTAGTTTTGAATAGAGTGGAGAGGGATTAGACCTCCTATCAGTTTTTAATGCTGCCTGTGGGATATTTTCCTTTTCTATTTGTCCTGTTTACCATTATCATTGAAAGTTTAAAGAGGAAGTAAACCCTGATGAGTTTACTTCCTCTTTCATTCCCTGCAAAGGCAAAGCATAATGGACTACTATGCATCGCATAGTAAGTAGTCCATTATGTGTCACTTACCTGACACAGGAGCCAGCGAAGTCACCGCTGTCCCCTGTAGTCCGGCGCATCCATCTTCTCGGTGAGGTCTCGCAGCTCCGCCGCTGTCATTCAGCGAAGCCGCGATGACGTCACTCCCGCGCATGTGCACGGGAGCCAACACGCGCGGCAGCTCCATCATTGAAAATGCCGCGCTCAGTGCGCCTGCGCGCCGCTGTCTACGGCGCATGCGCCATAGACAGCGGTGTCTGTCTTCGGGCAAATATCTCCTAAACCGTATAGGTTTAGGAGATATTTCTTGGACCTACAGGTAAGCCTTAATCTAGGCTTACCTGTAGGTCAAAGTGTGTTGTAAGGGTTTACAACCACTTTAAGTAAAAGAAAATCCCACATTTTGTGTTCTCCCCAGAAAAGTAATAAAGGGGAAAAGTTCCAATAAGGGCACTATTTCTGATGAACTGATTTTCTCTCACTTCCTGTTTGGTTATGGAACAGAACATGAAGTGAAAGCTCTGAAATGGAACAGAGGGCAAAATTAAATATGCAGGGATCATAACCCTCCTTTATTCTTTTTTTTTTTCACAAAGGTTTTTATTGATTGAACAAAGAAACAAAATACAGCGTTATGTTCCTCCTTTATTCTATCCAAAATGAAAAAAAAAAAAATGTTTTGCCTATAGTTCTACTTTAAGTCTGTAGGGTTGTTCATAAAATCATTAACTATTCTGCAAGATTTGTTTCCATTTTATTGAATATTGAATTTTTTTAATCTTTTTTGGTTTTTATTAACATATATACACGCTTTAGTTCTCTTATATTTCGTCTGCTAAAGCCCTGTAATAAAACATACGTGTTTTCCTTCAGAGATTATGGCTGGGTTGTGTGTAATAAACTGGTCTCCTGGAGACAAATTTATTAGCTATACTAATCACCAACAAAGGATAAACAAATACTGACAATGACAATTTTCATAAAAGTAATTAAGTCAATGCGCACCTTCCTGTATATCCACCTGAATTTAAGTAACTGTTTACCGATGCTATATTTAGGTAGAAGGTAGGAATGTTCTTCAGGAAAACTAATTTTGCATCTCGTACCATTAATTATAAAGACTACTTCCCACCCACAACAATATATTAGGAGTTACACCTACAGTTATTACTTGGAAAACAGGTTTGTACACGCCTTTGACCAGCAACCTGACAAAAAGTAATTCTGAGCCACTTCAGTCTATGAGCTAAATCCACAGTAAAGAGGCACTATCTTGGGAATAAGTAAATTTTTTTCTTTCCTTCCATTCTAAAATAATAAGAACTAAACTTTAGATAGATAGCTTTAACCACATGCTGACCAGCCTCCACAGTTGTACTGCGGCAGAATGGCTTGGCTGGATGAAACAGCGTTATGTAACATCGCTTTGCCCTGTGGCCACTAGGGGGCACGTGCACCCCTGCTCGCCCCCCCCCCAGCCGATGTCAGAGGTCTAGATCGCCGCCGGGCTCCCACGATCACCGCTGAGTCACGGAGAACCCAGAACTGGGTGTGTAAACAAAGAGTTTCTGGTTCTCTGAGTGGAGAACTGACAGATCGTCTGTTCATACGGAGTATGAACAGATGATCTGTTATCTCCCCTGCACAGTCCCCATTCCCCTTCAGTTAGAACACAAACTAGGACACACTTAACCCCTTCACTGCCCCCTAGTGTTAATCCCTTCACTGCCAGTGACATTTTTACAGTAATCAATGCATTTTTAATCGCACTGATTGCTGTATTAATGCCAATGGTCCCATAAATGTGTCAAAATTGTCCGACGTGTACGCCATAATGTTGCAGTTATGATAAAAAATATAATAAAAAATAATAATAATAAAAATGCTATAAATCTATCCCCTATTTTGTAGACACTATAACTATTGTGCAAACCAATCAATATACGTTTATTGACATTTGTTTACCAAGAATATGTAGAAGAATACATATCGGCTTAACTGAGGAAAAAAAATGTTTTTTTATATATATTATTTATTATAGCAAAAAGTAAAAAATAATGCGTTTTTTTTTCCAAAATGTACGCTCTTTTTTTGTTTATAGCACAAAAAATAAAAACTGCAGTGGTAATCAAATACCACTAAATGAAAGCTCTATTTGTGCAAAAAAACGAAGTCAATATTGTTTGGGTGCAACGTCGCACGACTTGCGCAATTGTTAGTTAAATTGACGCAGTGACAAATTGCAAAAAGTGCTCTGGTCAGGAAGGGGATAGAATCTTTCAGGGCTGAAGCGGTTAAAAAGACTCTATTCCTCCAAAAAAAAAAAATGTAACTGTAACTGCATCTTTTGTCCAGGACTACATGAAAAGGGTGCCCAACTGCACACTGTCCAGGCACAGTACCGATCACAAATGTGTTAAGGCAGTTTCAGCTTGGTTCTCCACCCATGGGAGAACCTCCCTCTAACGTGTTTCGCCCAATTTGAGGTTTAGGCTGGCCATACATGGTACCTGTAGGAACCCTCCGAAATTCAAAACGTTAATGGGCAGGCTGAATGTACAGCCAGCCTGCTGGATTCTCTTGCGATCATTGCAAGTGGATGCTATAGCTGCTAGCGATAATCACTGTCTTCTCCCTGCACTTATTGTAATCTGTGGGCTGCTGTTGGTGCCCATCTGAAAATGCTATTTGCCTGGCAAGGTCAGACATATGTGCTCAATCTTGCATACAACAGATTTCCTTTAACAAGTATTATTATAAATCATGGCATTCTTACAGTTCATATAGCTGATCTTGGATATACTGAGACTGTAAATTATCAGCCAAAAAAAAAAAAAAAAAGATTTTTATTCCCCTAGGGTTCTTCCTCTATTCTGCCACTTTGCCAGTGACACCTTCCTTGAGTTATCATCCAGGTTCAGCATGTACTTCCTGCACTGAGATGCTGGCTCAGAAATGACTCAATTATGTAAATCAAGTTTCTGTGTTGTTCTTGGCTGTGTTCACAAATGTCTAGCACAGAATTTCCCCTATCGCAGCCTCCATCCTTGCTACAAAGTTGCAATGTTACAGTCTGATCACTGGGTGAAAGTAAAATGAGAAAAAGTTGCCCTCTATGTGCTGCAAATTCATGACATCATCTCAGCCTAGGCAAAGTCTTGTGACCACAGCTCAAGAACTGCTTTTTAAAGTGGTTGTAAACCCTTACAAACCACTTTGACCTGCAGGTAAGCCTAGAATAAGGCTTACCTGTAGGTAGGTCCAAGAAATATCTCCTAAACCTACACGGTTTAGGAGATATTTCCAAAAAGACAGGCACCGCTGTCTACGGTGCATGCCACTGCTAACGGTGATATGCTATTAGTGGCGGCTTCCATGCGCATGCGTGGGAGTGACGTCATCGCTGCTCTGCTGCTGTGAGTAGCCGGAGCAGCGATACCCGGAAGAAGATGGACGCTTCGTGCTACAGGGGACAGCGGTGACATCGATGGCTCCTGTGTCAGGTAAGTGACACATAATGGGCTACTATGCGATGCATAGTAGCCCATTATGCTTTTCTTTTGCAGGGAGACAAAGAGGAAGTAAACCCATCAAGGTTTACTTCCTTTTTAAAGCCTAGCTCTAGGGTTAAATGCTCGTTCAGGTTCAGGATACCGGAAACATTATTTTTTTACTTACCTGATCCCTACTCCCCTGGCAGCTGGCGGTTTCCTCTATTCTCCTATGCGCCAGTGATGGACTGTCCATTGGTGTCCTCATGTCCAGTGCAGAGCTATGGACCTGTCATTGTACATGCATCCAAGGACCTGAGACCACTGGAACATAACGAAGAAGAGGCTGCAGGTTCAGGCTAGTAGCATGGCGGGAGCCTGTGGCAGCAGGGGAATAAAAGTGCTTTTTTTTTACAGTAATCTAGACCTAAATGAGCATTTAACCCTTGCACGGTGGGGCACGGTGGGAAAATGTTGTTTTCCCTGGAGTATAGCTTTAACTATATGTACAGATTTTTCAAAAACTAAAGTTACTGAAAGGTCCACTTTAGGTATAGCAGATTGCTCAGAAGTTCAGAATGACTTCAGAGAGAATTTTGGAGAAAAAAAAATTGGAAGAATTCTGTATAAATACATCCGATACACACATCAGATTTTCTGCAAATTTTTTTCCTTCAGATTTACCAAAACCATATAATATGAGGTCAAACCTTCGGAGTTTCAATGTGTATACAATCAGGCAGGCCCTTGCACTATATGGTTTTGGAAAATCTGAAGACAAAAATCTGATAGTGTGTATGGACCTTAAAAGGAAAAATCTATGTACAAAATAGATTTTGCAGATTTTTTTTCCCCATTGCTTTTGAAATATAGTAAAAATATGTATACATAAAAAAAATTTAAAATAAAACAGCGACATATTGACCTATTTAAAATAGACGCTGCTTTTCTAGAAACATCACACTACTGCTGCAAACCTCATGGTTAGTGGGAAAAATAATAACTAAATCATTAATATCCAAGCTATAAATCAGTCTAATGTATGCATTTATACAAAGCTTTCTATCTTAAAACATCAGGAATTCAGGTTCTGTTTAGTTTCCAGAGTCAACATTTGTATCATGAATATTTGTCATTATAAAGAGGAAGATAAAAACGGCATTACCTTGTTTGCTTATCCTGTAGATCAAGCTCTCTGAGCCGCACAAGTAATTCGATCAAATATAAATACATTGCCACTCCCCTGGCAATATGAAATATGTTTTTATTTGGTATAAGGAACAAATGAGACATCGTTTAGAGAAAATATATAAAAAAAAAAAAAAACACCTCACTGCATTGTTCTCCGATCTAGGTGTGGTTTCAGGTTGTAGTTGTGACATGCTTTAATATTTCATAGTGCTTTCACTTCTCATATGAAATTTAATTGTGCTACAAACCCTCCCCACCTAAAAAATTAACTCCACCAAAAACATTTACTTCTGTGGTTATAGTTAATTGAATTAATAAAATGATACTCTAAAATCTAACGCTACACTGGCATTCCATTATTATTATTATGATGCAGGATTTGCATAACCTCAACAGTTTGCGCAGCACTTTACAATCTAAAGAGAGACAGTCCAGTTACAATACAATAAAATACAATGTGTAAGGAAAAAGTTGCGCTATTAGTGGATATAATAAGAAAATAGATCAGCAGCTAGCATCAAATATATAGTGAATAGTGCAACAAATGAAAAAAATAAAATGCAGCGTTTGTGAAAAATATCTAGAAAATCCCTGGAGCGACCCTCAGGGATGAGTGTTAACCTCCCTGGTGGTATGATTAGTTCTGGTTTTAGGTGCTGAAAGCGGTACAATTATCTTGCATGGAAATCTGTTCAAACCAAAGTCTAGCAGACATCCCAGGTATGATAAAGTTTATAATATAATAAATAATAATAAAAATTATTCAATAATGTAATCAAATCCAAAAACACTGAAATTTGCTCATTTGCAGAATTGTCGCTGTCATTAGATTTAGTGTTTGATGACGAATTTCCCCACAAATCGCTATCGCTCAATTCTGCAAGTGATTCTAATTTATTATCGCTGTTTTCTAGTTGGTCTAAAATCACTTTTGACATAAAGGGACAGTTTTTGGTTGCTATGGACAATCTCCAAATACCAAATTCTGGTAGCAAAAACAGTATTTATAATATAAAAGTGCATGCAGGGCACTGCACAGACCACTAGGGACAAAGGAGGTGTGTAATGTTTTTATACCATACTGTAATCTGTAAGATTACAGTACTGTGTGTGTTTTATGTGTTTTTACTTTTTTGAATTTGGCGCCGATCTCCGCTCCTGTGCGCCGTAACGTCGCAGGGAACGGAGCTCGGCAGCATTCGGGCACTGTGTGAATCGAGCGGAGGACAGCTCGCATACACAGCGTGGAGGACATCGCTGGATCCAGGGGACAAGGTAAGTAACTCTCCCTGTGTCCTCCCTGTATCCAGCGATGCGATCCCGAGTCTGGCTCGGGGTTACCGCTTATGGTACTGAAATCCCAGCCCGAGCCAGACTCAGGATTACCACTAGGGAGGTTAAGCTGATGACTACTAATATATAAAAACTAGCATCATACAAATACACAACTAAATGAATCAATGTGCACAAAATAAAAAGATGTATCTATAGTGACCCAATAAACAGATCATGTGAAACATTAACAAACAGTACGTGAAGGAAAACATGTGAATGAAAGCTTCTCTCTTAGGTGCTATATAGTCCTGTTGAAAGGGGAACACAGGAGTGGTGCCTCTTCAAATAATGGTAGACAGGGATAGGCGGATTTCTCCAAATACCATTCACAAGTATGAATGTATCACAACAGGAAGATTGTGTACGCTTACCACAGATGATGGACACACACGCCGCATAGCGGTGGGTCAAACAGGCATTCAGACCATCCAATCCAACAGGTCTTTGGTGAGAGATGTGATGGTGTTATAATATACCTCGATGGCCACATCACAGGCATCTCAACAGTGGATGGTGTGCACCAGACGCTCCGGCAGGCAAACGTGCTTATATGAGAAATCAATCACCGGGTGGAACGAATTGTGGTACTCCAAAATGGCGGCCAATCAAGATTTTAAATCATGAGGAGAAAAAAAAAGAAAAGGGCCTCCACATGAATCCAAATAAAAAATATATCGCTATAGATACATCTTTTTATTTTGTGCACATTGATTCAATTTGTTGTGTATTTGTACCATGCTAGTTTTTATATATTAGTAACTCCAGGGATTTTCTAGATATTTTTCACAAGCGTTGCATTTTATTTTTTTCAATAGAATAAAATACAAGAGGGTTAGGAGGGCCATGCTCATAAGAGCTTACAATCTAATAGGGCGGGGCAATTGGCACAAAAGGTTATAACTGTGGGGCATGAGAAGATGGAATTGATAAGGCTCCTTGCACAATACCTTAACCACTTTAAGACCGGGCCTCTTTTTTTAGATGTGGTGTTTACAAGTTAAAAACAGGGTTTTCTGCTAGAAAATCACTTAGAACCCCCAAACATTATACATTTTTTTCTAACAGCCTAGAGAATAAAATGGCGGTTGTTGCAATACTTTCTGTCACACCGTATTTACGCAACGGTCTTACAAGCGCACATTTTTTTTTTTTTTTAAATCACCTTTTTTTAATAAAAATATAAGACAACAGTAAAGTTAGCCCATTTTTTTTATATTGTGAAAGATAATGTTATGCTGAGTAAATTTATACGCAACACTTCACGCTTTAAAATTGTGCCTGCTTGTGGAATGGCAACAAACTTTTACCCTTAAAAATCTCCATAGGCGACATTTAAAAAATTCTACCGGTTGCATGTTTTGCATTACAGAGGAGGTCTATGGCTAAAATTATTGCTCATGCTCTACTGATCACAGCGATACCTCAGGCCGCGTACACACGGGCGGACTGTTCGCCCAACCTTGTCCGCTGAACAGTGTTTGGGCGGACAGTCCGCTCGTGTGTGGGCTTTCAGCGGACAGTTTCAGCGGACAGTTGGACGGACAAGGTCTTTCGGAAATTCCGAAAAACTGTCCGCTGAAACTGTGTTTGAGCGAACAGTCCGCCCGTGTGTGGGCCTGTCCGCTGTACTTTCGAAATGAGCGGACTGTTCCCGCTCGGAAAGTCCGCCCATTTCGAGCGCGTGTACAGGTAGGCGGGGCCCGCGAAGGAGACGTCGCGGGCTTCGCCGCCTGGAATGGGCTTAAAGGGGAACCCCAACGCCGAAAAAAATCGGCGTGGGGGTTCCCCCCAAGTCCACACCAGACCCTTGTCCGAGCACGCTACCCGGCCGGCCAGGAAAGGGGGCGAGCGAGCGCGCCCCCCCTCCCGAGCCGTACCAGGCCGCGTGCCCTCAACATGGGGGGTGCCTTGGGGAAGGGGGGGCCGCGCGGCCCCCCCACCCCAAAGCACCTTGTCCCCATGTTGATGAGGACAAGGGCCTCTTCCCGACAACCCTGGCCGTTGGTTGTCGGGGTCTGCGGGCGGGGGGCTTATCGGAATCCGGGAGCTCCCTTTAAGAAGGGGGCCCCCCGGATACCGGCCCCCCACCCTATGTGAATGAGTATGGGGTACAATGTACCCCTACCCATTCACCTGTGAAATAAAGTACAAATAAAAACACAACACAGGGGAAAAAAATATTTTATTGCACAGCTCCGGGGGTCTTCCGTCTTCGGGGGTCTTCTCGCCGGACTCCTCCGCTATGTGTGTGTAGCTCTTTTGCCAGCGGAGGAGTCCGGCTTTCTTCCTCCCCGCCGCCGGTCTCTTCTCCCGACTTCGGGGGTCTTGTCCCCCTCTTCGGTTCTTCTGCCGGGCCACCGCGCCTGGTCCGGTGGTCCGGTGGCCCGGTCTTCTGTCGCCGTCTTCCGTTCTTCTGTCGCCGCCTTCGGTTCTTCTGCCGGGCCACCGCGCCTTCTTGTAGCTCTTTTACAGGCGGTGGCCCGGTCTTCTGTCGCCGCTGTCGCCTTCCGTTCTTCTTCTTGTTCTTCTTGTTCTTCTCCAGGAGATGTTGACACGTCGCTCCCTCCGGCCGGAATGCCAGAGCCGCCCTGCGCTGTGACTTATATAGTGACAATGGGGCGGTGTCACATGGTATATGTCACATGGGTTGGTCACATGGGTTGATGTCACATGGGGACTATGACATCGTAAGGGGGCGGGGTCACCATGTGACCAACCCATGTGACATATACCATGTGACACCGCCCCATTGTCACTATATAAGTCACAGCGCAGGGCGGCTCTGGCATTCCGGCCGGAGAGAGCGACGTGTCAACATCTCCTGGAGAAGAACAAGAAGAACAAGAAGAAGAACGGAAGGCGACAGCGGCGACAGCGGCGACAGAAGACCGGGCCACCGCCTGTAAAAGAGCTACAAGAAGGCGCGGTGGCCCGGCAGAAGAACCGAAGGCGGCGACGGAAGACGGCGACAGAAGACCGGGCCACCGGACCAGGCGCGGTGGCCCGGCAGAAGAACCGAAGAGGGGGACAAGACCCCCGAAGTCGGGAGAAGAGGCCGGCGGCGGGGAGGAAGAAAGCCGGACTCCTCCGCTGGCAAAAGAGCTACACACACATAGCGGAGGAGTCCGGCGAGAAGACCCCCGAAGACGGAAGACCCCCGGCTGTGCAATAAAATATTTTTTTCCCCTGTGTTGTGTTTTTATTTGTACTTTATTTCACAGGTGAATGGGTAGGGGTACATTGTACCCCATACTCATTCACATAGGGTGGGGGGCCGGTATCCGGGGGGCCCCCTTCTTAAAGGGAGCTCCCGGATTCCGATAAGCCCCCCGCCCGCAGACCCCGACAACCAACGGCCAGGGTTGTCGGGAAGAGGCCCTTGTCCTCATCAACATGGGGACAAGGTGCTTTGGGGTGGGGGGGCCGCGCGGCACCCCCTTCCCCAAGGCACCCCCCATGTTGAGGGCACGCGGCCTGGTACGGCTAAGGAGGGGGGGCGCGCTCGCTCGCCCCCCTTTCCTGGCCGGCCGGGTAGCGTGCTCGGACAAGGGTCTGGTGTGGACTTGGGGGGAACCCCCACGCCGATTTTTTTCGGCGTTGGGGTTCCCCTTTAAGCCCATTCCAGGCGGCGGAGCCCGCGACGTCTCCTTCGCGGGCCCCGCCTACCTGTACACGCGCTTGAAATGGGCGGATTTGCCTCCTCCTTACGTGGGCGAGTCCGTTCATTTCAAAAGTTGAGCGAACTGTTTGCCCAACCTTGTTCGTCAAACAGTCCGCTCGTGTGTGGGCAAGTCCGCTCATGCAAATTTTGAGCGGACTGTTTGATGAAACTGTTTGCCGAACAAGGTTGGGCGAACAGTCCGCGCGTGTGTACGCGGCCTCACATGTGTGGTTTGAACACTATATTCATATGCGGGTGCTACTCGCGTATGCGTTCACTTCTGCATGCGAGCTTGGCGGGACGGGGTGCGTTTAAAGTTTTTTTTTTCTTATTTTACCTTTTAATTTTTATTTTTACACTGTTTAAAAAAAAAAAGTGTCACTTTTATTCCTATTACAAGGAATCTAAACATCCCTTGTAATAGAAAAAAAGCATGACAGAACCTCTTAAATATGAGATCTGGGGTCAAAAAGACCTCAGATCTCATACTTACACTAAAATGCTAAATAACAAAAAATGGCCCTATAAGAGCTATGGGCAGAAGTGATGTTTTGCAGTGTCATGGAGACGGGTGGGGGCCATCTTCCCCTCACTCTTCTCCATGTCAGCCCAGGGGACAGACGCGGCGGAGGACACCAAGTCGCAGTGGGAGGGTGGGGCACCCTTTCCCGCCACAGATAAAAGTGATCTTGCAGCGAATACACTGCAGAGACCACTTTTATCTTGTAGCCGGTCGCTGGCCGAACACGGGGATACTGGGGTTATGGCAGCTAGCTGCTGCCATAACAACGATATCCGTCCCCAAAGTAGGGACGTACATCGGCATGGGGTAGTCGGAAAGTGGTTAAAAAAATGCTCCTAGCAGCAGCTTTTGAGCATTTTATTTTTTTGCCTCTAGAAGCAAACAGTGTTATCTTATGCTATGTACACAATGGATTTTTTTCCGACAGATGTTGGCTCAAACTTGTCTTGCATACACACGGCCACACAAATGTCGGAAATTCCGATTGGCAAGAATGCGCTGGTGTACAACACGTACGACGGCACTATAAAAAGGAAGTTCAATAGCCAGTGCGCCCCCCTTTGGGCTCATTCTGCTAATCTTGTGTTAGTAGAAGATTGGGGAGAGACGATTCGTACTTTTCAGCCTTGTGCTTTTCAGTTCATATCTGTTCTTCAGTTTGTGCTTGTGGGTTCGTTCCTGTCTTTCAGTGCTTGTTGTCAGTTCGTATCTGTTTCTTAGTGCATTCTTGTCCGCTCATTTCTGATTTTCAGATTGTTCTTCTCAGGTTCTTTCTGATTTTCAGATTGTTCTTCTCAGGTTCTTTCTGAGTTTCAGATTGTTCTTCTCAGGTTCTTTCTGATTTTTAGTGCTTTCTGTTAGTTCGGTCTGACCAGCCGACAGTTTCTAGACGTGTTGCGGGTACATCGTCTTAGCGTTCATGCTGTGCAGGGGCTTGGTGTTGGAGTTCTTTCTTTGATCCAAGTCCAGTCCATGAACAGGGTGCGGAGGAGTTCATGGATACATAATTGGTTGCTCCAGTGTGACCAATTCTCTCACATGCCTTTGCTGTGGGAGATCCAGGAGAATAATCCTAATGATTTCAGGAATTATCTCCTGATGACGGACCCTGTTTTTCACCGTCTGTTGGCTTTGCTGTCCCCTTTATATTACCAAGAAGGACACCTGCATGCAGCAAGCCATCACACAGCTCTCAATGAAGTGAAGAAGGTTACCTGTCCAAAACATTTGCCCCCCCCTAAAAATTTTACAATGGGCCATCAGAGGGGGTGAGGAATCTGAAAAGTGGACCTGTCACGTACCTTAAGGCAAAGCCCGGAGTGCAGGGAGCGGCCTCTCGTAAACCTCTGACTCAGGAGGCCCTGATAGAGATGACAGGGGCTCAGGAGCACAAAGGAGCACAAGCGCCTGACTGGATGGCCGGTGTAGAAGGCAGGAGACCGTTGGTAGTGGGGAGGTGTCCTGTAGTCCAGCCGCAGGATGCAGATGATAGCAGGACGCAGCAGGCGGTTCCAGCCGGAAGCAACGGACAGCAGGGATGTGCTTTGTAGCCCAGTGGCGGGATGCAGACTGTGGGCAGGATGCAGCTGTCAACAGGGAGGAGTCCTGTAGTCCAGCAGCGGGATGCAGGTGACAGCAGGATACAGCGGACAACGGGAGTAGTCCTGTAGTTCAGCAGCAGGATGTAGGAGGTAACAGAACACAGCGGAAGGCACCAGCCGGGTACGGTGGAGAACCGGGAGGTGTTCTGTAGTCCAGCAACAGTAAACAGGTGACTGGCAGGTAGCAGAGTAGTTAAACAGTCCGGGTCAAGCACAGGCGAGCAGATCAGGTACCAAAACGAAGTCCAGGAGAATAGTCATGTTCGGAAGCCAAGGTCGGGGGCAGGCAGCAAGCAGAGAAGTCAGAAACAGGCCAAGTTCAATGCGGATCAGGTAAATTCAGATGCAGGGTAGCAGAGCACACAGGAACGCCGTTGATCGGGCAGCAAGACAGCAAGGCAAAAATCCCATTTAAATAGCGCCATTGGCGCCAATTGCTGTCAAAACGGCAAGCGCACGAGCGCACCGCTGATCGCATTATCGCTCTTCTTGCGCACAGGTATTCTTCTGAGCCTTACACCACTCGGATGTCTGTGGGAAGGGTTTTCCTGACAGGACCTTATACTTTTGTCTTTATATACCCATTTCAATAAATGTGATACTTATGTTGGCCAAGAATGTTTGTGTCTAATCTGCTTGCAATGTTATGTGCAAAAGTACTTTTTTTTTCTTGTTTGACTCCACAGTTTCCTTCAAACCCAGAGGAATGGCAGACTGTGGCATTCCAGTTTGCTCAGCAGTGGGACTTCCCTAACTGCGGAGGGGCAATCGATGGGAAGCACGTCCACATCATCCCACCCCCCAACACGGGGTCATACTATTAGAATTATAAGTTTAATAGTATTGTGCTGTTGGCAGTGGTGTCGGCGACATACAAGTTTTTATATGTGGACATGAGGAAGAATGGCCGGATGTCAGATGGTGGAGTCATTGCCCAGACGGAGTTCTACAGACGGTTCCAGAATGACAGCTTGGGCTTGCCACCTGTGGAAAACAATGTGGCTGGTCTTCCTTTTGTATTAGCCGCTGATGAAGCTGGCTGGGAGACCATCTGATGTGGGCATTTCCCATGAGGACCCTCACTCCGGACCAGAGGGTTTATAACTACTGATTCGCCATAGCCAGAAGAGTCGTGGAGAATGCATTCGGAATAATGGCCAGCCGGTTCCACCTATCTCTAACAGCAATCCACATGGTGGAAATTAACTGAACCATATTGTACTTGCCTGCTGCATTCTCCACAATTACCTCAGAAACAATGTAATGAACTACGTGGCCTCAGTTGGGGCTGAGGCTGATTTCAAAATACAACTCTGATGGCACTAGAACCTGGTCATCCTGGCTTGCCCTCCCAAAGCACCCGGGAAGTTAGACAGAAGTATGTTGAGTACTTTTACGGGTGGGGGGGCCATTGATCTGCCAGCTAACGTGTGAAACATTTTTTAAATAAATATTTTTTGATAAACTGAACTAATATTTCCTTTGATTTACTGCTTGTGTTTCTTTTAGCTGTCTCCAATGGTTCTTTCTTTGCCCATTTTCTTCAATAGTCCAAATGTAATTTCTTTGATACATGAGGTAACAATCTCTTTTTCAGCTTGTGTTGTGTCTCTTGCACAGACACAACACAAGACAGGGAGCTGCCCTGTCTGTGGCAAGTGAAACACCCATTTTATAACAAACTAAAGAGGAAGGCAGCGTTGGATCAACTGTTGGAATTGCTGAAGCCGTGATTCCCACAGCAGACATCACCTATTTTAAGTGCAAAATTGGTGGCAGGAGGAGCACATATAATGGGGAGTGCAAAAAGGTCCAGGATTTCATGAGATCCGGAGCAGCAGCAGATTACATTGTCCCCAGGCTCTGGTACTATGACAGACTGCGTTTTTTGTCAGACCAGAGTGAACACTGGCCATCACTATGAACACTTCCTTCCACTTTTCCTTCCACTCTTCCTTCAGATGAGGCTTCAGACGTACAACCTGGGCCTTCCACCCAGGAAGAAGATGTGGAGGAGCTCAGCTTGAGCCAGGTATAGCATTGTTCAAAATATTTCTTGTCAAACATGTTATTACAGGGATATGCAATTAGTGGACCTCCAGCTGTTGCAGAACTACAAGTCCCATGAGGCATAGCAAGACTCTGACAGCCACAAGCATGACACCCAGAGACAGAGACATGATGGGACTTGTAGTTTTGCAACAGCTGGAGGTCCACTAATTGCATATCCCTGTGTTATTATGTTAACTAGATGCTATTATTGATCACAAATTTCTGATTTAACAAAGTGGTTTACATATCAATAGACAGTAGTAGCCAAAAATGATTGGGACAAGAATGAAAAATGCTGGGGTCAGAATGATAGTCTTTTCTATTTGTTAACATTCAATTTGCAACAGTCATGAGCTCAACATTGTGTGTGATTGATGGCCAAAAAACTAAAAATATGTCCCATTTTTATACACAGAAAAATCTCAGCCAGAAGGAGGCTGTGGAAAGTGGCGGCCAGGAGGTGGCCGCACCCAGTAGCCTGACTGAATCCCAGGTTCCTCCCCTCCACCTTCCAACAAAAGGGCCCAGGAAGGGGGGGGGACCTGGAGGATTCAGCGCTTGGTTTGATTCTGCAGGCTACTTCAGTCCTCACAAACACCCCTAATGTCCAGGAGGCCTGTATGCATGTATGACAGCCAGTAAGATGCAGGAAATAGAGATGGGCCAATGCCTCATCAGTGAGGAGCTCATATTTCCAGTCCTTAATAAGGGGGTGAGGGGCGAACTCACCAAGAATAGTCATGTATGTGAGTTGGACCATACTCCACCTCCTACCACAACTGCAACACCGCAGCCACAGCCTGGAAGGAAGCTTGGAAGGAAGTCTTGAGAGTGATGGCCTGGGTTTGGTCTGGTCTGGCAAAAGACGCAGGCTGTCATTGTACCAGAGCCTCGGGACATATATGTCATCTGCTGCTGCTCCCAATCTCTCGAAGTCCTGGACTGGATTGTGCTCCCTATTAAATGGACTCCTCAGGCTACCACACTTTTGCCTGTCAAATAATTGATGCCTATCCTGGGGTACAAAGGCTTTGCCAATGTCAACAGTTTATCCAGCGTTGCCTTCCTCTTTAGTTTGTTATGACCCCTAATACATTTCTATTTTTTTTTTAATCCTTGGCTATGTGTTTTTATTTCAAAAAGGACAGTTTGTTTGTGAGTAGGAAGGTACATTTCAAAAATACAAATTCAAAAATACAATGTCAAATTAACAAGGGACACCAACACCAACCAACCTCTTTGAGGTTAAAAAATGCAAGATAATAATGGTGTTGTGGTAACTTGACACAAAACGACTAAAAATATTATGGAGACCACTATAAAAAAAAAAAATCAAAACAAATCAGGAGATTTGATAAAAAAAAAAAAGTAGATCACTAGAAAAAAAAAATATATGAACAATATACTGGAAATCAGTTTGTCATAACTCTGTGTGAATATCAGCAGCAAAACAACTTCATTATTCTAGCATTATAAAGAAGAAGAAGAGAATGTGCTGCATTGAAATATTTAAAAATTTGCAGCATGACAAATGTGTTATCTCCATCACAAGCTCTAGTTTTACCAGACCGAGCGCTCCTGTCTTGTACTTGATTCTGAGCATGCATGGAATTTTGTGTGTCGGACTTGTGTACACACACTTGGAATTTCCATCAAAAATTTTTGGAAAATTTGAGAACCTGCTCTCAGTTGGTGAAATTCTGACAGCAGATGTCCGATGGAGCATACACATGGTCGGAATTTCTGACAGCACGCTCACATCTAACATTTCCCCTCAGAAATTCCGATTGTCTGTACGTGGCGTAAGTATTATCTAGACTATTTTAGCCTAGAAGTGTTTCTAGGAGCAGAAAAGAAAAATCATTTTTTTTGTTTTTTTCTGGCAGAAAAAAATGCTGACAGCTCCTACAAGCTTCTAACCACAACTAACCACTGCTAATCACCAGTTTCCAGCGTCCTTTTTTTTTTTTTTAATCTCAGCAAGCGGCAGAACCGCAGCATCCTTAACCATGGAAAATTACCATCTAAAATATTCTTCATACTCCTGCAAATTGCAATCATTTGGTAACTGAGACTGATGACAACCTAGTGCATTCATTCTTTAAACCTGGGTGGATAAAAAACTTTTTTTCAAAGGGAATAATTTGATTTAGGTGCAAGAGGACATCCACCCTGATGGGTTATGACATGGAAGATGAAAAGAAGACAATTTGTCCAGAGCTTTACTGCACCTTGATACTCACTTGTATGATACATCACCTGTCCCCTGATTATTTTCCCTTATGCCTTTCCATTGCGAGTACAAGTGGATGCAGTAATAGAATCCAGAACACATTTGAATACAATAGGTATTACATAAAGGTAATTACAAATGAGTCATCCTGAATCCCAGGCCTACATGGCAATGGATGATCTACAAGGTACACATTGTAATTTCTTATAATTATGTAATGTATCCCTATTTATTACAAGTACCTGTATATGTATATAATTAAGTTTAAAAGGCTCTCTAAATCGGAGGTTCATTGTCCACCTAATGTATAGGTACATTTTCTAAAAGCCCAAAATATTTTTGAAATAGTAAAATAAATCTACATCGGACTGAACATGTATTAACAATAAACTTCTCCCATTAGCTTCCTTTTGGTTTGATAAATCAAACGTGTTTTGTTATACATTAGGCCCTGTTCACATCTGGAGATTTGAGATCACAGGCAGAATTGCAGTGATTCTGCCAACGATTCCAAATCGCACTGCAATAGTAGCAAAACGTTTGGGTGACATTCATATTTAATGGAACCTCAAATGTGGTGCGCTTTTGCCGCAATTGTCACAGATTAAATTGTGCGGCACTTGCAACAAGCTGCATCGCACAAAGCTTGTCGCCAAAAAAGGAGCAGAGCTTCTTTCAGGCAACAAGTTTTGCGCTTAGCAAACTGAAACACGTGTTACAATCGCTGCAAAACTGCAACGCGTTTGAGCTGCCATTAAAGATGAATGGTACCCAAACATGTGTGGGGCGGTTTGCTACGAATGCATTCTGATTTGGAATCGCGGGCAGAATTCCAGCCAGTCTGCCCATGATCCCAAATCTCCAGAGATTTACTAAAACTGGTGCACACAGAATCTGATGCAGCTGTGCATAGCAACCAGTCATATTCCAACTTCAGCTTTTTCAATTAGGCTTTGACAATTAGCCCATGTTCATATTGAGGGTGGGTTTGAAATTGTGCAAGATTTCAAACCTGCAATGCAGTCTGACTTCAGGGGCATCTGTGTGAGTTCATGCACAGATGTCTATTCAAATTGCCCCCAAATTCACCAAAAGTAGTACAGGAACTATTTTTGGGAATTGTGCGCTGCCGCAAAGTTGGCGTCACACTGATTCAGACGGTGCCATTGCTGGCAATAGCTGCTGATATGACATGCCAAATTGCATGTCAAAAAACCCCCATGTGAACATGGGCTACACCCTAGACATTTTTTGTGGGTTTTTTTTGCATTTTTTGCTTTGTCATATGCTTGAATTGTTTAAGATACAATGTTTGCAAAAATGTAAAATTGTTATCCAGAGATTGATTTACAAGTGCCCAGCCAAGACATTACCTGGAAGGAGTGTGCATGTTCTCCCTGTGCTTGTGTGGTTCTCCTCCGCATACTCTAGTTTCCTCCTGCACTCCAAAGACATGCTTGTAGCTTAACTGGTTCCTATCTAAATTGGCTCTAGTATGTTTATGTATGCGCATGAGATATGGATTCAGCCTGTAAGCTCCTTGAAGGCAGGGAGTGAGGTTTATAGTATGTAAAGCATTGTATAAATTGTCAGCACTATATAAATGCATGTCATTTAAATGTACCACAGTTTGAGACATTCGGATTAACATAAAATATTTGTAATAACTTAAAGTGGATGTAAACCCGATTCATGAAATTTGAGCTGGGCACATATATCTGTAGTGTTTTCTTATCTCTCTTCAAAGAACTAGGTCCTGTGGCTTTCTCCCGCTCCATTCTTCTGTTATCAGCATGATAAATTCTAACAAGTTCTCCAACACGTGATAAAACCAGCCTGAATTTTGTGTCAGGGTGGGTGCTATAAATAGATTAGCAGAAAGCTGCTCTACTCACAGGACAGCTCTGAAAGTCTCTGCCTATCTGGAGGGGGGAGTGTGCCTTTCCTCCAATCAGCTGTCTCCCAGTGTAATCCAACACTACACTGATACTGCTGAATGAGGAAGTGATAATTCTAACATGATGCACACTTTCTAAACAGTATATAAAGTTGAAGACAGCAGATATACATGTAAAACCTATGTAGGGAGATTTGTATCATCTGAGGCTGTTGACTTCACTGGGTATATGTGAGGGTTTACATCCACTTTAAACTTGTTATCCAGAGGTTGATTTTACAGGTAGCTGAGCCACTCTGTCAGAATTCTCACTCAGGAATTTCAACAAAAATGTTAATTGGTGTACATTTGGGTTAGACATGAGTGCACACTTTCCAACTATTTGAGATTAAAAAGTGAACAAATCGTGTGGGCAAAAGACACAGCACTGCCATTATACAGACATTATACAGACCATAAAGAATTAGTATGCCAAATAAAAATGGGTAAACCAACAACTGCTTATTTTTACACCAAATTGTTGTGTTGTGCACAGTGCCATCCTTATTTCTGAAAAAAAAAAGTCTGTGACACACCATCAGATTCAAATCTTGTATCTATAGGGCCACACAGAGAGATGAAATATTCCATGATATAACCCCCTTACTAAAACCACCAGTTTGAGAATATTGAGTTGAATAAACAGTAATTACAGAGTCTATAAGCCACAAACAAGTTTAATTTAAGCCCCTTTATAAAACTGCCACCTCATAAGTCCTCTAGAAGAGAATTCTGCAGGCTCGAATGTATGCTGTTGCTTGTTGTCTATTCTGTAATTTCTTTTTTTTAGTTATTATTCTTCTTTTTTTCCATTAGAACAATATATTAAAATATTTTACCTGATTCCAGGGGTCAAGTCCTGGGGAAAAAAGTGTGGGAACTGCCACCCAAGATCCACTCCCCCACCAAAAAAAAAAAAAAAAATTATACGCTCATATGCACAAACACTTCAAAAGTGGTATTTTTCATCCAATTTTCGTATTGTGTGTATGAAGCTTAACTGTTAGTACATAAAAAAAAACAATCCTCAATAAACACAAATACGGTAATTCTCTGAATAATCATCATTCATTCAATTGTGCTTCCATGCAAATGTGAACCTCATGTTCTGATCTTTATTGGGGAATGTTATTTTGTATATAGAGTGTTTATGTGGTGAGTTTCCACTTTTTATTGAACAGAGTTTGGATAACACAGGTTTAAATGGAAAGGTCATAAATCACCTGCACATTATCTGGACAGAATGCTTGGGGAGATAGTGATGTGTTCCTGCTTAGGAGATGTATGTTAGCTTGGGGGGCTGCAAACTCTGCAGGGCTCCAACACACAGTCGCTGCTATTCCAACCCTTTACATATTTCCACATAAATTTCCCTCCTGACATTAAACTTTGCCACGTATTGTGCTCAGCTTCCCACCCCAAACTGATGTTCCTCCCTCAGCTCACCTCTCTCCCTGCATGTCCTGTGAGCAGAATAGATGTGCTCCTCCTCTGGGTTCTCTCATCATATGGCACTGAAGATAGAGGAGGTGGGATTCAGCGGGACACACAGAGCAAGTATGCAGGAGACAAAAAATCAGGAGGTGCTGGCAGGGAGGAGCGCATCACGAGAGGTCTGACTAAATACAATCTCTTAGCAGCAGGGACCTGATCTACCCGTCAGCTAGCTGTTATTGACAGGTAGATTGAAGAGGAAACTGTCATGGGGCCCTCTACTGGCAATGCCTGAATGGTCAGTCCACCCCTGGTGTGCAGCACTTACTATTGCGAGCTGTGTCGGTGGCTGCTGGTGTAGCACCTGCCACACAGCTCACATAATTCAAAGTCTTGCAGGATGGGGCTGCTAACGGGAACTGAGTTCCTGTTGTGGTAAAAGTACAGGAACTCTGTTCCCATGCGTTCCCGCAGGACTTGAGCCCTGCCTGATTCTCTAATTGCTATAAATAGAAAGTAAAGAATTTCTGCTTCTTTAAAGAGCATTACCGTATTTTACCTCTGTTACTTTCCTGTCTGCGTGCCATGGAGTATAACAGATACTTCTTGTTACAGTAAATATTGTATGTATCCATTAAAACGTGGTGGCAGCTATTGTTTTTCCAGTGTAAATGGTAATTTCAGACTTACCTGACAGTTAATACTTAGATTGTTGTCCTGCGTGCTGGTAACGCTCTGTGCAGGGTGAAGCTGAGAGTGCAATTGTCACATTCTGATGGTGGTGCATTTTGAGACTGCTGCCATCACATATTTGCTAACAGTGTTTGCATCTAATGCTTCCATTGTGTACTATTTGCAAAGCTGTAAGGCCGCGTACACACGCGCGGACTGTTCGCCCAACTTTGTTCGTCCAACAGTTTCAGCAAACAGTCCGCTCAAAATTAGCATGGACGGACATGCCCACACACGACGAACGAACAGTTTGCTGAAACCGTGCGCGATGACGTGAACAGCACGTACGACGGGACGAAAAATACGACGTCCTATACACTGCATTATAGCTTTCGGCGTGAAAATCCTTTCTGAGCATGCGCGCAACTTTGTTTGACGAACAAGCCTACACACGGGCGGACTGTTCGCTCAAACAAGGTTTCAGCGGACAGTTTTTCTGAATTTCCGAAAAACCTTGTCCGTCCAACTGTCCGCTGAAACTGTCCGCTGAAAGCCCACACACGAGCGGACTGTCCGCCCAAACACTGTTCAGCGGACAAAGTTGGGCGAACAGTCCGCGCGTGTGTACGCGGCCTAAGAGTCTATGTGGATTGTTTAAGACATTTTGAATTGTTACTGTTTTCTTATCCTATATATTCCATTGACAGTTTTTGATTATAACTCTTTGACAATGGCCTGTGGCTATCTGGGTCACTGGTCATTCTATGTATTTGTTTTAAAAACTTTAGTATACATTTGAATTTTAATTAATTTAAGCAGTCTTGGCTTACAGTGAAGACCGAAATGACTTCAAACATACACTCATTTGTAACAAGCCTGCAATGTTTGCCCTTAAACAATCCCTCCTCTGAGCTTGCTTTGTGCCAAATTTGAACATAGGTAAAAAAAAACAGGAGAAAATGGTTACAATTTAATTTAGGTACACTGTTAGATATATATAGAGAACAGCTAGTAGTGGTTAGTTAAATTCAGCAGAACTTGTTCTGTGATGTTGAATATGCTTTCCTACTTTTCCACACACCTTCTTAATTTCTGATGCGTTTTAAGAACATTCTCCAACATTTACAGCAACATGGTTAACTCAGTAAGCCAGTCACCATGGAATGAATCAAGGCAGAATAACCATTATTAGCTATAACACGAACTGATTAAATTAGAACCTTCACAGATGTACATCTGTTTCTTATGATATATTTGCAGTAGCTGGAATGTAGCTTCTGCATTTGTGTAGCACCCCCTGACTCATGGTGGCATGATGATAACCCCCAGAGACAGTTTGTGCCAACATTTCACCTCAGGGTGGGGCAATAGTAGGATGTGAACAGATGGACGCCAGTCATTTTAGATGCAAACAAAAAGGAGTTTACTGACCCTCACTAAAAACTCCTGGGAGAGAGGGATAGGAAGTTCAGAACACCTGTCCTGCAGACAGTAGCACAAAAAGAAGTGAAACCAGTACAGAAAAGAACCTTTATGCTCATTTCAGCAATCTGTGTCTTCTTATTAGCAGCTGTCTCCATTAGCAACCACATTTTTCCCAGTAGCAGCAGCAGTAGTCTCGATGATTCCATTTTGATGCTTTCCCAGGCTCTCCTCAAGTTCCTCACCCAGGACCTCATGTGGTAGTGTGACCTCTGAAACTTCATCTCAGACATCATAGGTTTCTCACCTGTCCTCAGCCACACTCCCAGACCACAGAGCCTCAATCACCAGGACTCACTTGGACAGGCAGACGTCCTCTGCTCCAAGCACATGTATGGGCATCAGGCTTTATTCATTAATTGCTCAGCTGCTCCTCACACACCCACCCCAGGCCAGACCCTTGGGCCTTCACAAATATTTATACTTTCCTCTAGCATGCATCAATTGCTATTAACCTCCTACTGGTTTGGAAGAGGAAGTATGGATATTCATAAGCCAGTTTTACTGTAACTTCTCATACTAATCTAATTCACAGCAAGATATTGCTATACATCTCTTGAAATAATAAATTACCCAATATGTGAATAATAAGGTTAACCATGTGAAACTGCCCCTTTAAAAGTACAAATTGATGTGAAAAGAAAAAAATAACAGGTGGCACCACACTATTATTTACAGAATTACACAAAAGTGAGTACACATATTTTTGTAAATATTTTATTATATCTTTTCGTGTGACAACACTGAAGAAATGACACTTTGCTACAATATAAAGTAGTGAGCGTACAGCTTGTAAACGGTGTAAATTTGCTGTCCCCTCAAAATGACTGCTACAGACAGAGGCCTGATGGGACTTGTAGTTTTGCAACAGCTGGAGGGCTGCCAGTTTGAGACCTCTGCTTTAAAGCCTAACTCCAGGAACACTTTACATAGTTTATTTAGACCAAGCAGGCCCAAAAAATTTCCTTTACAAAGTAATGCGGTGTACAGTGTACAACGCTGTGTTCTGCCAGTAGTATGGGACTTCCCTTCAAAATGAGTGCTGCTGAGCCATTCATAGAAAGCCTTATATTTGTATGATTGGGTACAAGGATTCCTTTGATTGGTTCAGTTAGAGACTATGATGTCATCTGCCTGTCAATCTATCACAGCCAATCAGGGGAATCTGCATTCTTTGATAAAAAATAAGGACTTCCTGTGAATGACTGGGTAGCACAACGACATGATTTTCTTGCAGGAACAGGACATAAATTCCCTGTACTAACACCAGAATGCAGCCCTGTATACTGTATGTAGCTGATGCTACATATATTTTTTTTTAGTCTGATAGTCACTGCATTAATCAGTAAAGGAAATAGTTTGTTTGGGCCAGTTTTAGTTGTAATCTACCTGGAGTTCATTTTTAATTGAGAACATATGCAGGTTAATGGTCACCCCTGTGATCTGCTATAAATAAACCAGAATAAGTAAAATATAGTAAAATGAATGCTGGCCCCTAAGTGCAAATAAAACTAAAGAACCTGCAAACATGCATAGTTCATCCGTTCTGTATTTTGTGCATAGAGTTTGGTTTATGTTATATAACAACACCATTTTGTTGGGTGAGCCATGGTTAGTCATTATAGAACATATCTTCCCTAAATTTGTAATTATAGATGTTATAGTGGATTTAAGATGAATGAGTATTAGACAATAGAATTAGTCATCTTTATTTTATATACAGATCATGCACAGCAAGCTGATGCAAGACTTAACCACTGTACTTTTTAAAGTTAAACTTTTACAGAGTACATTGAAAACCTGGACCTCCCTGCAGACTACAGTGTAATTAAAGCCCAACTCTGTGAAATCTGACAATTCTCCCTTTCATTGGAGTTGTGCCTGTACTGCAAGGGTTAACTGCTTGGTTATTTTAGAGGAGAATAAAAGCAATTATACTCCATTCCCCTGGCAGATGGCACCCCCCTACGCCCCAGCAGTGTAGTGTTTTTCAACATCTTCATATCCAATGCAGGGCTTTGGACCTTGATGACATTAGGACCTAGAGCCCCATACACACTATCAGATGTTCTGCTGAGTTCTCTGTTCACATTTATCAAAACCATATAATATGAGGTCAAACGTTAGGAGTTTCAATTTGTATGCAATCAGGCAGTCCCTTGCACTACATGGTTTTGGTAAATCTGAAGACAAAAATCAGCAGAAAATCTGATAGTGTGTATGGGGCTTTAGACTGCAGACCACCAGAGCATAGGGGAGAAGGCACTTCATAGAGGATAGAGGATCCAGTACATAAATCTTCTTTTCTATTCCCCTATAAAAAGTGATTGTAAACCTTTTTTTTTTTTAAATAACAAACATGGTATAATTACCTGCTCTGTGTCCCAATCCTTCTCTTCTCGGGTCCCCCGCCACCGTCCCTGGCTCCCCCCACACCGAATGTACACCATAGCAAGCCACTTGCTATGGGGGCACTGGTGCAGGCTTGCTCCCAAGCTGATTCTGTGTGTCCACAGACACACAGAGCAGGCTCAGCTTGGCTCTGTCCATGGCTCCCTCCACACTGGCTTAGATTGACAGCAGCGGCCAATGGTCCAATGGATCCCGCTTTTGTGTCTGAGCCAATGAGGAGGGAGAGGGAGGTGCACATTCCTGGTTCAAGATTGGGCTAAAGTAAGTACCAGGAGGGGCAGGGGGTGAGAGCTGCACTAAGAAGTTTTTTTACATTAATGCAGAGAATACATTGAGGTTAGAATCTTCTAGTTTACCAGAGTTGAGCATTAAGCAATGTAACCAAGTCTTGTACTCACCACAACCTGTGACAGGGCAATGAAAGATCAGCAGCACAATGGTGAGGTCATCCCTTTGCTCTATTATCCTTTAAACATGTTCAATATGTTAGATTGACTGTAGTGCACAGCAAAAGAGCACTGTAGCTTTGCCCATAAACTAAGTGTTGCAAAATTTTTGATAATAAAAATATTTTTTTCTAAAATTGTATTATACCCTTGATTTCTCTATCCAGCTGTTTAATTTTTTCTCTTAATTATTATTATAGCTCCTTGTTTACAAAGCTGTAAAATACATGGTCACATTGTTTTGAAAAAATACATTATCTAAGAGATGCACTTTTCTACAAGAGTAAAGCCTAGTACACATGTTGGGCAGACATTTATGCCATGTGCACTGCAGCCTGTCCAACAGGGGCATGACTGAAAAAGGTCTGCCGATCGGCTCCCGTTCAGTCCTCTCCAATGGCTGAGTGGGCTGACCGGAGTGTTCTGGCAGGGGACCATCCTCCTGTCAGAAAACAATTGCAGGGAAGATCGGTGTACTAACATCGCATAGTTAGTACATCGGCTCCTCTTGAGCTGTCAGGTTTTTTTTTTTCATACAGCCCTGCTGGGTTGAATGAAAAAAAAAAAAAAAAAACTAGTAGCGTGTACCAAGCTTTAGGTTTCCCCAAAAATTTAAAAAATACCATAAAGAACATTCCCATATGTTTAATTTTTTCTGAATAGTGGTAAAAAGGCAGTTTATGCTCTTCTTTCACTGAAATACTGCATTATGGCCATAGATCACCTAACAGTTCTGAGGCAGAAGGTCAAAAAGACAGAATTGGTCAAGGTCCCAACGATGCAAATCGCAATAACAAACGGCTACCTGGTGTTTAACTAAGCTTAAGCCGTGTAGGAAGTTAATTTAGCTTATAGCATATACTGTATATAACAATGCTGTAGTTTAAAAAAAATAAAAATGTATTGTTTGAAAATAACATGGTATATTATGAACGCTCATGCCATGAAAACCTAAGAATAGGGGTATTTTACTAAAATCACATTTACAAGGTAAATACAACACAATAATTTTAATCAAGGTCAAAGTGCGATGTTTGTTGTACAGTAGAATTTCTACTTACAGGCATCAATATCTCTCTTCAAAACAGATGTTCGTATTTGTCCCCCTTTAATAATTTGCTTTCACACTGCTGATTGTTGGAACCTCTGCAATCTCTGTATCTGGGATCTACCCTTCTATCCCTGCTATCTTTAGACTTTTGTAACTTCAATTGTATCTATAGACCAGAAGCAGGCGGTATTAAGCAAGTGTTTATTATTGTTGCCTATAACTTTTGGGTTTACCTATATACAGCTAACTACTAGGACAGAACCATGTCTGCCTCCTTGTTATTATCTTACATGTACTATAACTAAGTCTATATGCATGTGTGGTGGTAGCTTTGTTGCATGTTAGTAAGCAAACAGGTTTATAAAGTTTATATGTAAATCTTTTTATTTTAGTTAACCCTGTCCCCTTCTGGTAGGAATTATATTATTAGTTTTTACTCAGGGGGTCATAAACCAGCATAGGCTAGAGCCAGGTTAGGCATCCTACGGCCACTTGGTATACGTCCATTTGCATGACAAATTAGAAGCTACTAGGAAATAAGATGCAGAGTGGATATATGGACTGTGAGTTCTAGTACCACGCTACAGTTTCTCCCTGTGAGAAGCTGCATTCCAGGCTAGTTGGACAATGGCTGGGGGATCTCCTCTTTATCACAAATCTTGTTTTCAGGTCTCTGACACCAAAACAGAAGCTACATCATGATCACTGTGCCGCATTCCGTCTGAAAAAAAGCCCTGACTATTTATATTGGGATATACAGTATATGCACAATTCCACCAAGACTCTTGTTGGGCTTATAATACCTGTTAGTACCCTGAATGTATGTACAATCATTCATATTTTATTATATAAATCTTGTTTTTTTCCATACTGGTGTACATCTTAATGTTATACGCTGAGTGCAGTAGTTCCTCTTCTGTCAATTACTGTTTACAGAGGCCCTGTCTGGGGTGGAGGCACTGCCAACTTTATTATTATCCTATATTTTTTTCTACTTATTGAAGGTTCCATTCTCTTGTTTACCGATGGCTGTAGTCCTACTTAGGAGAGGCCAAAAGAGGGTTACACATGCTTACTTAAAACAGTGTTGTCAGAGATATTTACTAAAGTTTCTGCTGTATTTGAGTATTTAATTGGAAACTGCATTCATTTAAGTGTGTTGAATTGGCTCCTTCAAAATTTCTGCCGAACACATCAAAATGCATAGCAAAGCAAGTCACCCCAAGGTTGGCAACCACAGACAAAAGGTGACCATCCTCTGATTAAGCTGATCAATCAGATTAGGTGGTGATTCAGATAAGAAAATGGCTTCAAGCATTGATCAAACTTGAAGGAATTAGTGATAGCCACTATGGATTAATTCTAACAAGTTTTCATTGTTTTACCATAAAGCTGGTGTCTTTATGCTCTTCTCCACTTTATTCAGTAGCCATAAAAATGCAAAGGCATCCCAGCATGCATATTTATAGTAGGATCTCTCAGAAGGTACATTTCTCTTCCGTTCCATTGTACTCATTCATTTTAAACAGCATTTATCATATTTAACTATCTATAAAAATGCACACAAACGATTATATATGCCAATTTATTTAAAAATACCAAGTTAAATTACAAAATTATTTATCATATAAACACAAACCTAGGCGTGTCAATTTCTTTGGGTTTAATGTTTGTAGAAGAATTAGTTCTGCACTAATTTACAATTTTAATATTGTATACAAAATGGCTTTTTGTGGCTTTAGTAAAACCACAGTTTAGTAATTGGAAGGTAATACATTAAAGCAGAACACCACACAAAATGGATTGCTATGTCCCCACCCCTTTCATCCTAGGAAACCGCACTGCATCCTCAGCTGAAAAGCCAAGTATGGCCTACCAGAGTTTGAAAGACACAGTGGATTATCAAACTATGCCCCACTCCATCTATAATGAGAAAATACATTTGGTAGATGTCTGCTTTAAAAAAAAAAACATTGGGTAGAATGAATTTAAGGGGATGTGAAATCTGAGCTAGGGCCACAATACCTGCCACAAAGAAGGATACTTTGAGTTTTGTTGTGTTTTACGATAAAAATGAAAGGACTGTTGGCGATGCATTCTGTTTTGGGCATCAGGTATCTCTCTTTTGTCACATCTGGGGTTTCAGAGCCCTGCTCATCTATTTCGATTGTTGCTTTAAATATTGCCTGAGATACTGATAATCCTTTACTGTCTGACATGCCAGAAAAATCAGCCGCCTCATCGTTGAAAGCATTCTTAATCCCCAGGCTATTCAGTGTGTCGTTCAGGTTATAACAACTTTCAATCTTGAATTTAGGCAAAGACAACTTTACTTTGCTGTTGGCCATCATGCTGGGATTGGTCCAAGTGTTATAGTTCTCACATGTGAGCTCCTTTACCAGCTAGAACAGCAATTAAAGAAATATGTTACAGTATTAAATCATATAAAACATTTTTAAAATATATTATTTCTCCAAATCTAGTCTTCAAGATTGGCAACATAGATGTTCCCTTAAAATCATGCTATGAAAGTTTAGACAATTCCTGTTATGTGATGACAACTGTCCTGCTCATGCATTGTCACTATGGGGTTGATTTACTAAAACTGAAGAGTGCAAATTCTGGTGCAGCTGTGCAGAAAAATCAATCAGCTTCCAGATTTTTTGTTAAAGCTTAATTGAAAAAGCTAGTAATAGAAACGGATTTGTTTCTATGCAGATTTTGCACTCTCCAGTTTTAGTAAATCAACCCAAATGTCACATGTGCCCTGGTGAACAGTGCCAACAGGCATGGTAAACTGTTGTGAGGAAGCTAGTCAAGGGCAATGATGTGGAGCCAATGCTGGAGCACGTGCATACAATAGGAGATGTATGTGTGCTAGAGAGCTGCAGTACATGGGTGTGATGGAGGGCAAATATGGGTGTGATGGAATATTAAATATAATAACAACATATGCAGATTCTAAGTTCTAATAAGTGGTTGTCAAATACTACATTTGTTTGCAACAACTTACAACTGAATAATTTGAAAGCATGCTAGAATAGCCTTCGAATGCACATGACATTCAATGTGCCATTGCACATGTCATATCACTATACCAAGCAGGCTCAGAAGCCAGTGACTGTTTCCACAAGGCACACACTGTAGCTACCATTTGCATATAACATAAAAGACCCATAAACCCTATTTAATCCAGGGCTGTATGACCGTATATATGCATTAACACAGATACTTGATTATACATGCATAAAGCCGTGTACAGCCATTGACTATTGTTGCAGATGAGCAGCACCATTGGGCTCCCTGGTAGGTAAATTCACCATATATAACACCATATGGCCAGATACAGCCATGTGCAAGAGCCCTTATAAATTAATGTGAATATGTGAAACATACATATACAGTAACTCACAAAAGTGTGTATGCACCTCACATTTTTGTAAATATTTTATTATATCTTTTCATGTGAGAACACTGAAGAAATGACACGTTGCTATAATGTAAAGTAGTGAGTGTACAACTTGTATAACAATGTAAATTTGCTGTCCCCTCAAAATAACGCATCACACAGCCATTAACCACTTCAGCCCCGGACTATTTTGCTGGTCAAAGACCAGACCACTTTTTGCGATTCGGCACTGCGTCGCTTTAACTGACAATTGCGTGGTCGTGCGACGTGGCTCCCAAACAAAATTTACGTACTTTTTTTCCCACAAATAGAGCTTTCTTTTGGTGGTATTTTATCACCCCTGCAGTTTTTATTTTTTGCGCTATAAACAAAAATAGAGTGACAATTTTGAAAAAAAAATATATAACATTTTTTTTTCCCCTCAGTTTAGGCCTAAACGTATTCTTCTACATATTTTTGGTAAAAAAAAAAAAAAAAAAAAAAAACAAAAAAAAACCCGCAATAAGCGATTATTGGTTGGTTATAACGTTTACAAAATAGGGAATAGTTTTATGGCATTTTTATTAATAATTTTTTTTTTACTAGTAATGGCGGCGATCAGCGATTTTTATTGTGACTGCAACATTATGGAGGACACATCGGACATTTTTGACACATTTTTGGGACCATTGTCATTTATACAGCAATCACTGCTATATAAATGCATTCCTGTGTAAATGACACTGGCAGTGAAGGGATTAACCAGTGGGTGGCAGTGTAGGGGTTGAGTGTTCCTAGGGGTGTGTTACTAACTGTGGGGGGATGGGCTTTCATTTAGTGAACACTGATCTCTGCTCCATTTCTCCATTCAGCCGCCCCGTGAGACGATCACGGGTATGCCTGCAGCGATGGAGTCCACGGGACCCACGACCGGACTCACGGGGTCCGAACGGCACGTGAGCTCGCCACCGGCGGCGCGCTCGCGATGGCAGGGCGGCAAATTTAAAGGGACGTACAGGTACGCCCATTTGCCTGCCCGTGCCAATCTGCCGACATATATCGGCGTGCACCGGTCGGGAACCGGTTAATGTCTAAACCACTTGGCAACAAAAGTGAGTACACCCCTAAATGAAAATGTCCAAATTGGCCCAATTAGCCATTTTCCCTCCCCGGTGTTATGTCACTAATTAGTGTTACAAGGTCTCAGGTGTGAATGGGAAGCAGGTGTGTTAAATTTGGTGTTATCGCTCTCACTCTCTCATACTGATCACTGAAAGTTCTAAATGGCACCTCATGGCAAAGAACTCTCTGAGGATCTGAAAAAAAGAATGGTTGCTCTACATAAAGATGACCTAGGCTATAAGATGTTTGCCAAGACCCTGAAACTGTGCTGCAGGACGGTGGCCAAGACCATACAGCGGTTTAACAGGACAGGTTCCATTGAAAAGATAGAATAAAGTATTTACAAAAATGTGAGGGGTGTACTCACTTTTGTGAGACTGTACATATACATACACACACACATATCTATATCAGCCTCTAGGTAGGTAGGTGCTAGAGTAGTTTTTTTTGTAGCTTAGATAAATTTAGGCAGGCCTGTTTGTTTTGGTCTGGGATGGGAGTGGCTCAGGTTAGTGACTCACAGACAGCATCACTAAGACCTCCCTCTTCTTTCTGAAGCTTTCTGGAAAGAGAGGAGTAGAGGCGAGGTAGAGCTGCCTGGGATGTTCTAAGGAGCCCTGACCAATCCCCAACCTGCATTTGCCAGGGGCAGACCTCCTTAACCACTTCAATGCCGGGCCTTAGTCATATGACATCCACAGAAGGGATCTCCCATCCTTGGCTTCTTGCCAGTCCTGCTGCGTGGCAATTGGGGATGAGGCATGTTCCTTGGACACAACCAATCCCAGATCAGTGTAAAGAGCCAATAAAAAAAAAAAAATGTCTCTTTACCACCGGATGCGTCTAATCACAGGCGGCTACATGCACTGTCCATGTGCATGGCACTCATGCGGGCCCCTACGGAGCGCGCAGAGCACTGATCGGGGACGAGGCTTGTCACCATGACACAGCTCCACCCCATTCGTGGTAAAGAGCCAATGAAATTGCAGCTTTTTTTCTCATTTGCTGTATTTGTGTATATCTCACATTTTTGAGCTGCAGCTATTCA
The DNA here is from genome assembly GCF_037356315.1 of Lithobates pipiens. Classification (NCBI taxonomy): domain Eukaryota; kingdom Metazoa; phylum Chordata; class Amphibia; order Anura; family Ranidae; genus Lithobates; species Lithobates pipiens. The sequence goes on along the minus strand of NW_027507764.1, from coordinate 335,081,620 downwards.
CATATTATTTTTCATTTATTTTATGTATTTCTTTTTTATTAGGTAGTGAGGTATTTCTTTTTCTTTGTCTATAATGAAATTGGCTCTACCTGTCATCAGCCAAAGTACCTGTCACCAGCCATTAAAATACCTGTCACCAGTCATCAAAGTACCTGTGTACTTGCCGCTGCCCATCTGAGTACCTGTCACAGCCCATCTGAGTACCCAAGTACCAGGGCCTTCAAAAATGTAATCGTTCATTAGGAAATTAGAGATGTAATTTATGCTCCTGAATCCCCTGATGGCGCTCCCTACATGTTGGACCTTTCTGTGTTGCCAAGCTATGCAAAAGTCACACACATGTGGTATCGCCATACTCGGGAGGAGTAGCAGAATGTAATTTGGGTTGCAATTGGAAGTATGCATATGCTGTGTGTGAGAAATAACTTATGACAATTTTGTGAAAAAAAAAATCTTAATTTTCCCAAGAATTTTGGGAAAAAATTACAACTTCAAAAAACTCACCATGCCTCTTACTAAATATAATGGACTGTCTACTTTTCAAAAAGGGGTCAATTGGGGGTATTTGTACTGTCCTGACATTTCAGAGCCTCAAGAAATGAGATGGGCCATCAGTACATTAGATGTGATCAATTTTCAATGATTTGCACCACAGCTTGTAGACTCTAGAACTTTCACACAGACCAAATAATACACACTGATTTGGGTTATTTTTACAAAAGATATGTAGCAGTATAACTTTTGGTCCAAATTTTTGAACAAAAATTACTTATTTGCTAAATTATATCATAGAAACTAAACAAAAGTGGGGTTTTTTTTTCACAATATTCGCTCTTTTTTCACTTATATTGCAAAAAATAAAAAACCCAGTGGTGATCAAATGCCACCAAAAGAACAAATGATAAAAATTTTGTTTGCGTGCAGTGTTGTATGACTGAGTAATTGGCATTCAAAGTGTGAGAGCACTCAAAGCTGAAAATTGGTCTGGGCAGGAAGGGTGTATAAATGTCCTGTACTGAAGTAGTTAAATACCCAGGGTCAGCCCAGCTGGGGGGGGGGGGGGGGGGGGTTGGAGTTGTTCAGAGCTTGGAGATGGAATGCTAGACCGTCTGGGCCTTTGAGGGTGCTACCCAGTCTGGATGGGGGTGACCTTGGGCCTGGGCCCAGGTGCAGACAGAGCCCTTTGGAGAAGTCGTGAAGGTGTACTGGACAGGAGGAGCAAAGAGGACAACAGGAAAGAGCATTGCTGGGTAATTCTCCAAAGAGAGGAACAACTGGTCGCAGCCAGGAGAGGGCTGGCAATTGACATGGACAGTCAGGAGGACTGGGGAGGCATGCCTGAGAGGACTGGGAACATGCAGTCTGGGATGGGTGCAGAGCCAGTGGTGTGGACTGTGGTATCATGGGCAGTGGAGAAGGGCAGCTGCAGCCAGGAGGGCTGGCAGGGCCTGAAGATGGGTGACTTGGCTTAGTAACTGAAATTAGGGCAGGGTGACAGGTGGGCCACAACACTTAGCAGCCCTTACAAAGGTACTGCTACATATATATTTTTACATATTCCCAACAAGTTTTTAGCTGCAGACACTGTAAAGAAGCGTATCCTCAAGTTGATAGAAACACTGAAGTAATTACAGTTATTCTGTATTCCCTCCCTAGCTTAGTTTACAATGCCCCCCTTCTTTCCAGTGCATCTGCTAAATGACTACATTAGAAATTAGAAGGATAGAAGGCTGCCAACTCACTGCTGAGAGGGCAAAATTAGCGGAGCTGCTGGTAGAAGAACTTGAAGGACTTTAGTGCTTCTGCTGTGAATCCCGAGCATGAATTACTCCACCATGCTTGCAGCTACAGAGGTCAGCAAGAGCTAATTTCAAAGCTCATTTACTGATTGTTATGCATATGAAAAATACTTAAAGTGATTGTAAACCCTTACAAACCACTTTGACCTACAGGTAAGCCTAGATTAAGGCTTACCTGTAAGTCCAAGAAATATCTCCTAAACCTATACGGTTTAGGAGATATTTGCCTGAAGACAGGCACCGCTGTCTACGGCGCATGCGCCGTAGACAGCGGCGCGCAGGCGCACTGAGCGCGGCATTTCCAAGAACGGAGCTGCCGCGCGTGACGGCTCCCGAGCGCATGCGCGGGAGTGACGTCATCACGCTCCGCCGAATGACAGCGGCGGAGCTGCGAGACCCCACCGAAAAGATGGATGCACCGAACTACAGGGGACAGCGGTAACATCGCTGGCTCCTGTGTCAGGTAAGTGACACATGATGGGCTACTATGCGATGCATAGTAGTCCATTATGCTTTGCCTTTGCAGGGAATGAAAGAGGAATGAAAGAAAGAAAGATGAAAGAGGAAGTAAACCCATCAGGGTTTACTTCCTCTTTAAAGTGTCACTAAACCCACGTCATAAAAAATTATCAATAATTGCTGCATTACAATGCTGTTCATAATCACTCAGCAACTAGAAAATTTGTTTTTGTATTCTGTGTCACCATAAAAAAAAAAAAAATATCGTGTGATATAGTTTCAACAAAAATTTATTAGAGCCGAATGCTCAAGCGCACATAAAACAACTTCACCGAGTCACAGGAAAAATGTACAAGTGCCTTTTAAAAACAAACAGAAATGCTAGCAAAAATAAACAAAAATAAAAAAACTCCTCAACATGAGTTTGTATTGCGATCGCATATGCGCAATGGGTGTGAGCGTGGCTACCCGACGATCGTTTTGTCAAAGGTCTGACATCATCAGGGGTACAAAGTCATGTTGAGGAGTTTTTTTTATTTTTGCTAGCATTTTTGTTTGTTTTTAAACGGCACTTGTACATTTTTCCTGTGACTCGGTGGAGCCATTTTATGTGCGCTTGAGCATTCGGCTCTAATAAATTTTTGTTGAAACCATATCACATGATTTGGCGCAGGTTTTTTTTTTATGGTGACACTTCGTTTGGAGGCCTGTTGAGAGCAGTCGTGCAAATCCAAAGGTTGCGAAACATCCGAAAGATCTGGATAATCTCCAGCATCTGGGTATCTGAACTAACCAGCTAAACACTATGGGGGTGGGGATATTACATGTAGATTAAGGAAGGCTTCACCTCCCTCTTATTCTAAGACACAGGCTAAAGGGCCATGACACAGCCTGTGACTGTCAGAAATCTACCCACACCATGTTATTTCCACAAAATAAAAAAGACTTGATTTCAAATATATATTTGTATGCCAATTTAAAACAGTTTATTTTTATTTTTACTCTGTTGCCCAAAGGCTATTTTTTTTTTTTTTATGTGACCAATAGCAGAGGAAAAGATGCTCCTCCTGCTTATGTTTCCCTGCAGCCAGGCTGGGAAAGATCTGGGTCATGTGACAGCTGCATTATCATTAGGAAAGGGTATCACTTTAAATGTCCATAGCATGACTGAGTGGAGCGATTCTGAGTGGAGGAATGTATGAATTATTTAATGTACATACCAGTGGCGGCCACTCATAAGGGGCATAGGGATACCACCCCTCTAATCCATGCGCCCCGCCCCCAATCTCCATGCAGGGTGCCCGATGCATGGATTTCATTGGTGTTTTTTTTAAGCACATGATTAGAGCCTGAGGCTCTAATTGGCTACAAAAATGGTGGGCTAGGGGTGCAGATCACTGCTCCCTGAGCCCACTCACTTGTGTGACATTAACAAATTAATATTTGCTAATGTATTCCTGCTTCCCCTCCTGGCCAATCAGGAAGTGGGTCCTGAGACCGATTGGCCGAGAGGAGACATGACCGACGAGTGAGGGGGGCAGGTTTGTTTGCTGCCCCACTCAGCCGCCACTGGTACATACTGTATGCAATATCTAGACTTATAGCAGGATATACAGTAGAGAAAAATACAAAATACATTTGTTATTTATGCCCACTTCAATTGTACAGTAAGCAGTCTGTTGGGCACATGTATGTAACCTCTGGGTAATCTGGTCAGATAACTAAATCAATCAAAATGAATAAGCCAGTGATATTACCTTCTCTAGTCCAGTATTTTCATCTTCAGTTGTTTTTGGCAGTAATATAAGCATAGTCATTTGCTTCCCTGCAAACGGAATTTCCAGGATTGTCAAATTTAACTCCTTCAAGGATCGAAAACCAAGTCGTGCTTCCTGCTGCATCATTTGTACAGGCTTAGTCTCAGTCTAAAAAAAGAGTTTGACCTATGTTAGAATATATATATAATTTTATATATACTGTGTCAGGGGTTAGCACAAAGGGGATCACCTTCCCTGGGAAAAAGGGTAGTCCAAACAGCAGGTTTTCTTAAAATCTGACTTGCAGCCAGCTTTATTTAAAGGCACTAAGACCCCTTTCACACTGAAGACCACCCTGCTCTAGCAGTAAAGCGCTGTGCGGGTGGGAGCAGGGTGCTTTTAACCCCAAATAAGGGGTTAACAATGTGTTAAAAGCTCCCAAAAAGTGCTGCTGCCAAAGCGCACTGCCCATTAATTTCAATGGCAGGGGCGGTTTAGGAGCGGTGTATACACTGCTCCCGCATCGCCCCAAAGACGCTTCTTGCAGGACTTTTTTTCCCGTCCCGCAAGCTCACCTGCCCAGTATGAAAAGGGTCTAACTGAACATTGCAGGTTCCTAAATCAGGTGAAGGGCTTCTCCCAGTCACCCACAAAACAAAGATAATGCAAACCTTTTCGCTTTACAAACTTCACATAAGCCGCTCTCTCAGGTTTTTGCTTCCTGAGTCCCAGGCCAAGAGCAACTCTTTGCTCCAGTCCTGCTTTATTTATACCACCTGTTGGTGGACACTAGGGATGAGCCGAACACCCCCCGGTTCGGTTCGCACCAGAACTTGCGAACGACCCCCGCGTTCGGTACGAACGTTAGAACCCCATTGAAGTCTATGGGACTCGAACGTTCGAATTGGAAAGTGCTAATTTTAACGGCTAATATGCAAGATAGTGTGCTAAAAAGGGTTTGGCGACCTGCCTCCTGCCTCAGGGGACATGGGTCACTGCAAAAAAAAGTTTTAAAAACTACCGTTTTGGCGGGAGCAGTGATTTTAATGACGATTAAAGTGAAAAAAAAAAAGTGAAATATTCCTTTAAATATGGTGCCTGGGGGGTGTCTATAGTATGCCTGTGAAGTGCCACGTGTTTCCCGTGTTTAGAACAGTCCCTGCACAAAATGACATTAAACGGAAATAACACCATTTAAAACTGCATTGCGGTTTTAATGTTATATCTGGTTCCTGCAATATGGTTGAAAATCATTCAGAAAAATGGCATGGGTAGCCCTCCCTGCCCATTACCAGCCTATTTGGGTCTTGTACACATATTAAGGGGAACCCCGTACCCATATTAAAAAAAGGAAATGCGTGTGGCCCCCAGGCCCTATATACTCAGAACAGCAGTATACAGGCGGTGCAAACAAGACAGGGACTGTGTAGGTTTGTTGTGTTAAGTTGAATCTGTTTGTCATTTTCAACCGGTACATTTTTAAAGTGTAGCTCCAGTCAAAAAAAATATCTTTAAGCTTTTTGGAAAACATAGGGAAGGGTTATCACCCCTGTATAATTTTGTTTTGTCGTCCATCTTTTTTCATCTCACTTGCTGCTGTCTCCTTGCGTTTGCAAGTAGGAGATGTTTGTAAGTTGGATGTTTGAAAGTAGGGGCCTGCCCTATATTATAGCGGTATGTACTGGGTACAGAGCACGCAGACTAGCTCTATTATTAACCACTTGTTAGCCCAATGTTTGCATAAAGTGAAAGATGAAGTTATGCTGAGTAAATAGATATCAAACATGTCACTCTTCAAAATTGCACATGCCCGTGGAATGGCGCCAAACGTCGCTACTTAAAAAATCCCCATAGGCGACGCTTTAAATATTTTTTTACTGGTTACATGTTTTGAGTTGCAGAGGAGGTCTAGGACTAGAATTATTGCTCTCGCTCTAACATTCTCGGCGATACCTCACATGTGTGGCACATGCGAGCACATGGGGACATGGGCGCTTTAATTTTTATTTTATTTTTTTATTGTTCATTTTACTTTATTTTAGTTTGACATTTTTTTTTCCCAAAAATATATTTTTGATCACTTTTATTCCTATTACAAGAAATGTAAACATCCCTTGTAATAGGAATATGGGATGACAGGTCCTCTTTACAGTGAAATCTGGGGGGTCAATATGACCCCACATCTCACCTCTAGGCTGGGAAGCCTGAAATAAAAAATTAAAAAAAAGATTCTGGCTTTGATCGTACTGGCGAGTTGGTAGAAGCACCAGAGGGCAGTGAGGGGTGGGGGGCGTCTATGGCTGGGTACTTCAGGGTATCACCGAGTATGGCTGGGTATCTCTGAGTATGGCTGGGTATGGCAATTTATGGCAGGGTATTACAGAGTATTGGCGGGGTATTGGCGGGGTACTACAGAGTAATAGCAGGGTACTGCAGAGTATTGGGGGTACTGCAGAGTAATGGCGGGTACTGCAGAGTATTGGGGGGTACTGCAGAGTAATGGCGGGGTACTGCAGAGTAATGGCAGGGTACTGCAGAGTATTGGGGGGTACTGCAGAGTAATGGGGGGTACTGCAGAGTATTGGGGGGTACTGCAGAGTAATGGGGGTTACTGCAGAGTAATGGGGGGTACTGCAGAGTAATGGCGGGGTACTGCAGAGTAATGGCAGGGTACTGCAGAGTATTGGGGGGTACTGCAGAGTAATGGGGGTTACTGCAGAGTAATGGGGGGTACTGAAGAGTAATGGCAGGGTACTGCAGAGTAATGGCAGGGTACTGCACTGCAGAGTAATGGCAGGGTACTGCACTGCAGAGTAATGGCGGGGTACTGCACTGCAGAGTAATGGCGGGGTACTGCACTGCAGAGTAATGGCGGGGTACTGCAGAGTAATGGCGGGGTACTGCAGAGTAATGGCAGGGTACTGCACTGCAGAGTAATGGCGGGGTACTGCACTGCAGAGTAATGGCGGGGTACTGCAGAGTAATGGCGGGGTACTGCACTGTAGAGTAATGGCGGGGTACTGCAGAGTAATGGCGGGGTACTGCAGAGTAATGGCAGGGTACTGCACTGCAGAGTAATGGCGGGGTACTGCAGAGTAATGACGGGGTACTGCAGAGTAATGGCGGGGTACTGCAGAGTAATGGCAGGGTACTGCAGAGTATGCACTGGTATTGCAGAGTATTGGCAGGGAATTGAGGGGTTAAATTCGGTGAGGAGCGATGTGGGCACTGCAGATGCAGCCCACATCGCTGCTGACACCGATCTCTTTCCCCTCCGCTGTACCGATCGGTACAGAAAGGGGAGGGAGGAACAGGCGTCATAACATGACGCCGGTTTATTTCCAAGTGATCACTCCGTCATTTGACGGAGCAATCACGTGGTAAACGGCCGCTATGAGCGGATCTCGAGTGCGCACACCTCGGGGCACGCGAGAGCAGAATTCTGGGAGGCCGTTAATTAACGGCCTCTCTGAGTTAAACAACCGCCCTGAAGCCGTTAATCGGCAATGGGCAGTTGTTAAGTGGTTAAAGCTAGATCACTAGCTATATAGGTGAGGTGAATATAGTAGTGTATACTGCAGTCAGGGCACAGACAACAACCACTACACAGCAGCAAGATAGGAAATCAGCCAAAAACGATTGGTGTGTACTGTGTTGAAGGTACACAGAACACCCACTGCTTCAGATGCAAAGTAACACACTACAGGAGGCCGCCTTAAAGGCGGCCTTATATAGTGTGGGGCGTGCACTACACAGTCTGAGCTATGATTGGCCACAGGCAGGATGCCTGTGGCCAATCATGGCTCTCCTCGCTGCCGGCGCTGCGATTGGCCAAGCATGCGGGGTCACAGTGCATGCTTGGCCAATCATCGGACAGCAATGCACTGCGCCAACGCAGTGCATTGTGGTCCGCGCGCGCGTCACTCGAATTTTGACGCGAACGGCCAAAACGTTCGGAATTCGCCGAACGCACGAACGACCAATGTTCGAGTCGAACGTACGTTCGACTCGAACACGAAGCTCATCCCTAGTGGACACAAGTGGACTGCAAATCTGGTCTGGAACCAACCCTGCCAAGGTGGCTGGTAAAACCCGGACTGGATTCCACCTTAGTTCTCAGCAACTAAACGCATGCAAGGTGAAACATAATGTCCGTTTCATAATGTCACAACTGTTAATTCTGCTTTTTCCTGTAAAATATGACTGATATTCTGCCAAAAAAGCATATTAGGTACCAAAATACAAAGTACTGACATAAAATTCTTCATTAGCAAGTTAATTAAAGCCAAAGTGAAATAATTACTTTAGATATGATGTACCTAATAAACAACATTCACATATTTTATATACAGTACTGTATATTAGAATATCCAATCCATATGCCACTATCCTAAAGTATGAATCTATTTCCATATAGTCTCTGGGATGGGTTGCAAAAATAAAGCATGTTTTCGAATGGTTGCCTTATATAAAAAAACTATATCTTCAATCCAGTTTGAGTGATTAAATTCTTGACTGTCAGCCAATTTAGAATCCTTCCAGGTCTCATTGGTCACTGTCCACAAAGCCACCTCTACTTTTTTGACACAGTTTTTGAGACACAGGTACTACAGAGTTATGATTACTTTTTTTTAAACATGTTTTTGGAGTCATATAGACTGGGTAGTATTAAGCATTAAATATAGACACACCAGTCACTTTATTAGGGACACCTTGCTAGTACCAGGTTGGACTCCCTATTGCCTTCAGAACTGCCTTAATTCTTTGTGCTATAGATTCAACAAGGTGTTGGAAACATTCCTCAGAGATTTTGGTCCATATTGACATGATAGAATCACGCAGTTGCTGCAGATGTGTTGGCTACACATCCATGATGTGAATCTCCCATTCCACCACATCTCAAAGGTGCTTTATTGGATTGAGATCTGGTGACTGTGGAGTCCCTCGGTGTACAGTGAACTCATTGTCATGCTTAACCACTTTCAGACCGGACCATTTTGCTGGTAAATGACCAGAGGTCTTTTTACAATTTGGCACTGCGCTGCTTTAACTGGTAATTGCGCGGTCATGCAATGTTGTACCCAAACGAAATTTGCGTCCTTTTTTTCCCACAAATAGAGCTTTCTTTTAAAGGTATTTGACTGACTCTGCGATTTTTATTTTTTGCGATATAAATGTAAAAAGACCGCAAATTTTGAAAAAAATTATATTTTCTACTTTTTGTTATTAGAAAAATCCAATAAACTCAATTTTAGTCATACATTTAGGCCAAAATGTATTCAGCCACATGTCTTTGGTAAAAAAAAAAGTCAATAACTGCATATTTATTGGTTTGCGCAAAAGTTGTCACATCTACAAACTAAGGTACATTTTCTGGAATTTACGCAGCTTTTAGTTTCATTTCTTGAGGTGCTAAAATGGCAGGGCAGTACAAAACCCCCCCAAATGACCCCATTTTGGAAAGTAGACACCCTAAGGAAATTGATAAGAGGCATGTTGAGCCCATTGAATATTTTATTTTTTTGCCGCAAGCGATTGAATAATGACAAAAAAATTTTTTTATTTTTTTTTTTTACACAAAGTTGTCACTAAATGATATATTGCTCACACATGCCATGGTTATATGTGGAATTGTACCCCAAAATACATTCTGCTGCTTCTCCTGAGTACGGGGATTCCACATGTGGTCGACTTTTTGGAAGCCTAGCCGCGTACAGGGCCCCGAAAGCCAAGCACCGCCTTCAGGATTTCTAAGGGCATACATATGTCATTTTACTCCTCACTACCTATCACAGTTTTGAATGCCATAAAATGCCAAGATGGCACAAAACCCCCACAAATGACCCCATTTTAGAAAGTAGACACCCCAAGCTATTTGCTGAGAGGCATGTTGAGTCCATGGAATATTTTATATTTTGCCACAAGTTGCGGGAAAATTACAAACTTTACAAATTTTTCACAAAGTTGTCACTAAATGATATATTGCTCACACATGCTATGGGCATATGTGAAATTACACCCCAAAATAAATTCTGCTGCTTCTCCTGAGTACAGGGATACCACATGTGTGGGATTTTTTGGGAGCCTAGCTGCGTACGGGGCCCCGAAAGCCAAGAACCGCCTTCAGGCTTTCTAAGGGCGTACATTTTTGAGTTTACTCCTCACTACTTGTTACAGTTTTGAAGGCCATAAAATGCCAAGATGGCACAAAACCCCCACAAATGACCCCATTTTAGAAAGTAGACACCCCAAGCTATTTTCTGAGAGGCATGTTGAGTCCATGGAATATTTTATATTTTGCCGAAAGTTGCGGGAAAATTACAAACTTTTTTTTTTTTTTTTTTTTTCACAAAGTTGTCACTAAATGATATATTGCTCATGCATGCCATGGGCATATGTGAAATGACACCCCAAAATAAATTCTGCTGCTTCTCCTGAGTACGGGGATACCACATGTGTGGGATTTTTTGGGAGCCTAGCTGCGTACGGGGCCCTGAAAGCCAAGAACCGCCTTCAGGATTTCTAAGGGTGTAAATTTTTGATTTCACACCTATCACAGTTTTGAAGGCCATAAAATGCCAAAATAGCACAAAACCCGCCAAAATGACCCCAATTTGGAAAGTAGACACCCCAAGCTATTTGTCGAGAGGCATGGTGAGTATTTTGAAGCTCTCATTTGTTTTTGAAAATGAAGAAAAAAATAAATAATGTATATTTTTTTTCTTTTTTTCAATTTTCAAAACTTTGTGACAAAAATGAAGGTCTGCAAAATACTCACCATACCTCTCGGCAAATAGCTTGGGGTGTCTCCTTTCCAAAATGGGGTCACTTGGGGGGATTTTGTGCTATCTGGGAATTCCATGGCCTCCGAAACTGTGATAGGCAGTGAGGAATGAAATCAAAAATTTACACCCTTAGAAATCCTGAAGGTGGTGCTTGGATTTTGGGGTACCGTACGCGGTTAGGCTCCCAAAAGGTCTCACACTTGTGGTATCCCTGTACTCAGGAGAAGCAACAGAATGTATTTTGGGGTGTAATTTTACATATAACCATGGCATGTTTGAGCAATATATCATTTAATGACAACTTTGTGCAAAAAAAAAAAAAAAAAAATAATAATAATGTCTTTTTTCCACAACTTTTGTCAAAATATAAAATATTCCATGGACTCGACATGCCTCTCAGCAAATAGCTTGGGGTATCTACTTTCTAAAATGGGGTCATTTGGGGAGGTTTTGAACTGTCCTGGCATTTTATGCACAACATTTAGAAGCTTATGTCACACATCACCCACTCTTCTAACCACTTGAAGAAAAAGCCCTTTCTGACACTTTTTGTTTACATGAAAAAATATTTTTTTTTGCAAGAAAATTACTTTGAACCCCCAAACATGAAGTGTTTTTTTAAAGCAAAAGCCCTACCAATTAAAATGGTGGGTGTTTCATTTTTTTTTCACACGGTATTTGCGCAGCGATTTTTCAAACGCAATTTTTTGGGGGGAAAACACACTTTTTTTTATTTTAATGCACTAAAAATCACTATATTGCCCAAATGTTTGATGAAATAAAAAATATGATCTTAGGCCGAGTACATGGATACCAAACACGACATGCTTTAAAATTGCGCAGAAACGTGCAGCGGCGACAAACTACGTACATTTTTAAAAGCCTTTAAATGCCTTTACAGGTGACCACTTTAGATTTACGGAGGAGGTCTACTGCTAAAGTTAGTACCCTCGATCTGACCTTCGTGGTGATACCTCACATGCATGGTGCAATTGCTGTTTACATATGACACCAGACCAATGCTTGCGTTCGACGTTGCGCCTTAGCAGGGGGGGACAGGGGTGTTTTTTTTTTATTATTATTTATTTTGCTTTTTTATTTTATTTTTAAACTGTTCCTTTCATTTATATATATATTTTTATGATTTTTATTGTTATCTCAGGGAATGTAAATATCCCCTATGATTGCAATAGGTAGTGACAGGTACTCTTTTTTTGAAAAAATTAGGGTCTATCAGACCCTAGATCTCTCCTCTGTCCTCAAAGCATCTGACCACACCAAGATCGGTGTGATAAAATGCTTTCCCAATTTCCCAATGGCGCTGTTTACATCCCGCAAAATCTAAGTCATGAAATGCTCGTAGCTTCCGGTGTCTTAGGCCATAGAGATAATTGGAGCCATTCTGGTCTCTGATCAGCTCTATGGTCAGCTGGCGGAACCACCGGCTGCATTCTCAGGTTCCCTGTTGGGACAGGAGAGCCTGAGAAAACCATTGAAGATGGTGGGGGGGGGGGACATTCCCTCCCACTGCTTGTAAAAGTAGTCTAGAGGCTAATTAGCCGCTAGGATTGCTTTTACATAAAAGCCGACCGCTGGCTGAAAAGAATGATACCAAGATGATACCTAAACCTGCAGGCATCATTCTGGTATAAGCACTCAAAGTCCAGCAACATACCAGAATGTTGCTGGAACTGGTTGGGCATATATTGTAATTTTTTTTTCATGCAGCCTGTGGGCTGAACGAAAAAAAAATATTGATCGGTGGGTATGCCCACCATTAGATGCCTCCCTTCATCCACCCACTTCTAATGGTGGGCATACATGCACCATTTATATATGCCGAAGCATGGGGGCATCCTCCCGCAAAAGGTAGGAGCAGATCGCTCCTCCACCCCGTATGCCCCCATGCTTCGGCATATATGCTCTTTTTTAACTGTGGTGGTGAAATCACCCCCGACAGTGCTGGAGTCGCGGCTTTATGTATCGTGGGAGCAAACGCTGTTGCTGTCAAGATAAATAAATCCACGCTGCAACTGAATGGCGTACCTGCTAAGCAAATGATGGTTAACAATAAAACAAAGTAACATTACAGTATAACAGTAAGACGTACCATACCTGCAAAGCAAATACAAAAAAAATAGCAAAAAATAACACATTTAACACAATCTGTGCCTAAAATATATATATGCCGAAGCATGGGGGCATCCTCCCCCAAAAGGTAGGAGCAGATCGCTCCTCCACCCCGTATGCCCCCATGCTTCGGCATATATGCTCTTTTTTAACTGTGGTGGTGAAATCACCTCCGACAGCGATGGAGTCGCGGCTTTACGTATCGTGGGAGCAAACGCTGTTGCTGTCAAGATAAATAAATCCACGCTACAGCTGAATGGCGTACCTGAAAACAAAAAATGGTTAACAATAAAACATTGCAGAATAGAATACAGTACAAAGGAGCAGAACAATAGAGAGAGAATAGAGAGAGAGAGAACAATAAAACGACAACTATTTTTGTTTTTTTTATTTTATATATATTTTTTTTTTTTAACACTTTTTTATGTAACTTTAACACTTCTGTTGTAACGGTTCCAGCGGTTTGGGTCTCTCAAAATGCGATGGCATCTTGGGAGACCCTGTGAACGTGTGCCTAGCCTGTGCAATGCTGTACCCTACTCTAAAACTCAACTAGTTCATGGTAGCGTTCAAAACATTCACCAATGCAAAGACCAGGATTGTCAGGACAGCGGGGACAACAATAACGGGAGTCACGCCTATATCCGCGCTTTCTGAAGACACGACATTTTCTTTGGGGGGCTCGTTGGGTAGGGGTACTCGGGATGACATAAGGATAATGCCTCTCATGCAGCCGGCTTACTGCATCTGGTTGGGGAACGTGAGGTGGAGCACCGCCTGGATACAGAAGGGCTCTGACTATATCCTCCTGGAATTTAAGGAAGGATCCAGTCCGTCCTGAAGCTTTGTGTAGTATATAAGCATTCAGTATAGCCAATTGGAATAAATAAACAGACACTTTTTTGTACCAGCGTCTGGCCTTACGGGCAACTAGATACGGCACCAACAACTGGTCATTGAGGTCCACCCCTCCCATATTAAGGTTATATTTGTGGACACAGAGGGTTTTCTCCACAATACCAGTCGCCGTAGGAATTTGGACCGTCGTGTCTGCATGAAGGGAGGTAAGAACGAAAACATTCTTATTATCCCTCCACTTCATAGCGAGCAAATTATTACTGCGCAAGCAGGCTCTCTCCCCCAGCCTAAGACAGGACTCTACAAGCCGCTGGGGAAAGCCCCGGCGATTAGGTCGCACGGTGCCACATGCTCCAATCTGCTGATCAAACAAGTGACTAAACAGTGGCACGCTTGTGTAATAATTGTCCACGTACAAGTGGTACCCCTTTCCGAATAAGGGTGACACCATGTCCCACACTATCTTGCCAGCGCTTCCTATGTAGTCAGGGCAGTTCTCCGGCTCTACGTGACTATCTTTACCCTCATAAACCATGAAACTACGTGTATAGCCTGTGGCCCTGTCACAGAGCTTATACATCTTGACCCCGTATCTGGAACGCTTGTTGGGGACGTATTGTTTGAATAACAAGCGACCAGAATACTTAATCAGGGACTCATCAACGCAGACAACTTGATGGGGAGTAAACAAGTTTGCAAAACGTTGGTTAAAGTGGTTTATGAGGGGCCGAATTTTGTAGAGCCGATCGTATTCAGGGTCTCCACGAGGACGACAGAGTTCATTGTCGCTGAAGTGCATGAACCGCAAAATCAGCTCGTATCGTGCCCTGGACATGGAAGCAGAGAACACGCGCATATGGTGAATTGGGTCAGTGGACCAATATGACCGCCACTCACTCTTTTTGGTTATGCCCATGTTGAGGGAGAGGCCCAGAAAGATTTTAAATTCGGAAACCGTAACTGGTTTCCATTGTCTGGCAAGGGCGGACTGGGGAATAGTGGCGATGTGTTGACCAGCGTACAAATTGGTTTGGTCCACAATAGATCTATAGAGATCTTCGGTGAAAAACAGTGAGTAAAAGTCAAGTGTCGTAAAATCAACTGTTTCCACGTTAATGCCAGGTTGGCCAGTGAATGGGGGAAGTACGGGTTCTGCAGAAGTGGTGGGCACCCAATTAGGATTGGCGAATTCTGCAGGAAGGGCACTATGGGTACGACGGGCCTGTCTTTGTCTTCTTCTTGGTGGCAGCGGGATACTACTTGTGCTTGCCACCTCGCCAGCTTGAACTGCACTTATGGGACTCGCCACGTCACCACGTGTTACTGCAGTGCTGGATGTACGTCCAGAGTGTACTAGGCCGCTGGTGCTTGCCAGTTCACCAGAAGGATGAGCGGCTCTAGTACGTCTCTGCTCCATACGAGTGACCTGCGGTTCCTGCACCTGAACAACAGAATACATTCGGGATCGGGCACACCTGTCCTTAACAGGGACCTCATCTCCGTCGTCAGAGCTATCTGTCATGGAGCCGCTGTCCTCTACAGGATCGTATTCTGAGCCTGAATCTGACAGATGAGTGACGTCCTCTTCACTATCTGTCATGCTCAGAAACGTGTAGGCCTCTTCACTAGTGTACCTTCGCTTTGCCATTTTGGGCTCTAAATTTAGGGGTACACTAGTGAGACTCACAGGTAAAAAAACACCTAGCCTGTCAGCGACTGTTTCAAAACGCTACAAAAAAAACTGTTAGCGATCGCAGGGATCAAGCCTGACTCTGCGAACGCTGCAGTTATGTGTGTTGTGTTTTGTAAGTGACAGTGATCGATCGATACTGCACTTGGGTGGGCTGGGCTGGGCTTGGCGGAGGACAGGTGCTAGCAGGTATCTGGGCTGATCCCGCTAACAATGCGTTTTGGGAAACCTAAAATGCTGGCAACGCTAATATAGATCTGATCAGATACTATATTACTAAGGGAGGTGTATGCTTTGTGCGTGGGTGTTAGCGGTACTGGCACTAACCTGACGCTGGGGCGACGCAGACCTTATCTGACCCTCAAACTTATATCACCCGCCGGGTGATCAGGGGGTTAAACCTTTATTAGGTAATAAATGGCGGGTGCCCTGAAACAAAACAAAAATAACTAACCAACCAGCGTCACCTGTAACAGTTATATGGTGATCACTGGTGAAAGGGTTAACTAGGGGGCAATCAGGGGGCTTTATGCGGTAGTATATGGGGGTCCCTGACGCTATAAAAAGCTGCGGCGAACCTAAATACTTACCTGCCTAACTAGCGTCACCTGTGACACTAATACAGCGATCAGAAAAACAATCGCTTATTAGTGACACTGGCGACGGGGGGTGATCACGGGGTTAAACCTTTATTGGGGGGTTTAGGGGGGTACCCTAGAGCTAAAGGGGGCTAACCCTAACTGCCCTAACAGTTATTACAGTCACAAATGACACCAATGCAAAAAAAAATAAAAAAAAAAAAAAAATGCTATTGGTGTCACTGTGACTGGGGGTGCAGGGGTGATTGGGGGGGTGATCGGGGGGTGAAGGGGGGTGAAAAGTGTGCCTGGCGTGTTCTACTGTACGTGTGGTGTGTTGGTGCAACTCACCGATCCTCTCTCCTCGGTGCCGGGACGAAAAAGACCGACACGAGGAGAGATTACATCACTTCCTCTGCCTGTGTTTACATTACAGGAGAGGAAGTGATGTCACACAGCATTTCCATTCGTCAGGAGCCATCGCGAGGGGGTGGCCATGAACGAATGGCCGCCCCCTCATCCCGGATCGCTTCTGAACGGATACCGACCGCCGCAGGCACCGGGGGGGCCCGATCGGGCCCCCCACCCGCGGGAAGGCAGGGATGTACAGGTACGCCCATATGCCTGCCCGTGCCATTCTGTCGACGTATATCATCGTGCGGCGGTCGGCAAGTGGTTAAGGAACCAATTTGAGATGATTTGAGCTTTGTGACATGTTAGAAGTAGCCATCACAAAAGTACACTGTAGCCATAAAGGGATGGACATGGTCAGCAACAAAACTCAGGTAGGCCGTCAGAGGTCCCTCTCTTGGGGTCTCTCCCTGGGAGGCAGTCTGAGTGTGATACATAGGAGCCACTACTGCTAGACTTCAGCATGCATTATGGCATAGGGCCTGAAAGAAGCTAGACTTGCTGGTGAGAAACTTGCTGGGTGAAAATGAAGGGTTTTGCAGGGGAGCTGGTTGGGGGCTGCCTCTGGACATTGTAAGTAAGACCTTTCTACTATAGCTCCAGGTGTGCAAATGCTTTGAGGGGTAGACACCAGAGGTTCCTGCAAGAACTACAATTGCTCATATAGAGTCTCAGGTTACCCGATTGTCTCCTATACTTCCAGCATTACTTTGAAGCTGCTACTGCTGGGCCTAATACTGCTGAAACAGGACTTTGTTTTACGAATCTCTCTTCCAAGACCTGCATGTATCCTGCACCCTCATTCCTTCTTCCTGCCTATGTTTAAGATCTGCAGTAAAACGTCAAAAGACAACTCTAGACTGAACCTGAATTTTTTTTGAGCGCTTCTGGAGGTGATACCAGGGCTGGCAACCTCTGAACAGGTAAGGGAGACTTCTGTATTTCCAAGAGCCTACACAGTGACTGTAAATGATATGTATAAAGAACTTACCATTTAAAGGGGGCCTAGTAGCAAAATGCAAGGTCTGCTTATTCTTTAGAGCTATCTCCACCCATCGTAACCTTCTTAATACCTAGCATTACAAGCTACAGTATCTCACAAAATTGAGTACACCCCTCACATTTTTGTAAATATTTTATTATATCTTTTCATGTCTTGACAAAACTGAAGAAATGACACTTTGCTACAATGTAAAGTAGTGAGTGTACAGCTTGTATAACAGTGTAAATTTGCTGTCCCCTCAAAATAACTCAACACACAGCCATTAATGTCAAATATATATACAATATATATAATATATATACATAAAGATGGCTTAGGCCATAAGAAGCTTGCCAAGACCTTGAAACTGAGCTGCAGCACGGTGGCCAAGACCATACAACGGTTTAACAGAACAGGTTCCGCTCAGAACAGGCCTCGCCATGGTCGACCAAATTAGTTGAGTGCATGTGCTCAGTGCCATATCCAGATGTTGTCTTTGGGAAATAGACGTATGAGTGCTGCCAGCATTGCTGCAGAGGTTGAAGGGGTGGGGGGGCAGCCTGTCAGTGCTCAGACCATATGCCTCACACTGCATCAAATTGGTCTGCATGGCTGTCATCCCAGAAGGAAGCCTCTTCTAAAGATGATGCACAAAAAAGCCCGCAAATAGTTTGCTGAAGGCAAGCAGACTAAGGACATGGATTACTGGAACCATGTCCTGTGGTCTGATGAGACCAAAATAAATTTGGTTCAGATGGTGTCAAGTGTGTGTGGCAGCAACCAGAGTAGGAGAGAAGTACAAAGACAAGTGTGTCTTGCCTACAGTCAAGCATGGTGGTGTCATGGTCTGGGGCTGCATAAGTGCTGCCGGCAATGGGGAGCTACTGTCACTTACCAGATAAGACCAGAACTATGTGGACTGCAACAGAGGAAACCCAAACGTGTATAAGTGAAATATGAAGATTTATTTAGGGAAGTGAATAATATAAATACAACCACACAGTGCAATGAATGAATGAATGAATGAATGAATGAAATACTTGTATAGCGCACAATGCGAACTGAATCGCCTCTAGGCAATAAACCAACCAACAGATAGAGACCCCCCAAATAACAACAGACAGATATGTAGAATAAATGGGAAATACCAGGATCATAAATGATAGCCAGGCTAGGATCATGCACAGAGGATCAGCAGATAAACAAAGGGCAGTTCCAGAATCACAGACGCAAGCCAGGCCAAGGTCATACACGAGGAGATCAGCAGATGGGGTAAGGAACACAGGACAGGGAGAGGATGGACGGTCAGACTGCAGCGCAGGGATGATGCTAACAGGTGGGACAGGATAGGGACCAGGACAGGGAAACAGGATCAGAAACAGAGGTCACAGGTTCAGGGCACAGGAACAGATTCAGGTTCAGGATCAGATCACAAGGACAATACCAAGGCATACATGGGAGTGTTTGCCGGGTATTTATATGCCTGTAATTGGTCTCAAGTGACACTTGATTGCAAGAGGTGCTGACTGCTCCACACTGCCAGGATCCATCCGCTGGTGGGCGCCAGTACTGCGGCCCAAAGATGACATACTACTATCAACAGGGAAAAGCTCCCCTGGCAGTTCCAGACTGCCTGGAGACACCTGCTGGTGAACCACATTATTGCACACCAAATATCAGGCAGTGTCACCAGCGGATGGAACCTTCCCTGACAGCTACAGTTCATTGAAGGACCCATGAATGCCAACATGTACTGTGACATACTGAAGCAGAACATGATCCCCTCCCTTTGGAGACTGGGCTGCAGGACAGTATTCCAACATGATAACAACCCCAAACGCACCTCCAAGATGACCACTGCCTTGCTAAAGAGGCTGAGGGTTAAGGTGATGGACTGGCCAAGCATGTCTCCAGATCTAAACCATATTGAGCATCAGTGGGGCATCCTCAAACGAAGGATGGAGGAGTGCAAGGTCTCTAACATCCACCAGCTCCGTGATGTCATCACGGTGGCATGGAAGAGGATTCCAGTGGCAACCTGTGAAGCTCAGGTGACCTGCATGCCCAAGAGGGTTAAGGCAGTGCTGTAAAATAATGGTGACCACATAAATTATTGACAGTTTGGGCCCAATTTGTACAGTTTCACTTAGGGGTGTACTCACTTTTGTTGCCAGCTGTTTAGACATTAATGGCTGTCTGTTGAGTTATTTTGAGGGGACAGCAAATTGACACTGTTATACAAGCTGTATACTCACTACTTTACATTGTAGCAAAGTGTAATTTCTTCAGTGTTGTCACATGAAAAGATATAATAAAATATTTACAAAAATGTGAGGGGTGTACTCACTTTTGTGAGATAATGTACATGGTGCCATCCATTGATATCATTGCAAGCACCTAGTTTCTCAAAGGTCAGAGAAACTTTAGCAACCTATTCCCATTTTAATAAATATATATTAATTAACAGTTTAGCCCTTCCTGTCTCCAGCTTTACAGCTTTACACAGCTTTACACTCTTTAGATAAATAACAATACTTTTAAGATATAACTAGAGGTTTAGACAAAATTGTGGAATTTATTAATTTTACACGTCTTAATTTTGAAGTAAATCGCAAGTTTGATCTACAGTACGTTGTAAGTAAATGATTCATCAAGTCTTTCAGGAACAACAATGTTGCTATGGTATGTCAACTGCGTACGTATGAATGACACACAGGATTCTCTTACATACAGTTGTGCTCTCCTGCTCTCAGGTCTCATGGAGTATTATAGTTGGTGTTACAGTGATAGCCTTGGCTCAAATCCTCCTCCAGGCTGCATTTTCCAGAGTGTCACAGCCTAAGGTCAAATGCATATATTCGCCAGCACACCACAGATCATCAAATACATCCAATGTCTTTTATTAACCACTTCAATACTGGGCACTTAACCACTTCCTGACCAGCGCACGCATCTTAAAGGCCGCCCTGCCATCGCGAGTGCGCCGGCGGCGGCACGCTCGCATTCTGGTCGGGACCCCCGTGAGTGGGGATGCTGAACTGGGAGATGCCGTTGTAAACAGCATCTCCCCGTTCTGCCTAGCAACAAGTGACGCTGATCTCTGCTCCATGTGATTGGAGCAGAGATCAGTGTTCACTAAAAGAAATCCCAGCCCCCAACAGTTAGAAGCACACCCCTAGGAACACTTAACCCCTACACTGCCACCCACTGGTTAACCCCTTCACTGCCAGTGTCATTTACACAGGAATCACTGCATTTGTATAGCAGTGATTGCTGTATAAATGACAATGGTCCCAAAAATGTGTCAAAAATGTCCGATGTGTCCACCATAATGTCGCAGTCACAATAAAAATCGCTGATCGCCGCCATTACTAGTAAAAAAAAAATATTAATAAAAATGCCATAAAACTATCCCCTATTTTGTAAACGCTATAACTTTTGTGCAAACCAATCAATAATCGCTTATTGCGATTTTTTTACCAAAAATATGTAGAAGAATACGTATCGGCCTAAACTGAGGGAAATTTTATATATATATATATATATATATATATATATATATATATATATATATATTTTATTTTTTTTTTTTTGGGGGATATTTATTATAACAAAATGTAAAAAATAATGCGTTTTCTTTCAAAATTGGCGCTCTATTTTTGTTTATAGCGCAAAAAAATAAAAACTGCAGGGGTGATCAAATACCACCAAAAGAAAGCTCTATTTGTGGGAAAAAAAGGACGCCAATTTTGTTTGGGAGCCACGTCACATAACCGTGCAATTGTCAGTTAAAGCAACGCAGTGCCGAATCGCAAAAAGTGGTCTGGTCTTTGGCCAGCAAAAGCATATTTTACTTCGTTAAATCTCAGGTCATTTTTAAGGGGCTACAAAGGATGGACCATTGATTTGTGAGAGGACTATAAAAGCAGTGATCTCTAGCAGTCTCATGTAATGTGACCAATAGGGATGACCCGAACACCCCCCGGTTCGGTTCACACCAGAACTTTCGAACGGACCCCAAATTCGAACGAACTTTAGAACCCCATTGACGTCTATGGGACTCGAACGTTCGAAATTAAAAGTGCTAATTTTAACGGCTAATATGCAAGATACTGTCCTAAAAAGGGTTTGGGGACCTGGCTCTTGCCCCAGGGGACATGGGTCAATGCCTAAAATGTTTTTAAAAATGGCCGTTTTGGCAGGAGCACTGATTTTAATGATGATTAAAGTAAAAAAAGTGAAATATTCCTTTAAATATGGTGCCTGGGGGGTGTCTGTAGTATGCCTGTGAAGTGCCACGTGTTTCCCGTGTTTAGAACAGTCCCTGCACAAAATGACATTAAACAGAAATAACATAATTGAAAACTGCTTGTGGTTTTAATGTTATATCTGGTTCCTGCAATATGGTTGAAAACCATTGAGAAAAATGGCATGGGTAGCCCTCCCTGCCCATTACCAGCCCCTTTGGGTCTTGTACGCATATCAAGGGGAACCCTGTACCCATATTAAAAAAAGGAAATGCGTGTGGCCCCCAGGCCCTATATACTCAGAACAGCAGTATACAGGCGGTGCAAACAAGACAGGGACTGTGTAGGTTTGTTGTGTTAAGTTGAATCTGTTTGTAATTTTCAACTGGTACATTTTTAAAGTGTAGCTCCAGTCAAAAAAACTATTTTTAAGCTTTTTGGAAAACATAGGGAAGGGTTATCACCCCTGTATAATTTGTTTTGTCGTCCATCTTTTTTCATCTCACTTGCTGTTGTCTCCTTCCGTTTGCAAGTAGGAGATGTTTGTAAGTTGGATGTTTGAAAGTAGGGGCCTGCCCTATATGCTCTGCAGAAATGGCGGAACAAGGTGTTGGTTTTGCCACAACATTGTAAGCCCTCAAAGTGACTCTTGGTGGGCGCTGGAGCGCCCTGCTGTGAACGATTATATCAAGAATTGTAATTACATGCCATTGTTGAACAGTGGTAGAAAAATTGACCTTTGGTGGTTGTGGTGCTGGTGCCACAACACTATAAGTCCTCACAGTTACTCTGGGTGGGCACAGGAACGGGCCCTCCTGTGAAATATTATATCAAGAATTGTAATTACATGTCCCTGTTAAACAGGGGCAGAAAAATTGGGCCTTAGGCACTGGTGCTGGTGCCATGACACTGCAACCTCTCCCATATACTCTAGTTTTATTGCAGGAATTAGCCCTGCTGCAAAGCATTGCATCAAAAATTGTACTTAAACGCCCCTGTTAAACAGGGGCAGAAAAATTGGGGCTTAGGCACTGGTGCTGGTGCCACGACACTGCAACCTCTCCCATATACTCTAGTTTTATTACAGGAATTAGCCCTGCTGCAAAGCATTGCATCAAAAATTGTACTTAAACGCCCCTGTTAAACAGGGGCAGAAAAATTGGGCCTTAGGCACTGGTACTGGTGCCACCACACTGCAACCTCTCCCATATACTCTAGTTTTATTGCAGGAATTAGCCCTGCTGCAAAGCATTGCATCAAAAATTGTACTTAAACGCCCCTGTTAAACAGGGGCAGAAAAATTGGGCTAATGGCATCACCCAGAACCAGAAATGTTCTTCCAACATATCAGCGGAGGAGGAAGAGGATAGACAATCAACATAACAGGACAGTCACTCAGCATCAGCATAGGCAGTCTTGAAGGGATGTGATATTTCAAAAAAAATTATTCGGTTACATCAGCTTCAGGTGCTTGGTAGCTGTGGGTGATCCAAGACTGATTCATCTTGATGAAGGTCAGTCGATCAACTGAGTCGGTGGACAGGCGCAACCTGTGATCGGTAACAAAGCCACCAGCAGCACTGAAGGTGCGTTCCAAAAGAACGCTGGATGCAGGACAGGCCAGTAGCTCAATTGCATACTGTGCAAGCTCTGGCCAGTGATCCATCTTCAAGACCCAGTAAGCCAGAGGATTTTCGGTGGGAAAGGTGTCCAAGTCTGACCTTGCCCCTAGGTATTCCTGCACCATGTAAATCAGACGCTGGCGATGGTTGCTGGAACCGATCATACCTTGGGGCTGCGGACTAAAAAATTGTCTGAAAGCATCAGTCAGACGGCCACCTTCTCCACCGCTCCTTCTGACCGATGCCTCAGCAACACGTTGTCCAGGACCAGGAGTTTGTAACCTCCCAGTCTCTGGGAATGCGTTGCACAGACCTTTCTGCAAGGCCTCCCAGAGATGTTTCATCCTCTGCTCCCTCTGCGATGGCAAGATAAGGTCGGCAACCTTACCCTTGTACCGTGGATCAAAGGAGAGTGGCCAGCCAGTAATGGTCCCTCTCCTTGATCCGAAGAATACGAGGATCCTTCCGCAGGCTTTGCAGGATCAGGGAGGCCATGCAGCGTAGGTTAGCTGAGGCATTCGGTCCAGAGTCCTCTGGGTCACTAAGGGCAACATGATCCGCAGCTACCTCCTCCCAGCCACGTACAAGTCCACGTGTTTCTTGGGACTGTAAATCATCCCTACAAGACTGCTGCTGCTGCTGCTGCTGCTGATGCTGATGCTGAGTGCCAGCCTCCACCTCCATGCTGACACAATCATCCTCCTCCTCCTCCTCATCCTCTTCCTGTGTGATGGGTGGCACAGCAGGAACACTGTCTGGATAAAGGGGGCCTTGAGAGGCAAGGAAGTCCTCCTCTTCCTGCCTCTGTTCTGTCTCAAGTACCCTGTCCATTATTCCATGCAGCGTATGCTCCAAGAGGTGGACAAGAGGTACAGTGTCACTGATGCATGCACTGTCACTGCTCACCATCCTTGTGGCCTCCTCAAACGGTGACAGGACAGTGCATGCATCCCTGATCATGCCCCACTGGCGTGGTGAGAAAAAACCGAGCTCCCCTGACCCTGTCCTGGTTCCGTAGTCGCACAGGTACTCATTGATGGCCCTCTGCTGCGTGTGCAGCCGCTGCAGCATGGCCAACGTTGAGTTCCACCTGGTGGGCATGTCACACATAAGGCGGTTCTTGGGCAGGTTCAACTCCTTTTGGAGCTCAGCCAGCCGAGCACAGGCATTAAATGATCGGCGGAAATGCACACAGACTTTCCTGGCCTGCTTCAGGACATCCTGTAAGCCCGGGTACCTGCCCAAGAACCGCTGCACCACCAGGTTAAGGACGTGAACCACACAGAGCATATGGGTCAGTTGTCTCTGTCGGAGGACGGAGAGGAGGTTGGTGCCATTGTCGCAAACCACCATTCCTGGCTTAAGCTGGCGTGGCGTCAACCACCTCTCAGCCTGCCCCTGCAGAGCTGACAAAACATCTGCCCCAGTGTGGCTCCTGTCCCCCAAACAAACCAGCACAAGCACGGCATGGCATAGTTTTGCCTGCGTACTTGCGTAGCCCCTGGAACGCCTACGGAGCACCGCTGGTTCTGAGGACAGAGCACTGGAAGAGGCCATGGAGGAAGAAGAAGAGGAGGGGGTGGAGGAGAGAGGTGTGTCACAACCAATAGTAGCATTTTGGAGGTGTGGTGGCGGAACAACCTCCAACACTACTGCACCTTGTCCTGCATCCTTCCCAGCTGCCAGAAGAGTGACCCAATGGGCCGTGAAAGACAGGTAACGTCCCTGTCCATGCCTGCTGGACCATGAGTCAGCGGTAATATGCACCTTACCGCTGACCGCCCTGTCCAGCGAGGCAAGGACATTGCCTTCCACATGCCGGTAGAGAGCCGGAATCGCCTTCCGTGAGAAAAAGTGGCATTTGGGGACCTGCCACTGAGGAACCGCACATTGTACAAACTCACGGAAGGGGGCCGAGTCTACCAACTGAAAAGGCAGCAGTTGAAGTGCTAGCAATTTAGCCAAGCTAGCATTTAACCGCTGGGCATGTGGATGGCTGGGAGTGAACTTCTTTCGTCGGTCCAGCAGCTGGGGCAGGGACATTTGCCTGCTATAATCGGACGTGGGTGTACCGCTAGCAGAGTTCCCGGAAGCACTTGGCTGTGACACACCTAATTCTACACCTTCATTCCTCTCAGAGCAGGTTTCAGAGAGGACTGAAGGTATAGTGGTGTTGGAGATGCTTGCTGATGAGGAGCAAGGAGAGGTCCGCTTTGTTCTTTGGTGTGGGTCTTTGAGGTACGCTTGCCAACGAGCTGCATGGCAGGTCAACATATGTCTGGTCAAGCATGTGGTGCCCAAGCTGCTGATGTTTTGGCCACGCGAGATACGCTTGAGACATATGTTGCAAATAGCAGCGGTGCGATCTGATGCACTCGTCTCAAAAAAGGCCCACACCGAAGAACTTTTAGAATAACGCGCAGAGGCAGCGCCCTGCACAGGCAGAGCTCTGCGGTGTGATTCAGTCGGTGTGCTGCCCCTAAGCTGGCCCTGCCTCGTTGGACATGTGCCTCCTCCTCCTCCTCCTCCTCCTCCTCCTCTCTCCTACCAGGCACCCACGTGGAGTCAGTGCCCTCATCATCCCCTCCCTCTTCATCGCTGTAGCAAACCTGGCAGTATGCTGCAGCTTGTGGAACATGACTGCCAGATTGCTGTCCTTCTTGAGCATCCCCTCTCTCTGCGCTCACGCTACTGCCTTCCTCTAGCTGAGTGTCATCATCAGAGCCCACAAAACACTGGGCATCCTCCTGGAGCATGTACCCAACACTGTGCTCAAAGAGTACAGGAGACTCCTCAGGAGGACGTGGTGGGTCTAGGGAAGGAGTCACTGATGATGACATTGAGAGGAGGGAAGACGATGCGTTGGCAGCTGCTTTGCTAGTACCCTGAGACTGGGTGAGAGAGGATGAGGAGGATGAAGAGGGCTTGGCCATCCACTCTACCAAGTCGTTGGCATGTTGCGGTTCAACATGTCCAGCTGCCGAAAAGAAGGATAAGCGTGTCCCATGGCCACATGCTGATGACAATGCACCGCATCCACGACCAGCATGGTTGTCTCTAGACACAGAGCCTGCTTGCCCTCTTTTATCGGCTCGCGCCTGTCTGCCTCTCCTTGCTGGCCTTCCAGACATGGTAATGGCCTGAAGGGAGTTGGGTAAAACAGCAGTGTAATGGAGTCACACAACACCCACTAAGCCCTGCAGATGGCTCTATTAGAGAACAGCAATAAACGGTAGATACAGGTGTATATTGTGCTGGAGTCACACAACACCCACTAATTCCTGCAGATGCCTTTATTATAGAACACCAGAGATATAGGGGTATACTGTAATTGAGTCATACAACACCCACTAAGCCCTGCAGATGCCTCTATTAGAGAACAGCAATAAAGGGTAGATACAGGTGTATATTGTGCTGGAGGCACAAAAAACCCACTAACTCCTGCAGATGCCTTTTTTATAGAACACCAGAGATAAAGGGGTATATACAGATGTATACTGTGCTGTGCTGGAGGCACACACAACTTCCAATAACTCCTGCAGATGGCAAGTGGGCTCAAATAGAGAAGAGCAATGTAGGTGGATATAGCGGTGTGTACTGGGTACAGAGCACGCAGACAGCACGCACAAGCTCCTAACACTACTGACTGCACGCTCTATTATAAAAGATAGATCACTAGCTATATAGGTGAGGTGAATATAGCGGTGTTTACTGCGGTCAGGGCACACAGACAACAACCACTACACAACAGCAAGATCGAAAATCGGCCAAAAACTATCGGTGTGTACTGTGTTGAAGGTACACAGAACACCCACTAACTGCTTCAGACGCCAACACACTACACTAGGCCGCCGCGCTGGCGGCCTTATATAGTGTGGGGCGTGTACTACACAGCCTGAGCTATGATTGGCCACAGGCATCCTGCCTGTGGCCAATCATGGCTCTCCTCGCTGCTGGCGCTGTGATTGGCCAAGCATGCAGGGGTCACAGTGCATGCTTGGCCAATCATGAGCCAGCAATGCACTGCGATGACGCAGTGCATTGTGGGCCGTGAGCGTCACACGAATTTGGCGCGAACGGCCCATAATGTTCGGAATTCGCCGAACGGGCGAACAGCCGATGTTCGAGTCGAACTTATGTTCGACTCGAACACGAAGCTCATCCCTAGTGACCAACCTATGAATTATGTCTCCATTCTCCAACAACTCCTAGAGGATTTTCGCAGTCTCTGACCACCTCATGTAACATGCCCTTAATCTTTGACTATTTTCGTTTGCATGTCTGCAGTATTTGACAGCTTTCTGAAGCATATATTCAATGAATTTGTTTAGCCCTTTAGTGACGGGCTGCACTTAGGGCCAATTGTATCAAGAAAGTTGACCACCATTGGTCTACATAATCAATGAAAGGTATTATATCTTAAGTTATATGCAAAAACAAAAAAATAAATAAAAACTGCTTGTTTACATGATTTAGTTTCTAAGGTAAGTTTGACCTTTTTCTAGTAATAAAGAAACCAAGTAAAACATAACATAAAAATGTTGTTCATGTGAAAAATATTATTATGGCTGTTCCTAGCTAGCCCCAAGTGATGTTAACTGCAAATCCACCAGAGGGCAGCCTTGTTTTACTGATGTCTTCTCTGAGTCATTTACCCAGTAAAAACTGTTTAGAAAGATTAAAATAAAACAAATCAATTGAATAGTAGTATGTGCATTTGTATATTGAATAAACAAGTTTTCTTTAAAAGCCATAATGTCATCTGCTTATTTAATTATTGCTGATAAAAAAAAAAATGCTTTAAAATTGTTTTCATTTTTGTTACAAAAATCTAATCAAATAATTAGCTTGAATAAACTATTGCGTATGGCCACAGAGTGGTGCTGTGGATACTGCTAAAATAGCAGGTGCCACGTCCTATGATTTAGACAAAGAGATATAGAAAGAGAGGGCTTGGACTTTTTAGGCATGACCACATAGGTCTAATGATATAAAAAGCTATTTATTAAACATAGAAACAACATTAAAATCAACACTGAATAAAGTCCATGTCACAGAGTAAGAAAATATAAACTGCACATAGCCAACGGAGATAACATGAAAAAAATCATGGTGGATGACTACTCATTTCATAATCAAATATTAAATTCCAGATAGAGGCTATGAAAACAAATTGAAGATGGTGGTAAAATCCTGGGCTCTACATGTTACGCACTTTGCATCAAAAAAGAGACTTATTAGATAAAAACAAAATATATAAATAAGATCACAAAAAATACATAGCACATATAAAATGTACGTTGGGACATTGGTACAACAATGCATCTATGGAGACCCTAGTAGGAGGCAATCTGACTGGTAATGAACAGACATGAAACCCAAAACCTCGTATACCATGGGGACATGCGTAATAACATTAATCACAGTATTAGAGCCTCAATAGTCTAAAAAAAAACGGGGGAGGGGGCAATAAAAGTGATTCAGATTGTCTCCTACTAGGCTCTGCATTGTTGTACCAATGTTCCAATGTACATGTTATATGTGCTATGTATTTTTTGTGATCTTATTTGTATATTTTGTTTTTATCTATTAAGTCTCTTTTTTGATGCTCCTGAAGAAGCGCAAGGTGCGTAATATGTAGAGCCCAGGATTTTACCACCATCTTCAATCTGTTTTCATAGCCTCTATATGGAATTTAATATATGATTATGAAATTAGTAGTCATCCACCATTTTTTCATGTTTTCTCCGTTGGGTATGTACAGTTCATAATTTCTTACTCTGTGACATGGACTTTGTTCAGTGTTGATTTTAATGTTGTTTCTATGTTTAATAAATAGCTTTTTATATCATTAGACCTATGTGGTCGTGTCTAAAAAGTCCAAGCCCTCTTTTTCTATATCTCTTTGTCTAAATTCATTATCTTGTCCATGAACATCTAAAAATCAGTTTGATGTTGATTTTAAAAGTAACAGGCCTGAATTACTAAAGTGGAGCAGAGTGAACCTACACTTTCTTCAATCCTCCAGGTAGGTGCAGAAAAAGTTATTTTGTTTTTTTCCCCTACACATGTCAGGATGGCTGAAATGAACAACACCTCATTTTACTTTAGCAAATAATGAATGTAAAAGTATTGTAAAACCTGAACATGAAAAATAAATGTTTTCTAAGTTTTGTCCCACATACACTATCCATCTTAAAGCAGTAATAAACCCAAAACCAAAATGTATTATATTGCAGCTCACTAATCATTAGATGTGGCGGCTGTTTTAATTATCTTTTCTTTTGCTTTTTTCCCTCTGTTTTTACTTGGTGATCTGGCCATCAACACACCTCCAGTATTAGTGAGACAAAGCTCTGGAGGAATGAGAACAGGAGGCACAGCAGGTAGCAGCATTGTCAGTCTGAGGGGGAGGGGAGTGTTAAATGTATTAGAAGATTTAGATACACAAATAAATTGAAGCCAAACTCCAGCTCATACTTTATAAGCAGTTACAACTAACAGTTATTTTTTTTCCTAGTGGGATAAAGGTTTTGCATAAATAAATAAAAGCTGATCATTTTAATCACCCCTGTCAGTGTTAGGTGGTTTGTCTTATCCATGTAAACTCATACATTCTGCTGGAATGCTTGTGCTTTTGAAAAACAATAGATTTGCTGGATGAATCACCAGATGAAAAAAAAGGAAGCTAATACAGCCATCACATCTAATAATTAATGAACTGCAATATAATAAATGTTTACTTTTTAGGTTTCAAACTGCTTTAAATTACCAGCTACATTATTTGCATCTATATTGACACTGTTAAAGTGTAGTTAAAGACATTTTTTAGTTTTGAAAATAATGGAGAGGGATGAGAACACATGTCGGTATTTATTGCCGTCTATGCCCCATTAGGGAGATTCACTCTCTATTTTTCCTGTTAACCATTATCATTGATAGTGAGATTGAAGTGAAAGTTTGTAAAAGAAAATCCCAAATTTTAGGTTGATGCCAGTAATAGAGGGGAGATCTTCCAATGGGGACACTAGTTCTGGTGACCTTGGTGGCACACAGTGATTACCTCACTTTGGAGGGATTTTCTCTGACTTCCTGTTTTGGCTATAGGGCAGTAAGTGAATGGAAATCTCTCCAAAGGGACACAGATGATAAAAAAAGCCTGAGAGGGGTTATGACCCTCCCTTAATCTATCCATAATTTTATATTTATTTTTTTAATTGCCTTTAGTTACACTTTATTCTTATTATTGCCTATTTCCCAACATTCTCCATCCTGTACAAAAGAAGCGCATACCTTGTTAATATGAAACTTGGCCTCTTTGGTTTCAGATTCATTGAATTTATATAACCAGCGTCCCCTCAAATATGTAGCTCCAAGCCAAATCATGTTGGTATTCTCATTGAGTGAATCCTCATCCAATACCGTCTCCATGTTACCTGCAAAATTAAACATATAGATTGTTATTATGCTGTGTAGTTACTTAAAGACTTAATGCCCACACATCCCTAAAGCTGGGAGGCGGGGCAGGGTTTCTGATCATGTGACCGTCGTTATTGGCTGTCACAGCAGTCACATGATTGGAAAACTCCCAATCACAAGTAGAGACAGTAGAGATCAGGGGCTTTTGGTTAGCTGCCAGTAACTGTGCCAGGAGCATGCAGGGCGTGTGCTCTTGGCAAAGCTTTGTTTAAATTTTGGTACACAAACATGTGGCCGCTCAGTGTTAAGGCCCACCCACCAAGAGACCACATATATGCGTACCGACAGCATGAAGAGGTTAACATGTATGCGTGTATTGCTGAAAATCATAAACTTCTGTCTGCCTTGAAGTTGGCATTTCCTTTTCTGGTCTGGTTAAGAGACAAAAGCAAAAATAGCAACCAACAACCCTTTTTTTATTTAATAAAGCAAAGCGTTAGCTATAATAACCAAGCATTCATCATTTTTATTGTTCTGACAGTATGAAAGTTGATATTGGATTTATTGCATAAGTACTTTTTTGCACAAAAACACTGCAATGCTGTTTTAAAAAAAAAAAAGGTAGCCACATATAAACTGAATTATTAGTATTATTATCATACAGGATTTATATAGTGCCATCAGGTTACGTATCGCTTTACAATATAAAAGGGAGACAGTACATTTACAATACAATAAAGTACAAGAAGGTTAAGAGGGCAAAGAGAGTTAAAGTGGAGGGCCACCCTGAAAACAAAAAAAATATTAAAAATTACAAAAAAAAAAAAAAAAAAAAAAAATGAAAAAAATTTTTTTTTTTTACTTACCAGAAATGCCTGTTGCTAGGCACTTTCTCCTAATCTTCCTCTTCCTCCTCCGCGGAGATCTTCTGTCTTCTGTCTTCGTCGCGGCGTCTTCTGGGTAATGAGTCGCGCTGTGTTCTGGGAACTGTGTGTTCCAGAACACAGAGCGTCCCATTCAGAAAGCGCTGCGGGACTCGCGCATGCGCAGTAGCTGCGGGACTCGCGCATGCGCAGTAGGAAACGGGCAGTGAAGCCGTAAGACTCCACTGCCTGTTTCCCTTACAAGGAATGGCAGCACCGGGACCCGAGAGCCGAGGGACGGGTCGGCCTCGGGCGGCCGACATCGCGGGCACCCTGGACAGGTGAGTGTGTTGATTAAGTCAGCAGCTGCAGTGTTTGCAGCTGCTGACTTTTTTTTTTTTTTTTTGTATAACCGGCCCTCCTCTTTAAGATGATGAATCCACAGGAAAATGGTTAAATACGCAATGTATATGCATTTGTGTTCACAGGTTTATCTGCTGAAGGATTTGCTTTTTTATGTCTCCATAGGCATCATCCCTACATAGAGTACAAGTTAGAGAACCCACATCTACGTAAGGTGGGGGCAAACAGATGGGACTTTGAATGTGTGGCACATACAGAGTCTCATCTGTTTTTCCCCACCTTACGTAGATGTGGGGTGTCCAATTTTTACATTTGCATTTACAGTAAAACCTTGGATTGAGAGCATAATTAGTTACCGGAGACATGCTTGTAATTCAAAGCACTTGTATAGGGATGAGCTTCGTGTTCGAGTCGAACGCATGTTCGACTCGAACATCGGTCGTTCGTGCGTTCGCCGAATTCCGAACGTTTGGGCCGTTCGCGGCAAAATTCGTGTGGCCCACAATGCACTGCGATGGCGCAATGCATTGTTGTCTCACGATTGGCCAAGCATGCACTGTGACCCCGCATGCTT
Organism: Lithobates pipiens; assembly: GCF_037356315.1. NCBI lineage: Eukaryota > Metazoa > Chordata > Amphibia > Anura > Ranidae > Lithobates > Lithobates pipiens. The sequence goes on along the minus strand of NW_027507764.1, from coordinate 335,049,083 downwards.
GGCCAATCGCAGCGCCAGTAGCGAGGAGAGCAATGGTTGGCCACAGGCATCCTGCCTGTGGCCAATCATAGCTCAGGCTGTGTAGTGCACGCCCCACACTATATAAAGCTGCCTTTCAGGCGGCCTCGTGTAGTGTTTGTTAGCATCTGAAGCAGTGGGTGTTCTGTGTACCTTCAACACAGTTACACACCAATCGTTTTTGGCTGATTTACTATTTTGCTCTTGTGTAGTGGTTACTGTCTGTGCCCTGACCGCAGTATACACCACTATATTCACCTCACCTATATAGCTAGTGATCTAGCTTTAATAATAGAGCTTGCAGTCAGTAGTGTTAGTGCGTGCTGTCTGCGTGCTCTGTACCCAGTACATACCGCTATTATCCACCTACATAGCTGTTCTCTATTTGGGCCCTAATGTCATCTGCGGGAGTTATTGGAAGTTGTGTGTGCCTCCAGCACAGCACAGTATACATCTGTATATACCCCTTTAACTCTGCTGTTTTCTGGTTATTGTCTGCGTGCCCTGACCGCAGTATACACCGTGATATTCACCTCACCTATATAGCTAGTGGTCCATCTTTACCAATAGAGCTTGCAGTCAGTAGTGTCACTCAGGAGATAGTGCGTGCTGTGTGCGTGCAGTCTGTACCCAGTACATACCGCTATTATCCACCTACATAGCTGTTCTCTATTTGGGCCCGATTGTCATCTGCGGGAGTTATTGGAAGTTGTGTGTGCCTCCAGCACAGCACAGTATACATCTGTATATACCCCTTTAACTCTGCTGTTTTCTGGTTATTGTCTGCGTGCCCTGACCGCAGTATACACCGTGATATTCACCTCACCTATATAGCTAGTGGTCCATCTTTAACAATAGAGCTTGCAGTCAGTAGTGTCACTCAGGAGATAGTGCGTGCTGTGTGCGCGCAGTCTGTACCCAGTACATACCGCTATTATCCACCTACATAGCTGTTCTCTATTTGGGCCCGATTGTCATCTGCGGGAGTTATTGGAAGTTGTGTGTGCCTCCAGCACAGCACAGTATACATCTGTATATACCCCTTTAACTCTGCTGTTTTCTGGTTATTGTCTGCGTGCCCTGACCGCAGTATACACCGTGATATTCACCTCACCTATATAGCTAGTGGTCCATCTTTAACAATAGAGCTTGCAGTCAGTAGTGTCACTCAGGAGATAGTGCGTGCTGTGTGCGTGCAGTCTGTACCCAGTACATACCGCTATTATCCACCTACATAGCTGTTCTCTATTTGGGCCCGATTGTCATCTGCAGGAGTTATTGGAAGTTGTGTGTGCTTCCAGCACAGCACAGTATACATCTGTATATACCCCTTTAACTCTGCTGTTCTATAAAAAAGGCATCTGCAGGAGTTAGTGGGTGTTGTGTGCCTCCAGCACAATATAAACTACCCAACTACTGTTTTACCCAACTCCCTTCAGGCTATTACCATGTCTGGAAGGCCAGCAAGGAGAGGCAGACAGGCGCGAGCCGATAAAAGAGGGCAAGCAGGCTCTGTGTCTAGAGACAACAGTGCTGGTCGTGGACGCGGTGCATTGTCATCAGCACGTGGCCATGGGACATGCTTGTCCTTCTTTTCTGCAGCTGGACATGTTGAACCGCAACATGCCAACGACTTGGTAGAGTGGATGACCAAGCCCTCTTCATCCTCCTCATCCTCTCTCACCCAGTCTCAGGGTAGAAGAAAAGCAGCTGCCAACACATCGTCGTCCCTCCTCTCAATGTCATCATCAGTGACTCCTTCCCTAGACCCACCACGTCCTCCTGAGGAGTCTCCTGAACTCTTTGAGCACAGTGTTGGGTACATGCTCCAGGAGGATGCCCAGTGTTTGGTGGGCTCTGATGATGACACTCAGCTAGAGGAAGGCAGTAGCGTGAGCGCAGAGAGAGAGGATGCTCAAGAAGCACAGCAATCTGGCAGTCATGTTCCACAAGCTGCAGCATACTGCCAGGTTTGCTACAGCGATGAAGAGGGAGGGGATGATGAGGGCACTGACTCCACGTGGGTGCCTGGAAGGAGGGAGGAGGAGGAGGAGGCACATGTCCAACGAGGCAGGATGCCCTCCGGGGGCCAGCTTAGGGGCAGCACACCGACTGAATCACACCGCAGAGCTCCGCCTGCGCAGAGCGCTTCCTCTGCGCGTTATTCTAAAAGTTCTTTGGTGTGGGCCTTTTTTGAGACGAGTGCATCAGATCGCACCGCTGCTATTTGCAACATATGTCTCAAGCGTATCTCACGTGGCCAAAACATCAGCCGCTTGGGCACCACATGCTTGACCAGACATATGTTGACCTGCCATGCAGCTCGTTGGCAAGCATACCTCAAAGACCCACACCAAAGAACAAAGCGGACCTCTCCTTGCTCCTCATCAGCTGGCATCTCCAACCCCACTATACCTTCAGTCCTCTCTGAAACCTGCTCTGAGAGGAATGAAGGTGTAGAATTAGGTGTGTCACAGCCAAGTGCTTCCGGGAACTCTGCTAGTGGTACATCCACGTCCGATTATAGCAGGCAAATGTCCCTGCCCCAGCTGCTGGACCGGCGGAAGAAATTTACTCCCAGCCATCCACATGCCCAGCGGTTGAATGCTAGCTTGGCTAAATTGCTAGCACTTCAACTGCTGCCTTTTCAGTTGGTAGACTCGGCCCCCTTCCGTGAGTTTGTACAATGTGCGGTTCCTCAGTGGCAGGTCCCCAAACGCCACTTTTTCTCACGGAAGGCGATTCCGGCTCTCTACCGGCATGTGGAAGGCAATGTCCTTGCCTCGCTGGACAGGGCGGTCAGCGGTAAGGTGCATATTACCGCTGACTCATGGTCCAGCAGGCATGGACAGGGACGTTACCTGTCTTTCACGGCCCATTGGGTCACTCTTCTGGCTGCTGGGAAGGATGCAGGACAAGGTGCAGTAGTGTTGGAGGTTGTTCCGCCACCACGCCTCCAAAATGCTACTATTGGTTGTGACACACCTCTCTCCTCCACCCCCTCCTCTTCTTCTTCCTCCATGGCCTCTTCCAGTGCTCTGTCCTCAGAACCAGCGGTGCTCCGTAGGCGTTGCAGGGGCTACGCAAGTACGCAGGCAAAACGATGCCATGCCGTGCTTGCGCTGGTTTGTTTGGGGGACAGGAGCCACACTGGGGCGGATGTTTTGTCAGCTCTGCAGGGGCAGGCCGAGAGGTGGTTGACGCCACGCCAGCTTAAGCCAGGAATGGTGGTTTGCGACAATGGCACCAACCTCCTCTCCGCCCTCCGACAGGGACAACTGACCCATGTGCCCTGTGTAGCTCACGTCCTTAACCTGGTGGTGCAGCGGTTCTTGGGCAGGTACCCCGGCTTACAGGATGTCCTGAAACAGGCCAGGAGAGTCTGTGTGCATTTCCGCCGATCATTTAATGCCTGTGCTCGGCTGGCTGAGCTCCAAAAGGAGTTGAACCTGCCCAAGAACCGCCTTATATGTGACATGCCCACCAGATGGAACTCAACATTGGCCATGCTGCAGCGGCTGCACACGCAGCAGAGGGCCATCAATGAGTACCTGTGCGACTACGGCACCAGGACAGGGTCAGGGGAGCTTGGTTTTTTCTCACCACGCCAGTGGGGCATGATCAGGGATGCATGCACTGTCCTGTCACCGTTTGAGGAGGCCACAAGGATGGTGAGCAGTGACAGTGCATGCATCAGTGACACTATACCTCTTGTCCACCTCTTGGAGCATACGCTGCGTGGAATAATGGACAGGGCACTTGAGGCAGAACAGAGGCAGGAAGAGGAGGACTTCCTTGCCTCTCAAGGCCCCCTTTATCCAGACAGTGTTCCTGCTGTGCCACCCATCACACAGGAAGAGGGTGAGGAGGAGGAAGAGGAGGAGGAGGATGATTGTGTCAGCATGGAGGTGGAGGCTGGCACTCAGCATCAGCAGCAGCAGTCTTATAGGGATGATTTATAGTCCCAAGAAACACGTGGACTTGTACGTGGCTGGGAGGAGGTAGCTGTGGATCATGTTGTCCTTAGTGACCCAGAGGACTCCGGACCGAATGCCTCAGCTAACCTACGCTGCATGGCCTCCCTGATCCTGCAAAGTCTGCGGAAGGATCCTCGTATTCTTCGGATCAAGGAGAGGGACCATTACTGGCTGGCCACTCTCCTTGATCCACGGTACAAGGGTAAGGTTGCCGACCTTATCTTGCCATCGCAGAGGGAGCAGAGGATGAGACATCTCCGGGAGGCCTTGCAGAAAGGTCTGTGCAACGCGTTCCCAGAGACTGGGAGGTCACAAACTCCTGGTCCTGGACAACGTGTTGCTGAGGCATCAGTCAGAAGGAGCGGTGGAGAAGGTGGCCGTCTGACTGATGCTTTCAGACAATTTTTTAGTCCGCAGCCCCAAGGTATGATTGGTTCCAGCACCCATCGCCAGCGTCTAATTTACATGGTGCAGGAATACCTAGGGGCAAGGTCAGACTTGGACACCTTTCCCACCGAAAATCCTCTGGCTTACTGGGTCTTGAGGATGGATCACTGGCCAGAGCTTGCACAGTATGCAATTGAGCTACTGGCCTGTCCTGCATCCAGCGTTCTTTCGGAACGTACCTTCAGTGCTGCTGGTGGCTTCGTTACCGATCACAGGGTGCGCCTGTCCACCGAATCAGTTGATCGATTGACCTTCATCAAGATTAATCAGTCTTGGATCACCCACAGCTACCAAGCACCTGAAGCTGATGTAACCGAATAATTTTTTTTGAAATACCACATCCCTTCAAGACTGCCTATGCTGATGCTGAGTGACTGTCCTGTTATGTTGATTGTCTATCCTCTTCCTCCTCCGCTGATATGTTGGAAGAACATTTTTGGTTCTGGGTGATGCCAGCAGCCCAATTTTTCTGCCCCTGTTTAACAGGGGCGTTTAAGTACAATTTTTGATGCAATGCTTTGCAGCAGGGCTAATTCCTGCAATAAAACTAGAGTGTATGGCAGAGGTTGCAGTGTGATGGCACCAGTGCCTAAGGCCCAATTTTTCTGCCCCTGTTTAACAGGGGCGTTTAAGTACAATTTTTGATGCAATGCTTTGCAGCAGGGCTAATTCCTGCAATAAAACTAGAGTGTATGGCAGAGGTTGCAGTGTGATGGCACCAGTGCCTAAGGCCCAATTTTTCTGCCCCTGTTTAACAGGGGCGTTTAAGTACAATTTTTGATGCAATGCTTTGCAGCAGGGCTAATTCCTGCAATAAAACTAGAGTGTATGGCAGAGGTTGCAGTGTGATGGCACCAGTGCCTAAGGCCCAATTTTTCTGCCCCTGTTTAACAGGGGCGTTTAAGTACAATTTTTGATGCAATGCTTTGCAGCAGGGCTAATTCCTGCAATAAAACTAGAGTGTATGGCAGAGGTTGCAGTGTGATGGCACCAGTGCCTAAGGCCCAATTTTTCTGCCCCTGTTTAACAGGGGCGTTTAAGTACAATTTTTGATGCAATGCTTTGCAGCAGGGCTAATTCCTGCAATAAAACTAGAGTGTATGGCAGAGGTTGCAGTGTGATGGCACCAGTGCCTAAGGCCCAATTTTTCTGCCCCTGTTTAACAGGGGCGTTTAAGTACAATTTTTGATGCAATGCTTTGCAGCAGGGCTAATTCCTGCAATAAAACTAGAGTGTATGGCAGAGGTTGCAGTGTGATGGCACCAGTGCCTAAGGCCCAATTTTTCTGCCCCTGTTTAACAGGGGCGTTTAAGTACAATTTTTGATGCAATGCTTTGCAGCAGGGCTAATTCCTGCAATAAAACTAGAGTGTATGGCAGAGGTTGCAGTGTGATGGCACCAGTGCCTAAGGCCCAATTTTTCTGCCCCTGTTTAACAGGGGCGTTTAAGTACAATTTTTGATGCAATGCTTTGCAGCAGGGCTAATTCCTGCAATAAAACTAGAGTGTATGGCAGAGGTTGCAGTGTGATGGCACCAGTGCCTAAGGCCCAATTTTTCTGCCCCTGTTTAACAGGGGCGTTTAAGTACAATTTTTGATGCAATGCTTTGCAGCAGGGCTAATTCCTGCAATAAAACTAGAGTGTATGGCAGAGGTTGCAGTGTAATGGCACCAGTGCCTAAGGCCCAATTTTTCTGCCCCTGTTTAACAGGGGCGTTTAAGTACAATTTTTGATGCAATGCTTTGCAGCAGGGCTAATTCCTGCAATAAAACTAGAGTGTATGGCAGAGGTTGCAGTGTGATGGCACCAGTGCCTAAGGCCCAATTTTTCTGCCCCTGTTTAACAGGGGCGTTTAAGTACAATTTTTGATGCAATGCTTTGCAGCAGGGCTAATTCCTGCAATAAAACTAGAGTGTATGGCAGAGGTTGCAGTGTGATGGCACCAGTGCCTAAGGCCCAATTTTTCTGCCCCTGTTTAACAGGGGCGTTTAAGTACAATTTTTGATGCAATGCTTTGCAGCAGGGCTAATTCCTGCAATAAAACTAGAGTGTATGGCAGAGGTTGCAGTGTGATGGCACCAGTGCCTAAGGCCCAATTTTTCTGCCCCTGTTTAACAGGGGCGTTTAAGTACAATTTTTGATGCAATGCTTTGCAGCAGGGCTAATTCCTGCAATAAAACTAGAGTGTATGGCAGAGGTTGCAGTGTGATGACACCAGTGCCTAAGGCCCAATTTTTCTGCCCCTGTTTAACAGGGACATGTAATTACAATTCTTGATATAATATTTCACAGGAGGGCCCCTTCCTGTGCCCACCCAGAGTAACGGTGAGGACTTATAGTGTTGTGGCACCAGCACCACAACCACCAAAGGTCAATTTTTCTACCACTGTTCAACAATGGCATGTAATTACAATTCTTGATATAATCGTTCACAGCAGGGCGCTCCAGCGCCCACCAAGAGTCACTTTGAGGGCTTACAATGTTGTTGCAAAACCAACACCTTGTTCCGCCATTTCTGCAGAGCATATAGGGCAGGCCCCTACTTTCAAACATCCAATTTACAAACATCTCCTACTTGCAAACGGAAGGAGACAACAGCAAGTGAGATGAAAAAAGATGGACGACAAAACAAATTATACAGGGGTGATAACCCTTCCCTATGTTTTCCAAAAAGCTTAAAAATAGTTTTTTTGACTGGAGCTACACTTTAAAAATGTACCAGTTGAAAATTACAGACAGATTCAACTTAACACAACAAACCTACACAGTCCCTGTCTTGTTTGCACCGCCTGTATACTGCTGTTCTGAGTATATAGGGCCTGGGGGCCACACGCATTTCCTTTTTTTTTTATATGGGTACGGGGTTCCCCTTAATATGCGTACAAAACCCAAAGGGGCTGGTAATGGGCAGGGAGGGCTACCCATGCCATTTTTCTGAATGATTTTCAACCATATTGCAGGAACCAGATATAACATTAAAACCGCAAGCAGTTTTAAATGGTGTTATTTCCGTTTAATGTCATTTTGTGCAGGGACTGTTCTAAACACGGGAAACACGTGGCACTTCACAGGCATACTACAGACACCCCCCCGGCACCATATTTAAAGGAATATTTCACTTTTTTTTTTTCACTTTAATCGTCATTAAAATCAGTGCTCCCGCCAAAACGGTAGTTTTTAAAACTTTTTTTTGCAGTGACCCATGTCCCCTGAGGCAGGAGGCAGGTCGCCAAACCCTTTTTAGGACACTATCTTGCATATTAGCCGTTAAAATTAGCACTTTCCAATTCAAACGTTCGAGTCCCATAGACTTCAATGGGGTTCTAACGTTCGTACCGAACGCGGGGGTCATTCGCAAGTTCTGGTGCGAACCGAACCGGGGGGTGTTCGGCTCATCCCTACACTTGTATATCAAACCGAATTTCCCCATAAGAAAAAATGGAAACTTGAATGATTCCTTTTTTACAACCATTTATTCATAAGTTCTTCAGTTTATAGTACATATAAAAAGATTATAGCAATGTGATAGGTTGTGTAACCATCCACAAATGGAAGCCTCTACAAGGGGATTAGAAGCAAAATCCAGCAGGAGCTACAGAGTATAAAAGAGAAGAGCGGCACCTCTAAGTGTAGCAATATGGTTATATGGTTGATGATTAAAAGAGGCATGTCTAAGTATGCAGGCATTCAGGGTAAATTGGTCCACATAGACCAACCTCTGCACTGCCAGCTCTCACCGCTGTCAGTCTGCAATCGTGACCAGGAAAACTACCCTACAGTAGAAAGATCTAAAAGCGAGGCTCGTGGAGCACAACGCGGAAGGGATGATGTTGATGGCGGTACGGAGGACTGTCTATGTGAACAGCTTTACCCCCGATGCCTGCATACTTGTGCCTGTTTTAATCATCAACCATGTGAGTTGCTAAATGTTGTACCTTCATTAAATGTAACAATATTGCTACACCCCCAAATTTTCTCTCTCCATAGCTGTGCTGCCCCAATGGGGCATATAATTTATATATATATATATATATATATATATATATATATATAAATATATTGTTTTCCTAACCATTTTTTTAAGGACATTTATATTTAGTTCACATGCTGCCATCTAGTGACCTTTTGTGGTAATGCATTTGTGTTCCTGTGTTTTGTACTTCCTGTGTCATCAATGGAGTAACAAGCCTCATGTAGCAGAGCACATGTATTCAACATTGTAAGCTACAGATAGGCATGTGCCGAACACCCCCCGTTCGGTTCGCACCAGAACTTTCGAACAGACCGCAAATTCGTACAAACGTTAGAACCCCATTGAAGTCTATGGGACTCGAACGTTCGAAATTAAAAGTGCTAATTTTAATGGCTAATATGCAAGATACTGTCCTAAAAAGGGTTTGGGGACCTGGCTCCTGCCCCAGGGGACATGGGTTAATGCAAAAAATTTTTTTAAAAACTGACGTTTTTTCGGGAGCACTGATTTTAATGACGATTAAAGTGAAAAAAAAGTGAAATATTCCTTTAAATATCGTGCCTGGGGGGTGTCTATAGTATGCCTGTGAAGTGCCACGTGTTTCCCGTGTTTAGAACAGTCCCTGCACAAAATGACATTTAACGGAAATAACGTCATTTAAAACTGCTTGCGGTTTTAATGTTATATCTGGTTCTGGCAATATGGATGAAAATCATTGAGAAAAATGGCATGGGTAGCCCCCCTGCCCATTACCAGCCCCTTTGGGTCTTGTACGGATATTAAAGGGAACCCCGTACCCATATTAAAAAAAGGAAATACGTGTGGCCCCCAGGCCCTATATACTCAGAACAGCAGTATACAGGCGGTGCAAACAAGACAGGGACTGTGTAGGTTTGTTGTGTTAAGTAGAATCTGTTTGTAATTTTCAACTGGTACATTTTTAAAGTGTCGCTCCAGTCAAAAAATCTATTTTTAAGCTTTTTGGAAAACATAGGGAAGGGTTATCACCCTGTATAATTTGTTTTGCCGTCTGTCTTTTTTCATCTCACTTGCTGTTGACTCCTTCCCTTTGCAAGTAGGAGACGTTTGTAAGTTGGATATTTGAAAGTAGGGGCCTGTCCTATATACTCTGCAGAAATGGCGGAACAAGGTGTTGGTTTTGCCACAACATTGTAAGCCCTCAAAGTGACTCTTGGTGGGCGTTGGAGCGCCCTGCTGTGAACGATTATATCAAGAATTGTAATTACATGCCATTGTTGAACAGTGGTAGAAAAATTGACCTTTGGTGGTTGTGGTGCTGGTGCCACAACACTATAAGACCTCACAGTTACTCTGGGTGGGCACAGGAACGGGCCCTCCTGTGAAATATTATATCAAGAATTGTAATTACATGCCCCTGTTAAACAGGGGCTGAAAATTGGGCTGCTGGCACTGGTGCTGGTGCCACGACACTGCAACCTCTCCCATATACTCTAGTTGTAGTGCAGGAATGAGCCCTGCTGTAAAGCATTGCATCAAAAATTGTAATTAAACGCCCCTGTTAAACAGGGGCAGAAAAATTGGGCTGGTGGCATCACCCAGAACCAAAAATGTTCTTCCAACATATCAGCGGAGGAGGAAGAGGATAGACAATCAACATAACAGGACAGTCACTCAGCATCAGCATAGGCAGTCTTGAAGGGATGTGATATTTCAAAAAAAATTATTCGGTTACATCAGCTTCAGGTGCCTGGTAGCTGTGGGTGATCCAAGACTGATTCGTCTTGATGAAGGTCAGTCGATCAACTGAGTCGGTGGACAGGCGCACCCTGTGATTGGTAACAAAGAACGCTGGATGCAGGACAGGCCAGTAGCTCAAATGCATACTGTGCAAGCTCTGGCCAGTGATCCATCCTCAAGACCCAGTAAGCCAGAGGATTTTCGGTGGGAAAGGTGTCCAAGTCTGACCTTGCCCCTAGGTATTCCTGCACCATGTAAATCAGACGCTGGCGATGGTTGCTGGAACCGATCATACCTTGGGGCTGCGGACTAAAACATTTTCTGAATCCATCGGTCAGACGGCCACCTTCTCCACCGCTCCTTCTGACCGATGCCTCAGCAACACGTTGTCCAGGACCAGGAGTTTGTAACCTCCCAGTCTCTGGGAACACGTTGCACAAACCTTTCTGCAAGGCCTCCCGGAGATGTCTCATCCTCTGCTCCCTCTGCAATGGCAAGATAAGGTCGGCAACCTTACCCTTACCGTGGATCAAGGAGAGTGGCCAGCCAGTAATGGTCCCTCTCCTTGATCTGAAGAATACGAGGATCCTTCCGCAGGCTTTGCAGGATCAGGGAGGCCATACAGCGTAGGTTAGCTGAGGCATTCGGTCCGGAGTCCTCTGGGTCACTAAGGACAACATGATCCGCAGCTACCTCCTCCCAGCCACGTACAAGTCCACGGGTTTCTTGGGACTGTAAATCATCCCTACAAGACTGCTGCGGCTGCTGCTGCTGAGTGCCAGCCTCCACCTCCATGCTGACACAATCATCCTCCTCCTCCTCCTCATCCTCTTCCTGTGTGATGGGTGGCACAGCAGGAACACTGTCTGGATAAAGGGGGCCTTGAGAGGCAAGGAAGTCCTCCTCTTCCTGCCTCTGTTCTGTCTCAAGTACCCTGTCCATTATTCCATGCAGCGTATGCTCCAAGAGGTGGACAAGAGGTACAGTGTCACTGATGCATGCACTGTCACTGCTCACCATCCTTGTGGCCTCCTCAAACGGTGACAGGACAGTGCATGCATCCCTGATCATGCCCCACTGGCGTGGTGAGAAAAAACCGAGCTCCCCTGACCCTGTCCTGGTTCCGTAGTCGCACAGGTACTCATTGATGGCCCTCTGCTGCGTGTGCAGCCGCTGCAGCATGGCCAACGTTGAGTTCCACCTGGTGGGCATGTCACACATAAGGCGGTTCTTGGGCAGGTTCAACTCCTTTTGGAGCTCAGCCAGCCGAGCACAGGCATTAAATGATCGGCGGAAATGCACACAGACTTTCCTGGCCTGCTTCAGGACATCCTGTAAGCCCGGGTACCTGCCCAAGAACCGCTGCACCACCAGGTTAAGGACGTGAACCACACAGAGCACATGGGTCAGTTGTCTCTGTCGGAGGACGGAGAGGAGGTTGGTGCCATTGTCGCAAACCACCATTCCTGGCTTAAGCTGGCGTGGCGTCAACCACCTCTCAGCCTGCCCCTGCAGAGCTGACAAAACATCTGCCCCAGTGTGGCTCCTGTCCCCCAAACAAACCAGCACAAGCACGGCATGGCATAGTTTTGCCTGCGTACTTGCGTAGCCCCTGGAACGCCTACGGAGCACCGCTGGTTCTGAGGACAGAGCACTGGAAGAGGCCATGGAGGAAGAAGAAGAGGAGGGGGTGGAGGAGAGAGGTGTGTCACAACCAATAGTAGCATTTTGGAGGTGTGGTGGCGGAACAACCTCCAACACTACTGCACCTTGTCCTGCATCCTTCCCAGCTGCCAGAAGAGTGACCCAATGGGCCGTGAAAGACAGGTAACGTCCCTGTCCATGCCTGCTGGACCATGAGTCAGCGGTAATATGCACCTTACCGCTGACCGCCCTGTCCAGCGAGGCAAGGACATTGCCTTCCACATGTTGTACAAACTCACGGAAGGGGGCCGAGTCTACCAACTGAAAAGGCAGCAGTTGAAGTGCTAGCAATTTAGCCCAGCTAGCATTCAAAAGCTGGGCATGTGGATGGCTGGGAGTGAACTTCTTTTGCCGGTCCAGCAGCTGGGGCAGGGACATTTGTCTGCTATAATCAGACGTGGGTGTACTGCTAGCAGAGTGCCCGGAAGCACTTGGCTGTGACACACCTAATTCTACACCTTCATTCCTCTCAGAGTAGGTTTCAGAGAGGACTGAAGGTCTAGTGTGGTTGGAGATCCCAGCTGATGAGGAGCAAGGAGAGGTCTGCTTTGTTCTTTGGTGTGGGTCTTTGAGGTACGCTTGCCAACGAGCTGCATGGCAGGTCAACATATGTCTGGTCAAGCATGTGGTGCCCAAGCGGCTGATGTTTTGGCCACGCGAGATACGCTTGAGACATATGTTGCAAATAGCAGCGGTGCGATCTGATGCACTCGTCTCAAAAAAGGCCCACACCAAAGAACTTTTAGAATAACGCGCAGAGGCAGCACCCTGCAGAGGCGGAGCTCTGCGGTGTGATTCAGTCGGTGTGCTGCCCCTAAGCTGGCCCCCGGAGGGCATCCTGCCTCATTGGAAATGTGCCTCCTCCTCCTCCTCTCTCCTACCAGGCACCCACGTGGAGTCAGTGCCCTCATCATCCCCTCCCTCTTCATCGCTGGAGCAAACCTGGCAGTATGCTGCAGCTTGTGGAACATGACTGCCAGATTGCTGTCCTTCTTGAGCATCCCCTCTCTCTGTGCTCACGCTACTGCCTTCCTCTAGCTGAGTATCATCATCAGAGCCTACAAAACACTGGGAATCCTCCTGGAGCATGTACCCAACACTGTGCTCAAAGAGTTCAGGAGACTCCTCAGGAGGACGTGGTGGGTCTAGGGAAGGAGTCACTGATGATGACATTGAGAGGAGGGAAGACGATGCGTTGGCAGCTGCTTTGCTAGTACCCTGAGCCTGGGTGAGAGAGGATGAGGAGGATGAAGAGGGCTTGGTCATCCACTCTACCAAGTCTTCGGCATGTTGCGGCTCAACATGTCCAGCTGCCAAAAAGAAGGACAAGCGTGTCCCATGGCCACGTGCTGATGATGACGATGCACCGAGTTCACGACCAGCACTGTTGTCTCTAGACACAGAGCCTGCTTGCCCTCTTTTATCGGCTCACGCCTGTCTGCCTCTCCTTGCTGGCCTTCCAGACATGGTAATGGCCTGAAGGGAGATGGGAAAACCAGCAATTGGGTAGTGTATATTGTGCTGGAGGCACACACAACACCCACTAACTCCTACAGATGGCAGATGGCTCAATTAGAGAAGAGCTATGTAGGTGGATATAACGTTGTATACTGTGGTCAGGGCACGCAGACAGCACGCACAATCTTCTACAACTGACTGCAAGCTCTATTTAAAAAGAGCAAGATAGCTAGCTATATAGGTGGATATAGCGGTGTATACTGGGTTCAGGGCACACAGACAGCACGCACAATCTCCTACAACTGACTGCAAGCTCTATTTAAAAAGAGCAAGATAGCTAGCTATATAGGTGGATATAGCGGTGTATACTGGGTTCAGGGCACACAGACAGCACGCACAATCTCCTACAACTGACTGCAAGCTCTTTTTAAAAAGAGCAAGACAGCTAGCTATATAGGTGGATATAGCGGTGTATACTGGGTTCATGGCACGCAGACAGCACGCACAATCTCCTACAACTGACTGCAAGCTCTTTTTAAAAAAGCAAGACAGCTAGCTATATAGGTGGATATAGCGGTGTATACTGGGTTCAGGGCACGCAGACAGCACGCACAATCTCCTACAACTGACTGCAAGATCTATTTAAAAAGAGCAAGATAGCTAGCTATATAGGTGGATATAGCGGTGTATGTGTATACTGGGTTCAGGGCACGCAGACAGCATGCACAATCTCCTACAACTGACTGCAAGCTCTATTTAAAAAGAGCAAGATAGCTAGCTATATAGGTGGATATAGCGGTGTATACTGGGTTCAGGGCACACAGACAGCACGCACAATCTCCTACAACTGACTGCAAGCTCTATTTAAAAAGACCCCGATAGCTAGCTATATAGGTGGATATTTTTTTAATGGTTATCTGCTACCGAACATACAAATTTTTCATTACAAATCAAATATCAGTTAACATACACTTTGCAATTTAACAGATAATAAACTATACAAACAAAAGGGAAAAAACAACTTACATGTCATCTTCCCCCTCCTCCTCCCCAGAAGAAAAATTTATAAGTAGAGCATCACCCCTACTGCTAGGCCCTTCTGGTGGCCCAGGATCCACCTCAGGTAACGGGGCCCTTTTTTTCTTCTTCTTCCCCTGCTTTTTCCTAATCGTGACCCAAGCCACTTCACCTTCCTCATCCGATACTTCTTTTGGGCGTTTCTGAGCCCCCTTAACCGAGACTTCCATCTCCTCCTCCCCAGACCTGTCATCCCCAGCCGAAGAATCGGATGAGGAGACAGTGACCAGACGTCTGCCCGGCCTACATCTCCGAGGAAGGGGAGTGGGAGCAGTAACCTGGGAAACAGAACCCTGTGCCCCCCCCTTATCCAAAAAGGGAGGCCCAACTACCTCCACCTGACCAATATCTGGACCGGGCACCTGAACTTCAGTGACAGGGGCCTGGGCAACATCTGCATGCCGTACCCCCTTTTCTCTTTGAGGGACCCTACTTGCCTTTTGGGTTCGAGGTGCACCCTGTGGCTCCGCCGTAGGAGCGCTTCCCTGCCTTTCCCCTCCAGAACTCTGCCCAGCAGGAGGAGGTGCACTGTCCCCTCCTGGCCCACCACCTGCTGCAGCTTCACCCCTGTAGGCTCTGGGGCATCTGCTAAAGGGATGCCCCATTTGACCGCAAAGGTTGCAGCAGATCAACCCACACGTGTCACCTGAGTGTCCAAACTTATTGCACTTAGTGCAGCGCACAACTGTGCAATCTGCACTCATGTGGGTTGGACACCCACACCTGAAACATCTACGGGGCTGGCCTGGGTAGAACACCAGGATTCTATCTCGTCCCAGGAAAGCACTTCCTGGGACATGTGCAACCGTGTTGCCAGATCTTCTCAAACGAATCCTGGTGTTCCATGCTCCAGTCCATACCCCACGCTCGTCTAAGCATTTATTTAGAGGACACTGCAACTGGCCGTGTCTCCCCAGCCAAGTTGCTATGTCCTCCGGGGGCAGGCTCTCGTTCCTTACTAACACCGTCAGGTTTTTAATCTCCTCCTGCCTACTCAAAGGAATCAGGCGGAACCCTTTCCAGGGATCAGCCCCTTTAACCAACCCAAAAGCGGTTATAAAACGCTCCATAGTCACAGCGTTGGTGAAACTGACATCAAAGTCAGGGGTGCCAGCTGGGTGGATCACAGCAAATAGCTCAGCCACCCTGAACCCCAACGCCAGGACCATGTCAACCACTTGGCCCCTCGTGGGGCACTGACCTTCACCCTCCCATCTCAGCTGGACCACATTCCTACGCTTGCGCTCCGGACCACCTGTCCCCCTAGACCAAGTACTGGCCCCAGGGGTCTGACCAGCCGGGGGTACCCGAAAGTTACTGGCCCCAAACTGGTGGTACAGGTGGTCCAGAGGCACACTGGACCCAGCCACATTGGCGTAGGAACGCCTTTCACCAAATGCCGTCAGCAACTTTACCTCCGGTGTCCCCCTTAGCACGGGTCCCGGAGGAGGAGCCTCTGCCACAGACACTGGGGGTACAACATGAGAAGCAGCCCCCCCACTCACGGCATGGGAAGTCACACTCCCCACATCGTTTACCCCAGCCTGAACTTTAGGATAGGTCTCATCCTCAGAGCTATAAAACAAAGCCTCCCAGGCTTCCTGCCACTCCACCTCCATATGGGCCCCGCAGGAATCCACTGACACTTGGCTCGGCCCTGATTGAGAACCCTCCAAGCCGCGAATGAACGTCATTGCAGGGTTCTCACCATCAAGCTCGCCCATTGGGCAGTCACCCCAGGCCGTAGCTTGTTCTGGCACTATACAATTAGACATTTCAACATTACTGTTACTGTTACTGTTTACACTCTCTTGACCAGAAAGCAGACCGGAAGTCCTTTGAAAACGACCCTCGGGGTCAACTTCCGGACCCGCCACCGTCACTTCAGGCCGCGGGCTATTCTCGCCATGAACCAGCTCGCGCACCGGAAGTGCGTCATCACCCCTTCCCACGCTACTATTGGCCTCGCGGTCAGTAGCACCACCCCTCCTCCCGCGGGAAGACGGCGTTCTCTTATTCACGGCCGCCATTCCCGAACTGTCAGATGCCATGCCGCCGGCCGACACTGCACCGCTGCCCACAGCGGCAGCCAAGCTGGCTTGACTCTCATATACCCTAGTCCCCTTACCCTGAGACCGGCTTGCAGCAGTGGCAGCCGACAACGCAACTGACGGCGTGCCCTGCTTGCAACCACCGGCTGGGATCACTGGGGACTGTACAGGTAAGTCCATTTTTCCTTTGCTTACTATCCTAGCAAGCTGCACCACTGGTATCTTCTTAACAACACTCCATTCTTTAATGTCCTTTTGCTGCCTCCTTCCCACTTCACCGGGGTCTAACCTGCCCTCTGGGGACACAGCCTCATTCATAGGCTGGCAACCCTTAGGCTTACCTGACCCCTCTGCAGGATTAGTGGAGTTAGCAGGGCTAGCAGTCTTTTCACCAGGAATGCTCTTCACATTTTCAGCCTTCACAGCACTCTCTCTCTCCAAAACTGTTTCTTTACACACCGCTGGCTTTCTTTCCACCACACTTTCCTTTTCTTCATGGCTGGCTTCCACAGAGGGACCCGCCATTTCCTCCTCCTGCGTTGTGTTCGGGGCTGGATACAGTCTACGGCGTCTCCCTGCCTGGGTCCCCTCGTCACACGCAATTCTCATCGCTTTGTCCACGTTAGATAGAAAGTCTTTCTCACCAGAAGCACTGTCAATCAGGTTGGATAACAGCTCACCCAATATGTTGCACTGCTTCTTCAATCCGTCTATCACCGTCTTATACTCCTGTCTCTTTACAACGCCTGATCTGTCTCTCCGGTTCCTTAGCTCCGCCAGGACCTTCATTTTCTCGCAGTAGCTGCGGGAAGCCTTTACAATTAAGCTTTTAGCTTTCTTTCTTCTGTCTGCAGATTTCTCCACATCCTCTCCTGGCTGTCTCAGAGACCAATCTGCAAGATCCAGCTGGTTCTCCAAAAACAACCTCTCCTCCTTGACGAGCTCCAGGAGCTTAGGGGCTCCACGTCCTTCATTAGGCTGAGAAACAGGCACCTGGCCTGGGCTGACTGAAGTCATCAGCTCCCTCTCTTTCTCCACCACTCTGGAAGTCCTCAGAGATCAGAGCACGCAGCCAGCACACACAAGCTCCTACAACTGACTGCAAGCTCTTTTTAAAAAGAGCAAGACAGCTAGCTATATAGGTGGATATAGCGGTGTATACTGGGTTCAGGGCACGCAGACAGCACGCACAATCTCCTACAACTGACTGCAAGCTCTTTTTAAAAAGAGCAAGACAGCTAGCTATATAGGTGGATATAGCGGTGTATACTGGGTTCAGGGCACGCAGACAGCACGCACAATCTCCTACAACTGACTGCAAGCTCTTTTTAAAAAGAGCAAGACAGCTAGCTATATAGGTGGATATAGCGGTGTATACTGGGTTCAGGGCACGCAGACAGCACGCACAATCTCCTACAACTGACTGCAAGCTCTTTTTAAAAAGAGCAAGACAGCTAGCTATATAGGTGGATATAGCGGTGTATGTGTATACTGGGTTCAGGGCACGCAGACATCATGCACAATCTCCTACAACTGACTGCAAGCTCTATTTAAAAAGAGCAAGATAGCTAGCTATATAGGTGGATATAGCGGTGTATACTGGGTTCAGGGCACGCAGACAGCACGCACAATCTCCTACAACTGACTGCAAGCTCTATTTAAAAAGAGCAAGATAGCTAGATATATAGGTGGATATAGCGGTGTATACTGGGTTCAGGGCACGCAGACAGCACGCACAATCTCCTACCACTGACTGCAAGCTCTATTAAAAAAAAGCAAGATAGTTAGCTATATAGGTGGATATAGCGGTGTATACTGGGTTCAGAGCACGCAGACAGCACGCACACAGCACACACAATCTCCTACCACTGACTGCAAGCTCTATTTAAAACGAGCAAGATAGCTGGCTATATAGATGGATATAGCGGTGTATACTGGGTTCAGAGCACGCAGACAACACGCACAATCTCCTACCACTGACTGCAAGCTCTATTAAAAAAGAGAAATATAGCTAGCTATATAGGTGAATATAGCGGTGTATACTGCGGTCAGGGCACGCAGACAACAGCCACTACAGAAGAGCAAGAACGAAAAATCGTCCGATAACGATCGGTGTATACTGTGTTGAAGGTACACAGAACACCCACTAACTCCTACAGACGCCAACACACTACACAAGTCCGCCGCACTGGCGGCCTTATATAGTGTGGGGCGTGTACTACATAGCCTGAGCTATGATTGGCCACAGGCATCCTGCCTGTGACCAGTGATGGCTCTCCTCGCTGCCGGTGCTGTGATTGGCCAAGCATGCGGGGTCACAGTGCATGCTTGGCCAATCATGAGCCAGCAATGCACTGCAATGGCGCAATGCATTGTGGGCCGTGAGCGCCATACGAATTTGGCGCAAACGGCCCATAACGTTCGGAATTTGCCGAACAGCCGATGTTCGAGTCGAACGTATGTTCGAGTCGAACACGAAGCTCATCCCTAGCTACAGACAATAACATCTTTTGACCGCACAATACCACAACCTGTTCATCTGTTTGTATCCTGTCATCTGCTGTAATCTGATGTTCAGAATAAAAGCATCTTGTGGATGGAAATCGGTATTGGTGAGTTCAAGCTATCAGATGAGGATTGTCCTCAGTGATTATATCTGCTTATACAATCCAGGCATAGATGTCTCACAAGGGATAGATCGCTTTACAACAATCGGAGTCAGAATAATAGCTATTATATTCCTAAAATGTTTCTTTATTTTTTGGTTTATTTCTATTTTTCTTTTTTTTAATTTTTGCTTAGTTTTTTGTTAGTTTTAAAAAAGCATAACATTAGAGGGAAAAAAAGCATTTAATTAATTTGTAAATACCTTTGATTTGTACCAGAATCATAATTAAGGTGCCATTTTAAACTATAATGACATTTTTCTTAGTTTTGATTTGATCTATGGATTGCATTATTTTTTCAAGTAAATATCATCAAAAGAAAGCCTTGTTTGTCCTAAAAAAATAAAAATAACATATGTATTAGCCAGAAGGGATGTGTCACGATCGTCCTGGCGTCTCGTTTGCGCACGAGAGACTTACCCACAGAAGCTTGTTGTCAAAGACCCGTCGTGCTCCGTTAACGCGCGCTAGAGCGATCGGACGCACTCGCGTCGGCTTGAACGAACGCACGCGTGCACGTGGGGGCACGAACGGGCGCATGTCCACTCGCGCACGCTGACTCGTCGTTCGACCGTTTGGCGCCCTACAGTCCTCTTAAGGCACTTGCTCCCTTCCATCCGTGCTGTCCAGTCTACAGCGTGCTCGGAGATCCTGCTATCCTATACCCGTATCTGTTACCTTGGTTCCTGTTACCCGGCTTGACCTTGACCCTGATCCGTTGCTGCCTGCCTACGACCTCCTGCTTGTCTGACTACGCCTCTGCCTCATCCCTCTTGTACCATGTTGACCGCTACCTGCTGACCCGGCCTGTACCCGACTCTGCTGTTCCTACCTACCTGTTGGATATCCTGTGACTGCTGTATCCGCTGACGTCCGTCTGCCAGCCAGTCTACCACTTGTGCCTGCCTACACCAGCCTATTGTCTTCAGCTCCATCTACTCGCTGTTGGTGTCCTGCTGCCCATCCGGACCAGCATCTACCTGCCAGGCACTTGTGCCCCCTGAACTTTTGAGCTTCTGTTACCACCTCCAGGGGTTCTTCAGCCAGGGGCTACGAGGGGCCGCTTCCTGCATTCCGGGCTCGCCTACTAGGTACGTGACAGTACTGGACAGCCATGTCCGAGCCTGCGCAGGGAGCCTCCCCCATGGACGAGCTTTGCCGCCATTTGGCCGGTCTTACCCAGGCAGTAAAGAGTCTACAGGAAGGCTACGGCAGACTGGAAGAGCAAGTCCAAGCGCTATCTGCTTCTCCGCCCGTTGCTCCAGGGGGCCACGCCCCGCCTTCAGTGGTGATGATGCCACCTGAACCCAGAGTACCAACCCCAGAGCGGTTCACGGGTGACCGGAACAAGTTTAGAGCCTTCCGTAACTCTTGCGAGCTCTACTTCGCCCTGCAACCGAGGACCTTCTCCCTCGAGGCGACCAAGGTGGGGTTCGTTATCTCCCTCCTAACGAACGAACCTCAAGCCTGGGCACATCGCCTACTGGAGCGCAAGGACCCATCCTTAGACACCTTAGACACCTTTTTTATGGCAATGTCTAGACTCTATGAGGACCCCCAACTCGCTGCAACCGCAGAAGCAGCCCTACACGTTCTGCAGCAAGGTCGCAGGCCTGTGGAGGACTACGTGTCGGAGTTCCGTCGTTGGAGCGCTGACACGGACTGGAATAACGCAGCCCTGCGATATCAGTTCCGCATGGGCCTGTCCGAGCCTTTGAAGGATGAGTTGGCACGTGTTGGCATTCCCGAAACCCTGGAGGCCCTGATAGACATTTCCGTTCAAATTGATAGGCGCTTGAGGGAACGCCGCCAAGAACGTTCTTCTACAGTTGCACGCCCTGTCTGGATGTTGCCACGGGTGCCTAGCTCCGCCCACCCAGCTCCTTCAGTCCCTGCCACAGCCACGCTGGATCCCCCGGAACCGATGCAGTTAGGGCTACTCCGTCCATCACTGACCCCAGAGGAACGCCAACGACGCCGGGTCAACAACCTCTGTATGTACTGTGGAGAATCAGGGCACTTTGTTCGCTCCTGCCCAGCCAAGATACGTAAGTGCCTTCTTGTTCCACCTGTTCCTTCGTCAGTGCTGTCTGAAAACTCCTCTCACCTGGCTGTTCCTGTTCTTTTGCAGCTCCCAGGAAGGACTATTTCAACCCACGCAGTTATTTATTCGGGGGCATGCAGTGGTTTTATGGACGTGTCCTTTGCCCTGAAGAACAAGATTCCCCTTAGACCGAGAGAGAAGGGACTCTCGGTATACCTGGCCGATGGGTCCGCTCTAGAATCAGGACCGGTGACTCAGGAGACTAGTCCCCTCTCTGCTGTCATCGCCGGGACTCACCAAGAATTCCTGTGCCTAGACGTCATCAAATCTCCTCTGTTCCCCATCATTCTAGGCATGCCTTGGTTGAAGGCACATAATCCACGTATCAACTGGGCCACCGGAAAAATTGAATTCCCTTCGGACTACTGCCTCCAGCATTGTTACCCAGCAATTAACGGGGACTCTCCGGCCCTCCTCTGTTTGGAAGCAGATGATGACACCCGACAAGCTGTGCCTAGAGAATACCACGACTTCCTAGACGTGTTCAGTAAAAAAGGGGCTGAAACCCTACCACCTCATAGGCCCTACGACTGCCCTATCGAACTACTCCCGGGGGCAGAGATTCCCTTTGGAAGAATTTTTCCTCTGTCTGAATCTGAACTCAGTACTCTGAAATCCTACTTGGACGAAAATCTTGAAAAGGGATTTATCCGACCCTCTACTTCCCCGGCTGGTGCGGGGATTTTCTTTGTGGAAAAGAAAGACCACTCTCTACGCCCATGCGTGGACTATCGGGCGTTGAACAAAATCACCATCAAGAACCGTTACCCTCTGCCATTGGTTCCCGAACTTTTTCAGAGACTAGGTTCCGCTAAAATATTCTCTAAGCTGGATCTTCGGGGGGCTTACAACCTCGTCCGTATTAGGAAAGGTGACGAGTGGAAGACTGCCTTTCGTACCCGCTTCGGGCACTTTGAATACCTGGTGATGCCGTTCGGGCTGTGTAACGCTCCTGCCACGTTCCAGCATTTTGTCAATGACATTTTTAGAGATTACCTTGACCTGTTTGTAATTGTCTACCTTGATGACATTTTGATTTTCTCCCCCTCTCTAGCGGATCACCGGGTACACGTTAAGAAGGTCCTGACCCGTCTCCGTCTTCACGGTCTATACGCTAAGCCCGAGAAATGTGTTTTCGAACAACCGAGCATCCAGTTCCTCGGCCTGATTATCTCGGTGAGGGGAATTGAGATGGATCCCCAGAAGATCTCCGCAATTCAGGACTGGCCTGCCCCTTCCGATAAAAAAGGAGTTCAGCGATTTGTGGGATTCGCAAACTTCTACCGCAAGTTCATTAAGGGTTTCTCTGCAATTATCGCTCCCATCACCGGACTAACGAAGCAGTCTCAGAAGTTTCATTGGACCCCCGAAGCACAAGAGGCCTTCAAAACCTTAAAAGATTTGTTTATATCCGCTTCTGTCCTGAAACATCCCAATCCCGCTCTACCATACATCCTCGAGGTCGACGCTTCGGAGATTGCAGTAGGAGCGATACTCTCCCAGAGGCAGGGGGCCAAGTCCTTACTCCACCCAGTTGCTTTTTTTTCCCGCAAGTTGTCGGAGGCAGAGAGAAACTACGACGTCGGGGATCGTGAGTTACTGGCAATAAAATCCGCACTCGAAGAGTGGCGCTATCTGCTGGAGGGAGCCACCCACCCGATCCTGGTCTATACGGACCACAAAAATTTGGAGTACCTTAAAACCGCAAAGAGATTGAGGCCCCGTCAAGCCAGGTGGGCACTCTTCTTCTCCAGATTTTCATTTCACATCACCTACCGTCCCGGATCCAAGAATACCAAACCAGATGCTCTCTCCCGCATGTACAACCAATCGGAGAGCTCGCCATCCACAGATACTATCCTCTCTACGGGGAACTTCCTTCTGCTCCAGGGGGATGTGGTATCCCAAATTAAGCAGGCTTCCATAGGCCTAACGCCTCCACCCGGTATCCCGTTGTCCTCCAGCAATGACCTTCTGTGGCATGAGAACCAGATCTTTGTTCCCCAAGAAGTTCGGACCCCAGTTCTGGCCGCCTGTCATGATCACCCACTGGCCGGCCACTTTGGGGTATTCAAGACTCTGGAACTACTCCAACGCACATTCTGGTGGCCTCACATGAAGGACGACTGCAAGAGGTACGTGGAAACCTGTGTCATCTGCACCCGGAGCAAAGGCAGCAAGTCAAGAGCCTGGGGTCTGCTAAAACCACTGCCTGTTCCTGATAGACCATGGAGGATGATCTCCATGGATTTCATCGTTGAACTTCCCCCTTCAGAGAACTATTCTACAATTTTCGTTATAGTCGATAGACTTACCAAAATGGCTCACTTCCTGCCCATGAAGGGCACTCCCTCAGCTACAGAGACAGCCAACACCTTTATCAAAGAAATCGTAAGACTCCACGGCATTCCCATTAACATCACATCCGATAGGGGGGTGCAGTTCACCTCGAGATTTTGGAGAGCGCTCTGCGGAGCCTTAAAGATCGATCTTTGTCTGTCCTCAGCCTACCATCCACAGACCAACGGCCAGACTGAGAGGACGAACCAGACTCTGGAGCAGTACCTCCGTTGTTTCTCCTCCTTCTCCCAAGATGACTGGGTCTCTCTCCTGCCTATGGCCGAATTCGCCTACAACAACACGGTCCACTCTGCCACCAAACAGTCCCCCTTCTACGCGAACTTTGGCTTCCACCCAGTGTTCTTGCCTGGCACCTTCCCTGAATGTTCGGTACCAGCAGTACAGGACCGTCTTAACTTCCTTGAATCAAACAACAAACTTCTACAAGAGACCCTGACCAAGTCCCAAGAGCACAACAAAGAAGTTTTTGACAGGAAAAGGAGGGGGGAGCTGGATCTCAAGATTGGGGATCAGGTCTGGTTGTCTACCTTGAACCTTAGACTGTCCTGCCCCTCTAAGAAGTTGGGTCCGAAATTTGTGGGCCCCTTTCCGATCAAAAGGAAACTGAATAACGTGGCTTTCGAACTTAAGCTTCCAGAGTCCTTCCGGATCCATCCAGTCTTCCACGTGTCACTACTCAAACCCGCAGTCCCGGACCCCTTCGTTGACAGGATGACCGGCCCTCCAGAACCCGTGATGGTCAATGGAGAGATTGAATTTGAGATTGAATCCATACTGGATTGCAGGAGAAGGCGAAACCAGACTCAATTTTTGGTCAAGTGGAAGGGGTACGGCCCGGAGGAGAATTCTTGGGAGCCAGAATCTAATATTCACGCTAAAAGACTCATCCGTGCCTTTAAGAACTCCCATCCGAGTAAGATGGCTCGGTTGGGCATCCGGAGGCTGCCCTTTGGGGGGGGGGCAGTGTCACGATCGTCCTGGCGTCTCGTTTGCGCACGAGAGACTTACCCACAGAAGCTTGTTGTCAAAGACCCGTCGTGCTCCGTTAACGCGCGCTAGAGCGATCGGACGCACTCGCATCGGCTTGAACGAACGCACGCGTGCACGTGGGGGCACGAACGGGCGCACGTCCACTCGCGCACGCTGACTCGTCGTGCGACCGTTTGGCGCCCTACAGTCCTCTTAAGGCACTTGCTCCCTTCCATCCGTGCTGTCCAGTCTACAGCGTGCTCGGAGATCCTGCTATCCTATACCCGTATCTGTTACCTTGGTTCCTGTTACCCGGCTTGACCTTGACCCTGATCCGTTGCTGCCTGCCTACGACCTCCTGCTTGTCTGACTACGCCTCTGCCTCATCCCTCTTGTACCACGTTGACCGCTACCTGCTGACCCGGCCTGTACCCGACTCTGCTGTTCCTACCTACCTGTTGGATATCCTGTGACTGCTGTATCCGCTGACGTCCGTCTGCCAGCCAGTCTACCACTTGTGCCTGCCTACACCAGCCTATTGTCTTCAGCTCCATCTACTCGCTGTTGGTGTCCTGCTGCCCATCCGGACCAGCATCTACCTGCCAGGCACTTGTGCCCCCTGAACTTTTGAGCTTCTGTTACCACCTCCAGGGGTTCTTCAGCCAGGGGCTACGAGGGGCCGCTTCCTGCATTCCGGGCTCGCCTACTAGGTATGTGACAGGATGATATTTACCAGAAGTGGCTGCCTGCAAGTAATGTGATACGTTATCAATACGCGTCACATGCCTAATGTGTTTGGTGCCCAAAAATATATACTCAACCTCAGTTTAAAGGAGTTGTAAAGGTAAAAGTTTTTTCACCTTAATGCATTCTATGCATTAAGGTGAAAAAACATCTGACAGTGCCGGCCCTCCCATCCCCCTCATTTTACTTGCTTGACCCCTCGAAATTCCTGCGATTGCCCCCGACTTCCTCTTCGCCGCTCACCCTGGCCGTTTATTGGCTAGAGGGGATGGATAGAAAGCAGCGCAGCCATTAGCTTGCGCTGCTGTCAATAACATCCAATGACGCAGCACGCCGGGGGCGATGCCGAGTGATACAATGAGTGGCTACGGCCCCAGCTGTATCACAGGAGCTCGCCCGCAAGCACTCCACATCATGCAAGGGAGCTCGATGAAGTTGTGGAGTCCTTGCAGGAGGGAGCTGAGACAGACGCTGAGGGACTCCAGAAGTCCAGGTTCAGGGCCACTCTGTGCAAAACGAGCTGCACAGTGGAGGTAAGTATAGCATGTTTGTTATTTCAAAAAAAAATTCCTTTAGTGGCCCTTTAAAGTAAAGTTATTACCGAATAAACAGACCAATAGCACATATGTTAATATTGCTCTGGTCAATAAGGGCTGTACAGTTGTGAGAGCTGAAGTGGATAAAGTGATACTAAAGGCTGTTTAAAATAAAAAAAGAGGTTATACTTACCTAGTCTGTGCAATAATATATCCCTTTCCCCCTATTTTGGCAGTCCCCTGCCGGCGCTGTCTGCTCTCTCCTACCCTATGGCCTCCTTAGCAAACCAGATGCCCAAGAGACTCTCAAGACAGACTGTGTGCATCCATAGACACACACGGAGCTATTAAGTCATGCCCCTGCTCCCTCCTCACAGGAGTGTGATTGACAGCACACTGCAACCACAAACAAAATTGAATCAGAAGAAGAAACCGGTACACCCAGACAAAATGGATCAAATCCTTGAAACTAACAGTTGTAAGTTCCAGGTGTCCTATAGGGCAGTGGTCATCAACCCTGTCCTCAGGGCCCACTAACAGACCAGGTATTGTGTATTGTGTGATCTAAAGTGCGTAGATAACCTGATACACATCTAAATATATCAAAGTTAGAATAATGGTGAAAATATCAAACAGTATACCTGTGCAGTATTGGAATAATGATGTCAGGTAATTAAACCAGTGTATACCATACATATAAAATGCAGTGATATCAGGTGATTAAACCAATGTATACCATACATATAAATACGGTGATATCAGGTGATTAAACCAATGTATATTGTACACATAAAATACAGTGAACAACTTATTATAAACTCAAAAGCAATAATAGAAAAAAAAAAGTCCACTGAGTGAGAAAGAGTGTTTGATGAAATGGAAATGTCTAAAACATATGTATCTTGACGCCCTAAATGATCATTTTCAAGCTGCCACTGAACGTGCATGAAAAGGGGAGATAGAGCACCACCACCGATAACACTGAGGCTTACCGGAAAGTGTGGATTCAGTAGGACATACACCCTATGAATCAAACAGACTTGTTGGTGATTCTTCACCAAAGATAGTAGGGCCCGGATGGATATAGGCGTTAATACAATTGGATAAAATAATCTTCTCACAAGGACCACCGGTCAACAAGAAAGGAAGCTCCAAGATATATAAAATGTCATGTGGATTCAAACATATAGGGCCAAAAAGGGATAAAAAACGCACATAGTGTGAATCCACATAACACAAAATTTATTAAAAAATGAGATTTACACTCACGTTTGGAAGAGGTAAAACAAGTGCTTGTTAACAAATAAAATGACCCAATGGGAACAGCAGGCTCGATCCGATGCATTTCATCCACAAAGATATCTTCTGGGATATACATTAGTTTAATCACCTGATATTACTGTATTTATATGTATGCTATACATTGGTTTAATCACCTGTTATCACTGCATTTTATATGTATGGTTTCTTCTTTGGACAGCACTGTATTTAACACATTTTTTTTCACAGGTTTTATGTATTACCTTGGGGAGATGCAGACTAGAATACTGCAATCACTGAGCAGCAAATTATATCACCTGTGATGTATTTCAGTTATCTTGCAAACCTGGCCTGTTAGTGGGCCCTGAGGACAGGGTGGATGACCACTGCTATAGGGCACCTATCCCTGTTAACATTTGTAAGTTCAGCTACTTACCGTCAGTGAGGTCTTTTACCGATGTGTTTACCTGGAGTCGAGCATCTTCTACTCGACTTTTAATGTCAACTGATTCCAGTTCTGATGGATAGGACTTTTTGGTTAAATTTATGAACTCCTAAAAAAAATTTAATGAGAATATTGCATTATGTTATTTGTAAGTCCTGGATTAAAAAAACACAACACTATAGGAATGAATCTCTACATAGCATAAAAATATGTTAAGTAAACTTTTAAGGGATTTGTAGCATCTAAGACACTTACACTATCCCAACACATAGGGGTTAATTTACTAAAACAGAATAGTGCAAAATCTGGTGCAGTCCCAAACAGAAACCAATCAGCTCCCTGGTTAATTGCCAACGCTTAATTGAACAATCTGAAGTTAGAAGCTGATTGGCTACCATGCACAGCTGCACTAGATTTTGCACTCTCCAGTTATAGTAAATCAACCTCACAGGATTAAATTTTTTGTCTTGTTGATTGAAGTGTTTACACATCCAACATTTTTCTTATATCCTAATAATTTTCTACTCCAGCTAAACCCCATTTATTTCCCCCGTACACGCCATCGGACAACAAACGCCCATGTTTTTTTTCCGACGGATGTTGGCTCAAACTTGTCTTGGATACACACGGTCACACAAAGTTGGTCAGAAATTCTGAACGTCAAGAACGTGGTGACGTACAACACGTATGACGAGCTGAGAAAAATTAAGTTCAATAGCCAGGGTGGCTTTTCTGCTTGATTCCGAGCATGCGTGCCACTTTATACATTGTAATTGTGTACACATGATCGGAATTTGCGCAAATGGATTTTGTTGTTGGAAAATTTGAGAACCAGCCTACACACAGTCGGAATTTCTGACAACAAGCTCCGATCGCACATTTTATGTCGGAAAGTCCAATTGTGTATACGGGGCATTACCCTGCATAAAGTATGCCTACTCTAAGCTAGACTTTTTAAAATCACAGCACAAAGAAAATGAAGGAATCTCTACCATCATTTTTGAATATACCTTTACCCACCCTGCCCTTTATAGTGTCTCTCTAAATGTAGTGGTGTTATGCTGCAGTCAGCTTAGCTGAATTGATAGTTCATATTATTTAGGCTTCTTGCCCTCACTCAACTTTCTGCCCATCCATTCAGCACACCGGATCATTTTGGCCACTACCGACGGCTCCGGTAATCGGGGAAAACAACCAGGGAGAGGGGGAGGGGCACCTCTCCCACCGCCCATAAAAGTTATCCCTTGGCGAGTAAATTTTTAAGATAGTCCAAAGCAGTAGCTGTACTGCATGATTGTTATCACTTTTTGTACATCAGTGAGACCCCTTTAAGGCCTTTGTCAAAGGGTTTTGGGTGTGTGCTAATGGAAACAGTTTGGCATTAGTTTGAGAAGCTTGTGAGATCATTCAGAATTTATTCACAAGTGCGTTTGAACTGCAGTTGCCATTTTTCTGACTTGCATTTGACCTGCTTCAAGCGGGTTTTGCATTTGCATAGACTTGTATGAAAATGCAAGAAAAGCTAGTCAACACAGTCCCTTAGGAAGTCACATATACTGCTCTTAACATGCTACTAAACCCACAACTGTAAAAATCAGTCTGTATATGCAGTAAAGCATGCTTGTTATAATCACTTTGGAACCTAAGGGGTTCATTCTCCACATTGTGTAAAAAGGCTGCTTGAGCCTATCGTCTCTGATCTTCCCCTTCTTCCACAGTCCCCAATCTATCTGCTGATGCTACAGAGCCTTGGGGGCACTCTGCACGTGCTCAGTTTAGTGTGCATTGCTAGAGAGTTTGTTTTTTCTTGGGAGGGTGCATGTGATTTACACAGGGAGAATCAGCACTGTCCAGATAGAGGGTCAGGGGTCCTGCATCCTGATAGGACAGCCAGTGCAGTATGAAAACTCCTCTTTCAAGCTTTAACCAGACACTAATAGAAGTCACAAGACGTTTTCTATAAGCCTGATAAGACTTTTAGTGTGTGCACAGAACAGAAACAGATACTCACCTTAGTGCATTTGTAACTACTGTCAACGTAAACCCTTTTTACGACTTTAAGGGGGGAACACATTTTGGAAATGTCTGACGTCAGTGTTTGAAATCCAAAATCATAATCATTGACCTTTTCAAAGTGAAGAACCTAGTATAAAAGAAGAAATTGTATTACAATGAAAAATACTTGAACACCTTAAGGCTGATTTACTAAAGGCCTATGGGCTGTTCACTTTGCAAGGGAAGTACTTTGCATTAGAGGTTAGTGTATGCTGAAATGTCACTTTGCATACAATACCCAGGCATATCATATAATAAAATGTAAAAAAAAAATTTTGCCTGCATGTGATTGAATTATGGAAGTCAGCAGTGCTTCACCTCATTCATTAAACTATGAGAATATTTCCCATACAACTGCCCTTGCAAAGTGCCACTTACCTTGCAAACTTTCCTTTAGTAAATCAACCCCGTTAGGTCAACCAAGAGCATGCACATTCTTGTTTTTTCTTATCAAAATGATCTTAATAATAGTTCATTTCCTATTTAATGTTATGTTCACTGTCGCAAAATGCTTATTTATTTTTTTTATCAGCGGGTAAAACACTACAAACAGTAGTTACAACTATGGAGGAAGCTAGAGGCTATCCTAATTTGTTTTCCTTGTTATCATACAAATGTAGCATTGGTGAAGGTGAGCTTGTTATGTATTTTATAATTTGAAAATGCTTGGTTTATTCCCTAAAGAATAATACATTCCAGGCATGGCATATATTTAAAAAAATTTTTAGCTGGTGTTCTGCCAAAAACTGTCCCCCCCATCGGTTAGTGTCTGCTCCGTACTGCGCAGGCACTCAGAAAGTCTCTGAAGATGAATGGCGCCTGCGCACTTGCTAGTACCTTCTGCCTTGAGTCCAGGTTCAAGCCCCACCATGCAAGTGGACATAACGTAGCACTTAGTAACAGGGGCCCTCATGGCCTCGCTTTGCTCGCCACGCTTCGGGCACGGGCTTGCTTCACTCAGGAATTTTTTATTCTACCTCTATGTCCACTTGGATGGTGGGGCTTGATCCTGGACTCAGTGCGCAAGCGTTGTTCATCTTCGGAGACCTTCTGCGTCTCCTTTTCCTCCGTACCGTACAGGGTGGATACTATCTGACGGGAGACAGTATTCAACACAACACCGGGACCAATGTAACTAACATAATGATGCTCCTAGAAGCTGAAAATCACTGAAGTGGACACTACTACTCTGGTGAACTTCACTTGATTCTCGCTCCCGGGCTGAGTGGCCGTCCTGATGCACTGTGAACACAGGAGGTCGGCCACTTAGCATGTGTGCCATTCAGAGAATGTTTTGCATTCTCTATGCAAAGTGTTCTCTGATTGGACAAGGTGGAGAGGCAGGATGGTGATGTCACACTCTCCACCTTGTCCAATCAAAGAATGCTTTGCATTCATTCAGAAAATACAAAGCATTTCTGAATCGTGTCCGTGTAAAACAGATGACTTCCTCTTTTTACAATGCATCAGACCAGCCACTCAGCATGGGGCCCAGGAGCCAGTGGAGATTATTATAGTAGTAGTGTCCACTTCAGTGATTTGCAGCTTGCAGGGGCATCAGCCAGGTACTGTATATACATAGTTACAGTACAAGCTGGAGCATGTAACTATGTAAAAATATACCATGCCTGGGGACAGCACAGCCCACACCTCCTCCCACTGTCAATACTCTTGTAGAATTCCTGCCTGTAAGTTTGGGATTGATGGTAACAATTGTTTGTGCATGGGATGGAAGATTTGTGAAGACGGGGGGATGGGGGGGTATTTGTGTTAGGAGAGGGGACTTGGGGGGAGAGGGTTGGGGGGATAAGAGGGGGCATATTGAGGGGGGATTTGGGAGGCAGAGGATTTGTGCTAGGAAGGGAATTTGGGGGGGAGGGGTATTGCTAGGAGGGGTTGTGGGAAATTGGGCTAAGAGGGGTACTGGGAGGGGGATTTGTGCTAGGAGTGGGGATACAGGGAGGAGAGAATTTGAGCTAGAAGGGAGATTTGGGGGAGATGATTTGTGCTAGTAGGGGGGAATGGGGGGTGGATTTGTGTTGGAGGGGATTGAGGGATTTGGGCCAAGAGTGGGGATTTGGAGGTTTGTGCTAGTAGGGGGATTTGGGGGAGGGGGATTTGTACTGGGGGGGTTTGTGTTAGGAGGGAGGATTTGGGGGGAGAGAATATG
Source organism: Lithobates pipiens (assembly GCF_037356315.1). Lineage (NCBI taxonomy): Eukaryota > Metazoa > Chordata > Amphibia > Anura > Ranidae > Lithobates > Lithobates pipiens. The sequence goes on along the minus strand of NW_027507764.1, from coordinate 335,017,349 downwards.
CACTAGGGGGTGGGATATGGATGGCGGGGAGTATTTGTGCCGGTAAGTGTAATTTGGAGGTGGCTGTGCTAGGCAGAGGGATTTGGGGGATTATGTTAGGAGGGTGGATGGGGGGGTTATGCTAGGAGGGGGGATTTAGGAGAGAGGATTTATGCTGGGAGGGTGGATTTGTGCTAGGATAGGAAATTTGAGAGGAAAGAATATTTGCGCTAGGAGGGTATTTATGCTAAGAAGTGGGATTTAGGGGAAAAGATTTGTGCTGGGAGGTGGATTTGGACTAGTAAAAGGGGGAGTTTTGGCATTTTTGTTTGGGGAGAATTTTGGCACAGTGTGTAGCTGGCTGCTGTGTTGCAGTTCTGACCTGGGAAATTCTCAGATTGGAATGTCAGCTGCGGTATCCTGCTACACACTGTGCAGATGGAGGCTGTTTCTCTAAGGCAGGGATCTGCAATTAGCGGACCTCCAGCTGTTGCAGAACTACAAGTCCCATGAGGCATAGCAAGACTCTGACAGCCACAAGCATGACACCCAGAGGCAGTGGCATGATGGGACTTGTAGTTTTGCAACAGCTGGAGGTCCGCTAAGTGCAGATCCCTACTCTAAGGGAACCCAATCTCAACCATGTACACTATCCTACTGATTCCTAGACACTGTCCTGCTGAATTTGCATCCTCTGACTCCCTGAATTATTTTACTGCAACCCCATTTCAGACAGGCTAGATCTGGCTTCCTTTTTGCAGCCTAGCTATTCAAGTCCTCATAGCAATGTATTGTAGTTGCCAATTATAAATAAACAGGAAGGAATAAAAAGGAATAAACATAAAACCTACCTTTTCTATTTCAGTTGCTGTGTCTCCCTTGGCTCCTTTAAAAGCTAAAGCCAAAGTAGAAGAAACACAGATCGGAGAAAAGATGAAATTATCTGTCTTGTTTTTTTCACAGAACATTTTTAGAATGTCAACGGCCAAAGATGTGTTTGCCAGACGGAAAGCCTCCATTATCTACAACGTAAAACAGTGCATGAAATGGAGTGGTATACATTACACACACACACACACACACACACACACATATATATTTTTGCACTGTATATATACAAAGATATACATATATATATAAAAATTTGAAATGTATATTTAAATTTTATTTGAATATTGTACAATAAAATGGATGTAACTGGAAAAAGTAAGCACAAAATGGAAAAGAAAGAAAAAAAGCACCGCAAAGTATACAAACAAAAAATGTAATGTCAAGAAAAATATTTGTTAACTTTCCAAGCTCTCATGCTTACTCCCTGTTTTAGCTATTTATTTCTTGGGTCACTTTATGAACAGGAAGCAAAACTAGTTTTCCTTCTGTCTGTATTTGCTAAGCTATTTATTTATTCTTTGCCAATTCTGTCATCATGTTGACCCAGCGTCTATAATCTTATTTCAAAGACTCCTATATTTGCTAAGACTTAGCAATAAGTGACAGGAAATCCGACGGGGTTCCCTGCTTGAATACATTTCAAGAAATGTAATGCCGCGTACACACGTAGCAGACTATCCGGTGGACTTAGTCTGGCGGACTTTCCGCTGGACTGTCCGCCGGACTTTCCGAACGAGCTACTTGCCCACACACGGCACTTTTTCAGCGGACTAATACGGCGTACTAAGTCCGCCGGACTATCCGCCGGACTTTTGAAATGAACGGACTCGCCCACACACGCGGAGGAAAGTCCGCTCATTTTGAGCGTGTCTCCAGGTAGCCGGGGCCAGCGAAGGAGGTGTTGCTGGCCCTGTCACCTGGTATGGACTTAAAGGGGAATCCCTACGCCGAAAAATTGGCGTGGGGGTTCCCCCCTAGGTCCATATCAGACCCTTATTCGAGCATGCTACCCGGCCGGCCAGGAAAGGGGGTGGGGACGAGTGAGCGCCCCCCCCCTGAGCCGTACCAGGCGGTGTGCCCTCAACATGGGGGGTGCCTTGGGGCAGGGGGGGCGCGCGACCCCCCCACCCCAAAGCACCTTGTCCCCATGTTGATGAGGACAAGGGCCTCTTCCCGACAACCCTGGCCGTTGGTTGTCGGGGTCTGCGGATGGGGGGCTTATCTGAATCCGTGAGCCCCCTTTAATAAGGGGGCCCCCACCCTATGTGAATGAGTATGGGGTACAATGTACCCCTACCCATTCACCTGTGAAAAAAAGTAATAAAAAAAACACACAAGGGTTAAATTAGTTTATTGCACAGCTTCGGGGGTCTTCTTCCGTCTTCGGGGGTCTTCTCGCCGGACTCCTCCACTATCTTCTGCTCTTTTGCTAGCTCTTTCATTAGCGGAGGAGCCTGGCTTTCTTCTTCACTGCCGCCCTCTTCTTCCGAATTCGGGGGTCTTGTCCCCCTCTTCGGGGGTCTTGTCCCCCTCTTCGCTTCTTCTTGCCGTGCCAAGCTCTATTCTAGCTCTTTTACAAGTGGTGGCCTGGTCTTCTGAGGATGCTGGGACTGTGACATCATAATGGGCGGGGACATCATCCGGCGATGTCCCTATATAAGTCGCCGCGCGCCACGTCCCTGCCATTGTGACCGGAGGCAGTGACGAGGCAACATCTCCAGAAGAGAAGAACAGAAGAACAGAAGAAGAGAAGAACAGAAGACGGCGGCGGCGGCAGCGGCGACAGAAGACCGGGCCACCGCTTGTAAAAGAGCTAGAAGAAGGCGCGGTGGCCCGGCAAGAAGAACCGAAGAGGGGGACAAGACCCCCAAAGAGAGGGACAAGACCCCCGAAGTCAAAAGAAGAGGGCGGCGGGGAAGAAGAAAGCCGGGCTCCTCCGCTAGTGAAAGAGCTAGCAAAAGAGCAGAAGATAGCGGAGGAGTCCGGCGAGAAGACGCCCGAAGACGGAAGAAGACCCCGGAGCTGTGCAATAAACTATTTTAACCCTTGTGTGTTGTGTTTTTTTAACTTTTTTTCACAGGTGAATGGGTAGGGGTACATTGTACCCCATACTCATTCACATAGGGTGGGGGGCCGGGATCCGGGGGCTCCCTTATTAAAGGGGGCTCACGGATTCCGATAAGCCCCCCGCCCGCAGACCCCGACAACCAACGGCCAGGGTTTTCGGGAAGAGGCCCTTGTCCTCATCAACATGGGGAAAAGGTGCTACCGGGCGGCCCCCCTTCCCCAAGGCACCACCCCATGTTGAGGGCACGCGGCCTGGTACGGCTCAGGAGGGGGGCGCTCGCTCGTCCACACCCTCTTTCCTGGTCGGCCCGGTAGCGTGCTCGGATAAGGGTCTCATATGGACCTAGGGGGGAACCCCCACGCCGATTTTTCGGCGTAGGGATTCCCCTTTAAGTCCATACCAGGTGACACCTCCTTCGCTGGCCCCGGCTACCTGGAGACGCGCTCAAAATGAGCGGACTTTTCTTCGGGCGGGAAAAGTCCGTTCATTTCAAAAGTACGGCGGACTGGCACACACACGGACGGATTTTTGGGTAAAAAAAAGTCCGCCGGAGCCCACACACGGGGGGATTGTCCACCGGACTTTTCCACTGGATTGTTTGATCGTGTGTACGAGGCATTAGACTACTTGCAAAAATTTAATTATTCTCCGACCTCCGCTAGTCTGGCTGGTAATAGTCAGATTGGAAAAACTATTGGAAATTGATTTCTGCAGATCATTTGTAGTATTCCTTTGAAATAAGCAATACTTTATAGGTGTCTGCTTTGCACATTAACATGCATATTTGAAATGATCATGCATGATTATACCACAGTCAACAAATTGATCCTTTTGGCGTCTTTCGATCTCCCAACCTCTATCTCATGTCAAAGGATATTGGGTTGGCTACAGACTATTTGACCAGACTGATATTTTTGCATTGAGGTAATCTGCCTTGCCATGCCGGACTAAAATCTGGAAAACCGTTGGTGTGTGTGCTGGTCCAACGGACCAAATACAATGCAAGGGCAGCTATTGGCTACTGTCTATTGAACTTCCTTGTTTAGTTCTGTTTATGTCATCACGTTTAAAACGAACGGACTTTCAAACGGACTTAGTCCATTTGTGTATGGCCAAGTCCGTTCGTTTGGAAAGTCCATCGGGAAGACCAGAAGACCGTCGGACCTAGTCTGCCAGAAAGTCCGGTCGTATTTACAGGGCATTAAAAAATCTACTGCAGCAGCCCATGTAAAACACAGACATCTATTTGGACGCATTTATTGAGCAGGGATGAGCTCTGGGGCGGGTACATGATGAGACCAGGGGACCAGAGAGGAAGACTTGGTGCAATGCTGTCAGCTGTGTCTATTAGGCCCTGTTCACACTGGTGTGCTTTTGCTGTGCTAAAATGCTGCTTTCCAGCATGACAAAAGCCCAAGAAAAATAGTTATTTTTAAATTCTATGTTCACATCTCTGCATTGTGTGCAGCAATTTAAAGTTCTGCTTGCTGCATCTTTGGTGAACTGTTTCAAAAATGCACCAAAAACACACCTTCAATTACAGTTAATAAAAAGGCATCAAAGATGCACCATACTTTTGTAGCGCTGGCTCCTGACCAGCAGGCACTATGTGTTTTTCAAAGTTAATTTTCCTGAAACCACAGTTGGGTTTTGGGGCTAATCTTCCAAATTTCTGGTTTCAGTACCAGTCCAGCTGGGTTGCACTGGTTTCTCCTTGACCGCAGGTGTCGTTGTCACCGCCGGAAAGAGTAAGAATGCAGTTTAGCTGGGTGTATTGAATGCCACTGGTGAATGCCACTATTCTCTGGGAATCAGCCCAGTGGGAGTGTTCTCCTGCTGTGCATTCTGGGGGGGTGGTATTTAAGGTACTGACATCACCTGTTTCGGGGTTCCGGAGATTATCTTCTGCCTGTTCGGTTCGGGTGGTCCTCCTGACCCAGCCCCCATGGCCCTCCTGGCCTGGGGTGCGGAACCATGCATTTCGAGTCTCGGGGCTGGCTAGCCCGAGGCAATGCAACTGCAGGGACAGGCCTGAATGGATTTCAGGGCCTATTGATCCAAAGGTGGTCCAGTGCTGTCTCATCTGAAGGGAGAGGCCCAGAAACTGGAAAAACCCCAGGGAAGGACTCTTCAGGAGAAGGCCGTGCGCAAGGCTGGCTTCTCTGAAGGAGCCTGGAGGCTTAGTTGAAGGACACAAGCTGGATCTACACTCATACAGTATCGCTGGATCAGCTGAAAGATACTGGTACCGTATGATGGCTCTTTAAATTTGTCTATGTCCCTCAGTAAATCACAAGTCTGTGGCAGAGACTTTGTCAAACATCCTACGCTCAAGTCTGTGGCAGAGACTTTACTTAACACCTTAGCGGCTGCTAGGCCTAGTGAGAGGAGGTCTATTCGGGAGTTGTAAAATCCAGTTGTGAAACAGTTTCTATTCTCTGGATTCTTCTATAAGAGACTTTCCATTTTTGCAGTCTAAAGTACCTGAACTTACTCCTAACCCTCTACCCTAAACTGTACCTGAACTTACTCCTAACCCTCTACCCTAAACTGTACCTGAACTTACTCCTAACCCTCTACCCTAAACTGAGAGTCTCTGTTTCTGTTTCAAATAAATAACCCAAAAGAAGATTCAGTTTCAGTTTCCACATTTCTTTGGGCCATCTACCACAGGAATCCCTAGATGGAGAAGCAGACAAGAAGGTAACGGTAAGCCCAATAAAACCAGCAGCTCCTTCGGGGGTCAGTGCTACACATTTTTTTAATGTGCATTTGTGAGTCACTTGTCAATTTTTTGCCAGGTGACCTGGGAGGAAAATGCATTCAAAATGCAATCTAAATTGCATTACATTAAAATTGAAGGCAACACATTAAAAACACTACAAACGCAATATGCATTTCAAAAAATGCATATCGCATTTTATAATGCACCAGTGTGAATGGGCCCTTAACCATAACATAACACATTACGTAAACACATGCTGAGTCCCATCTACTCATTCGGTGTAACTGAACATTCCTGTTCCTAAAATGGAGAGGAGTGAAGGAGAAGAGAGCCAGGTCCACATATTTTACATCTGTAGGTAACTAGTTTTAGACAAGCTGGACATCAGGGCCACATTTTGCAAAGCAAATTAAACAATATGTCAACTGTCAATTAAAAATATAGTATTATCACAATATACCTATGCACTATAAAAAATAACTACATTCTGACAATCTCTGTATACAGAATTATTTTGTTATGCTTTTGATACCTCAATAAAAGTGTTTGTATTATAAAAAATAACTACATTACAGTATTTATTCTATCTGTCTATCTACAATATCTATCATGCCTTCCAATAATCCTGGATGCCTCTAGTCTGTTCTAGAATTTTAACAGTCCCAGTGTCCCATGAATCCATACTGTGCCCCCAACAGCCAGAACACTGCTGGTGTCATCTCCCTGCTCTGTCTCTCTGGAGCAGGGGTTGGTACCCCCTCAATCACAATCTACATGATGATTGCAGGCAGGTAATGGGTATAGCGATGTAGAGAGGCAACTCCTCTCTCATCTATCCTAGGCACTTGTATGTGACATCACATGGGATGGGGGAAAGAGGGTGCTAAAACAGATAACAATGTCTCACCGACACTCTGCACTACAGACTTAGACTGCTGTACTGGCCCCCTGTACACTGCCCTGCTGACCTTCTGTCTGCTGACCCCTGTATTCTGACCTGCTTTTCCCTGTACTCTGCTCTACTGATCCCTGTACTCAGTTCTGCTGACCCCCTGTGCTGTGCCCTGTTGACCCCCTGTACTCTGACCTTCTGACCCCCTGTACTCTGACCTTCTGACCACCTGTACTCTGTCCTGCTGACCTCCTGTAGTCTGCCCTGCTGACCTCCTGTGCTGTGCCCTGTTGACCCCCTGTACTCTGACCTTCTGACCCCCTGTACTCTGCCCTGCTGACCCCCTGTACTCTGCCCTGCTGACCCCCTGTACTCTGCCTTGCTGACCTCCTGTACGCTACCCTGCTGACCCCCTGTACTCTGACCTTCTGACCACCGGTACTCTGCCCTGCTGACCCCCTGTACTCTGCCATGCTGACCCCCTGTACTCTGACCTTCTGACCACCTGTACTCTGTCCTGCTGACCTCCTGTACTCTGCCCTGCTAACCTCTGTACTCTATTCTGCTGATCCTTGTACTCTGTTCTGCTGACCTCCTGTACTTTACCCTGCTGACCCCCGTACACTGACCTTCTGACCACCTGTACTCTGTCCTGCTGACCTCCTGTACTCTGCCCTGCTGACCCCCTGTACTCTGCCCTGCTGACTCCCTGTACTCTGCCCTGCTGACCTCCTGTACTCTGCTCTGCTGACCTCTGTACTCCGTTCTGCTGACCTCTGTACTCCGTTCTGCTGATCCTTGTACTTGGTTCTGCTGACATCTGTACTCTGTTCTGCTGATCCTTGTACTGTGTTCTGCTGACCCCTGTACTCTGCTCTACTGACCTCCTGTACTCTGCCCTGCTGATCCTTGTACTCTACTCTGCTGACCTTTGTACTCTGTTCTGCTGACCCCTGTACTTTGCTCTGCTGGCCCCCTGTACACTGCCCTGCTGACCTCCTGTCTGCTGACCCCTGTACTCTGCTCTACTGACCCCTGTACTGTGCCCTGCTGATCCTTGTACTCCGTTTTGCTGACCTCTGTACTCCGTTCTGCTGATCCTTGTACTTGGTTCTGCTGACCTCTGTACTCTGTTCTGCTGATCCTTGTACTGTGTTCTGCTGACACCTGTACTCTGCTCTACTGACCTCCTGTACTCTGCCCTGCTGATCCTTGTACTCTACTCTGCTGACCTTTGTACTCTATTCTGCTGACCCCTGTACTTTGCTCTGTTGACCCCCTGTACTCTAAACTTCTGACCCCCTGTGCTCTGTCCTGCTGACCCTCGTGTACTCTGCCCTGCTGACCTCCTGTGATGTGCCCTGTTGACCCCCTGTACTCTGACCTTCTGACCCCCTGTACTCTGACCTTCTGACCACCTGTACTCTGTCCTGCTGACCTCCTGTACTCTGCCCTGCTGACCCCCTGTACTCTGCCCTGATGACCACCTGTACTCTGACCTTCTGACCAGCTGTACTCTGCCCTGCTGACCCCCTGTATTCTGACCTTTTGACCACCTGTACTCTGTCCTGCTGACCTCCTGTACTCTGCCCTGCTGACCCCCTATACTCTGCCCTGCTGAGCCCCTGTACTCTACCCTGCTGATCCTTGTACTTTGCGCTGCTAACCTCTGTACTTTATTCTGCTGATCCTTGTACTCTGTTCTGCTGACCTCCTGTACTTTACCCTGCTGACCCCCCTGTATTCTGCCCTACTGACCCCCTGTACTCTGACCTTCTGACCACTTGTACTCTGACCTTCTGACCTCCTGTACTCTGCCCTGCTGACCCCCTGTACTCTGCCCTGCTGACCTCCTGTACTCTGCCCTGCTGACCTCCTGTACTCTGCCCTGCTGATCCTTGTACTCTGCGCTGCTGACCTCTGTACTCTGTTCTGCTGATCCTTGTACTCTGTTCTGCTGATCCTTGTACTGTGTTCTGCTGACCCTTGTACTCTGCTCTGCTGACCTCCTGTACTCTGCCCTGCTGATCCTTGTACTCTACTCTGCTGACCTTTGTACTCTGTTCTGCTGGGCTGACCCCTGTACTTTGCTCTGCTGTCCCCCTGTACTCTGACCTGCTGACACCCTGTACTCTGACCTGCTGACCCCCTGTACTCTGACCTGTATTCCACCTGTACTTTTTCTTGCTGACCCCTGTACTCTGCCCTACAAACGAATGAGTTCTGTACACTGCCTATAAATTAGTGACCCCTGTATACTGCGCCACAAACTACTGACCTCTGTACACTGCCCTACAAACTACTAACCTCTGCATACAGCCCTACAAACTACTGACACCTGTATACTGTCCTACATACTAATGACAGCTGTGCACTGCCCTTCTTACTCAACCCAGACAGTTGGGCCGAATGGCCAGATCTGAAAATAGTTTAGAAAATCAGCAAATCAGCCTGCGCTCCACGTGCAGCATCTTCTTTTTACCTTTTAATGTTGTCTCCCTTTGCCAATTTTCAAAGTTGGGAGAAATGATCTATCTATCCTCCCACACATATACAAGAACTATTCACACATTTTTCTGTGTCTGACTCTGACACACCCGTGTGAGTAACAAAATCTTCCCTGCAGACACAATGAAAACAAACTGCCTGTCTGTTTTGCAGCACCAACTACCATGCAAAGTTTGTATTACCATACATCATTTCTTGGTTTCTATCTATAATTATCACTTGCTGACCAGGCCTTTTTCTGAAATTTGTTGTTCACAAGTAAAATACAGTATTTTTTGCTACAGAATTACTTAGAACAATCTAACATTATATATATATTTATTTATTTTAGAAGAGACCCTAGAAAAAAAATGGCGCTGTTGCAATTTTTTATGTCACACGGTTTTGGGCAGCAGTTTTACAAACGCAATTTTTTGAAAAAAATACACTTTTATTTATTTAAAAAAAAACACATAACATATACAACGAAGATGAAAGAAGATGTTATGCAGAGTAATTAGATACCTAACATGTCATGCTTTAAAATCTGATCGTGGAATGGCGTTAAACTACGGTACTTAAACATTTCCACAGGTGGTATTTTAAACATTTCTATGGGCTATCATTTTAGAGGAGATCTACTGCTAGAATTATTTCTCTTCCTCTAATGTTCGCAGTGATACCTCACATGTGTGGTGCCAACACTGTTTACATATGTGGGTGTGACCTACATATACATTCATCACTTTCACCACAATGACGGGGGGCACTTAAAAAAAAGTTAATAATTTATTTTATTATTTTTTTGCATTTTTATACTGTTCCTTTGCATTTTTAAAAAAAATCACACTTGCCCATTCTTCTTTGTAAAATAACTCAAGCTCTGTCAGATTGGATGGAGAGCATCTGTAAATAGCAATTTTCAAGTTTTGCCACAGATTCTCAATTGGATTTAGGTCGGGACTTTGACTGGGCCATTCTAACACATGAATATGCTTTGATCTAAACCATTCCATTCTAGCTCTAGCTGTATGTTTAGGGTCATTGTCCTACTGGAAGGTGAACCTCTGCCCCACTCTCAAACCTGCAGACTCTAAAGCCCCATACACACTATCAGATTTTCTGCTGATTTTTCTCTTCAGATTCACCAAAACCATGTAGTGCAATTGCCTGACTGATTCCATACAAATTGAAACTCCTAAGGTTTGACCTCATATTATATGGTTTTGGTAAATCTGAGGGAAAAAAACAGCAGAAAATCTGATAGTGTGTATGGGGCTTAACGGGTTTTCTTCTATGATTTGGCTACATCCATCTTCCCATCAACTCTGACAAGCTTCCCTATTCCTGCTAAAGAAAAGCATCCCCACAACATGATGATGCCACCACCATGATTCACGGTGGGGATGGTGTGTTCAGGGTGATGTGCAGTGTTAGTTCTCCGCCACACATAGCTTTTTGCTTTTAGGCCAAAAATTTTAATTTTGGTCTCATCTTACCAGAGCACCTTCTTACACGTGTTTGCTGTGTTCCCCACATGGTTTCTTGTAAACTGCAAATGGGACTTCTTATGGCTTTCTTTCAACAATGGCTTTCTTCTTGCCACTCTTCCATAAAGGCCAGATTTTTGAGTGCACAACTAATAGTTGTCCTGTAGTCAGATTCTCCCACCTGAGCTGTGGATCTCTGCAGCTCCTCCAGAGTTACCATGTCTGCTTCTATGATTAATGCTCTCCTTGCCCGGCCTGTCAGTTTAGGTAGACAACCATGTCTTGGTAGGTTTGCAGTTGTGCCATACTCTTTCCATTTTTGGATGATGGATTGAACAGTGCTCCATGAGATGTTCAAAGCTTGGAATATTTTTGTTATAACCTAATCTTGCTTTAAACTTCTTCACAACTTTATTCCTGACCTGTCTGGGGTGTATTTTGGCCTCACAGAACAGTTATATTTATACTGAGATTAAATTACACACAAGTGGACTCTATTTACTAATTAGGTGACTTCTGAAGGCAATTGGTTCCAGCAGATTTCAATTAGGGGTATCAGAGTAAAGGGAGCTGAATACAAATGCACACCATACTTTTCTGATATTTATTTGTAAAATATTTTGAAAACCATTTATCATTTTCCTTCTACTTCACAATTATGTGCCACTCTGTGTTAGTCATTGATTACTGCAGGAAGTTTGGAGCTTAAAGGCTTTCACACCAGTCGATGCACATTAGGGTGCTTCACACACATGCTACCATGCACTGCTAAGCATTGTTCAATTAGATCACAGTGCTTACTTATTTTACTTTTTTTATAACTTCTATTAAATTACATGTTGTGATGCATTGTAGCTTTTCGGAACCCATAGCACAAAGGTGCAACATGAGAGAGAGAAAGACCACATGTTCCCATTGAAGAACAGTCCCTAATCCAGACAAGAAGTAGGGTGTTAGGATTCTTCAGCAAAGATAATCAGATCTGAGTGGCTCCACTTAGAAACTCAGACCAGACTATAGTGAAGTAAATGTATTAACAATAATGCCGCATACACACGACCGGACTTTCCTTCAGAAAAGGTCAGACGGAATAATTTAATCAGCTATTCCGATTGTGTGTGGGCTTCATCAGACTTTTTCTTTCGAAAATTCTGAGAGGACCTAGAAACATAACATGTTTTAAATCTTTCCAACGGAATCAATTCCTATCGGGAAAACCATTTGTCTGTATTCTATTCCAATGGACCAAAAAGGGCAGCAATTGGCTACTGGCTATTGAACTTCCTTTTTCTAGTCCCATCGTAAACGTTCTACGTCACCCCCTTCTAAACTAACAGGCTTTGGTGTGATCGTGTGTAGGCAAGTCCATTTCAGCGGAACTCTGTCGGAAAGACCGTCAGTTTATTCTGACGGGAAAACCAGTCGTGTGTACGTGGCATACAAAAAAAAAAGACAAACACAGAAAAACAAGAAACAAGCAAACATGAAGATACAAGTGAATGACAATCATACAGTATAACCAAGATGCCTTAGTGACAGGAAGCCTAACAACATTAACTATATACAATAATTAAAATATTTACAAGATAAGGAAATGGGTAATAATGAAAACCAGGGATGCAAAGGGGGGGGGGGGGAATAACGACAGTGCATAGGAACAAGGGGATCAGATATAAGGCAGCAGGGTGCAGGATGCAGAGATAGAGCTACAGACTAGCACAGAAAGCAAATCAAAACACTGATGCAAGGGGAACTAGTAGAGGAGAGTACATAAATACACTTCCAACAACCAGCATCAGGTGGAGACTTATTACAAGAAACTACTGGCTGCTGGGAGATACCCGCTGGTGGAGACTGGAACTATAACTTTATGCCCAGGGGACCACTGTGCAACAAGTAGGTGATTCAGGTCCTGACACAGATTATTAGGCAAGTGTTCCTACGGCTCACAGGTAGAGGTCTGGTTGCATGGCACATTAGAAGTTACTTGAGACTTACAGTAGATAGGCAGACCCAGAACCGGGGCTCCGTGTCTGAATAGACACAGGGAGCTGGGGCCAGGAGCACCAAAGAGGGACTTTACAATCATTTTAACCCTGTTTATAATGTGCAGGCAGATCATCCTTATCAATTGTAACTATATTTTAACATTTTTCAAAAAACCTTGCAGTCAGTCATGACACATTTTCCTTAGAAACATCTAAAAGGTAAAGAATATTTAAAAAAAAAACATCTTTAGGCATGATGTGTGAGTGGGGTTTTCTCTAATTTGAGTGAAAAAGTGGAAATACATTTTAAGTTATTAAATATGCAAGCTTCCAGGGCCCATTATGTCCTTCTACAGGCTCTGAACAATGTTTGAATTGTATGCTGTTTGCTGTGGTCAATCATTGGATCTTTTGCTAAGTGCCCAGGGTCTAAACGTCACAACTGCCTGCATTTCTTTCCTGAAATTGGGCATTTTGGCAGCTGTTGACTTTTGTTCCTGCCTGCCAGCCAATGGACCACCTGTCAAACCTCTAGCACAAAGGCAAAGAAAGGGCTGGAAAACTCGTCCTCAGTTCTGTGCTCCAGGTCTAACTGGTGACTGATGGTCCAGCAGACAGGCGAGCCGGGCCAGCACCTGTGGGGTTACCTGCTGAGGGATTCATTTCCCTGTCTCACCTGGAGTGGTTATTCCTCTTTTTGCAGGCAGGAACAGATGCCAGCAGCAGCCAAAGTACTTAAATTCAAGAAAAATATGCAGTCGGATGCATTCAGCAATGACCACTATACTAAAGGCAATTTCTTTCCAGAGAAGCAGGGGGGAATTGTTTCTGAGAGGGGGAATTTGTCTGACCCCTGCATTCTGCCTTATGTACTCTTGACCCCTGCATTCTGTGCATTATGCACTCTTGACCCTTTCGCTTTGTGTGTCATGCACTCCTGAGCCCAGTGCTTTGCACTTTATGTGCTCTTGACCCTTTTCCTCTGTGCATTATGCACTCTTGACCAAATCAATCTTTGCATTACTCACATCTGACCTCTGCGCTCTGTGTCTTGCTCTTGACCCTTACAAACTGTGTATTAATTACTCCTGATTCCTGTGCTCTGTACTTATGCACTCCTGACTCTTTGCGTTATGTGCTCTTGACCCCTGACCTCTGTACCTTACACATTCCTACTCCCTCATTCCTGATCGGCGTTATGCACGCTTGACTTTTTGCTTTGTTTATTATGCATTCCTGACCCCAGAACTCTAGCATTAGGCACTCTTGATACTTACAAAAAGTATGCCCACCTGACCTCTGTACGTTATGCACTCCCAACCCCTTCTATATACCCATTCCTGACCCCTGGGCTTTGTTTGTTATGTACTCCTGTCTCTACATCCTAATAGGTACTTACTCCTGACCCTTGTGTTATGCATTCTTGACCCATGCATTCAGTGTGTTAAATAAGCCTTACCCCTGTGCTCTGCCTGTTCTGTATTCCTGACCCCTGCTCTCTTTACTCTCTCTATGCCTTTAAGAACCTCGTAAATTTGGCCACATCCACCATTGCTGCTCTCCTCAGGGAGTTCAAGGGTGCTGCAAGGCTTTCATAACCCTAGCAATGCCCCCAGTCAATGCAGAGCGGTGGTCACTCAGTGTACTATACCATGGTGACATGATATCAACCCTTTACAGTCTTCTATATCATAGTACCGGTCACTTACTTTTCCTGCAACATAGAAGTGATCACATTCCCCTGTAACATGATAATGAACCCTTATTGCAGAATTTGAAAGAACAGCAAGAGGCCACCATAACAGTAATGATTCAGTTTGCTGTTACATGACCAAGGGAAAGCCATGCCCTTTAGGGTTTGGCCCTCGTTTTGGTTTATCTTTCATGTATGACAGCAGTTTTCTCCTAACTAAACTTCTAAGTTTACTGGGCAATAACAATCCTAGCACCTCTAGATTCCAGCACTATTTTTTTAAACTGCTTCCATACACTGATTTAAAGGCTGAAATGTTTTTATGTCAGTTAAAGTGTTCAGTATGGCCATCCTAAACAAAGGAACAAAAAGACACTTGTTTAAAGCACACTATGAATGTAGAAGAATTTGGCAGCCAATATAATAATATTTGTGGACAGGAACTTTTAGACCTCGTCCAAATCACTGTTTTCGAGAGCATCAGTTAAAATCAGTTAAAAGTTATGAGGCCATTGTTAAAGATGTGCAAAAACTCTGGAAAATTAATTACATTACATAACTGGAGTATTGATCATAACTAGTATACACTATTTTAATAAGGTATTTGCAGAGCTAACAGTTTTGAAACTGCAAAATGGTCATTGCAGCTTTCAAATTGCTTTGGCATGTTACAACAATTAAAAAGCCCTCATATAAGCTGGGTTTACTGTACAAGGTCAATTGGATATATTTACCCTCCAGACCTTCCCACGTTAAGTCAAATGCCTTGACTTCCACTTGACTGCTAAGCTATGCTGTGCTAACTGGCAAAAGATTTATCCATCTGCCATGCTGACTCAATAAACTGTAATCTAAGCATCATTAGTCCTCCACCCATTTTTAGTTGACGCCCCATTATCTTGCTTGCCTAAGGCAAGAAAGAGCAGCAGAATTTGGTGCACAGAGCAGACATTAGAGGAAGCTCCAGACAATGACAAGTATAGAAATATGAAAGACTGAACAGAGTCTCTCTTTGCCCTTTTAGCCCTGGGCAGTTTATTTTTTTTAGCTACATATAGGACTTTTGAGGCATTGAGTTGCTGGCACAATCAGCAGCCAGCAATGAACACTGACAGCAAGTTGCTGATACCTATCTGTTCCATTACACAGGAAAGTTGCAAGGAGGGTTTTGTTTTTAAAGTTTATCTAAGGCCAACACTTTTTTTCATTAAGGATGGAGTAGGGACAGGTTATTTATGTCCAATTGGATAGATTTCCTTTTAGCTTGTGGCCTGTAGCTAAAATAGGAAACAAAAAGAAAATGACCTAAAGTGAAGCTAATACCCTCCTATACAGTTGTCACCAAAACTAGTGTCCCCATTGGAAGATTTCCCCTCTGTTTTTTCCAATGACAGATCAAAAATTTGGATTTTCCCTGCATTTTAGTCCTGGTGATAGTGACCTTCTTCAGGAAAAAAACAACGAAATCTGAGCAAGGAGGAAAGTGCCAAGAACATTTAAAGATTCATATATCAAAACAAGCCAGTGCCTTACCGGATTCTAATCAAATTGGAGGAATCTTGAGGGGTAATTAGTATGATCACTCAACCCTGAGTTAAACCCTTAACCTGACAAAGGGTCTAACACCTCACCAATCCATCCAAAACTGAAAAAATGGTTTAACAACCAATTGACCTCCGGAAAACTTACCTCCCTTCATGACCAGGCCATTTTTTGTGATACGGCACTGCGCTACTTTAACTGACAATTCTGTAACACTGTACCTAAATTAGATTTATGTAATTTTTCCCACAAATACGGCTTTATTTTGGTGGTATATATTTTGTACTTTCTGCTATAGAACATATTCCATAGAATTTTTTTTTTTTAAATCACATTTATTTATAAATGTAGGCCAATATGTATTCTGCTACATATTCTACAAACTATGGCATATATACTGAAAGTTTTCTTTCTTTTTTTTTTCATACTAGTAATAGCGGTGATCATCGGCTTATAGAGGGATTGCGATATTGCAGTGGACAATCTGACATTAACTGACACTTTTAACACTTTGTGTTTCTGCTGTAACTGCTTATAAAATTGCTGCTGTAACTGCTTATAAAGTGTTGCTGGAGTTCAGCTTCAGTTTACTAGTGTATTTAAATCTGCTTGTGCAACAAACATGCCCATCCCCCAACATGGACAATGCTGCTGCCCAAAGGTGTCTCTGTGCTCCTTCATCCAAATTGGGTGAACTCTAATTCATGAGCTGTGTAGGCAGGTACCTACAAAAGGAATACTGTTACAGCAAGTGAGCTTAGGCTGCTCAGGCCAGGGAAGAGTTAAGTGTTTATTAACAGTTTTCCATGATTTTTGGGTCCTGCCTTCTTTCCCGGTTGATATATATATATATATATATATATATATATATACATACACACAAACACAGGGATAAGGCTGGGCTCAGGGACTTTTGCCAAATAGGACTGCAATGGGGCCGGAAAGGTCAATTTTATCGAGAGGAACTTAACCTTCATCTGCCACCCTATGGAATTTACCAGCATTGGACACTGCCAGTTTTGGACTCTCACCTTCTCAGGTATGCTTGGGCAGCCACAGAATAGTTAGTTAGGAAATAAACTGAGTTGAATTTAACCATTGTAATGTAATGCAATGAATCTTGAGCTTGGTCTGAAGTTACTCTGAAGGGGTGCATGATGGTACTTGGCAAATCAGAAGAAAAGGGCCTGTAAAGCACACATGGGGTATGAAGCAAGGCCTCTATGAAAGGTTGGAGTTGGAGAGCAGTTGCCATGGGTAGCCAAGGACTGGTGAGAAGTGTATGGCAGTTGGTCATGAAGCGTGGTACCCAACAAAGATTATAGGTCCTCCAGTAGCAAGGAAGTCAATGCTCTGGCTACTTCCTTGGCGGTCAGTTTCCTCAAAGTATCTGGGACCAAACCCATGGTACAAAGACCTTTTAAATCTAGCCGCATGATATGGGAGAGTGGAAGGAGTTAATTAGAGTACACATGTGGTCCAAGCTTGTGCTCGGTGGGACCCCATTCTGTCACTGGGAGTGAGGAGGCAGAGAATGCTGGACTGGTGGAGAGGGTATAGACTCAGTGTCCCTCCTAAATGCAACATACATCGGGAAAGGTTTGTAGTAACATGGGACAACACATTTTACAGAGGAACTCTGGAAAAATGCACCAATGCATACAGTGTATAGCTCATCTTTAAGTCTGGCTGCCTACATGTTGTTGACTTTCACATGAGCATGGTTTTGCCTGGTCTGGGGCATTGATGAGCACACCCACACGGGAAAGGTACCCCTACGTACAGGGCTAGTGGGGAACAGGTGTGTTACTGGCAAGGTCATCAGATGAAAACAAAGGGGGAAAAAAGCCTGGAAAAAGAAAATGAATACAGCCACCACATCTAATGATTGATAAACTGCTTTAGAATAGACTTTGGGTTTTGGGATTAATACCACTTTAAATCTATATTGCACATGTATACTTTTATGACTATTATAAAGGATTTATATAGCACCAACAGTTTGCGTACCACTTTACAACATGGGGGCAGATAGTACACTTACAATACAGCTCAATACAGGAGGGATCAGAGGGCCCTTCTCGTTAAAGCTTACAATCTAGAAGGGAGGGTCAAGTGGAACAAAAGGTAATAACTGTGGGGGGTGAGCTGATGGAGAAAATGAAAGGTGTGGGTAGGATAGGCTTCTCTGAAGAGAAGGGTTTTCAGGGATCATCTTAAAAGCTAATAGAGTAGGAGATAAGCAGACAGATTGGGGTAAGGCATTCCAAAGGTTTGGAGAGGCTTTGGAAAAGTCCTGAAAGTGAGCATGGAAGGAGGTGACGAGGGAGCTAGAGAGCAGAAGGTCTTGAGAGGTTTTAGAACAAAATTTGGTGTATACATACTGTATGTATACAATGTATACATCAAGACAATAAAGGCTTATTGAACATCTGTACACTTACAGGATCATAACAGGATGCAGAAACATTAAACGTCGCCATGGTATCATTGAAATATATAACCCTGTTGTGACTTGCATTCATTTATTCTTCTATTCATATGTAATTTTCAGAAAAGGTACATCTAACATACTGGAAATGCATTTACACATTCAAGTATTCATATATTCATACTTTACTCCATATAAGGCAAAACATGCTCACATTATTGTTAGGTGTTCTTGGCAATCTGGAAAGGATAGAGAAGAGAACCTGGATACTGAAATTTAATTTAAGACTCAGGGCTATATCAATATCAATATGAGACTGGCCGTAAAAGACAACACGCTCTACTTTTCTTTATAATAAATACATATTAGCTCTTGACTTTAAAGGAGGAACATTAAAGATTTTAAAATACATGTTAAAACTTTAGAATATTTTCATTGCTTACCTGATTGTTTAGTAGTTCCGAGATGCAGAACAGAACAAGCTTTGTTAGAATTCAGCTACCCTTAAGTGCTGAAATAAGCTGTAATTGTGCCTGAGCTTAGGAAACACACCCTCTAACATGTATGAAGGCAGGTATGAGTCAGTCCTATTCCTACCCAAGAAAAATGATAAGTATTGGCAGCATTTGCAGAGCATAGCAGGGTAGTGGCTAGATTAAGCTGTAGCACTGGAACATGCTCATGCATGAAACCTACTGCCTCTTGTTAGTCTTGTGAAATACAGGATCTGATCCACTTCTCATTGACTCCTTTAATCTACTTAGTTTATACAAATTTAAGATGGGTCCCCAAAGTCGCATTATTGCCCATATAAAACATGCTTTATTGTCCTTTTTTCAAAAAAAGTATCATAATAAATGAGACGCAGTAGCACTTAGTCACATCTATAAAATATTCACACCCCCACAGTTCCCAGTTGTGCTCATCCATTGCTTGATTTAACATTAGCGCATGAAAATTGTTTGATTTAAGAATGCATTGTAAAAGAGGTTTGTTTATTTGTGATATTCCCTGGTCTGTACCAAGTATAGACATTTATTTACAAAGCAAACAAGGCCACACAATGTGCAATTTATTCCTATTTTAATAACCTGACTGCACACGTATATGTATATTTCATAGCTCATTTGACCAAAATAAATCATATTTATTAGTTAAAATGTTAGTAGTTGAGGTCTGTGTTCCCTTATCGACCCTCTATCAACAGTAGAGTATAAAAATGTAAACCTTATATACATCTTTAACTTATTTTTTTAGATTCTGATTATTACATTTTACATATATAAACAAGCAAATTAAAAGTGTAATGCCCCATACACACAAATGGACTTTCCGACAAAAAAAACATAAATTTTTGTTAGAAGGATGTTGGCTCCAACTTGTCTTGCATACATAAGGTCACACAAATGTTGGCCAACAATTACGAGCGTACTGATGTACAAGACGTACATGATATCTCCATTACAAACGCTAGTTTTAAACGACCGAGCTCTTCCGGCTTATACTTGATTCCGAGCATGCGTGGACTTTTGTCCGACGGACTTGTGTACGCACGACCGAAAAGTCCAACAACAAACATTTTTTGGCGTAAAATTTGAGAACCTGCTAGCCAACATTTGTTGGCGGAAAGTCAGACAACAAATGTTCGATGGAGCATACACAGAGTTGGACTTTGACAAGCTCACATTCAACATTTGTTGTCAGAAAATCTGATCGTGTGTATGGGGCATAAGAGTTAACACAAATTCACAAACTTTTGTCCTTCAGAGTCGTGGTGAGAAGATCAGACATGGTGAAAAAATTCCATCAGAAAAAAAGTACATATGCAGATAATTATGTGGTCCCCTGGCATAACCATAGTGAGTGTAAAATGTATTCATGAACCCCAACTGTTCTCAAATCACTTGGGAGAACCCCTGCTGGTATATATAAGCTTGTATAGAGAAAAGGCAGAATGAAGTTTTTCAGCTCTGAATGAGATGGAGGAGAGGATCATTTCCAGGTCATTAGTCCGTTTTTTTGCATAGAAATATAGCAGCAAAAAATAATTTCTAGATTGGTTGGATAGTTTTGTCTTTAGAAGCAATAACCAAGGGCATGTAGGATCCCTTAAAATTCTATCAGCTCTCTGCTGACAGTTGAGGCATCACATTGTGCTCCTTATTTCAGATGATAGAAGTTGGGACATCACGTCAACTGTTGACGTGGATCAGCATCTCGACTCCAGAGAGACACTCTCAACCCACTTCACTACAACCCCCAATTGGTCTCTACCATCTCTCTAACCTACACCCCACACCACCCCCTATTTTCTTTTTTTTTTTTTTTGTGTGTTCCTCACTCCCCCCTCTATAATGGCCTACTCTTTTCTAGGCAAATCACCAACTCTAATCTCACACAACATTAACGGGCTAAACATTCCCGAGAAGAGAACCAAATTTCTAAAAGAAATCAAGAAAACGAAACCGTTCATAGTATTTTTACAGGAAACACACTTCAAGGGTCAAAATATCCCAAAACTCACTGACAATCTATATACCAAAGCTTTCCATGCCACGAATCCACAAGCTAAGACTAAAGGTGTTTCCATTCTCCTACACAAACACGCACCATTTGATCTGACCAACCAACTAATTGATCCAGAAGGTCGCTATATCTTCCTAAAAGGCACTTGGGAAGGCTCTCCAGTTACATTAGCGAATGTATATTTTCCGAATAAGGCCCACATTACCTTTTGCAATGTAATTGTAAATGAATTGAAATGGTTCGCAGAGGGTTGCACTATTCTAGGAGGGGACTTCAATATACCTTTATCCCCACTTCAAGATTCTTCCACGGGACATACTCACATTGCCTATAAAATTCTAAAAAGAATCAAGGTCCTACTGAGCTCTATTTCCCTGGTGGACTCATGGAGATCCGTGCACCCAACAGGGAAAGACTATACTTTCTACTCAGCACCACACAAAAAATATTCCAGAATTGATTTAATTTTCGTCTCCCAGAGGGACCTCATTAACCTAGAAAGGGCGAATATTGGTATTCTTACTATCTCGGACCATGCCCCTACTGCTATCACTCTTAAACCAACCCCACACAAACAGAAATTCTACAATTGGAAATTGAATGCCGCCTTATTGACTGACCAGATCATTTGTGATGATATTCAAGAATCTATTAACACATACTTTCTCAACAACGCAGATTCCGACACCAACCCACTTACTAATTGGGAAGCTCACAAAAGCGTAATCAGGGGAGAATTTATAAAATGGGGAGCCAAAAGGAAAAAGGAGCGAATAGTTGCCATAACGGAATTAGCCAATAAAATCTCAAAACTAGAGGCACAGCATAAGCAATCCCTTACGGCTTCAGCAGCGGAAGAGCTTGCCTGCTGCAGGCATTCCTTATTACAATTGCTACAAATTCAAACTCAGAAAGCTCTTTTTTTCCGTAAAAGCATATTTTATGAACACAGCGACAAGAGCGGAAAACAACTCGCTAGAGCCCTAAGGGATGCAAAGATGTCTAACCATATACATGCGATACGAAACGACAAGGGATTCCTGGAACACATGCCTGAAAAAATAGCTGACCTTTTTCAAGAGTTCTATTCTAAACTGTACAGTATAAGGGGATACCTATTGAAATACTAAGTCAAGTACCAATATGCTTAGGCTTGCATTTCAATAGGTATCAGAATTGCGTACGTAACATACTATGTACAAAATAACGTGACTAGATGACAGATATCTGCATGTCTCTCCAGAACATCTGCCTGTAGTTTCGTTTCTATACATTGCTGAGAGACACAAAAGCTAGATAAGGACTGGTTACGCAAGAATATGGTCAGTCAGTAGATGCTAAAAGGGCAAAATAACTGTCAGGAGATAACCTTTAACTTACATTTCAGGAAAGAACTAATGTCATGAGTTAAATTGTTGATGTATGTGTAAATGACCCTATTGGCCCTTCACAGGGCAGGGCTTTTGTGTAATACCACATAAAAGACGGTCCTCTCTCCCATTAAACCTTGTAATCAGTTACCACGTACCCACGAGTATGTGTATTTGGTTATCCGCCGGCGATTGGGACCTCCATTGAGCCACTCCAGCCTAGGCTATCCAGGGGAATCTAGAAGACGAACACCTTACAGTTTTGGTACCAGAAAGTGGGGTTTGCACAGGTAAGTCATTTACACTTTTACCTCTTTTTATGGTAATTGGCGTTTATGCTTGACCTGTCCAAACAACCATTATAAGAAATTTAATTGTATATATATATATAAACTGTGCCTTCGCAACGGACTAGGCTGGTCCCTTGGGGGGTGAAAAGGGTTCGCAGGTACTGAGGAGTCTGACTAGGTTGGTCCGACTATAAACTAAGAGAGATATTCATGATTATATTCTAACACGGGAGGTATCATATACGCCCGTGACATAAGGATTGGCTAAATGGACGCCCACTTGAGAACTTTTAAAGTGCACTATAAATAATGAAATGCATCATGATGTGATTACTTGATAATGTACATGTAAGGTTTTAAAGCTGAAATCTTAAACCATAAAAATATGTCTGTTTCTCTTTAGGTGCAAGCGTAAGTATATAGAGTATTAACGTTGTATAAGATATAATTATATAGAGTGGATATCTGTTTGAATAAACCCAAATGTTGTTAAATGAATACAGAGTATTAAGAACCAGATTGTAGTGAGGTAGCACCCGCCTGTTCACACTGCACGCTAGGTTTATTTTTTTTTCTTAGCATTTATGAAAGGTAGATTCTTTTGACCACTAGACCTACAGGCTTCTCTTGCAGACTTGGTGTAAGAGGGGTATATCCCGCCACCAGGAAAGATTTACCCTTCATCGTATATTAAGGGTAAATCTTCATAGTTTTATATAAGTCCATCTACCCCAAAAAGATCAGGGATCCTACTCCCAGACCAGAGACCGGATTGTTGAACAAACCGGGTGTTATCACCTGTGTCCTGCCACTAGACACACTGCCCAGACTACTAGATGGGGAATTCTGCAGCAACCCAAGCCATGGCCACCCCATCACCCTATGAATTTGTCAGTAATATGATCCCTGGCCCCCAGGTAGAACCATTTTGGACACAAGTCCGAGAAAGGTGTCAGCAATTGGGGATACATGACCCAGGGCCATATGGTCCTTGTACTGAGGAAGACTGGCAGGAAGTAAGTAAAATATGCCAAATCCACAAAAATTCGTACCCTCCAGGGAAGTGGGAAAATATTCAATATATGAAAGATTGTTACCATGCATGGGATAAATGTCTATGCAAATATAAAAAGAAGCATATTAATAAAACTACGAAGCTTACTCCAAATATAGGACCCAGTGCTATGGCTGAAGCCACTGCACCCCCTTCACCTCCTCCTCCCCCGCCTCAATGTCCACCCCCACCTTATGTTATGGTAAAAAACGAGGATGGGACGCCAGGTTCATACCTTCAACTATATCCTTCACTGGATCCTGTAGTCCTAGCCGCCATAGCACACACCACAGCAACACCACAACAAGTGGCCCAATGGGAACAAGTAAGTAGGGGAAGAGAGGAAGAGGGGAGACAGGAAGAAGTTACAGGACAAGAAGAAGTGGGTAGTCCTGAAAAGCAGGAATTAGAGGCACAGATAAAAGAGTTTGAAGAGAAGAAAAAGGAGGAAGAAGAGAGAATAGGGAAAAGGAGAACTGAGTTAGAAAAACTTATGGAAGAACTAAAACAAAAAGAAATAGCCCTCAATGAGGCAGAAAAGGTAGAAGTGGATAGGAAAATAGAGTTAGAAATGTATCAGAAAGGCTTAGAAGAAAGGGAGAAGGAATTCCAGGAGGGAAAAGAGAGAGAGGAACAAAAGATGGAGGACCTAAAAAAGGAACTAGAAAAGTTAAGAAGGCAATTAGGGAATAAGGAGGAAATGTTAAAAGAAGCGCAGGATAGGATTATATCACTGCCCCCCACCACTACAAGAAGCCATACAAAAGAGACACCTATTCCCAAAATTGAGGAGTCAGGTCCAATTAGTAAAAAAGGGACATTATCCATAGAAGAGAAAACTGAGAAAGAAGTAGTAGGGGCTTCATTCAAAGCACCTTTGATGACCATGGGGAACACCGAGGTGCATATACCATTACCTTTGGGTACACTCTCCAAAATAAAAGAACTATGTCCCAATCCCAAGAAGTATCCACGAGATGCAGGTACCTTTCTGGCAAAATATAGTGCAGGCACAGGGCTTGACAAAGATGACATAAAAAGTATTCTTAGCATTGTAGATCCAGACAGCCCAGAAGTAGCCCCTGTAGACGACCTATGGGCAACCCATATCCAGATCAATAAGGATTGGATATCCTTTTGGAAAGGCATGGGAGGTCATTGGTCCAAATTATACAAAGGATCATCTGCACTCCAAGAACTGATCCTAGCCAAGCAGGGACCTAAAGAGAAATTCTATGATTACTGTACCAGAGTATACTCCCTATGGAAAGCTGTAGATGGGGCCACACCACAATTATTTACTACTACCATCATGTCGGGAGGCGATCCCAAAGTGACGCACTTGCTCAAATTCACAAACCCCAAATGGGCAGAGCAAGCACCAGATGAATTCATGAAGGACGCTAGGTCCAGAGAGACTTCAGGAGTCTTTGAACAAAAAGGGGGAATTTTCCCCTCCTTGACACAAACACAAACCCTAGTCACACCTGAAACCTCATCCTCACCACCGCACCTCATGACCATGCAGCCCTACCCACCTGACCAAGGATGTTTCAATTGTGGGGAACAGGGACATTGGAAATCACAGTGCCCATATAGACAGAGGGCGAGCTATCCAAGGGGCAGGGGAAGGGGGTACAACGCTGCTAATCGCCCCCCCCCTCACACTACAAGGTACCCCCAATATCCGCCACCTCCCCAAACACCATCTCAAAACCATGCGCTTGCACAGCCACCCTACACCCCAACCTCTAACAGACCTCCCCCTCGAATCCCCATGCAGTGGCCGTCTACCCGACAAACACACCCCCAATAGGGATGCCTAGAGTATGTCCCTTCCCTCAGTCTGGTGTGCCACAACCTATCATGGAAGAGTCTACCACAAGTTATATTACGCGTAGACAACCACATAGTGTGTTTCCTGCTTGATTCAGGTGCCACTTTTAGCTCATTAAATGATGAGAGGTATGACACACCACTGTGTACTGAGGGACACTCTATTGGAATAAATGGGACATCGGTCACTCATTCCGTCACCCCGCCTTTACCAGTCTCTACCCCGGATGGACTAGAGCTATGTATGCAGAGTTTCGCTGTCCTGACTTCCTGTCCAGTGTCCCTAATGGGCAGAGATTTACTATCCCAGTTGAACATTACCATTAAGTTTGACAAAGACGGCTCCCTCACTGCGAGTTCCCCTCTTTGTGACTTACACAGCCCAAAAAGACATGCACACAGGAGTTTCTTTCTAATGATACCTTCCTCCCTTGACCATCACACAATTTGGGCAGAAAACAAAGGTAGTGTGGGCTTTATTAATTGCACACCATATGCACCCCAAATGCGATCAGATGCGGGGATACAATATCAAAAACAGTATCCCCTACCCCCAGAGAAAGTCAAAGGCATCTCCCCTCAAATTAATGATTACATATCAAAAGGTATCCTGAAACCAATCATCAGTCCCTGGAACACGCCCATTTACCCCGTAAAAAAGGCCAGTGGGGAGTGGAGACTTGTACAAGACCTAAGGGCAGTTAACAAACAAGTGATTCCACTTCCACCCCTAGTCTCAGACATCACTTTTATCTTCTCATGTATACCGGCACATTCTCTATGCTACACAGTGATTGATTTAGCAAATGCCTTCTTTAGCATTCCCATTGCGGAAGAGGCCCAGCCTATGTTTGCCTTCTCCTGGACGGAGGGCCAGTTGACGGGTCAGTTAACCTGGACACGCCTGCCTCAGGGGTATGTTGATAGTCCTGCTGCCTTCTCTATGGTACTCAATGAGACTGTCAAATCTTGGACGCCTGAGCGAGGGTCGGTGCTAATACAGTATGTGGACGACTTGCTCTTGTGCAGTCGCACTGCTGAAGATTGTGCGGTCGATTCCACATCTCTGTTGAACCATCTAGCCCACATCGGGCATTTAGCATCCAGAAAGAAGATACAGTGGTGTATGCCACAAGTGGAATACTTGGGGTGCATACTAAAAAGGGGGACAAGGATGGTCTCCCCAAACGCGCCGCAGCCCTACAAGCTCTGAGCCCCCCAAAAGACAAGGCAGCCCTGCTCTCATTCTTGGGCGCTGTGGTATATTGCCGCCAGTGGATCCCCGACTGTTCTCATTATGATGGCATACTAAGAGAGGCCACCGCCTCAACAGCCCCTAGGCAGGTTGATTGGACAGAGGAATGGCTTAAGGCCTTCCAGGCCCTATTGAACAGTTTGTCATGTGCACCCGCCCTGGGGTTGGTAGACTATGGTAAAGCTTTTCAACTATACTGTGTAGTCTCGGGGACCTCTTTTGCCGCGGTTTTGACACAACAGCATGGAACAGGCTACCGCCCTGTCTCCTACCTATCTAAAAAACTCCCCCTTCAGGTTCAAGGCATGCCATCATGCCTTCAGAATTTAGCCGCCTGTGCTATGGCCGTACAAGATGCCAACAAGATGGTCTTGGGACACCCGATGACGCTTTACACCACACATTCTGTCACCCACCTCATACAAAACATGAACACCCAACACATGACCTCACAAAGACTCAGTGGATATGAGATTTCCCTCATGAACACAGACAATCTGTCTCTCAAATATGTTCCCGCCAACAACCCTGCCGTCCGTCTTTTGCACTCCATGTTACGCCTACCACGAGACCCAGACCAGTTTCATGACTGTATAACACAAGTAGAGTCTATCACATCACCAAGACCAGACCTCACCGACGTACCGATTACCAATGCAGACGATGTTTTTGTGGACGGTAGTTGCTCCCGTCCCTCCGATTCCACCTTCCAAACAGGATATGCAATAGTCCAGTTGCCAAACAAGGTATTAGAAGCCAAACCACTGTCCCCCTCTTCGGCTCAGGTGGCTGAACTAGAAGCCCTCACCAGGGCCTGCATTTTATTTACAGATAAGAAGGTGAACATTTACACAGACAGTAGATATACATTTGGGGTGGTGCATGACTTCGGAGTAATATGGGCTAAAAGAGGTTTTAAAACAGCAGATAATAAACCTATTTCCAATGCTACCCAGATTCAGGCACTTCTTCGGGCTATTTTGCTCCCAAAAGAGGTGGCAATAATTAAAGTAAAAGCACATTCTTCAGATAATAGCAGACTTTCCAAGGGAAATGCCTTAGCTGACCGAGAAGCGAAAAAGGCAGCCCAGTCCTCCACCCAGGAGCCCACCCCCACGTCCATGTACTTTAAGGATCATTTCACCTGTCCTAACTTTAAATCTGTAGTGGCACAAATGCAATCATTAGCCACTGAGGAAGATGTCTTGTATTGGGTGAAGGCTGGCTTGACCAAAGACCCAGAGGGTCTGTGGTCAAAAGAGGGGAAGATATTGGGAATACCTGAGGCAAGCAGTATTCTAATTCTCTCCTACCTTCATGGTCCAGGACACATAGGTGCCGTCCCTTTAGCCACTATGTACACCAAATCTTTCTGCACAAACGCCTTGAACAAACAAGTCAAACTCCTGACCACAAGTTGCCTTACCTGTGCTCAAAACAATGTGCAGGGCAAACGGCATGGCCTACATGGTCATCTACCCCCACCAATAGGTCCCCTTACAGATTTACAAGTAGACTTCACACACATGCCAAAACAAAAGGGGAACCTAAAATGTGCGTTGTCGTAGATACATTTTCAGGCTAGGTTGAAGCCACTCCCTGTGCAGGTGAGACAGCCAATATAGCAGCAAAATGCTTGCTGAATAACTGGATTTGTAGGTTTGGCATACCAACATCTATTTGGTCAGATAGGGGACCTGCATTCAGCTCCTCCGTTACCCAGGCTGTGGCTAAATTGTTAGGGCTGCAATGGAAACTACACATCCCCTATCACCCTCAAAGCGCAGGGGTAGTGGAAAGAATGAATAGAAATATAAAGGATAAATTGAAAAAGGCCACAGGGGGCACAATGAAGGGATGGCTTGATCACCTCCCTTCTGTGCTATTCCAGATTAGAACGGCACCCCACGCCAGAACGAAACTTTCACCTTTTGAAATTTTGATGGGAGTCCCCGCAAACATAGAATTACCCCCATTAGACCAAGACACTGATATTGACATTTATTCCCAACAGGAAATGTACGTGAAAAACCTGGTAAGTATGCTTCATGAAACGAACGAACAAGTTTCTGTCACCTTTTCTCCTCTCTCCACAGAGCCAACACACCCCTTCATCCCAGGAGATCAAGTGCTAGTCAAGCAACTGGCCCACAAAAAAAGGATCGGACCAATCTACTCTGGACCTTGGAAGGTTGAAAAGGTGTCCAGAACTGCGGTCCTGACTGACCAAGGAAACACCTGGATCCACGCCAGCAGGCTGAAAAAGTGCCCACCGCTTCCCACAACCCCCGACCCCCCACCTATTGAAGGAGGACCCGACCCACCCGAACAGCTACCGGAACTGCAAGAGATTCAGGAAGGCATTGGACAATTAACCCTTGAAACCCTACACGATAGCGAGGAAGAAGGACAAGCATAAGAACTTGTAGAAATGTTTTTACCTTCAGTGTCAGGGAAGGCTGTATGCCTTTGGGGTAGTCTGGTACTATTTGTATTCCTGCCCACATGGTTTATAGCCAACTGTATATATCATCCAAAAGACTTAGGTCTATTAAAAGGGATATGTGGACCACCTAAGATGAATAATACCCCCGGCCAAAGACATAGCAGAAGTATTGTACCCGTTAATGAGTCACCTAAGGGACTGACTGACAAGATGTTACTACTAAAATTCAAATATAGCTATGCTCAAAAATCCGGTTTTGAGAAATGCTGGATTTGCAGCAAGCTACATCCCAGTACAGCTAGAATCCCTCTCATGGCAGTCCCCTTGAATTTTACCCCCCTCCTTAATGGAACACCCCCTATCGTCCTAACGAATGTTACTAGGACCCTTTCAAATAAAACCCTCACTTTCCAAATTATAGGCAGAAGCCACTTCCCAGACTGGTGTTTCCAACTGGGAAACACCACAGATGGAGCCGAGGTTTGCAAACAAGCAAAACTTAACATTTCAATGACGTTATTGCCCAACACAGGGAAGAGGTAAATAAACTACAGAAAGAGGCAAGAAATATAGGAAAAAACTGGGATCCATTCTCGAGCAGTTTTAGTTTTGGGGGATTAATATCTTGGCTCCGAAATACTGCCATGATAATTGCCACTGTGATCCTCTTCATTCTATTTTTATATGCCTGTTATAAGATAATCAAATGTTTATGTAAAAAGGGAAAAACACAGCCACTCCGGAGGATCTGAAACTCATTTCCATTGTTAAAGATCCAACGGTATGGTATAAAAACCAAGAGCACGAGGGTTCGGAGTATGAAGCCTGTGCTATTAAATTAGAAAAGGAATGATCATTATGTAAATCACAGAATGATCAAAGGGAGGATTATAAGGGGATACCTATTGAAATACTAAGTCAAGTACCAATATGCTTAGGCTTGCATTTCAATAGGTATCAGAATTGCGTACGTAACATACTATGTACAAAATAACGTGACTAGATGACAGATATCTGCATGTCTCTCCAGAACATCTGCCTGTAGTTTCGTTTCTATACATTGCTGAGAGACACAAAAGCTAGATAAGGACTGGTTACGCAAGAATATGGTCAGTCAGTAGATGCTAAAAGGGCAAAATAACTGTCAGGAGATAACCTTTAACTTACATTTCAGGAAAGAACTAATGTCATGAGTTAAATTGTTGATGTATGTGTAAATGACCCTATTGGCCCTTCACAGGGCAGGGCTTTTGTGTAATACCACATAAAAGACGGTCCTCTCTCCCATTAAACCTTGTAATCAGTTACCACGTACCCACGAGTATGTGTATTTGGTTATCCGCCGGCGATTGGGACCTCCATTGAGCCACTCCAGCCTAGGCTATCCAGGGGAATCTAGAAGACGAACACCTTACATACAGGATTCCCCCACAACACAGACCTGCCCACATACCACACACACGAGGGGAGATGATACGACAGTTTCTTATAGATAGTGAAATCCCTTCATTACCCCCTTCTGACGCAAAACAACTTAATGACCCAATTAACATAACGGAAATACAAAATGCAATACAAGACCTGAAATCTGGTAAAAGCCCAGGACCAGACGGGTTCACGTCCCAATATTACAAAACATACTCGCAATTACTTTCTAAGCCCCTCCTGAAGGCTTTCAATCACTTGGCAAATCAGGAAAATAACTCCCACTCCTTCCTTATGGCACATATTGCGGTTATACCAAAGCCAGATAAAGATCCCTCCCATTGTGCCAACTATAGGCCGATATCACTCTTGAATATTGATGTGAAACTACTAGCAAAAATCATTGCGAATAGGTTAAAGCCACTACTTTCTAAAATCATTGGACCAGAACAGGCAGGTTTCATGCCCGGAAGAGAGGCAAGAGACAACATTGTCAAAGCCCTAAACTTGCTCCATTACGGAAGGAACTCTAAAATCGGAGGCCTCTTGGTGTCAACAGACGCCGAGAAGGCCTTCGATAGGGTCTCTTGGGACTATATGTTCTCTACATGCGCTCATATAGGCCTGGGTGGAGGCATGCTGAACTGGATCAGAGCCCTTTACCAGTCCCCACAGGCTAAAATCAAAATTAATGACACCTTATCTCACTCGATACAGATAAACAACGGCACCCGCCAAGGATGCCCACTATCCCCTATCCTATTTATTTTGACCCTGGAACCACTTATCAGAACAATCAACCTTTCCCCAGATATCAAAGGTCTTACTGTTCATGGACGCGAATACAAACTTGCCGCATACGCGGATAATCTCCTATTTTTCGTTACGCAACCACATGTTTCCCTTCCGAACCTTTTCCAAATTTTTGAGACATTTGGTTATATTTCAAATTTTAAGATTAACTACACAAAATCGGAAGCACTTAATCTCAATCTCCCAACAGCAGATTACGATAGCCTTAAAGGGAATTACAAATTTAGATGGGAACAGAACACACTTAAATATCTGGGAATCAAACTTACCCGCACAATAGAGTCTCTTTACACAGCAAATTACATCCCCTTATTAAATTCT
Organism: Lithobates pipiens; assembly: GCF_037356315.1. NCBI lineage: Eukaryota > Metazoa > Chordata > Amphibia > Anura > Ranidae > Lithobates > Lithobates pipiens. The sequence continues at coordinate 334,985,827 of NW_027507764.1, read as the reverse complement.
ATAGCCAAGGACCTCACCCGTTGGACTCCCAAATCGTTCTCTTGGTTTGGTAGAGCTGCCATCCCAAAAATGACTATTCTCCCCAAACTACTTTACGTCTTCAATGCACTGCCTATTGCGATACCCAACTCCTTCTTTTCCAAATTACAGTCGTTACAAAGAAAATTCCTCTGGGCTAATAAAAGACCTAGAATTAATTTTCGGACCCTTACCCTGCCTAAAAACGCAGTGTCATGAAATGGTCCACCCGTTGGTGGCGCTGTTGATCTCTTGGGTTGCAGTACCAGTGTCCACCAGCGGGTGTCTTCTAACACCCAGGGCCTGTAATAAGAGGACATACCTCCTGGTGGCACTATTGGATCCCTGGACTGTAGTACCAGCGCTCACCAACGGGTGTACTCCGGCAGTGTGGAACAGACAGCACCTGCAGCGATCAGCTGTTACGTGAGGGTAATCAGTAGTCTTATAAAGACCCAGCAAGCCCTAACATGCTTGTCTCAGTATCACACTCTCTTCATGTAACCTGAACCTTTGGACCTGAACCTTTGGACCTGAACCTTTGGACCTGAACCTTTGGACCTGAACCTTTGGACCTGAACCTTTGGACCTGAACCTTTGGACCTGAACCTTTGGACCTGAACCTTTGGACCTGAACCTTTGGACCTGAACCTGTACTTTGTATTTTCCTGACTTGTCCCTTCCTGATTCTTAGCCCATCCTGGACCCGTCCCTCTTGTATCCTGCTACCTTGATCCCTGCTCTGCAGCCCATCCATCCGTCCTTACACTTCTACTGTTTTCCCGGTGTTTGACCTCGGCCTGGCTTTCGTTGACGTCACTGGTAGTCCCATTTATTATATATATATATATTACTTGTTATGGTTGGTAGTGCACTGTTTGTTTTCATTTTCCTTTTTATTTATAATAAACACGTTTGTTATTGCATTCACATGCGTTTGGGTTTCCTCTGTGCAGTCCACACAGTCTGGTCTAATCACTCCCTGACAGTATACTGAGAACATTCCTGACCAGACGTGGCTGCATTGAGGAACCATCCCGACCTGTTAGTCTGCCAATATGGATTTCAATGAAATCTCGTATTATTCTCTGCTGGCAGAAGAGAATGGTGAATATTGTCGCCAGCTTCTAAAGAGGTGGTCTAGTGACCGGCTGATGGAGACCATCCGATCAGCTCATTCCCTGGTGGATCAGGGCTACATGTCATTTGAGGATGTTCAGCCCTTAATCCAATTATGTGCAGAGCTAGTACTGACATGTAATTCCAAAGTAAGTGGTGATTTTTCTCCCCCCTTCAATTTGAGCCAAGTTGTATCTTTGGTATGGTTGTTAGAGGATGACCCAGCCTATTTCATGGAATGTTATTCCTCTTGTCCTCAGCAGGTGCTGTCTGATTGCATCCATTCAGTGCAATCTCTGGTTAGTCAGGCTGTGTGTGAATCAGTGTTTGTTCAACCTGTGCTACAAGCATGGTCAGATCTCCTGCGTTTAGCTAAACCACAACCTTCCAGCCCTGTCATTAACCACCTGCCTTCCCAAGTATCTACCTCCTCATTGCCTATGGCAACCTCAGCTACAGCCCAGTCTACTCCACTTCCTACCAAATACTACTATCCTGTCACCAAGTGTAGCACCTATCCTGCCTGCAACCCACCTGCCTCTTCTCATCCACCTGTAACAGTCCCACAAAACCCTCCTCCTGCCACTGTTCCTTGGTCTTCCTTTTGCCCAGACACTTTGATTTCTCACAGCCCTGCACCTACATACAAAGCTGCAGCGGCTAAATCAAAAAAGAAACGAAAATTCTTTCCGACCTGCACAATCCTGCCAGTAACCCAACCCGCCTCCGCACCAACCGACCCGGTCCAGCTTGCATGCATGCCAGTTGTATCCGGTGGCCCACCTAAGCCTGACGTTCCAGCTTGCCAGCCTGTTGTCCCACCTTGCCAGCCTGATGTCCCACCTTGCCAGCCTGATGTCCCACCTTGCCAGTCGGATGTTCCAGCTTGCCAGCCTGTTTCAGCTTGCCAGTCGGATGTTTCAGCTTGCCAGCCTGTCCCACCTTGCCAGCCGGATGTCCCACCTTGCCAGCCTGATGTCCCACCTTGCCAGCCTGATGTCCCACCTTGCCAGCCTGATGTCCCAGCTTGCCAGCCTGATGTCCCAGCTTGCCAGTCGGATGTTTCAGCTTGCCAGCCTGATGTCCCACCTTGCCAGCCTGATGTCCCACCTTGCCAGCCTGATGTCCCACCTTGCCAGCCTGATGTCCCACCTTGCCAGCCTGATGTCCCACCTTGCCAGCCTGTTCCAGCTTGTCAGTCGGATGTTCCACCTTGCCAGCCTGTTCCAGCTTGCCAGCCTGATGTTTCAGTTTGCCAGCCTGTTCCAGCTTGCCAGCCTGTTCCAGCTTGCCAGCCTGTTCCACCTTGCCAGCCTGTTCCACCTTGTCAGTCGGATGTTCCAGCTTGTCAGTCGGATGTTCCAGCTTGTCAGTCGGATGTTCCAGCTTGTCAGTCGGATGTTCCAGCTTGCCAGCCTGTTCCAGCTTGCCAGCCTGTTCCAGCTTGTCAGTCGGATGTTCCAGCTTGTCAGCCTGTTCCAGCTTGTCAGCCTGTTCCAGCTTGCCAGCCTGTTCCAGCTTGCCAGTCGGATGTTTCGGCTTGCCAGTCGGATGTTCCACCTTGCCAGCCTGATGTTCCACCTTGCCAGTCGGATGTTCCAGTTTCCCAGCCTGTTGTTCCAGTTTCCCAGCCTGTTGTTCCAGTTTCCCAGCCTGAAGTTCCAGTTTCCCAGCCTGAAGTTCCAGTTTCCCAGCCTGAAGTTCCAGTTTCCCAGCCTGAAGTTCCAGTTTCCCAGCCTGTTGTTCCAGTTTCCCAGCCTGTTGTTCCAGTTTCCCAGCCTGTTGTTCCAGTTTCCCAGCCTGTTGTTCCAGTCTCCCAGCCTGTTGTTCCAGTCTCCCAGCCTGTTGTTCCAGTCTCCCAGCCTGTTGTTCCAGTCTCCCAGCCTGTTGTTCCAGTCTCCCAGCCTGTTGTTCCAGTCTCCCAGCCTGTTGTTCCAGTCTCCCAGCCTGTTGTTCCAGTCTCCCAGCCTGTTGTTCCAGTCTCCCAGCCTGTTGTTCCAGTCTCCCAGCCTGTTGTTCCAGTCTCCCAGCCTGTTGTTCCAGTTTCCCAGCCTGTTGTTCCAGTTTCCCAGCCGGATGCTCCAGTTTCCCAGCCGGATGCTCCAGTTTCCCAGCCGGATGCTCCAGTTTCCCAGCCGGATGCTCCAGTTTCCCAGCCGGATGCTCCAGTTTCCCAGCCGGATGCTCCAGTTTCCCAGCCGGATGCTCCAGTTTCCCAGCCGGATGTCCCCGCTACCCAGTCTGCGGAGTCGGGGCCCGCTACCCAGTCTGCGGAGTCGGGGCCCGCTACCCAGTCTGCGGAGTCGGGGCCCGCTACCCAGTCTGCGGAGTCGGGGCCCGCTACCCAGTCTGCGGAGTCGGGGCCCGCTACCCAGTCTGCGGAGTCGGGGCCCGCTACCCAGTCTGCGGAGTCGGGGCCCGCTACCCAGTCTGCGGAGTCGGGGCCCGCTACCCAGTCTGCGGAGTCGGGGCCCGCTACCCAGTCTTCTGAATCAGTGTCCATTAATTGGTCTGTTAAGCTTGTGCCCGTTATTTGGCTTGCCGGACCAGTGCCTGGTGTCCAGCTCGCTGAGCCGGGGCCCGTCACCCAGCCTGCTGGGCCGGGGCCCTTTACTCAGCTTGCTGAGCCAGTGCCTGTAATCCAGCTTGCCCTTGCAGTACTTGCTGTTCGGCCTAAGGACCCAGAGATTGCTGCCCAGCTCAAAGACCCAGAGCCCTTGCCCGCTGTCTGCCCTGACGTGCCCTCATCCATGGTGTGGTTTGAGGCCATTAACTGTGGACAATTACACCTAGCTGGAGCGTCCGGAGGCCGCTCCTTTGAGGGGGGGTACTGTCATGAAATGGTCCACCCGTTGGTGGCGCTGTTGATCTCTTGGGTTGCAGTACCAGTGTCCACCAGCGGGTGTCTTCTAACACCCAGGGCCTGTAATAAGAGGACATACCTCCTGGTGGCACTATTGGATCCCTGGACTGTAGTACCAGCGCTCACCAACGGGTGTACTCCGGCAGTGTGGAACAGACAGCACCTGCAGCGATCAGCTGTTACGTGAGGGTAATCAGTAGTCTTATAAAGACCCAGCAAGCCCTAACATGCTTGTCTCAGTATCACACTCTCTTCATGTAACCTGAACCTTTGGACCTGAACCTTTGGACCTGAACCTTTGGACCTGAACCTTTGGACCTGAACCTGTACTTTGTATTTTCCTGACTTGTCCCTTCCTGATTCTTAGCCCATCCTGGACCCGTCCCTCTTGTATCCTGCTACCTTGATCCCTGCTCTGCAGCCCATCCATCCGTCCTTACACTTCTACTGTTTTCCCGGTGTTTGACCTCGGCCTGGCTTTCGTTGACGTCACTGGTAGTCCCATTTATTATATATATATATATTACTTGTTATGGTTGGTAGTGCACTGTTTGTTTTCATTTTCCTTTTTATTTATAATAAACACGTTTGTTATTGCATTCACATGCGTTTGGGTTTCCTCTGTGCAGTCCACACAGTCTGGTCTAATCACTCCCTGACACGCAGGAGGACTGGGCTTACCAGATTTCAAAAAATACTGCTACGCCACCCACATTACCAGACTTATTGACTGGCATTGCCACACCGAAGTTAAGGACTGGGTACGACTCGAATTTGCCAACAACACAAGACTGGCTCTATTTTACCCATGGACAATGCACTCTAAATCTACAAGACATACGTTGAACCCTTTAGTAGCCAACACATTAAACATCTGGCACAAGATCGCCCAACAATACAAATTGGCGACCATACCAGGCCCGCTGACTCCCCTGACCAACAACCCGGACTTCCTCCCTGGACTATATCACAAAACCTGCCCCACCCCAGGTCATAACAAGAAACTACTAGCCACACACTGTTTCCACAAAAACAAACTTAAATCATTAAACACTCTTAACTCTGAATATAGCGACTCTTTCATAAATCCTTGGTTTTATATTCAAATTAAAGACTTCCTGCTCAACAGCCCATATAAATCCTCCTTTATCCAACGACTGACACCACTGGAGGACATTTGTTACAGGGGCGCCCAGACCTCTAAAACAACATCTGTTGCATATAGCTGGTTGTCCCAACCAACGCACAACGAAAGAAATAAACACAAAGAAAAATGGGAACTTGATCTAAACATTCACTTACAAGACACACAATGGGAGAAAGCCTGCATTTTTGCACATAAATGCTCACTTAGCACTAAATATCAAGAAATCTCATATAAAATCCTCACGTAGTGGTACCAAACTCCCCTAAACACCAAGAAATGGTCACCTACGGCTTCAGACACATGCTGGCGCTGTGGGAATGCGATAGGCTCCTTTATACATATCTGGTGGGAGTGTACCGCAATCTGCGCTTACTGGTCTGAAATCGCTAATTGGATCAGACAAATCACCAACACTACAATAACTCTAGATGCAGCGGCATGTCTATTACACATTACTAAATTCACGACAAGTAAATACAAAAAGTCCTTAAGCAGACATTTACTCACGGCAGCTAAAAGCTTAATCCCCTTACACTGGAAGACTACCAGAGTCCCGACAATTAAAGAATGGGTCGAAAGAACACATTATATATATAAGATGGAAGAAATCTTAGCAATGAAGCGAGAAAGTAGTAACACATTCCATGAAACCTGGCAACCTTGGCTACTTTTCACCCTCTCAACTGAATATCAATGCATTCTTACTTGATGTGTAATGGTTTTTTTTGTGATAAATGAATACTCCTAGTACTACTTACCATGTATACACCGCTTTCCCTTCATATTGTTACACCCCTCTCTAAGTTTGAACGATATTTCAATACCTGCCACACAATTTACTAATCATTTGTTTTACTATTCCAACTTACTCTGCTCCCCCTCTTGCCGCTCATGTCTCGAGTTCTCAAACAACACATATCCTTACCCAAACGTTTCCCTGCCCTTATTTTTCTTATCTCTTCTTCTTCCTCCCCCCACATTGTTTCTGTTAATTTTATTTCATTTTTCATCACTATTGGTAATTTTAATTTTTTCTTTTCACTCCACCCACTCCCTACTTCCTACTGCACTCATTGTTTGTATAACTGCTTTCAATAGAATTCATATTAGCAACTTATACTGTATTGCCCCAAACTATACCAGTTTTTTTTTCATTTTCATGTTACATATATACTGTACCAATGTATACAACTTTTGAATTCAATAAAAATTTTAATTGTGAAAAAAAAAAAAAGAAGTTGGGTCAGTTTTAGCAGAGCAATGTAGCATAATACCTGGAAATAAATTTAGTATTATCTATAACACGAAAAGTTTCTCTAATGGGGTTTGTGTAAAAAAAAAAAACATATCAGCTCTGAACATCTCTGAAATCGGAGATGGATGTATTAACTGTAATTCCTGCTTGTGGGGTATTATATAAAATCTCTACCCAAATAAAAAAATGAGGGTCAAAGATAAATTTATCAAGGACTGTTAGAAGGTAAGGCCATTCCATGCTGTTGAAAGCCTCATGGGTATCAGGGGGAAATAATAATTCGGCCTTCCTTATATGGATGTGAAAATTGCAGATTAGTAAACAACCTACAGATTTTTAGTCAAATTGAAAAAAAGCCCGCTTGATCTCAGCTTACCAGCTTGCCTATACTCCTATTAAAATAGTTTTAAAGCCTTATGCCCTGGACACACAATAGGGTTTTCCAACAACAAATCTTGGATGTAAGCTTGTTGTCAGAAAGTCAGACTGTGTGTATGCTCCATAGAACATTTGTTGATGGAATTTCCGCCAGCAAATGTTGAGAGCAGGTTCTCAAATTTCCGACAACAAAACTTGTCATCAGAAATTCCGAGCGTGTGTACACAATTTCGACGCACAAAAGTCCACGCATGCTCAGAAACAAGCATAAAAGCCTCACTGGCTATTGAACTTCATTTTTCTCAGCTCGTCGTACGTATTGTATGTCACTGCGTTCTTGACGTTCAGAATTTCCAACAACATTTGTGTGACCATGTGTATGCAAGACAAGTTTGAGCCAACATCCTTCAGAAAAAAATCCACAGTTTTGTTGTCGTAAAATCCTATTGTGTGTACAGCGCATTAAGGTTTTTCACCTTAATGTATTCTATGCATTAAGGCAAAAAACCTTCTGTGCTGCAGAATCCCCCTCAGCCCCCCTTTTTCTTACCTGAGCCTCATCGGATCCAGAAATTACAGATTGTTAGCAGTGGGAACCATTGGCACTTGCTGAAGAAGAGGAGCCTGAAGCGCCAACGGGGGTCCCAAGAAGAGGAGGATCATGGCTGCTCTGGGCAAAACCATCAAGCAAGTAAGTATGACATGTTAGTTATTTTAATTGAATAAAAAAATTAAGCTTTAATGTCGCTTTAAGTACAATAGCAAAGGCTTTAGCAAAAGGAGGAGGAATTTTAGGGTAATATTTAGGTAGTACAGATACTCTTATATAAATACACAAAATATACCCATCAGTCTCCAACCAGTGCGGCATATTTGAAAAAGGAATAGGCACTATGTTGCATGTTTGGTTTGCTAGCATTCTATAGTTCCATAGTTCGTTGACTAAAGACACCAGTCCATCCAGTTCAACCTGAGTGAGTGTCTACAATTGTCCCTATCCCTGTACATTGCACACTCATGTCTGTCCCTACCCTCAAGGAGCCCACAATCCAAGATCCCTATTCATATACTAGGGCCAATTTTGGACAGAGGCCAATAAACCTACCTGCATGTCTTTTGGAGTGTGGGAGGAAACCGGAGTACCCGGAGGAAACCCACGCAGGCACAAGGAGAACATGCAAACTGCAGGCAGGTAGTGTCATGGTTGGGATATGAACCAGCGACCCTTCTTACTGCTAGGTGAGAGTGCTAACCACTACACCACTGTGCCACTGATCTTCTTTAATGCATACTATATTTAGATAAGATCTGCATTAAATTGCCCATTATCTAAGATCAACATTTTATTGATTATACCAGGAACTATTTCAGCAAACATGACTAGTCCAATTCCTCCTCCTGGCTGCTAGGACAATAATTTCAAGGAACTGGATGACAAATGCTTCCCCAATGATGAAAGAATAAATACAATGCCTTGAAAAAGTATTCATACCTTTGGATATTTTCCACATTTTGTCATGATACAACCAAAACGTAAATGTATTTTATTGGGATTTTATGTGATAGACCAACACAAAGTGGCACATACTTGTGAAGTGGAAGGAAAATGATAACTGGTTTTCAATTTTTTTTACAAATAAATGTAGCACTGACCCCCGAAGGAGCTGCTGGTTTTATTGGGCTTACCGTTACCTTCTTGACCTCGTCTCTGGCTAGGGTTTCCTGTGGTAGATGGCCCAAAGAAATGTAGAAACTGACACTGGATCTTCTTTTGGGTTATTTATTTGAAATTAGAAACAGGATCTCTCAATTTAGGGTAGAGGGTTAAGAGGAAGTTCAGGTACTTTGGAGTATCAAAAATGGAAAGTCTTTATAGAAGAAATCCAGAAAATAACCGTTTCACAGCTAGATTTTCACAACCCCTGGATAGACCTCCTCTCACTAGGCCTAGCAGCCGGTAGGGTGTTAAAGAGGGATTCCACCAAAAAAAAAAAAATTAAATGCCAGCAGCTATAAATACTACAGCTGCTGACTTTTAATAAATGGACACTCACCTGTCCCGGGTTCCAGCGATGCCGGCAGCCGAGGCCGATCGATCGCTCGGCCCTCGGCTGCTGCCGCCACCATTCTAGGTGAGGGAATCAGGAAGTGAAGCGAATCGGCTTCACTTCCCGGTTCCCTACTGCGCATGCGCGAGTTGTGCCGCGCAATAGGAAATCTCCGCGCTGTCACTGGGACCCGTGTGTGTCTCAGCAGACAGCGCGGCAGGGCAGGAAATGGCGTAGACTCCCACGGGGGTGTCTATGCCCGGAAGTGGGTGTAAATACCTGTCTTTGACAGGTATCTCCACCCCCCTCCCCCCTGAAAGGTGTCAATTATGACACCGGAGGGGGGGAGGGTTCCGATCAGCAGAGGTTCCACTTTAGGGTGGAATCCCGCTTTAAGTAAAGTAAAGTCTCTGCCACAGACTTGAGTGTAGAATACTTGAGAAAAAGTCTCTGCCGCAGACTTGAGTGTAACTGAGGGACATAGACAAATTGATAGAGCTATCATACGGTACCAGTATCTCTCAGCCGGTCCAGCGATACCGTATGATTGTGGATCCATGAAGTGTCCGTCAACTGAGCCCCCAGGCTCCCTCAGAGAAGCCAGCCTTGTGCATAGCCTTCTCCTGAAGAGCCCTCCCCTGGATGCTTCTCCAGTTGCTGGGCCTCTCCTTAGATGAGACGACCACTCTTGAACCACCAGGCCTTGATATCCATTCAGGCTTGTCCCTGCAGTTGCTTCGCCTCGGGTTATCCAACTTGGAAATGCATGGATCCGCCCGCAGGCCAGGAGGGCCATGGGGGCGGGCCAGGAGGACCAGAACCAAACAGAATCCTCTGCCATGGAATCCCCTAGCACGTGATGTCAGTACCTTAAATACCACCTCCCAGAATGCACAGTAGGAGAACACTCCCACTGAGCTGGTTCCGAGAAAAACGTGGCACTCAATACACCCAGCTAAACTGCGTTCTACCACTTTCTGGCGGTGACAGCGACACCTGCGGCCAAGGAGAACCCAGTGCAACCCAGCTGGACTGGTATTGAAATGATAATTTTGTAAAATTATCCCTAAAACCCAACTGTGGTTTCAGGAATATTAACTTTCAAAAACATATAGCGCATGCTCGTCAGGAACCAGCGCTACATAAATAGCTATCTGAAAGTGTGGCATGCATTTGTTTTCAGGCCCCCTCAATACTTTGTAAAACCACCTTTTACTGCAGTTACAGTGAAGATTTTTTGAAGAGCAAACAACAAATAGGACAACATAACAGAAAAAGTCAATGTGAATAACTACCCCCCCCCCCCCCCCCCCCACAAGTCAATACTTTGTAGAGCCACCTTTTGCGGCTATCACAGCTCCAAGTCACTTTGGATAAGTCTCTTTGAGCTTGCCACTGGGATTTTTGCCCAGTCCTCCTTGCAAAACTGCTCCAGCTCTTTCAAGTTGGATGGTTTATGCATATGAACAGCAATCTTTAAGTCTGACCAGAGATTTTCTATTGGATTGAGGTCTGGGCCATTCCAACACATTTACATGTTTCCCCCTAAACCATTCAAGTGTTGCTTTAGCTTTGTGCTTGGGGTCATTGTCCTGCTGGAAGGGGAACCTCCGTCCTAGCCTCAAATCACACACTGAGTGGTACAGGTTTCAAGAAGATGCCTGTATTTAGCACCATCCATCTTTCCATCAACTCTGACCAGTTTCCCAGTCCTGACTGCTGAAAAACATGTGATGTGATGTGTTGGCATTGCGCCAGACATAGCATTTTCTTTGATGGCCAAAAAGTAGAATTTTAGTCTCATCAGACCAGTGCACCTTCCTCCATACATTTTGGGAGTCTCCCACATGCCCTTTCAAAAACTCAAAACATGCCATTTTGTTTTTTGCTAAAAGTAATGGCTTTCTTCTGGCCACTCTGCCATAAAGCCCAACTCTGTGGAGAGTACAGCTTATTGTCATCCTATGTACAGAGTCTCTGCTGTGGAACTCTGCAGCTCCTCCAGGGTTATCTTAGGTCTCTGTGCTGCCTTTCTGGCCCTCCTTGCCCGTGAGTTTTGGAGTGCGGCCATCTCTTGGCAGGTTTGCTGTTGTGGCATGTTCTTTCCATTTGATTATGATAGTTTTGATGGTGCTCCTAGGGATCATTTAAGATTTGGATATTTTTTTATAACCCAACCCTGACTTGTACTTCTCAACAACATTGTCTCTTACTTGTTTGGAGAGTTCCTTGTTCTTTATGAGTGTTTGGTTAATGGTGCCTCTTGCTTAGGTGTTGCAGCCTCTGGAGCCTTTCAAAAAGGTGTGTATATGTAATGACAGATCATGTGACACTTAGCTTGCACACAGGTGGATATCATTTCACTAATTATGTGACTTCTGAAGGTAATTGGTTGCACCAGAGCTTTTCATTGGCTTCATAACAAAGAGAGTGAATACATACACACATGCCAAATATCACTTTTTTAGTTCTGAAAAATAGTTTTATGTATATATTTTTCTAATTTTACTTTACTAACTTAGACTATTGTGTTCTGGTCCATCACATATAATTCCGGTTAAAAACACATTGAAATAAAGGCTGTAATGTAAAAAAAATAGGTAAAAAGATAAGGGAGGTGAATACTTTTGCAAGACACTGTACAGGTGCACGTCTTTTTGGGTATGTCTCTACCAGCTTTGCACATGTAGAGAGTGACATTGTTGCCTGTTCTGCTTTGCAAAATAGTTCAAGCTTTGGCAGATTGGATGGAGAGCATCTGTGAACAGCAATTTTCAAGTCTTGCCACAGATTCTCAATTGGATTTAAGTCTGCACTTTGAATGGGCCATTCTAACACATAAATATGCTTTGATCTAAACCATTCCATTGTAGCTCTAGCTGTATGTTTAGGGTCATTGTCCTGCTGGAAGGTGAACCTCTGCCAGGTTTTCTTCTAAGGTTGCCCTGTATTTGGCTCTATCCATCTTCCCATCAACTCTGACCAGCTTCCCTGTATGTTTTGTATGTATGTAGAAAACCTTTTTGAACGCACTGTAGCTGAACTCCATCTAATGTAAATAGTGGAGATAAGAGCATAACAGTATGATACATTTAAGCCCCATGCACACTATCAGATTTTCTGCTGTTTTTTTCCTTCAGATTTACCAAAACCATATAATATGAGGTCAGACCTTAGGAGTTTCAATTTGTATGCAATCAGGCAGGCCCTTGCACTACATGGTTTTGGTAAATCTGAAGGAAAAATCAGCAGAAAATCTCATAGTGTGTATGGGGCTTTAGAAGAGGACTGGGTTGGCATATTCTACAGTAGCAGATCTTGATTTGGAAACTTGATTGATGATGACAATAAGTAGGGGGGATGGCTTAGGTAGTGTGATACAGTTTCATATGTCATATATGAGCTGAGGGTTCTTTGAGTAAACAGGTTAATTAGGATAATTCACTGGTTCCAAATTTGACTAAACATTTTGATTTGAACATTGAGCTGTTAAGAGAAAACATGTAAATATAATTGCGTGGTGAAGCGAATAAGTCTTTGATGTTCAATTTCTTCTAATAAAAAAAGGAGGGCTAACTACTAATCACCTAATCTGAGACAGGATCTGACATTTCTAGAAATTTGCTTTATCGGGCAGACATACCTCATCTGTCCATGTGGAAATTAAAATTCCAGATCATAGCTAGCCACTCAATGCCACCAAACCTTTTTTTCATTTTGAATATATTGAATAAGAGTTAAATCCTATGAACTTTAAAAAAAAATGATCACACAAGACATTATGCTAATACTTTAAAACCTTAAAATGTCCCTTCTCACATAATATATTACTCTATCCCCTTGAGGAAATGATAATGGGAGGCCCTGAAGTATTGGAAGAATATCTCAAGTGACAATTTTTTTCCCAAAAAAGTGGTGAAAAGAACACTACTTGAGTGCTGGTGATTTATGCATTTTCTATTGGAATATACAATATCTCACAAAAGTGAGTACACCCCTCACATTTTTGTAAATATTTTATTCTATCTTTTCATGTGACAACACTGAAGAAATGAAACTTTGCTACAATGTAAAGTAGTGAGTGTACAGCTTGTATAACAGTGTAAATTTGCTGTCCCCTGAAAATAACTCAACACACAACCATTAATCTCTAAACCACTGGCAACAAAAGTGAGTACATCCCTAAGTGGAAATGTCCAAATTGGGCCCAATTAGCCATTTTCCCTCCCCGGTGTCATGTGACTTGTTAGTGTTATAAGGTCTCAGGTGTGAATACTGGTCACTGGAAGTTCAACATGGCACCTCATGGCAAAGAACTCTCTGAGCATCTGAAAAAAAAGAATTGTTGCTCTACATAAAGATGGCCTAGGCTATAAGAAGATTGCCAAGACCCTGAAACTGAGCTGCAGCATAGTGCCCAAGACCAAACAGCGGTTTAAAAGGACAGGTTCCACTCAGAACAGGCCTCGCCATGGTTGACCAAAGATGCTGGTGCTCAGCGTCATATCCAGAGGTAGTCTTTGGGAAATAGACGTATGAGTGCTGCCAGCATTGCTGAAGAGATTGAAGGGGAGGGGGGATCAGCCTGTCAGTGCTCAGACCATACGCTGCACACTGCATCAAATTAGTCTGCATGGCTGTCGTCCCAGAAGGAAGACTCTTCTAAAGATGATGCACAAGAAAGCCCACAAACATTTTGCTGAAGACAAGAAGACTAAGGACATGGATTACTGGAACCATATCCTGTGGTCTGATGAGACCAAGATAAACATATTTTGTTCAGATGGTGTCAAACGTGTGTGGCGGCAACCGGGTGAGGAGTACAAAGACAAGTGTGTCTTGCTTACAGTCAAGTATGGTGGTGAGAGTGTCATGGTCTGGGGCTGCATGAGTGCTGCCGGGGCTGGGGAGCTACAGTTTATTGAGGGAACTGTGAATGCCAACATGTACTGTGACATACTGAAGCAGAGCATGATCCCTCCCTTTGGAGACTGGGCCACAGGGCATTATTCCAACATGATAACGACCCCAAACACACCTGCAAGACGACCACTGACCTGCTAAAAAAGTGAAGGTAAAGGTGATGGAATGTCTCCAGACCTAAACTCTATTGAGCATCTGTGGGGCATTCTCAAATGGATGGTGGAAGAGCGCAAGGTCTCTAACATCCACCAGTTCCGTGATGTTGTCATGGAGTAGTGGAAGAGGACTCCAGTGGAAACCTGTGAAGCTCTGGTGAACTCCATGCCCAAGAGGGTTAAGGCAGTGCTGGAAAATAATGGTGGCCACACAAAATATTGACACTTTGGGTCCAATTTGGGTATTTTTACTTAGGGGTGTACTCACCTATTTAGTATAGTTATTTTGAGGTGACAGCAAAATTGACACTGTTATATAAGCTGTACACTCACTACTTTACATTGTAGCAAAGTGTCATTTCTAAAGTGTTGTCACATGAATATATATATTAAAATATTTACAAAAATGTGAGGAGTGTACTCACTTTTGTAAGATAATGTACAGTGGTGTGAAAAAGTGTTTGCCCCCTTCCTCATTTCCTGTTCCTTTGCATGTTTGTCACACTTAAGTGTTTCGGAACATCAAACCAATTTAAACAATAGTCAAGGACAACACAAGTAAACACAAAATGCAATTTGTAAATGAAGGTGTTTATTATTAAAGGTGAAAAAAAATCCAAACCATCATGGCCCTGTGTGAAAAAGTGATTGCCCCCCTTGTTAAAACATACTATAACTGTGGTTGTCCACACCTGAGTTCAATTTCTCTAGCCACACCCAGGCCTGATTATTGCCACACCTGTTCACAATCAAGGCATCACTTAAATAGGAGCTGCTTGACACAGTAAGGTCCACCAGAAGATCCTTAAAAGCTACACATCATGCTGAGACCCAAAGAAATTCAGGAACAATTGAGAAAGAAAGTAATTGAGATCTATCAGTCTGGAAAGGGTTATAAAGCCACTTCCAAAGCTTTGGGAATCCAGCGAACCACAGTGAGAGCCATTATCCACAAATGGCGAAGACATGGAACAGTGGTGAACCTTCCCAGGAGTGGCCGGCCGCCCAAAATTACCCCAAGAGCGCAGCGACGACTCATCCAAGAGGTCACAAAAGACCCCACAACAACGTCCAAGGAACTGCAGGCCTCACTTGCCTCAGTTAAGGTCAGCGTTCATGCCTCCACCATCAGGAAAAGACTGGGCAAAAATGGCCTGCATGGCAGAGTTCCAAGGAGAAAACCACTGCTGAGCAAAAAGAACATCAAAGCTCGTCTCAATTTCTCCACAACACATCTTGATGATCCCCAAGACTTTTGGGACAACATTCTGTGGACCGATGAGACCAAAGTGGAACTCTTTGGAAGGTGTGTGTCCAAGTATATCTGGCGTAGAAGGAACACTGCATTTCATAAAAAGAACATTATACCAACAGTAAAATATGGTGGTGGTAGTGTGATGGTCTGGGGCTGTTTTGCTGCTTCAGGACCTGGAAGACTTGCCGTGATAAAAGGAACTATGAATTCTGCTGTCTACCAAGAGATCCTGAAGGAGAATGTCCGACCATCTGTTCGTGTACTCAAGCTGAAACGAACTTGGGTTCTGCAGCAGGACAATGATCCTAAACACACCAGCAAGTCCACCACTGAATGGCTGAAGAAAAACAAAATGAAGACTTTGGAGTGGCCTAGCCAAAGTCCTGACCTGAATCCTATTGAGATGTTGTGGTATGACCTTAAAAAGGCCGTTCATGCTCGAAAACCCTCTAATGTAACTGAATTAGGACAATTCTGAAAAGATGAGTGGGCCAAAATTCCTCCAGGACGCTGTAAAAGCCTCATTGCACGTTATCGCAAACGCTTGGTTGCAGTTGTTGCTGCTAAGGGTGGCCCAACCAGTTATTAGGTTTAGGGGGCAATCACTTTTTCACACAGGGCCATGATGGTTTGGATTTTTTTTCACCTTTAATAATAAACACCTTCATTTACAAATTGCATTTTGTGTTTACTTGTGTTGTCCTTGACTATTGTTTAAATTGGTTTGATGTTCCGAAACACTTAAGTGTGACAAACATGCAAAGGAACAGGAAATGAGGAAGGGGGCAAACACTTTTTCACACCACTGTACATGGTGCCATCCATAGTTGTCATTGCAAGAACCTAATTTCTCAAAGGTCAGAGAAACTTTAGCAACTTATTCCCATTTTACTAAATATATATGAATTAACAGTTTAGCCCTTCCTGTCTCCAGCTTTACACCAAGCACATTCTTTACATAAATAACAATACTTTGAAGATATAACTAGAGGTTTAGACAAAATTGGGGAATTCATTAATTTTATACGTCTTAATTTTGATCTAAGTAAATGACAATTTTGATCTACAGTACGTTGTTAGTAAATGATTCATCAAGTCTTTCAGGAACAACACTGTTGCTATGGTATATTAACTGGGTACGTATGAATGACACACAGGATTCTCTTACATACTGTATCTATGAATGCTTTAGTATACTGAGACATCACATCTTCAAACTAAAAGGAAACATCTGTCATCATTTTCAAGTACAGGTGATGTGTCACTAAAGACATGTCTGAAAACGTCCAAACTTTCGGAGTTTCAAATAATCAGCAATTTAGTTCCTATTTTAGGTTAGTGCTGTCCATAAATTTTCCTATTTTAATCAAACACACTTATTTCTGGTTATGTTTCTGTATGGTATAATGAAGGCCCCTTGACCAGCCCTGCCCTAAGGAAAGGGAGACTTGACTGCTGGATGCTTGGCAACCAAGCAGGGCGTCAACCTATTCAGGAAGTCAGAGTGGCTCAGCTGGGATTGGCTACAATGGCACGAGGTGACTGGGTGGATCCGGAACTTTAGAAAAGGCTATGTAGAGGCACGTCCCACGGCTTTCGAGAGAAATTGATGTCACAAGAGTTGTCCCTTGCTTTCCTGCCGGCTTTGCCATGACTACTGACGCTATGATTGAGATGGTCAGGGATCTATTGGACAGAGGGCAAGCTGACTGGCTCCTATCTTTGCTCACCGGTGAGACTGTTTCCCCCGGCCCTCACCTCATCTTCCCTAGGTGCTTCTGAGGCTGGTGAGCCATCGGATTCCAGAGTCCGCAGGGCCCTCCAGACTGATCCCCAGCCCTCCTAGGGCCACAACTTGCTAGATCTTATTGCGGAGCCACTGGCACTGATGGTGCTGGCTCCTCTTCTCAACCCCAGACCCTCTCTGCATTGAGATCGATTAATCCTTCCAGCTGCAGCTGCGGCTCACCTAGGCCTTCCCTGGCAGCTCAGCAGCATCTCCCCCGCTCCAGGAGCCCCAGAGCCTCGCTGCACTCTGCAGATGATCATCGGGTGGCCGGCCAGGCTCGCAGCACAACACCTCCGGATCTAGTCCCCTGTGAGCAACTCTCTGCACCCTGCAGGGTGGGAACTGCTGCGGAGGTCTCTCTCCCCCCTCACAGTGCCGCACTTTGCTCACAAATTTACATTGCGGGAGGTCCCCAGCTTCCTGGCTGGCCTCCGCTGCTCCCTGGTTCCTCCTGCTGCCTCTCTGCCTCCCCCCCTGCATTGCACCTTGGGGCACATGGGCTTCATGCCTTGGGGCGCACGGCTCGTCTGAGCGTGGATCCCGGCTCCCGGGCCCACCTTAGCCCATTTCCTGGCTCTTCTCCTGCTCCTGCTGTATCCTGTGCCTCCACAAGTGACCATGCCGCTGTTCCTCTGACAGGGGACTTGTAATATTTCTGCAGATGACCGCATTCTTACTGCTGTGAAATCGGCATTGCTGCACCTGGGCTTTACGCCAGGTGTGGTGCCCTCATCGTCCCCGGGGTCTGTTTTTCATTTGCGTGCCCCCCTATGATCTGTTTCACCAGTGGGTTTGCACCTGGCACAGGACATCAAAGAAAAAATTTGTCACCGTGATTTCATTGACATACTGACGCTGGTGCCTTTTGACAGGGGGACAGTATGACAGACAGTATGTCTAGGTGGATAGATGTTAATGTTCAGATGGAAAAGACGAAGCAGCTTCCTCGTAAATTTGGGAACTGGCTGCAGGGTTTCTGCACCTATGCAGAGGTGCTCTGTGAGAGGTTTCAGGAGCTGGGCCCTCCTCTCTTTGGTTACGAGGATCTCATTTGGGGGTCATACAAAATGTACGGTGGACAGTGCTGGTTCAATTAGAACACCCAGTTTCGACAGAGGATGGCTGCCCGGAAAGAGCTGCATTTTGATTGCCAGGATGGAGTCTGTGGCTGCTACTTATGTGCCCACGTAGACCGACTACTTTTCAGTCCCCGGCCGGCGTTCTTGCCAGAGCACTGGCAGCGTCCAAGAAAGGCATCTTCTAGATGTTTAACAAAAGCCACTGTAAGTGGTACACCTCATGTCGGTTTAAGCATGAGTGTTCCACTTGCAGAGGGGCTCACCCTGCCGTCCGCTGCTTTTGGAAGCCTAAAGGGCCTCAAATGACGAAACAAGGTTATAGAGCTGACATTCCTAAGTCGGAGGACGCCAGTGAACGTCCCAAGGATGCTTCGCTGGCTCGACCAGTACCCCCTCAGTAGGGTTGCAGTGATACTTCAGGACTTTTTTCCCGTGGTTTTTGTATCCCCTTTGTACCGTCGGATGAGCCCACCATGTCCTCTAATTTGATCTCTGCTACACTGTTCAAGCCCATGGTAGCTGATAAAATTGAGAAGGAGTTACTGATGGGTCGCTTGGCGGGTCTGTTTGACTTCCCTCCTTATCACAACCTGCTGGTTTCCCCACTTGGCGTGGTACCCAAAAAGGATCTGGACAAATTCCGTTTGATCCATCACCTTTCCTTTCCATCAGGTTCTTCTGTTAACGACGGTATGGACAAAGAGGAATCTCGAGTGCAATATGCCTCTTTCGATACAGCGCTTGGTCTGCTTAGGGCTGCAGGAGCTTCCACCCTCCTGGCGAAGGCGGACATAGAATCCGCCTTTCGTCTCCGGCACTTCCCATGTTTTATCCTTTTTGGGCATTGAAATTGATTCAGTGGAGATGGTCTTCTGGCTAACGGCAGATAGAACATGACATTGTTGGAACTCTTTCCCATCATGGTTGTGTTGGAATTGTGGGAGGAGGAATTGCGGAACAGGCCTGTTATTTTCTGGACAGATAACATGAGTGTGGTTCAGGTTGTTCGCAGTTCAACCACTTCCAGTAATTGGCCCCACATGCTGCTTCAGAGGGCCTCCCTTGCCCAAAGTTCCTGTGGACCCTCGTTTCCGAAGCCTGTTAGACTGCGTTGGTGACTCTCTCTCTCCTAATACGTGGGTGTCCTATCGGCAGACTTGGACTGAATGGGTGTCTGTGCTTGGCGGTGAGTTCCTCCTTTCCTCCCCACAGGACAGGCACTTGGCTATCTTCTTATACCTGATCTACCTGCATGAAAAGAAGGTCTCTGGTTCATCGTGGGTACTGCTCTCTCTGCTCTCTTTTTTTGGTTTAGGCTCCTTGGCTTCGAAAGACATCCCCAAGGATTTTGTAGTTTGAAGGGTCCTGAAAAGATGGAGATGTCTGACTTGCTTCCCCGACTCTCGGCGCCCAGTGCCAGTCCAAATTTTAACTAGTATTTTATCTGTTACCCAGGGTATGCTTTTCCTCCTATGAGGCCCTCCTTTTTTAGCTCCTGGGCATTCTTTGGCGCATTCTGGATCAGCGAGTTGGTTTCCAAGGATAGACCTTCCATTGGTAGCATTTTGCCCGAGAATGTTCTTACCTCTGATTCCTTGGTTTCTATTCTTTTGCACACTTCTAAAATTGACTGTTCCTCCACAGGTAGTCCTCAATGCCTGTGGGGGCCCCTTTTGCCCGGTTCTATTAGTTTCTTCCTTTTCTTCTGTCCGCCCTCCTGCTTCCGTTTATCTGGTTCATGCTGATTCCTCCAATCTCATAAGGTTTCAGTTCCTTCTGGTTTTTCGCCTTTGCTTTTCTCAGTTGGGCCTTCCTCCTGCGGATTTCTCCACATGCTCCTTTTGCATTGGCACAGCCACCGCTGCTAATGGGATAGGTTTTTCAGACAAGGAGCTGCAGCTCTTGGATAGGTGGGATTCTTCTCTCGTTTTTCCCTGTACGTTTTTCCTCATCTTTTGTATTGATTTCAGGTTCCCCTCCAGTTAGGATTTCGATCATCGCCGATTCTTTTGTATACTGGGCTGTCTGACATGCCTCTGACAGATGCTATGGGAGGAACCTTGGATTTCCTTTTGCAGTCGCCAGAATACGCTGGTGCGAATTCCATGGGCTTCATTAGGAGCAAATGTTGCCTGAGCTGTCTTTTTGGGGAGCAAGGGTTTTGTTGTGGTTTAAAGAAGTGGGGGGTAAGACAAGACTAAGCTTCTCAGCAGTCATTAAGGCCCCTTGACCTGTCCTGCCCTAAGGAAAGGGAGCCGTGACTGCTGGATGCTTGGCAACCAAGTGGGGCGTCAACCTAATCAGGGAGCCGGAGTGGCTCAGTTGGGATTGGCTACAATGGCACAAGATGACTGGGTGGAGCCGGAACTCTAGAAAAGGCTACGCAGAGGCACGTCCCATGACTTTCGAGAGAAATTGACGCCACAAGAGTTGCCGACCCACCCGCACATTGTGTTTTCGTCACAGCTTCCTTGGCGGTTTTATCTTGCCAGCAATTGTTATGACTTCATGGGCTATGCCTTCAAGTTAATTACAGGGTCAGTTTAATGCCTGTCTCCCACTGATAGTGGAGTCAGGCCTCTTAGTCTATACGATTTGGCTATAGATGCTCACGGTGTAACTGTGATCGGCATGGTATTTGTATCTTGAAGGTTATTATACTAAGATGTTCAATAAAGCTGTGGCCTTTCCCTACTTCCAACTTAAAATGGCCTATGTGTCTTTTTGGGGGGCAAGGGTTTTGTTGTGATTTAAATAAGTGGGGGGTAAGACAAGACTAAGCTTCTCAGCCGTCATGTACTGTATATTAGATAAGAATTCCCTGTGTTGAATACACCTTGGGGAGTATTTACTCATTTATGTTTGCACGAATTGTGAGACGTGTTTAACACCAGCAGCTTTTTCTTTCTCTGTACATTTAATGGGCAGCTGGTCAGTGGTGGCTCGCAGGATTCTTTGTATTTTCTATATTTTAAAATAGATTAACCCTCCTATGCATAGTGGTCACAACAGTGGACAGCTAGCCAAAAAGCTGTTGTTTATTGTATGTGCATTTGTTCTGATTGTATGGTTGCATATCACCCTGTATAGTGGACACTAGTGAGTCATCCCATACTCTGCCACCCACTAGTCAGCCATTGTAAGTGAAAAAAAAAAAAAAATAATCCCAAAACCAAGATGTCTGTTGGAAGGTCAGAGATGCTGAGCAGTTTAGGAATATCTTGCCAATCCTTCTATAGGAGGAGATGCTTGGAGGTAGAAATAAATAAATAAATATGGTAACAGCAAGAAACACCGTTGTAATTACATTTTCACAGTATTGAAAATGCAATTAATCACATGTCCACTAAATTGGACATCATGCATCACTGGTTATCTTTCAGCTACAATTCATACTAATACCAAAACGTTTTTTATTGAAAATAATATAGATGTGGTAACTTTTTTGGCTGTAAATCTATTTATTTATGCTATTAGAATGCACATTTTTTTAACACAAAAGTAATTTTATGCAGAAAAGTTCCATCATGTAGGTAACAGTTAAAGTGGTAGTAACGTCTACATTTCAAAAACCACTGACAGGCAGGGCCTTTGTAACAAAAGAGACCCTAGTGGTCTCTTCTGTCATGAATGTCCCCCTGCCTGTCAGCATTAATGTGATCTGCGGGTGCACATGCACAGCTAAGACCATATTTGTGCCCTGCTCTGTGTGCCGTGGTGATGTGTTTCCCATGCCCATGTGCAGGAGCGGCTAGCATAAGGCTTTTATTTCTATTTTTTGGTTGAATAATAACGATTTGATTTGGTTTATTTTCTATATTTTTGGATGCATAGAAAGAGAGGCACGGAGCAGCAGCCGTAGGCTGCTAAGCGGAGGGACAGCATGACATTTCGTTTGCATGCACTGTCGCCGCTTTTAATAGATCGCACGGGCCGCTTTAAGAAGTCGGGAGGCGGGGCCAGCAGGGGGCGGAGCCTATGCGTCCAGCGGGAAGCCGAGCGGAAGCTAGGCCACTCGTGGAGCGGAGGAGGAAGCGATTGGACGTACCCTCGCCACTCCTCAGTTAAGGCAAGATGGCGTCTGCGGAGTTGATGGCCCAGCTCAGGGCTGCTATAGCACAGGAGGGCGCCGCATGGCTACAGGGGCAGGTGGCGGCCTTGGCGGCAGAGCGGGAGTCGGCGACGGACGGGGGGACGCCGGTGACACCTCGGGCGCGGCGTTCCAGGCCGCCCGAGCGGTACAGTCCCGGAGCGGGCCGCGGGGGGTGCCCACGACTGCAGCGAACGAAGATGGCAGCGAGCGGGATCCACAGCGGAGGACTGGGCCAACGACCTCCACCCCATCGGGGGAAGGGAGTAGCAGGTACTCGGCCAGGAGCAGGGCCAGGAGGAGGGGTCTGGGGAGCGTGGCTGGGAGGCAAGGGGGATCGCCCCTGGATTCAGCGCCCCCTGCTCGACGTAGATGCATGGGCCAGGCCGGGGGGGAGAGAGAGGTCGGTCCACAGCGTTCGGCAGGACAGCGGGTGGGGGTACGGCCCGGCGTGGCGGCCCCCAGTCCCAGGGGAGAGGGCCGGCTTTCCGGTGGCAGCCGGGACGATGGACGCAGCCTGGCCGTGGGGCGGGGGACGAGGAGCCGGCGAGCTGTGCGGTGCAGGAGCCCTTCAACTAGCGCCGTGGGTGGAGCGGGCGGTCGGGCGGGCCGGGCCCCTAGAGAAGTGCATCGCAGAACCCCGGATGGCGGAGCGGGCCCATCTGGGTATCCTTCTTACAGACCGGAGACGGCAGTGGCCAGCGACCGATCGGAAGGAGAGCTGTCGGAGTCCGATGGCGGTGAGGTCCGTGATGCGGAGTCGGCGATGGGTCCCGGAGCGGCGGCTGCAGGGCCCAGTCCTGGGCAGCCCGGTGAGTGTGACTCTTCTTTTTCCAAATCTACACTGTTGCTTGACTTGTTGGGGCAGGGTGGCGGACGGGGTGCGCCGGCGGCCGGTGGTGGGTCTGCGAGATTGGCGGGTGCGTCAAAACCCGGGGAGCCGGCAGCGGGACGGCAGCAGGAGGGCCTAGGGGGGTTGTTGGCGGGCCTGAAGGCACTGGTTCAGAAATTTGAGGGGGGATTGGAGGGCGGGCCGGCCCAGGCGTGGGCGCCGGCGGCCGCCTTGGCGACCGCCGGAGCGGTCTCTTCTGACGCGGAGTCCGCGCCGGCGGTGGCTCTGGGGGTCCCAGCAGCGGGGGGGGGGCAGCGCAGGCGGGTGTGGCGGCCCCCACGGCTGACGGGGTTTCGCCGAAGGCGGGGGAACAGAGTGCGGACCGGGTCAGGTTGGCGGACGCGGCTAAGAGTGAGGTGTACGTTTGCTTCGAGGGACCCTTGGGGGCGCACTTGAAGCAGGAGGTGAAGGAGAAGATCTGGAAGGGTGAGTACATCGAGATCTTTACCCTGCTTCCTCTGGAAAAGTTCAACCTTGACCGGTTGAAGCCAGAGGAGCGGAAGAAGGAGGACGAGGAGAAGCGGAGGTATCGGTTGATTCCGCGGACATTTTCTAATTGGCTCCAGGCGTTTGCCATTCTGGCGAGCGTCGTGGGGGAGAAGGCACCGGAACATTGCTCTGCGTTGTTCGTGTATCTGGAGGCTATCAGTGAGGCGCATAGGACGTACGGTGGGGTAGCATGGCTCAGGTATGACGAACAGTTCCGACAACGGATGGCGGTCAGACCCTCGCTTCGCTGGGACCACAAGGACATCAGCCTGTGGATGAAGTTGATGACGGCGGCGAGGGCTCCCAACCCGTTTTTTCAGCACGGGGTCGGAGGTTCAGCTACCCCCGGACAGCCGACCGAGAAGCGCTGGGGTTACTGTTGGCAGTTCAACGAGGGCACCTGTAAATTCGGACCCACCTGCCGCTTCAAGCATTCGTGCTCGGGTTGCGGTGGGTCCCACCCCCTCACCAGATGCTTTAAAAAAGGGAAGGGACGCGCGGGAGATGTTGTCCCGAAGAGGGACGACCCCGGTGCGGGTGGAAAGGATGCGGCCTTTCCTCAATAGATATCCAGATCGGGAGGGGGCACGGGTGCTAGAGGAGGGTTTTACGGTCGGTTTTAGGATCCCCAGTTCGTTGGCTGCCCCTCCTCCAGTGGCCAATAATTTAAAGTCCGCGCTGGAGCACCCGGAGGTGGTGACGGACAAGTTGAGCAAAGAGGTGGCATTGGGCCGCATGGCCGGCCCGTTTACGGATTTGCCCCTCCCCCGGTTGGTGGTATCACCGCTGGGGGTAGTCCCCAAGAAGGAGCCCAACAAGTTTCGTTTGATTCATCACCTGTCCTTTCCGAAAGGAGGCTCGGTTAACGACGCTATCTCGCCGGAGGACTGTGCAGTGACGTACACGTCCTTCGACGCGGCGGTGTCCTGGGTGCGGAGGTACGGACGGGGGGCCTTAATGGCTAAGGCGGATGTCGAATCGGCTTTCCGGCTCTTGCCAGTGCATCCTGATAGCTTTTGGCTTCTCGGGTGCTGTTGGAAGGGGGGGTTCTACGTCGACCGTTGCCTGCCCATGGGTTGCTCCATTTCCTGCGCCTTGTTTGAACAGTTCAGTTCTTTCTTAGAGTGGTCCGTGCGGGACGTGTCAGGGATCAACTCAGTCATTCATTATTTGGATGATTTCTTGTGTATAGGCCCGGCCGGCTCGAACGTTTGCGCCGTCCTCTTGGGGTCGTTACAACACTTGGCAGGCCGCTTTGGGGTCCCGCTAGCGCCGGGGAAGACGGAAGGGCCCACGGCCTGCATTACGTTTTTAGGGATCGTGATCGACTCTGAAAGGATGGAATGCAGGTTGCCGCAGGACAAACTGGAGGCTTTGCAGGAGGAAGTGCGGGCGACAATTGGGGTTCACAAGCTGCAATTACGGCAGTTGCAATCTTTATTGGGCAAGCTCAACTTCGCGTGTCGGATAATTCCGATGGGGCGGGTTTTCAGCCGCCGGTTGGCCTCGGCCACGGCGGGGGTCCGGTCACCGACTCATTTCGTGACTCTAAAACAGGAACACAAGGACGATCTTGTGGTGTGGCAGACCTTTTTGGCCTCCTTCAACGGGCGGGCACTGTGGATGTCGGGTCCCATCAGCAATTGGGATCTGGAGTTGTTCACTGACCCGGCTGGGTCGTCGGGTTTCGGCGCTTACTTTAAGGGTCAGTGGTGCGCAGCACCGTGGCCTGCGGAGTGGGCTGATGCCGGGCTCCTGAAGAACCTGGTGTTGCTTGAACTGTTTCCCATTGTGGTGGCCTTGGAGATTTGGGGGGAGTCCTTTCGGAATTTGAAGGTACGCTTCAATTGCGACAACTTGGGGGTGGTGCATGTGGTTAATCGGCTGACGGCGGCCTCTGGGCCGGTGGTCAGGCTAGTACGCCACTTGGTTTTGCGTTGTTTGCAGGTTAATGCGTTCATCTATGCTGTGCATCTGCCGGGAGTGGAGAACAATTTGGCTGACGCTCTGTCTCGTTTTCAGTGGGACAGGTTTCGGGGGCTGGCACCGGAGGCAGAGCGTCACGGGGTCGCATGCCCGGCTTGGATGTGGAACATAGCGGTGGAATTGCAGCGCGGTTGATTGAGAGGTCGGTGTGTAAGGCAACATGGAGGGCATATTCAAAGGTTTGGCAGGAGTGGTCGGAATGTCTTGCGGCGATCGGCATGGCCCCGGGTGAGGCGGGCATGGCTCAAGCTGTATTTTACTTTCTTTGCAGGGATATGGACAGGGGGGTTTCGGCGGCCTCCATAGACAGGAAGCTGGCTGGGTTGGCCTTCTTGTTTAAATGGGAAGGGAGTCCGGATTTTACCAAGGAGTTTTGGCTGCGACAGGCGGTAAAGGGGTATCGGAGGGAGCATAGACAGAGGGACGGGCGGTGCCCGGTTTCCTTTCAGATGCTTCGGGGTCTGTGCAAGGTGGTGGAGGCGGTGTGCGGGTCCCATTACGAACAGTGCCTCTTTAGGGTGGCTTTTTCTTTGATGTTTTTTGGGGCTTTCCGGATAGGGGAGCTGTTCTGCCCGGCCAAGTATC
Organism: Lithobates pipiens; assembly: GCF_037356315.1. Classification (NCBI taxonomy): domain Eukaryota; kingdom Metazoa; phylum Chordata; class Amphibia; order Anura; family Ranidae; genus Lithobates; species Lithobates pipiens. The sequence continues at coordinate 334,959,756 of NW_027507764.1, read as the reverse complement.
GGGTCGGGGGGTTGGAGGCGTGCGATGTGGAATGGGGTCAGGATGGGGTCAGAATTTGGTTGCGCAAGTCAAAGACGGATCAGGAGGGGAGTGGGGTACTGGTGGAAGTGGCCCCCATTGCGGAGAGGGACATATGTCCGGTGGGGACGGTGGCGGCTTTCCTGGGTGTCCGGCCACGTGTGGCGGGCCCCTTTTTTATACATGCGGATGGTACCTTTTTGTCTAAGTTTCAGTTTAATGCCATATTGCAGAAGTGCGTCACGGCAGCGGGGTTTGACCGGGACCGTTTTTCGTCGCACTCTTTTCGAATAGGGGCGGCTACGGAGGCGTCCAGGGCCAGGCTAAGTGCGGAGGCGGTGAAGAGAATAGGACGGTGGGAATCGGGGAGGTTTAGACTGTATGTTCGGCCACATCTGTTGGGTTAGGCCGGATTAGGTGGGGGGGGGGGGGGAAGGGGGGGACATACATCAGCATAGGACATCTGTTGTTGGTTGTTATGTATTTACTGGGTTTTATTTACAGGTTCGGAGGTGGCTTTGGTCTGGATTCTGGGCCATTCATATGTGTTCTGGGGAGCGAAGAGAGCTGATGTGCGTCCCAACGGGAGACAGCTTGGGATTCCCAGACAAGAAGCCCAGGTTCGATGGATTGGGGTCCCTGGTATGCGATGGAACAGGGTGCTGGGGGAAGTCCACAGGTTTGCCCGCTTGGACCGGCCGCCTGACGTATTGATCCTACATGTGGGGGGCAATGACATGGGGGTCAGGTCCATGAGGGACCTCATACGGGATATTAAGTGCGACAGCCTTCGGTTGAAGGCTGCCTACCCGGGCATGGTCTTGATATGGTCGGATATGGTGGGCAGGTTGTCATGGAGGTGGGCGCAGTCAGACAAGAAGGTGGACAGGGCCCGGGTCAAGGTCAACAAGGAGGTCAGCAGGTTTTTCGGCAGGACCGGGGGGTTGGCCATCAGGCATCGGGAGTTGGAGTGTGAGACCTGGCGATACTTGAGAAGTGACGGGGTTCATTTAAATGAGGTGGGGACGGACTTGTGGGCGTTAGGCCTGCAGGAGGGGATCCAGAGGGGACTGTGCGTGTGGCGGTGCTCGAAAGGGTAAGGCTTTACCACCTTTCGAGCTGTGGCTGGTTGTTTGGGGGGTCAGTTTAGTGGTAATTAGGTTGTACCCATCCAGGGGGATGGGGATGGTTGTTGATGTACTTCCTGGTTACAAGGGGGTAACCGGAGGAGAAAAGGGGTGGGTCACTGCTTGGTTTGGGTTTAGCCTCCGAGACAGGGGATACCGTCTGGAGGTCAAGAGGTAAAATAGATGGTGCAGTGACCAGTAGGGTCCTTGATATGCTAAGGACCCATGTTCCAGTGTTAAAGGGAAAGTTTACAAGGTGTTATTATTAAAAGTTATTTATAAAAGTTTATATTTGTTATTTATACATTTTGGTTAATAAATCAAGGCCGTTGGCCATTTACTCCAAACTCAGTCTGGTCTGGTTTAATGGGAGGGAAGGGTTTGGAGGTATAGAAGGGTAGAAGTGTCAGACAATACAAATGTCAAGAGAGGCACGGAGCAGCAGCTGTAGGCTGCTAAGCGGAGGGACAGCATGACATTTCGTTTGCATGCACTGTCGCCGCTTTTAATAGATCGCACGGGCCGCTTTAAGAAGTCGGGAGGCGGGGCCAGCAGGGGGCGGAGCCTATGCGTCCAGCGGGAAGCCGAGCGGAAGCTAGGCCACTCGTGGAGCGGAGGAGGAAGCGATTCCCACCCACCCTCCCCTGGGGTTTGGTAGGATGTTAGTGTAGGGGTGTGCTGGTTGTTTGGGGGGTCAGTTTAGTGGTAATTAGGTTGTACCCATCCAGGGGGATGGGGATGGTTGTTGATGTACTTCCTGGTTACAAGGGGGTAACCGGAGGAGAAAAGGGGTGGGTCACTGCTTGGTTTGGGTTTAGCCTCCGAGACAGGGGATACCGTCTGGAGGTCAAGAGGTAAAATAGATGGTGCAGTGACCAGTAGGGTCCTTGATATGCTAAGGACCCATGTTCCAGTGTTAAAGGGAAAGTTTACAAGGTGTTATTATTAAAAGTTATTTATAAAAGTTTATATTTGTTATTTATACATTTTGGTTAATAAATCAAGGCCGTTGGCCATTTACTCCAAACTCAGTCTGGTCTGGTTTAATGGGAGGGAAGGGTTTGGAGGTATAGAAGGGTAGAAGTGTCAGACAATACAAATGTCATGCACTTTTTGGTTAAGTTCTATTGGCAGATAGCATGTCTAATTTTATTTGTTTTCTTTTTTTAATGCACAATGAAAAAATTGTCGAGAATAATACTTGACTATGTGTTTTACTTCAAAGGACAGTTTTGGCTTAGGCAGTTACATTAAAAAAAATACAATGTAAAATTAACAATGGCTATCAACATAGTTGTGGCTTTGATCTTAAAAAATACGGGCTAATGGTGTTTTGGTAACTTTACCAAATATATATATAAAAAAAAAAATAATAATATTATTCTTGATATCACTAGAAAAAAAAATCCTTTGAAATTTTGTTTGCAATAACTCCATCAGTATCACCAGCAAAGCAGCTTCAATATTATCCCATTAAAGTAGAAAAGAATGTGCACTGCATTTCGAGATTTCATAATTTTCCACGTCACGAATGTTAATTCCCCATTACGAACGCTAGTTTACAAGACCGACTGCTTCTGGCTCGCCCTTGCTTCCAAGCATGCGTATTTGTAATTTGGACTTTTGTCCGACAGACTTGTGTACACACGCTCGAAAAATCAGAGAACACACATTTGTCCGTGAAAATTTTTAAAACCTGCTATCCAACATTTGTCCGCGGAAAATCTGACAAAAATTGTCCGATGGAGCATACAATTGGTCGGATTTTCCACAGCTTCCCATGAGAAAATCTGATTGTGTGTACGAGGCTTTACACAGTTTGTTGTCAATAAACTCCAAAAGTGATATTTTACTTATAGGTGGAGGCCAGTGGACAAATTAACCCTTCACTTCTACAGTTCATTGGATATGGATATGGTAGCATCAAGAATGGTCTCTTCTTATTTGACCTGTATGAAGGGTCAAGTACAGTATTCACTGTTTATGTTACATAATCGGTTTGGAGATCAGTCAAGAGAGTTTTGCAAATGAAATAACATTAATGTTGCCAACCACTTTGTTCAGAGCCATGGCTTTAGAACTGAATCGTTAAAAGTTCGGGTTTCAAAATGGACTGATACACCCATTAGCCCCTGTTCACAGCAGTGAGACTTGTCATTCGATTTGACAGATCAAAGTTGCATGACAAGTCACAAACTATTTCTGGCTATGGAACTGTTCAAATTGGTGCGTCTCCGACTTGCATTGACTTTTAAAAGGTTCCTGCACTATTTTTGGCGATTTCATGTGTAACTTGCATTGACATCTGTAGCACAGATGTTGCAAAGCTGCACCTTTCAAAGCGGCATTCGGTGTGAACCCAGGGCTTAGAGGAGAGGATTGTTTTTATTTATTATGTATGAGAGAGCTGTTTTGACCACTGACCACTGAGCTATGCAGCCAGAAAATGTCAAATAATGGATTATAGTGAATCCTAGTTCCTGTTGCTGTGTCTATAGCCAGAAAACTATTGTCATTAAAAAAACAACAATAGACATGTAGCCCCCTTTAGTGTGCTAGAATAGGAGTTATACATAGTTGTTTAATGTAGGTAAATTTGGTTTACCTGGCATTGAGTGACTCAATGAGGCTGGATGATTCACCAGCAGCATCTTTGGAAGAAGAAGAAGCAGCTGGAAGGAGTCTAGGAGGAGCTGTCTGGAGTATCCATGAGGGGCCCCAGCCAATCCCCAGAAGGCCTGGAAGGGGGCAGGCACCTCATAAATACACAGAGTCAGCCCAGCAGGGGCAGGAGAGTGGGGTTGAAGTTTGGAGATGGAGTGCTGAGGAGGCTGTTGTGGCCCTTGAGGTTGCCCCCTAGTCTGGGGGGGGGGGGACCTCGGGCCTGAAGCTTGAGTGCAAGAGGGATACACGCAGAGGTTACAACACACAGAGTCGTCCTGTCCAGTGGCACAGGAACAGGTGTGAGGACTGCAGGAGCCAGTGAGCAGGTCCAGGAGGTCTCCAGGAGAAGGTGGCTCTGGTGAGTGAGACAGCCTGAGAGGACTGGGGCAGCAGTCTGGGATGGTTATAGAGTCAGTCTGGAAGGACTGTGGAGGAATAGCTAGGAGGTCTAGTGAAAAGGGCAGCTGCAGCCAGGTGGGCTACAGCCAGGTGATATACACCAGTTGTGCATGAAAACAAAGTGATGACAAAGTGAGAAAAAAAATAGATAGAGAAGGGAAATAGATGTATGAATGCTGCCAGCATTACTGCAGAGGTTGTAGGGGGGGGGGGTCAACCTGTCAGTGCTCAGACCATATGCTGCACTCTGCATCAAATTGGTCTGCATGGCTGTCGTCCCAGAAGGAAGACTCTTCTAAAGATAATGCACAAGACATCCCGCAAACAGTTTGCTAAAGACAAGCAGACTAAAGACATGGATTACTGGAACCATGCCCTGTGGTCTGATGAGACCAAAATAAACTTATTTGGTTCAGATGGTATCAAGTGTGTGTGGCGGCAATCAGGTGAGGAGTACAAAGACAAGTGTGTCTTGCTTACAGTCAAGCATGATGGTGGGAGTGCCATGGTCTGGCACTGCATGAGTGCTGCCACCACTGGGGAGCTACAGTTCATTGGGCTATTACAGGTAACCATTCGCCCCTATGATCTGTTTGCTTGTAATTAGTGTGTGTGTATAAAAGGTCAATGAGTTTCTGGACTTCTGACAGACCTTTGCATCTTTCAGCCAGTGCTGCACTGACGTTTCTGGATTCTGAGTCACGGGGAAAGCAAAAGAATTGTCAAAGGATCTGTGGGAAAAGGTAGTTGAACTGAATAAAGAAGGAAAGTGATATAAAAAGATATGCAAGGAATTGAGAATGCCGATCAGCAGTGTTCAAACTCTAATCAAGAAGTGGAAAATGAGGGGTTCTGTTGAAACCAAACCACGGTGAGGTAGACCAACTAAGATTTCAGCCACAACTGCCAGGAAAATTGTTTGGGATGCAAACAAAAACTCACAAATAACTTCAGGTGAAATACAGGACACTCTGAAAACATGCACAATAAGGAGGCACTTGAAGAAAGATGGGCTGCATGGTTGAGTCACCAGAAGAAAGTCAGTACTATGCAAATACAGCACAGAGACAAGCCTTAAACCTTCTGGCACAAAGTAATTTGGAGTGATGAGACCAAAATTTATCTTTTTGGCAGCAACCATAAACACTTTCTTTCATTCCTACTGTGAAACACAGAGGTGGATCGCTGATGTTTTGGGGGACATAGTAGGTGAGGTTGAAAAATTACACAAGTCCATCAAGTCCAACCTATGTGTGTGATTAAATGTCAGTATTACATTGTATATCCCTGTATGTTGCAGTCATTCAGGTGCTTATCTAATAGTTTCTTGAAACTATCGATGCTCCCCACTGAAACCACCACCCGTGGAAGGGAATTCCACATCCTTGCCGCTCTTACAGTAAAGAACCCTCTACGTAGTGTAAGGTTAAACCTCTTTTCTTGCATACTATTAATGTTAGGCTAACTGGTCTGTAATTGCCTGGGATGTGGGCCCTTTTTAAATATCGGTGCTACATTTCTCCAGTCTGGCTTTTCTCCAGTCACCTGGTACCATTCCAGTCATTAGACTGTAGACTGTCAGTAGACTGTCAGTAAAAATTAGGAACAATGGTCTGCCAATTACTTGACTGAGTTCCCCAAGTACCCTTGGATGCAAGCCATCTGGTCCCGGTGATTTATTAATGTTAAGTTTCCCAAGTCTAATTTTAATCTGTTAACCATGGAGTTGCTTCCTGTGATGTGTCATAAGGATAAACACTGAAGTTTTGGTTACTGAAGCCCCCCAATTCCCTCGTGAAGACCAAGGAGAAGAATAAATTCAATATCTTCACCATCTCCCCATCCTTTGTAACCAGGTGTTCTTCCTCATTCTTTATGGGGCCGATATGATCTGTCCTCCTTTTTTTACTGTTTACATACTTAAAGAATTTCTTGGGATTTTTTTTGCTCTCCTCCGCCTTGTGTCTTTCGTGTTCTATCTCAGCCGCTCTAATTGCACCCTTACATTTCTTATTGCATTCTTTATAAAGCCTGAATGCTGGTGATAATCCCTCAACTTTGTAGTTTTTGAAGGCCTTCTCCTTTGCATTTTTACATTGGAGTTAAACCATTTAGGACTTTTGTTCAATCTTTTAAATTTATTACCCAATGGGGTGCATTGGCTAATGCCCTTATTTAATATGCTCTTAAAGCAAACCCATCTCTCCTCTGTGTTCTTTGTTCCTAAGATTTTATCCCAATTCATGCCTTCTAACAAGGTTTCGTAGTTTAGAGAAGTTGGCTCTTTTGAAATTTAGTGTCTTTGTATTCCCTTTATGTTTCCTATTTGTGTGATTTATACTGAAGCCAATTGATCTGTGATCACCGTTTCCTAACTTGCCCCACATTGTCCACAAATACCACAAAAGACTTCAAGCTGTCATTGATGTTAAAGGGGTCAATACACGATATTAAGAACCGGGGTATGTAAACTTTTTATCAGGGTCATGTGGGTAGTTTCTGTTGTGATTATGATTTAAAAAGAGTAAACACAGTTGATTGATAATAAATGGCTTCAGCCAAACACTAACTTTTAGCGAAAGAAAAGTTATCATTCATATTCTCTGAAAAATGGCCAAGAAATCATAAATTCTGCCAGGATATGTAAACCTATAAGCACAGCAATATATGTGTAAATATTTATGTAGCGGTGCCCCTGTGGGGTCACTGCGTATTTCAGCTCCAAACATCACCCAGCTTGGTCAGACATCCATTTCTGGCACACTTTCTCCAGTCAATGAACAGTCTTTTACTTGTTTTTAGTTATTTGTATTAGAGGATTAAACTTGGATGGGGAAAAGGGGTCATGGGATGCCCAAATAATGAATCTTGATGAATTGAGCAATTGTTTTGAATCTATATTGGCAGTCTCTAAAGCTCCACACTCCTCCAGCACACTACTTGAGAACACTTGCTTTCTCTACTACAGCCAAACAGCCAAAGGAATATTCCAACTAGAGGCCAAAAAACTGAAGGAGAGACTACTGCGTCGAGGCTATTCCGACAATGCCTTAAAAAGGCATATAACAAAGGCACAAAAAAACTGAGGCAGGATCTGCTTTTTAAAAAGGAGACCCCCAATAAATTACAGGATACCTAATCCCACAAACTGAGGACCATTACAAGACACAAACAGCATAATAGGATCAAAGCAATTATATCAAAATATTGGCATTTATTGCTTATTGATCCTTCTTTGAGCCTGTTTATTTCACAAAATGCATCTATAACTTACCGTAGAACAAGATCCCTTAAAGACACACTTGTAGAAAGCGAATTCACAGGGAAATTTCGCAAGGATCCCTGCAAACGTCCTGGCACCTTTAAGTGCGGCGGTTGTGGATATTGCCAATATATGCACACAGGCAGACTCCCCAATGGAAAGATATTCAAACCTACCCATTACGCCAACTGTAAAACAATTGGAATGGTCTATATGCTGTCCTGTCAGTGCAGATCCTTTTACATAGGAAAGACCAAACAGGAATTCCATAATAGGGCTTACAGGCAAATTCTCAGTATGCACAAGTCCAACACAGACCTTCCATTAGGTAGGCATGTTCGGGCTAATCATGGGGGTAAATTTCCACAGATCAAGTTTTTCATGCTTGACTGAGTGCATCTCAACACCAGGGGTGGAGACTGGAACCAAGTATTGCTCCAGCGTGAAACACGCTGTATAGTATCCCTGAATGCCACCTCGCCCCCTGGCTTAAATGACATGGTGAGTTACCTTCCCTTTTTGGAAGGTTTCTAATCAGGGGGATGGGAAGAGTGAGTGGTTTTTGGATGTGATGGCTAGTGGGTCCCCCCTTTTGGAACATTTAAATCTTTCTTGTCCCTGGTAGACCTTATTCTATTGGCTAATGACTAGGTATAATCTTTTGTCCAAAATGTTTTTTTTTTCATAAAGCTACTAACTTGCTATCCTGATTGGCCCATTTGTGAATTAGTGCAGAACTATCCTTTGTATTAATGCACCCTATCATTTTGTTACTCTTGTGCTCTTTTTTTTTCTCTTATACAGTCTGACAAGGGTGGCTCTTGTGTGTGCACTCCCCTCCTGGCTGGTTATGTTCTACCTAGAGCACCAAAGGGGTTCTCTGCATTTTAATTAGGTGGGCTCCCCCTTATGGTTACACATCGCTGATGTGGTTGGACCCTTTTTTGTTTTGCCTTCTGTTAGCAGGCCATGTGTTCTGCATCGGTATCACTTAAGCGCAGGACACTGTTACGTCCTCCTTTTAGGGCAGCGCCATGCGCTCTGAGGACAGTTGGTCCTCCCTGACCCTAATATGCATGCACAGTGACCTTTCACCATCCACGAGTGTGCGATACACATGGGACCATCGCGCATGTGCAAGCATCCCAGTGTGTATAATATAAGATCTCGCCACAGCCGGTCACTTGTACAGCTTTGGCGGACCTGACATTGGACCTGTGTATGATCGACAAGAGGTAAGATGGTGTTCCTCACCTTAACTTCCTTGGCTCCCTGATCCACCTTATGATCTAAAATGTATCCCCCCTTTGGTCCTGCACAGGCATTTCTCCTGAGCAGAGGGACTTATTGAAATCGTCCATGCTATCTTGTGGGACCTGTTCCATGGGGGCATCCTTAGATATATGATGAAATTTTATCCTCTGGCCTTCAAGACCTGTCTGCCCAGTCTCTCTGTTTTTTTTTGTTTTTTTTATACTATTTGGTGTATTGGTCACTTCCAAACTCCCATTTCCCAAGGGGGTTTCTCTTCTTTTATTGAAATAGGGATGTGGTGACCAAAAATACGCTATTCTTTTGATGTTGGAACATTTGTTATAATAGCAATGAAAAAGAAAATTGGAAACTTGGTGGAGTACTGATCCCAGAAAGTCCTGTGCAAATCCTGCCAACCCTCCTGGTTGCAGCAACTTGACTTCAGCATCACAGTCTCTCCCTCTAGCTTCACATCCAATCCTGGCATGTCTCTTCTCACTGTGCTTCTCACTCACTGACCCTGGTATGGATCCCTCCTGAATGACTTTCCTGGCGGTGTTCCCCGCTGTCTTCTTCCTGCTCCTGTTCCAGAACACTGCTCACAGCTAGGCCTGCCTAAATTTACCTGCACTGACTGTAAAAACACAAACACTACTCTAGCACCTACCTGCCTATGGTAGAGGGTGCTACACTTATATATACAGTGTATATATATATATATATATATATATATATATATATATACAGACCTCCATCAGCTATCAGCTAAAGTCACATCCCTGAAGGAGGAGGCATGCGACACTAAGACTGAACTCTCACAAATACATGAATGCCTGACGGCACAGGCATCCACTCTCAGGGACTTCCAACCCCATCTTGAGGGCCTTGACAATAGAGGTAGATGTAATAACATCAGGATTCGTGGTCTCCCAGAGGCGACTCAGGACAAAGATTTACCCGCAACTCTGCAAGCTATCTTCAACAAATATACCAGGCCGCCCGGAGCACTTCAGAGTTAAACTGGACCAAGCTCATCGAGCCCTCCGCCCTCACGGACCAGGGTCCAGGCCACAAGATGTAATCTGTAGGGTGCACAATTACACCCTCAAAGTGGACATCATGAGAAAAGCACTGCAAAGCGAGATGGGAGGTCTACCACCTTGCGATACCCTGAAGATCTCCAATCTCCGCCGCCTCGTCCTGAACCCTGGATCCAGGTATCTGGAAGAAAGCGCCCGAGATCGCCTCCTGCTGGTCTCCCTCTGCCTACCCAACAGAGATAAGCTTTTGCCTCCCCGAAAGCCCACTTCATGCAAGTGACTTATCAACCGGCTCATCTCACGTTCCTATTCCAATAGGGCTCCTGAACGGGACCTGTTAACTTCCTCAACCAACTGCTTGGACTTCTGTAGTGAGATAGTGTGCTCATGATCTCACCTGGTATATAACTAGTGGCACAAGTGCTCAGGGGGCGCCCCTCAGCTAACAGATGTTCTCTCCTCTCTCACCCCCCAACCTTCCCTCCCTATTCCTCCATCCTCCCACCCCCTCTTCAACTGACCACCCGGGTTAATAGTTATATCGGTTCTTTCTTCTTCTTTTGGGGTTTAGTCATGGTTATGGGTATAGTTCACTCAAGTTGATAAATGCAGGTTCTTTTTTACACTCCTATTTACAACTGCAGGCAGGCCTTGGAGTGGACCACTTCTGTCCTGGGCCTACCTTCCCCCCCCCCGGGCGTTCTCCAAATGGCTCCCTACTGTGATCTCTCTGACTGGGACTTTTCTGCCCCCCCCCCCCACGTCGGGGAGAGCCCATCGGAGATCCCCAACCCGCCACCTTTTCTAGGTAGGTTATACTGTATATGGTTAACTGGATTCTATCTTGTGCTGAATCAAATTTTTTTATTTTTATGCTTCCTTTTCTCCTTTTCTGGATTCTTTCTCCCTCTTACCCTTCTAATCCTCAATCTCTTGGACACCTCCCCCTCTGGAGCTCGAGTTCCACCCACAAGGCCGCAAATCTCCAACCCGAAATTGTTCCGGGGAAACACTTAGCGAACTCCATGACCACCTGGGCCACATCAAGCCTGCTGGGTGAGCTACCCTCTCCCCCCTAACACATCCACCATGATTGATATACTATCACTTAATGTGAAAGGCCTCAAACATTAAGCGGAGCCTGGTGCTACGAGAGTTTAAGTGGTCTACAACGGATATCATTTTTATCCAAGAGACACATCTCGCCAAAACCAGCACAATGGCATTTTCCCTTAAACATTTTCCACAAATATACATGGGGGGTAAATATAGCGGGGTACCCCAGCTACAATCCCTATACTCAGACCCAATAGGACACTATCTTATCCTCAGAGGTTCCTGGAAAGGCGCCAATATCACGTTATGCAACATCTATGCCCCAAATAAGTGGTTGTGAACCCTTACAAACCACTTTGACCTACAGGTAAGCGTAGATTAAGGCTTACCTGTAGGTCCAAGAAATATCTCCTAAACCTACACGGTTTAGGAGATATTTACTAAAAGACAGTGACAGCTGTCTACGGCGCATTTGTGCCATAGACAGCGGCACGCAGGTGCACTATCGTCGTTAGCAGCATGCCGCTGCTAACGGCAATATGCCGTTAGTGGTGGCTCCCGTGCGCATGTGCATGAGTGACATCATCACTGCTCCGGCGCTGTGAGTGGCCGGAGCAGAGATACCCGGAAGAAGATGGATGCTCCCGACTACATGGGACATCGGTGACATCGCTGGCTCCTGCGTCAGGTAAGTGACACATAATGGGCTACTATGCGATGCATAGTAGCCCATTATGCTTTACCTTTGCAGGGAGACAAAGAGGAAGTAAACCCATCAGGGTTTACTTCCTCTTTAACCAAATTTCCTTTTGACCAAAGTATATAAATGGCCAGTACCTGATCATTGGAGGGGACTTTTACTTGACCTACTCCCCCGGCCTTGACAAACACTCCCCAGGGCACGGGAAAACCCCCACGGCTACCGACAGAAAAACCATCTTCTTTCGCCAACTGACCAGGAAGCATGCCTTGTTCGATACTTGGCGCACCATCAAATAACCGTGAACCATCAGCCAAACAATTCACCTTCTACTCCCACCCCCACAAATCCCATTCGCGATTGGACTATTTTTTTGTCAATGCCCCAACACTAAGAGCCTGTACGGACTCAGATATTCAAGCCATCTCATGGTCGGACCATGCCCCAATCAAACTCACCCTCATACTCTCCCCGGGATCCTTCAGTACATGTAACTGGTGCTTAAATGACTTCCTACTCAAAAATGACCCTACCAGACTGGAATTGGAGCAAACCCTGAAGCTGTACTTTGCAGAAAACGGCTCCTCTGAGGTCTCTATCTCCTCTCCTCTATCTCCTCTCTGTGGGAGGGTCATAAGGCAGTCTTTAGGGGTCAGTGCATATCCCTCTCCATGGCTCTAAAACATGGCTCTAAAACAGCTCTTCTAGATAAACGCAAATATTTGGAAGCATGACTGCTCTCCTCCCCATCCTTGAACCATCCTTGAACTATCCTCAGGGAACTCATAAGTGTCATTGCCGGACTGAAGGACATAGACCTGGGTAAGAGAGAAAGCACTGCTTAGGCTCCGACAGACCTACTATGATAAGGCCAACAAACCACACACGCTCTTAACCAGACAACTTCATGAACAGGCGACGACCTCCTCACCTGCCCACCTAAAAGTTGCAAAAGGCATTCTTCATTCCCACCCCACTAAAATCGCCCAACTTTTCCATGACTATTACTCGACTCTATACAATGATCCGAATGTCCCGCACAATCCCCCCTCTCCTGAACTATACCAGAATATCCATTCCTACCTGGCGGACTGTGACCTTCCTGTGCTCTCTTCTTCTGCCCTGGAGAGCCTCAACTCCTCTATCACAGAGGAGGAGGTAGGGGATACAATCAAATCTTTACCGAATAACAAAGCCCCAGGTCCCGAGGGCTTACTATAAAACTTTTCTACCACATTTGCTCCCCCATATAATGACTCTGTTTAACTCATTTCAATCCGACACACCCATCCCGAGGGATATGCAAGCTTCCTTCCTCATGCTAATTCCCAAATTGGGAAAAGACCACACCTTCCCCTCCAATTATAGGCCAATCGCACTCCTCGATACAGATTTAAATTTTTTTTACGAAACTATTAGCAAATAGGTTGAACATCTTCATGCCGTCGCTAATCCATAGAGACCAAGTAGGATTTGTTCCTCTTCGCCGGGGACAATACTCGAAGGGTCATTGACCTCATAGAGGTTGCAAACAGGACCAGATTGAAGGCAATACTGCTCAGTTTGGACGTGGAAAACCCCTTTGATAGGCTAAGCTGGCCCTTCCTGTTTGCAACTCTCCACCGGGTAGGTATTGAGGGCCCCTTCCTCAGAGCCATCACTCACCTATATTCATCCCCCTCGGCCAGGGTCCACACCCAATTCACCTCTTCCACTACATTACAGATCTCCAATGGGGCCCGACAAGGTTGCCCGCTTTCCCCTCTTCTATACGCCCTATGTATCGAACCCCTACCAGCCCATATCAGAAAAAAACCTGAACATTCACGGGATCCTAGTTTGTATTAGAGATTTTAAAATTTCTCTATTTGCAGACGATGTCCTTCTCACTCTCACGCAACCCCATGTCTCTCTCCCGAACCTACACGTAGAGCTAGACAGGTATAGCGCCTTATCAGGCTACAAAATGAATAGCTCTAAAACAGAAACCCTCCACCTTAACATACCCCAACAAACACTATCAGCCCTCTCGCAAACATTTCATTATACGTGGAAGACATCCTCCCTAAGGTACCTCAGGGTCCACTTAACACCTACATAAGATTCTCTTCATAAGGCCAATTTCCCCCAACTCTATGCATCCATCAAAGCCTCCCTGGCCAAGTGGAAATCTCTAAAACTGTCACTTTTTGGTCACCTCGCAATATTAAAGATGACCATTTTACCTAAACTTTTATACCTTTTTGAGACATTACCAATCCCCGTCCAAACCTCGCATTTCAAGAGACTCCAGGGCGATCTCCTAAATTTCTTTTGGAACTATAAGAGGCATCGGATCAATAGATCGGTTTTGTACGTCCCTCGCAATCAGGGCGGCCTCGCGTTCCCTAATATAGCCAAGTACTATTTAGCTGCCCAATTATGCCCTGTAGCCTCTTGATGCACCCTCCACGCCTTTAACTGCTGGACACAAATTGAGAAACTATGGTTAGCCCCCGTCCATCCGAACTCCATGCTATGGAGCTCTGATGTAATAGCTGGAAGTGTGTAGCTATTAGAGTCAATGGCGCGCCTACGCAAGCTATGGCGGCAAGCAAAACTGACATATCTGCTTACCACCACCTCCTTCCCAGTGACCTCATTCTTGTTTACACTCAATATCCCAGATAGTCTGACCTCGCAGATGTCCCACTTCTGGATGGAAAAAGCCATATTCCACTATGGTCACCTGATAGACCCCAGAACCAGAACTTTAAAATCCTTCCAAGACCTGCAAAACCACTTTAATATACCCAGACAGGCTTTTTTTTGTTATATGCAAATACAGCATTATGCACAATCCTTGGTAGCGAACCTTCAATTCTCCCCTTAACCGAATTTGAAAAACTGTGTCTAGAGGGCTCGTCCCCTAAAGGTATGATTTCACCTACCTATCAGCTTTTGACCATGGACACATCACCAGTCAGACCACGGCATGCCTACATGGGTAGGTGGTCACAGGCCCTGGGCGTAGCTATACCCCTAAGCACATGGCAGCTTATATGGTCGCAGGCCTCCAAGAGCTCCATCTGTATGCTTTATAAAGAGAATCAATATAAGTGTATTTTATTGGTATCAGACCCCTGACCTGCTCCACTCCATATATCCCTTGGCTGACTCTTGATGCTGGTGCTGCTATAAGGATAAGGGAATGCTATTTCATGTCTATTGGACTTGCCCTCTACTCAACCACTATTGACGGATGGTGCACTCCCTGCTCCAACCCATCTTCGGTACTGAGGTGCCCTTCGACCTGAAAACCTTCCTTCTGGACATACCACCTGTCTCCTTCTCTAAACTGTCAAAGAAGCTGTTGTCACATGTGTTAACTGCAGCGCGGTGCTTGGTAGCCCTAAAGTGGAAAAGAAGGAACCCCCTTCTCTATTCAAGCTGCACACCAGGATCAGAGATGTTAAAAGAATGGTGTACCTGACAGCCTCCCTAAATGACATGGCATTGTATTAGAGAAAGTAGCAAACATGAAAAAACGATGACTTCAGCAAACTGGATGAATATAATGTGTGTTCTTTATAGGGAGTGTCTGGGTGTATTGATGTTTCTTCAAGCAAAGTTATTCACAAGCCAAATAATAATTAAAACATCTTATCATTTTATAATAAGCTAAATAATGTATTTAAATGTATATTTATTTAATATACAAATATATACAGTATATGTTGTAGCCGAGTGTTTTAAAGGGAGCCTGGAAAAATTCTGTTTACATCTCTCCCAGGCTCCTCTCATACACTTTTAGGGACCTCTGATTCTATTACCAGTTCAGGTTTTGCATCTCTCCCTTTTGGCATTTTAGGCTCACCTGCAACTCAGAGCCAGCGCTCCTGGAGCCTGGAGGAACAGAACAAGATTGGTCTGTGAGAGCTATAAGGTTGGTGAGAGCTGTAAACTTACAATTGCCAACTCATCCCTTTAAACCTGAACACATATTAATTACACAGGTTCTGTGGCTGATTAAGGTGGTAATTAAACTCACTTGATGCCTCATCTGCATTTAATTAGTCTCAGAACCTGTGTAAGGCCCCTTTCACACTGACGATCCGTTCAGGCCCGCCTGTCAGTTTTTCAGGCAGACCTGAACGGGTTCTCCATAGAGCTCTATGGAGCGCCGGATGTCAGCGGTGACATGTCCGCTGACATCCGACCCGCTCCGATCCGAAAAAGTGTGACGGAGGAAAAAGCTATTTTTCCATCCGTCTGCGGATCGGATCGGGTGATGACGGACACTGCGGTCCGTCGTCATCTGATCTCCCATAGGGGAGAGCGGTGCTGTGACAGGTCTGTCCCTGCGCAGTGTGTAAAGACGGACCTGTCATCTCCCTGCTCAGCGGGGATCGACGGAGTGATCCCCGCTGAGCAAACGGATATCCACGGGGCGGATCAGAACTGATCCACCCCATGTGAAAGGACCCTAATTCAAAGGTGTTTGGTTTTAAAGGGATGAGGTGGCAACTCTATGTAAACTACATATGTGGAGACCGACAAGCATTAGATTTGCATAGCCTCTTAGGAATAGGACATGGATTTGTATAGTTAATTAGAGATGGCATTGCGGCTCGTGGCAAACTTTGCTTGTTCGCAATTCGCCAAACCGGCGGACTTCTGGCGCTGTTCGCGGCGGACATATTTGTTTACATTGTGAAGATCTTTGACCCATGACACATCCATCATGGGGTACAGAACAGCCAATTGAGACATTTCAGCACATGGACATACCCCCCTACCTTATAAATAGACCTGATCTGGTGGCCATTTTACAGTCTGTCTTTTGTCAGTGTAGGGAAAGGACGCTGTGTGGAGCAGGGACAGTCAGTCTAATCACTAGCTATTAGTACTATTAGGTCCACAAAAGTCCTTTTAAGGACTGGTATAGGTGTACAGTATATAGGGTTGTAATACACTTATAATATACTTTCTCTCAAATATAGAAAGCATATTATAGTGCACTGCTGTGCTGCTGAGTGCTGACCGATTCTGCAGCTGTCTTTTCTCAGTGAAGGGAGGGACAGTTTGGTGATTGGAGCAGGGACAGTCTGCAATTAACTAGCTACTAGGTCCACAAAGGTTCTTTTAAGGACTGGTATAGGTGTAAAATATATAGGGTTGTAATACACGTATAATATACTTTCTTTCAAATATAGAAAGCATATTATAGTGCACTGCATGCATTCTGCAGCTGTCGTTTCTCAGTGTAGGGACAGTTTGGTTTTTGGAGCAGGAACAGTCTGCAATTCACTAGCTACTAGCTAGCTACTACTAGGTCCACAAAGGTCCTTTTAAGGACTGGTATAGGTGTACTTATTGGATGTGCAGTATATAGGGGTGTAATACACATATAAAATACTTTCAAATATAGAAAGCATAGTATACTGCATTTCCACTGTGCAACATTGTGACTGCTGAGCGGTTCTGCAGCGATACTACAAAGAGTGACAAACGCAATTAGAAAAAAGTATTATAACTGGTGTGATAGACCAGTGGCCCCCCAAAATGACAGATTGAAGCGGGGTGTTATATACCTTCTTCCACATACATACTGCACTTCTCTAGAGACTTTTGTCACAGGGTCATTTAAAAAATGACAGGCAGAGGAAGAGGCAGGCCCTTCTGAAGGGGTGGTAGGGGTAAGGCAGGAGCAACAGGCTTGAGCCAAAGTGGCAAATTGCAGAAGGTGCGTTCAATTACATCAAAGGATGCACCAGACTTGGTTGAGTGGCTTACTCAGCCTTACTCTTCTGCACCCTCCTCATCCTCTCGATCTGCACCCTCTTCACTCTCTGCTGTGTGCACCCCCAAAGACACTATTACCAACACCACCACCACCATATACCCTCCGCTTGAGTCACAGGAATTATTTTCCGATCCATCACAAGACATTGCCGATCCGCAGCCATTATTGGCATTGGATCAGGAAGAGGAGGTAGCAACAACCGCCACTCAGCAGTCTGACAACAGTACCCAGATCAGCCCAAGGAGGTTGGTCCCCGGTGTTGCTGCCTACTCCAAGATTTTTAATTATAGTGATGGGGAAGGTGACGTCGATGATGACGTGTCTAATGATGTCACGTAGGTGCCCACAAGAGAGGAAAAGGAGGGGAGTTCAGAGGGAGATATGGACCAGCAGATAGGGAGGAGAAGCAGGCGAAACTTACATTGCACAGGAGGGACAAACCAGACTGCTAATGTATCAGGAGTGAGGCATCAACCATGTACGGTCACATCTGGCGCTCCCAGGACGCCGGCACATGGCTCCACAGTGTGGGCTTTTTTTTAACATGTCTGCTGCTGACAATAGTGTTGCCATCTGCAGCCTTTGCAGTCAACGCATAAGTTGCGGTAAGCCCAACACTCACCTAGGGACGACCGCCTTAAGAAGGCACATGAGCTGCCATCACCGAGCCCAGTGGGAGCAATGGAACCCACAAAGCCACACTCCAGGCTCTCACTGTCCAGCCTCTTATACTTCTCCTTCTACTCTCTCCTCAGAATTGTTCTCCACTCCACTTTCTATCATGCCGTCCTCACGGTTTTCTGGAAAAAGGCAGGCTTCCGTGGGCCAAATGTTCGAGCGTAATAAAATGATGATGCCGGATAACCCTTTTGCCCAACGGTTGACGGCTGGCTTGTCAGAACTGATAGCCCGCCAACTACTGCCATATAAACTGGTGGACTCGGAGGCCTTTCAAAAATTTGTGGCCATTAGAACACCACAATGGAAGATCCCAGGAAGGAAGTATTTCTCACAGAAGGGCATCCCAGAGCTATATGGCCATGTTCAGCGGCAAGTGAATGCATCTCTGGCACTCAGTGTCGGTGCCAAGATACATCTGACCACAGACCCGTGGTCTAGCAAACACGGGTGAACCTTCTGACGGCCGTCAAGCATGTAATCCGTGGCACCCGTGTAGATTTGGTTTTACCACCACGGTTTGCATGCAGGCCTGCCCAGTACTGAACAGTACTGGGTGGCAACGTACTTAGACCCCTGGTACAAACACAAAATGGCGGAAATATTACCACAGAGGGCTGTCAGAATGGAGCACTTACAGGCCTTGCTTAGAGAAATGCTGCATTTTGCTTTTGCGTGCGCTGGCAGAGGAGGAATTCCCACTCTCAGAGAAAGAGTTGCGGGTACCAATCCAACAGCGCCTGCAAGAAGAGGGCGGTTTGAAGATGTGTCGGTCACTTCTGATATGAGATCATTCTTTCAGCCGACCCATCGACAGGTGTCATCCAGATCCAGCATCAGGGAACGCCTAGTCCGACAGGTGTCTGACTACATCGGGTTAACGGCCGATGTGGACGCTCTGAGAAGTGACGAACCCCTGGACTACTGGGTGGGCAGACTTGACCTCTGGCCAGAGTTTGCTCAATTTGCAATGGAACTGTTGGCTTGCTCCCGCGTACAGTGTCCTGTCAGAAAAGAGCGTTCATCGCAACAGGGGGGATCGTGACCGATAAGCACACTCGCCTAGCTCACGACAGTGTTGACTACCTCACATTTATAAAAATGAATGAGGCATGGATCTCGGAGGAATTCAACACATGTGACCAGTAGACCATGTATATGCATAACTCTATAAACGATTTATATAATATAGCACATGGACCCTTTTTCTACCTTTGGCTCACTTCCTTGTACAAAAAAAGCACGCCGTACTATATGCCCGTACCCTCCTGTTTGAAGAGGTTGAGCGGTGTCATATTTTTGGGTCCCGCAGTGAGTTGCTGGTATCAGTGCTGGTGTCGGTGCTCTATTTCTCGGTGATGGTGTGGTGTCAGTGCTCTCTATCACGGTGCTGGACGGTGCTGGTGTCAGTGCTCTCTATCACGGCGCTGGTGTGGTGTCAGTGCTCTCTATCACGGTGCTGGTGTGGTGTCAGTGCTCGCTCCTCTCTATCTCGGTGCTGATGTCAGTGCTCTCTCTCTATCTCGGTGCTGGTGTGGTGTCAGTGCTCTCTATCTCGGTGCTTCTGTGGTCTCAGTGCTCTCTATCTCTGTGCTTCTGTGGTCTCAGTGCTCTCTATCTCTGTGCTTCTGTGGTCTCAGTGCTCTCTATCATGGTACTGGTGTCAGTGCTCTCTATCACGGTGCTGGTGTCAGTGGTCTCACGGTGCTAGGGTCAGTGCTCTCTATCACGGTGCTGGTGTCAGTGCTCTTTATCACGATGCTGGTATCAGTGCTCTCTATCTCTGTGCTGGTGTCAGTGCTCTTTATCACAGTGCTGGTGTCAGTGCTCTTTATCACGGTGCTGGTGTCAGTGCTCTTTCTCTATCTCGGTGCTGGTGTGGTCTCAGTGCTCTCTATCACTCTATCTTCCTCTGTCCACCCCTCCCTTCTCCCAGCTGTAACTGATCTAACGATCAGCCGATGGGCTTAAAGGGAATACACGCTTGTCCAGTCTCATGCTGGTGTGTGCATCAGACAGACAGTGTGGCTTCAGCTCTCAATATACAGGTATACAGTCCACTCTCTCCTTGTGCTATTTGCTTTGGAACTATCGGGGGGATTTGATTATATGGTCCATATACACTGACCCTATATAAGGACAGGGATATAGTTGGAAATCCCTGCAATATTATAATCATATACCATTGTTGTACTATGATGGGGATTGTTTCAGGACTATTTTCCAATATATGTTTTTTATGCTTTCCCCTGCACTGACCCTATACAGGGACATGGCTGTAGTGGGAAATCCCTGCATTATTAAATCATATACCAATGTCGTACTATGATGGGGATTTTTTCTGCACTCTATTTTTTAATATATGTCTTTTTACGTTTCCTTCCTCTCTCTGTATTTGCTAATTTTGTGGACACCTCTGGAGACCATTATCTCCACTATTGGGATGGATGGCTGAATCCAGCACCTTTTGTGTGAGAAATTTTGATAGGTATGGCATTCGGGTATAACCATTTATGTAGTCACATGGCTGACAAGTCTGGATTGGTAACTTTTCAAATCAGGGTTTATGTCTCTGATGGGCTGTGTTTTGATCTTTTCTTCTTGACCATAGAACCGCCTGGCCATACCACAATTATCTGCAGGGTGGGATTCGCGCCCCTTGAGTACAGTTCATTTTGGCTGTTTTTACTGTGCATCTCCGGCCACCATCGGTGGGTCGCGATCTGGGTCCTGTTCGGCAGACATCTCTCCACCAGGTTTTAGCAATTTGGATGCCCTATGAATAGCAACGCACAACAATATCTGGGTAGATTATATGTTATAATCTAATTTGTTTCTTTATCACAAATTGTACCTATATTAGTATATTGTTTATTTCTACCTATGGTCTTTTTATTTTTTGTAATGTCCATAGATGGGAATGTAATGCATCATGAGCCCCTGAGGAAAAGGTTTAATACTTTTGAACAACCTTGAAATGTGTCTGGCCTCTGTTGGTTTCAGCATTGTTCTGTGATCGACAATGTGGGTGCCTTCATCCCCATTATGCTGCTCTAGAAAAACTGGAATTTGTTGTACTCTCTAGTAATCATTGTGCATCCGCATATGTATATTGTTTTGTACTATAATAAAAATTCTTATTTTACTTCTTTTTGCTAATAATTTTTGAGACTACTGCCTAAACTAAAGTCCCAATTGAGGAAAAAATTGGTTTTGTGTCAGTGCTCTATCTCGGTGCTGGTGTCAGTGCTCTCTATCACGGTGCTGGTTTCAGACAGTGAGGAAGATAGCAGCGGAGAAGCCAAACAGCAGGCAGTGCTAGGACCATCTCTGAGGATCAGCACTGGACTGGCACCTCCGGACCACCGCAGTGGAGCCCTGCATAGGTGGGGGTAAGGGCCGGGCAGAGGGAGGGGCTCAAGCACAGGTTGGCACACTGGGACACTGGCACAGGACTGCGCTGCCCTGACTGTGGCACTGATCATCTCCTTCACCCCCTTCATAGCCTGGCCTGACCTTGCCTCTCCTCCATGGCCTTCATGCGCTCCTGAATTGTCAAAATTTCACAGATAAAAAAAAAAAGAATGCTTGTCGTTGTCGATCCCATATTCACTTAATACTTTTGTTATGTCAGTGTCCATGTTGTGGGACTATGTGTGCACAACTAGTAAGTATTTTGTGGCTGAAAATATGACCTGGAGGTTTTTAAGGTTCACCTGCCATTAAAGTCAATGGGGTCCGCCGCAAACCTTGCAGTTCGCAAACTTTTGGCCACGTTCGTGTTCGCGAAACGTCCCGTCAGAAGTTTGTCCATCACTATAGTTAATGCCAGGACATGGCTAAGATTTCGTTTTTGAGTATTTGCCCTGTTTATTTTTGTGGACACTGTAGAGTACCTGTAAATAGACTCGTAAATAGCATTAATAAACTCTGCACTGTTTGTCACTACATCATCGGACTGGTGAAATATTAAAGTGGTTCACTGAAAGATTGAGAGAAAGTTATTTAGGCAATCTCGATAATTTATATATTACATTATATACCCCTTAAAAATATGTAAATTATCCTTTGGCGCTATAAACCTATACGATCGTTCTGGAACCAAATATAGCACCCTGCTCCTGATGAGCAGACGCTATTGTTTTCTCTTTTTTAAATGTAATTATCTGAAGCTGTAATTTGGCTCAGATTAATTTCTCTAAAGATCTGGTTTCCGTACCAGTTCAGCTGGGTTGCACTGATTCCCACCTGACCGCAGCTGTCACCGTCACCGGCAGTGGGTGTGGAACAGCAGCATGCTGGAATTATTGACTACCGCCTCTTGGTCAGAAATGGTTCAGTGGGTGTGGTTTCCCTGCTGTGCATTCTGGGAGAGGGTATTTAAAGTACCAATGCCATTTTTCAGGGTTCGTCCATTTTTGCTTTCTGGGGTCCGTGATCCCAAGCCCAGGGCCCTCCTGGTCTGGGGTTTGTGATGCATGGTCCTGCTACTCTGGGCCTGCTGGCCCGAGGCTCTGCAACTGAGAGTGTCGGCCCAGGAATGTCTTGGGGCCTACTGATCCAGGGGTGGTCCTGTGCTGTCTGGCCTACTGGGAGAAGCCGAGGAGAGCTGAAGGATCCAGGGGAGGACTTTTCCAGTAGAGGACCGAGCGCAAGGCTGGTGTCTCTGGAGGAGCCTGGAAACTTCGTTTGAGGACGCATCCCGGATCAATATCCTTACAGTATCACCGGGTCGGGCAGAAAAATCTGGTACTGTATGGTAGTTCTTCCTAAAAACTCTCAAGAATCTCTAAGTTTAATTAACAAGTCTGTGGCAGAGACTTTGTTGCGCATCTACTTTCAAGAACCACTAAGTTCATTTTACAAGTCTGTGGCAGAGACTTTTTTTTGGCATATCATCGGCTGCTAGGTCAAGTGAGAGGGGCCTATCCGGTGACTGTGGATCTAGTCTGTGGAGCCGTTTGTCCTCTGGATCTGATTGATACCTCTAACCCGCAATTACTAGGTGCCTGAACGTCCCCTTACCCTCTGTTGAAGGACTATGTATTGTGTCTTTCTTTGATGTTATCCCTGAATAAATCTTCAAAAAAGGACCACGTGTCTTATAAATCTTCATTTGGGCTACGTTCCACGGGACCCCCCTATGATGAAGAGGTGAGCAGAAGAGGTAGCGGTAAGCCCGAATAAAACCAGCAGCTCCTTTGAGGGTTAGTGCTACACAAATATTTAGACTCTTGGACTTTCTGAAGTCTCTATTCAACCCTCAATTATATTAACTATACTTCATGTTAACATATCTGCCTTCCCCATGCCTTATAGAAAAATAATCTTACATTTTCTCCTTGCTGGTAAATCCTGTATATTACGTAATTGGAACACCTCTTCCCCACAATGACTTGTAGAAGTCATTAGAGAAGTTCATTTAAAATGTTAGTTTGAACGCATCTTCACGTTCAAAAAACTACTCCTACCCCAATTATGTTCGTTAATGGCAACAATGGCACCCCCATCCTCTTTGCAACATATAGGGGTTGATTTACTAAAGACAAATCCACTGTACAATACAAGTGCACTTGGAAGTGCAGTCACTGTAGATCTGAGGGCAGTGGCGTAACTAGAACCTTCAGGGCCCCGATGCAAGAAACCATGAAGGGCCCCCCTGACAGGGCCCTTTACTCCGAGTTTGGTGGCGGAACAACAGGACCCGGTTGCAAGTGGGTGGCTACATGTAAAGGAACCAATTTCTCTATTTGCCGCCGCTTCTCCACCTCTCCCTTCCACAGGCATTCAGTGGTTACAGGAGGAAAATGGAGAGACCGGTTCCTCTATGCCAGTGTTTCTCAAGCTTTTTCCAGTCAGGGCACCCTTTAAGTACATCCCTAGGTGAATGGGGCTGCACTGCAACCACCCTGCAACTGTGTGCATTGCATGCAGTTGCAGCATAGTGATGATGCATTTAAGGGGTTGTAAACCCTCGTGTTTTTTCACCTTAATACATCCTATGCATTAAGGTGAAAAAACACCTGGCAGTCACCGGAACAACAGCCCCCACCGTTTTACTTACCTGAGCCCTGGAACTTCACCAGGTGAAGATGCGCTCTTCCTTTGCCCGGGGTTCTCGGCTCCTGATTGGATAGATTGATAGCAGCTCAGCCATTGGCTCCCACTGCCGTTAATAAAATCCAATGAGGCGGGCGTCGGGGGCGCCTGTAAGGCTCTCCCCCCGGGAGAGCGCTTCTCCTAGGGGGTTGTCTGATAAGAGGAGGAGCCACGAGAGCCACTGAGGGATCCCAGAATACAAGGTTCGGGGCCACTCTGTGCAAAGCGAGCTGCACAGTGAAGGTAAGTATAAAATGTTTGTTATATAAAAAAATAAAATAAAAAATAAATAAAAAAACAAACCTTTACAATCACATTAAGGGATTAAAACAGGTGGTCAGGAGGCAACATATTGCCCCTTTACCAGCTGTCAAATGCCTCTGAAAAGCGATCTGAGCACAGATCGCTTTTCAGAGTAATAGCATTTTTTTGCTGCTACTTTGAACAAGCAAGAAAAAAAACTGTTCTGATTGTACACATATGGGGTAGGGCTGGGGAAAAAAATCGATTTGAATCTTGAATTGAGTTGAGAGGTCAAATCGATTAAAATTTTCAGCAAATAGTTTTTTTTAGATATTTATTTTTTCACCAGGATCAGTGCTGACACCACACCGGTCCTGAGGAGCTGCGTGCAGGAGTTTTTAGGTGAGGTCGTGGCTTCGGCCTAGCCCACGAGGCCGGACCTGCGGACTAGTACAAAGCCACGGCCTCACCTAAAAACTCCTGCCCGCAGCTCCTCAGGACTGGCGTGGTGTCCATAAAAAAAAACTGGATTCGAATTGTGAATTGAGTTTTTTTTTTTTAATTGACAACATTTTTTTTTTTTAGAAAATCGCCCAGCTCTAATATGGGAAGGGGGGGCAGGATTAAACGCAGATACATAAAATGTGCATACATACATCTAAACAGCGGCGGCTGGTGCTCAAAATTTTTGGGGGGCACAAAATTTTTTATAAACCAAATCATCAAATGCAGCCACTGTACCCTCAAATGTAGCCACTGTGCAATCAATCGCAGCCACTGTGCAATCAATCGCAGCCACTGTACCCAAACGCTGCTACTGTGCCCAACAAACGCTGCCACTGTGCCATCAAACGCTGTCATTGTGCCATCAATTGCAGCCCCTGTGCCATCAAACGCTGTCATTGTGCCATCAATTGCAGCCCCTGTGACATCAAACGCTGCCACTATGCCATCAAACGCTGTCACCATGCCCATTTAACGCTGCCACTGTGCCCATTTAATGCTGCCACTGTGCCCATTTAATGCTGCCACTGTGCCCTTAAATGCTGCCACTGTGCCATCAAAGGCTGCCACTGTGCCAATCAATCATGCCACTGTGCCTTCAATTTCAGCCACTGTGCCATCAATTGCAGCCACTGTGCCCATTTAACGCTGCCACTGTGCCATCAATTGCAGCCACTGTGCCATCAAAAGCTGTCACTGTGCCATCAAACACTGCCACTGTGCCATCAAACACTGCCACTGTGCCATCAACTGCAGCCACTGTGCCCTCAAATACTGCCACTGTGCCATCAAACGCTATCACTGTGCCATCAACTGCAGCCACTGTGCCAAACACTGCCACTGTGCCCTCAAATGCTACAACTGTGCCATCAATTGCAGCCACTGTGCCATTAAACGCTGCCAGTGTGCCATCAAATGCTGCTAGTGTGCCCTTGAATGCCCCCAGTGTGCCCCCCCGCCTGCTCGCCATCTACACACATGCACATACACATACATGCACACACAAATGCACGCACACATAAAGTCTTTTCAAAAACAGCAGTGCTTTATCTTACCTCTTCCTGCCGGGTGCTGCACTGTAATGGGAGACAAAGAGCACACACTGCTTTCACTTTAGTTACAAGCAGTGTGATGACTCCGAGCTCCCCGCACAGTGCCGATTACACTTCAGCTGAAGATCGGGGAGCTCGGTCTCAGCCACCCACTCCTTCAGATATAAAGGGGGGCCCTCAAGGCCCCCCTGCAGCACGGGGCCCGGTCGCCTTGGCGATCTCAGCGACCCCTATAATTCCGCCACTGTCTGAGGGGAAGATCTGAAATGAGGGGAAGCTCTGCTGATTTCTATTATCCAATCATGTACATGTATGTTTTTTTTTTATCTTCCTTGCATGTCCTCCTCAGATCTACAGCAACTTCACTTCCAAGTGCACTTGCAGTGCACAGTGGATTTGCCTTTTGTAAATACCACCACCCCTCCCCCATGCTTGCTCTATGGGCCTCTATGATGTACCTCTTAACCACTTCAGCCCCGAAAGGATTTACCCCCTTCCGGGCCAGAGCACTTTTTGCAATTCGGCGCTGCGTCGCTTTAATTGTCAATTGCACGCTTGTGCGACGTTGTACCCAAGCAAAATTGACGTCCTTTTTTTACCACAAATAGCGCTTTCTTTTTGTGGTATTTGATCGCCTCTGTGGTTTTAATTTTTTTCGCTATAAACAAATGTAAAATATATATCCCCCAAAAATATATAGAAAAACAATGTTTTCCTCAGTTTAGGCCGATACGTATTCTACATATTTTTGGTAAAAAAAAACCCTCACTTCTTCCCTGCCAGTGTCATTTATACAGTGTCACTGTATATTTTTGGCACTGAACATTGTAATAATGTCAATGGTTTTGGAAAAAGTGTCACTTAGTGTCCAACCTGTCCCCTGCAATGTCAGCCCTGCTAAAGATCACTGATTGCTGCCATTACTAGTAAACAAATAAAAAATAAAAATGCCATAAATCTATCCCATAGTTATATATGTTTGTAGACATTATAACTTTTGTGTAAACGAATCAATATATGCTTATTGGGATTTTCTTTTACCAAAAATATGTAGCAGAATACATATTGGCCTAAACTGATGAAGAAATTTGATGTTTTACTTGTTTTATTGGATATGTTTTATAGCAGAGAGTAAAAAAAATATATATATAGAATATATATATATATATATATAATATATATATATATATATATATATAACATTTTTTTTTTTTTTTGATTGTCAGTATTTTTTTGCTTATAGCGCAAAAAATAAAAACTGCAGAGGTGATCAAATACCACCAAAAAAGAAAGCACTATTTGTGGGGAAAAAAAAGAACATACATTTTATTTGTGTGCAGCGTCGCATGACTGCGTAATTGTCAGTTAAAGTAACGCAGTGCCATATTGCAAAAAATGGCCTAGTCATAAATCTTCCAGAGCTGAAGTGATTCATTTACAATGCCATTTGTAATATGCAGCATGGAGGGGGTTAATGTACTGCCACTGATCACTGATGCACTAGTGGCAGTGTTTATGAACCAATGTATGCTGGAGCATAAAGGGGTTACCGTAACTATGATTGTGCCACTGCCACTAATGCAGTACAAAGGGGTTCATTAATGCATCAGTGTTCAGTGACAGTACATAAAACACCCTCCACGCTGCATATTACAAACAGCATTGTAAATTAATGAAGACCCCCCACCCAAAAAAAAACAAAAAAAAACAAAGTTGACCTTTTCAGCCAGTTAAACAACAGTACCTTAGCTTATGCTAAGTCACTGGTCACTCACTGGTTCACTGGCTCCTCATGGGTCGCATTGGCAGCAGCTGCAGCTTTCTCTTTCCATCTTGCCCTTTGAATTACGCCATGCCAGCTGGGACTCAGAAGCTCCTATCAGGCGGAGAACACTCCATTACTCCACCAGACAGAAAAGTGACTGTGCTGGCCAGATTTAGGAGGCAGAGCCCACTCGGAACACTTGTACCACTCTGCAGCACTTACAGTACAGTGTAGTGGCGGCAAGTTGCTGTGTAAATATGGCATTTGAACACTGGCCTTTACATGGGACATCAGGACAGCCCGGGGGGAAATTGCCTCCTGGCCCAGCCTGCCCCTACCACTCGCAGCATAAAGGCTGAAGTCCCAGCAGGACTCCACTATACTAGTGAGAAGTGGACCACATTGAGACCTTATTGTTCACTCTGACCCTGCTCACCTATGTGCAACATTGCTTTCTTTCATGTGAGTTGATATTACTTTTTTAAATTAACTTTTTAATTACTATTTATTCAGAGGTGCCCCTCTCCTTATCTTTCTCAGCTCTACTGGATTTATAACTTCTGGCCTATTTCGGTGGCAGCCCTGACTCGTAGACCCATTATCTATCACAATCATATACCCATTGCTGGACTGTTATGGGTTTTATTATATGGTCACCTTTGAGGTACTAGTGTGTTGAACCTTTTTACTTTTATTTTTTGGCTTAAACTGTGCTCATGCTAGGAATTGACTTTTGTTCTATGCGCGACTATCCATGCTGTTTAAATATTTTTAATAAGTTAATCAATACCCCAACTGCACGGTGCTGTAACAAGTATTATAATGTGAATATGACATATGTAGCTCCCATTAACTGAAATATTAGGGAAAAAAAACCCTACTGGATAGTGAGTCCTAATCACCAGTGCTGCAAGAAAACTCAACCTCATTGTGCAAATAAAGCACAGAAAATTTCATATAACAATTCATCAAACACAATAATTCTAAGATAGCCCTACAGAGAAGTGAATCCAAATCACTAGTGCTGAAAAAACACACAAAATTGTGCAAATACATAAACAATAATAATTTCATATAACAATCAATAAAAAGAATCCAAAAAAATGTCTATGAATGGACTTTATGGATGAACTTTTTATTGATTATATAAAATTATTTTTTTATTTATATATTTGCACAATATTGTGTGTTTTTGCAGCACTGGTGATTTGGATTCACTGAGAGAGGCAAAGAGACAGTGGAGCCGAGGGAGGGGGGGGGGGGGGGGGGCTGATAGAGGGGGAGGAGCCTGAGGGGGAGATGAGAGACTGCTAGCCCTACCTTCCATGCCAGTTTGTCTCCTTGATCCGGGGGTGCTTTGATCCTTCCAGCGGCAGAATGCGCCTCCTCCCAAGTCCTTTGGATCCCCAGTCAGCCTGTTCTCCGGGCCTCATGTGCAGAGAGGAAGTTGGAGCAATCCATGCTCTGGAGGCCCATGAGATGCTGTGCTCGCCACTTCTCATCTCTTGGGGGGCTAGGTCAAGGAGGAGGCAGTTGTAATGGAGCTATGCTCCCCAGTCCCGGGCTCTCAGGCGGCTAACCTCTCTGTCCTCGGCTTGGCCCACCGCAAGATGGATCCCCCAGCAGCCGCCCGCTCGCACTCCAAGAATGGCCACTGTTACTGAACAACATGGATAAGTTTAACAAGGGGCATTTAACCCCGTGCTAGATGGTCCACACTCGTGACAGCGCCCCTCTAAATTTTGCGCCCGGGGTGGTGGCCCCCCTCACACCCCCACGCTACGCCACTGCTGTGCAGTGTTCTATCCCGTGTGTATCTCAGCTATATACCACGGTCCCCAGGATTTCTGTTTGTTTTTTGAACTCCACATTTGCTTTTTTTCTTCATTAATCATAATAGGACTGTGGGCCTTTGGCGGTGTCCCTTAAATTTTTGCTTTTTGCAGTATTTTTACATGGTTTCTATTGCAGACACATGTGTAGTGTATAGACGTCTTGCTTGTTCGTTTGTCTGTTGGTCCCCAGACAACATTGTGTTTGGTGAAGGATCAATGGTTTTATAAATTGTATTTGGTTCATTGATTAACTTTGTAATAAATTCAATTTTTTGATAAACTATAGTCAATATATTTTTTTCCAGACACTTCTCTATACCTTTCTTCTTTTGGCATAGTGTGTTTTTTCTTTGTTATTTAGCCACTGAACCCTGCCTCTCTACTCCTGGGCTGAGTGGATGAGTACCTGGCGGCAATTCAGTTTTATTTGAATGTTTTGGTTTTCATGATCTTTCTATACTTCTAAATGTTCTTGGCCTACCCTCGTGTCCCCTTTTCCTATGGTTTATGGAAAATGTAAAATGACCCTGTGATCACCAATGGGGCATAGCATTTATATAGATTGTATTCCTATTTTCTATGGACATTTTATATTTAGCTCACATGCTGCCATCTAGTAATATTTTGTGATAATTCACTTGTTTTCTTATGTTCTTTTTGCCCTTATCTTATGACACACCACCTTTGTATGTAATGCTCCAACCTTTTTCATGAGATTTTACTTCCTGTGTCATGGATGCACAGGCCACATGTAGCAGTACACATGTATTCTGTATAGTAAGCTACAGACAAGATCATCTTTTCACCACATAAATACCACAACCTATTCATCAGTTTGTATCCGGTCATCTGATGTTCAGAATAAAAGCACCTTTGTGGATGGAATCGGTATTTGGCGAGTTCAAGCTATCTGATGAGGATTGTCATCAGTGATTATAACTTAAACAGGCCAGGCATAGGTCTTACAAGGGATAAATCGCTTCACAACAATCGGAGTCAGAATATCACCGTTTCCAAAGTTATCCCTTACCTCAACGTCTGCAGTTAGCCCTGTGTTATTTCAATTTGTGAGTAAGGCAGTGCCTTATTTCTACTGGGGCATTAACCAAATGACACATGGAATTGTCCTGCAAGACATTCAAGAAATAACAAGCCTTAGATGGCTGCACAGTTATTTGCCTCGTCAATATACAGATAATTAATTACAGTCTCCCATGATAGTAACATTGCCCTGCCTTTACCCCATTTCTGTCTGTCAGAGGAGATTGGTCTCCTCTTCAGCCTTCAGGTGAGGGGGGCCTGTAGCATTACACACATTATTAATTTCCCATTTGTTTTTCCTCTTAAAGCTCCAGCCACAAGGATTCCACCTTCCTTGCCCTGTTAGTAATGTCATCCCTCATACACACTATCAAATCACACTTGATGTATGTGTATACTCCCCCCCCCCCCCTTCTACCTACCCTGTCCCTCCAATACAGGGAGCACCCCAGAAAGTCACAAGCCAGTCATAGGAGCCATCAAAGCAGGTTTCTGATACTCCCACAAAGTCAAAATCCTCCTTATGTATCAGTAGTCCCAGTTCTGTCATTTTATTCACCCAACTCCTTGCATTCATGAACATGCCTGTTTGTTTTGGACCAGCAGTAGAGCATCCCAGAGAGACAGGGAAAAGTCCTATTCTGTTGATACATCCCTCAAGCGTCATAAGGCCCATACACCCGATTGGACTTTTTGACAACAAACATGAAAATTAGAGGTTTTGGGGCAACATCCGACCGTTTTTCATCAGACTTTTGTTGGCTTATGCGAACGGAAAACTTTTTGACAACACAAGTCCAATGGAGCAAAGTCCAATCGTGTGTACAAAAGTCTGATGGTTTTGTGTACAAAGTACAAACACACATGCTCAGAACCAATGCAAAAGATCAGACAATACAGAAGTTGGAGTAATTGAACGTCCTCTTTTGAAGTGTCGTCAGTATGTTGAAAAGTCACTACGTTCACGTTTGTTGCCTAAAAAGTCAGATCGTGTGTATGCAATACATACTTACGGCCAACGCCCTTTATACAAAACGTCCACGGGAAAGTTTGTACAGAGTCCAAATCGTGTGTATGAGGCTTTATACACATTTTAGGGATCTCTGATCAACGATCCAGTTCAGGTCTTGGTCCTCTCGCCCAGGAGAATTTATACTCGCCTGAGACAGACAGTTCATGCTCTCGAGCTGGTTTTAGCAACACTTTAAGCTCCCACTGCCTCTCTGGTGTGGCTCTAGGTACAGGCAGTATCTGAGAATTCTGCCTTGGCGTTCTTTTTCTATAACAATTTGCCAACCATATAACATACATATACAGCGGCTCACCTGTGCCGGATCACGTACTAGGTACGGGATCTGGCACCTCCAGGTAGGGGGGGGGGGGGGGGGGGTCACGCGTTTGTGCCTCCGTCAACCCGGCTGTGCTGTGATTAGACACAGCAGATACCGGCCAATGAAGGACCGCCAGCACCCACTGATCGTCGGGAAGACAAACAGGACAAAGCTCTGCCTATGTAAACAAGGCAGAGCTCTGTCTTGTCAAAGCAGGGAAAGAAAATCTATCACTTCCCTTAATAAAAAGCAGAACACACCAAAATACCGGCTAGGCACACATTTAACACTTTGAACACCCTAGCTGTTTAACCCCTTCCCAGTCAGTATAATACAGAGACCGTGCATATTTCTCTTTCGTTCATTGATGGACCGGACAAAGCTCCTTTAAATTCTTGACCTTAGGTCAGGGATGTCCAACCTTTTGAAGAGCGAGGACCACTTAAGCGACTTAGTAACCAGTCGTGGGCCACAATGAGCAGATGACAGTTCTGCGTCCACTCTGCATATGCAAAGCGGACACAGACACAGACCACTCTACTCTATGGGCCCTCTCATATGATCAAATTGAAGGGAAGGGAACAGATACACTTTCCGTTTTGTTTTTTTAGCAGATTGGATTGGAAGGAGGTAGGTGTAAAAACGGACACAAGTCTGTTTACATCTTCTGCTCCATAGAGGTGAATGGAGGGTCTGATTGGGCCAGACAGATCATGTTAAAGGGGACTAAGGCTACTTTTACACTGATGGTCTGTGGTCTACCTGCACCTGTGGCTTTCCTACAGGCTAGCTGTACTTTGCCATAGAATTTCTTTCTGAAAGTGCACCAAACCCACAGGTAAGACAAGAAGTCTATGGCTCAGTGCAGGTAAGCTGAAGGTACACTGCGCTACACCTGCGAATCAGTTTAAAAGCAGCCCAGTAACCACTGCAGAACAGACATGTCCATATATACACTGATTTTAGTAATAAACTTGCTGTCCCAGGCAGAGTGCATTTGGTATCACTCCACCTATGACAGGAGCCGGTGCTATACAGGAAGCATTGGCTTATGCAGCTCTGCTCCACGGCCGCTTGCTTCCTCTACCGCTGGCTTCATTCACAACACTGATGCTCTGGCATGGCGGGTAAACTACCTGCAATCTGGTCTTGCCAACCCACCATCCCAGAGCAGGAGGTCGCGGGCCACATCAGAGGGCTCTGCGGGCCACTGGTTGGGCACCCCTGTGTTACATGTTCTGCCTAGTCCTCTCCTGAAGTGGTGTGATAACCTAAGGTCAAGAATTAAAGGAGCTGTGTCTGTCAATGAACGTCTGAGTAAATGTTTTTTTACAGAGTACAAAAATCCCATTTTTTTGTATTAGTGTCACTGGTTCCCAAAAGAGAGAGTTAGTCAGAAAGTCTGTCACTGATTGTCGCCATTACTAGTAAAAAATAAAACACACTTGTATAGATTCCCATAGATCGTAGGCACTATAACTTTTGCGTAAACCAATCAACATATGCTTATTTGGATTTTTTTACCAAAAATATGTAGCAGAATACATATTGGCCTAAATGTATAAAGAAGTTTGATTTAAGCATTTATTTTTTTAGATAGTTTTTTTTGTTTTCAAAATGGCGACCCTCCTTGCAAGTCCCATGAGGCATTGCAAGGCTGACAGTTGCAAGCATGACTCCCACAGGCACAGGCATGATGGGTCTTGTAGTTCCTCCACAACAGCTGGAGGGCTGCCAGTTTGACACCTGAGCAGTTGTCTGCTACTGGCAGGGGAAGCGGCCCCCGCCAGGTGAAAACAGTGATTGTTGCCAGCGGCTATAGCGATAATCTTAAGAGAATCCAGCAGGTTGGTTGTACCCAAGTTCATCAATCAGCTTGGTATAGTCAGCCTGCATATTAATGGTTCGAAACTCAGCCAGTTTCTGCTGAACTGGCTGAGATTCAAACTGTGCATGACTGGTCTAGTTTTGCCATTGGTACCACATTGTGTACAATTATGAAGTTGCAGATAATGACATATATAAAGCATGAATACAACAGATTGTATTAGATATATATGAAGCAGTCCTGTTAATCTTACCACAAACAGTAAAACCCTTTACCAATAAATATTCCAAATAGTTGCTTTGGCAGTATATTCCATGTTAGTATTTATTTTGCATACAGTGTTTGATCCAAGTTTTACATTTTAAAAACCCTGGAAAATATAAATTTTTGTAATTAAATTGGAATGCTTGTTAAACATGAGAAATAGTTACATTAAACAATCAATTTTATGGTTTAAACCCAATGCTTAACAAGAATTAAGATTTTTCTCTATTTGACAGAGGACTCCATAAGCTTGCCAAATTTTTCCAGATCACATCCATTCATAATAACAGCTTTGTTTTTCTTTTTTAGTTCATCAATAAAATCCAGCACCATCATTCCACGAGTGAACTTTCCAGAAAGCTCCACAGTCACTCCACATTCAATGAATTTAGTAACTGTGCTGGGATCTATGGCTGCAGCCATTGCATAGGAGTCACAGGAGACAAATCCAGGCCCATCTACAATGGCTTTCTCTTCCTTCACATCTCTTGAGTACTTCAAGCTGAGAGCATATATCTTCTTTATGAAGTCAGATTTCTTTGTCCCCGTGTTGACCCAATGCTCATACCATTCCTAAATAACCAAAACAATGTTAGTTTTAGGTTATAATAAAATGCGAAAATTTTCATAACTATGTAGATAGCATTATCAATAAAATAAATACACAATGCCACTAGTGTTGCCAACTGTGTTTTTTAAAAGGACAGCCCATAAAAAAAAAAAAAAAAAAAAAAAAAATAAAAAAAAACCCAACAGGCAAATTTAGCGTGCCTGCAAGGTAAAAAATAAATAAAAATTATACTCCAAGTGATGCTTTCGGCTCGACTGCGGATGTGCAGTTCCTAGCCGGAGCCAGACCGAGAGTCTCCGATGATCTATCCGACTGAGTGCTGCCATTTGTACCCTCCCCCTTTCCAAGCCCGCCTTATTTGACTTCAGAACTGGAGATGCAGGGGGAGATGTAGGCGTGAAAAGCCTGCAGTGGAGGACAGTCTTCACCCTAGCAGAAGGTAAGCTGAGTAAATTGTAGTCACGTTAGTGGATGGTCTTAGTGGATGGGGGGTTTGGGGGGGGGGGGGTGAGGAGATGGGCTATGTGTAGTAGCAGGCTCCTGTCTAATGCCATTTGTGTGTGGAAACTGCTCTACTTTCAAAAAAAAAAAAAAAAAGGGGGGGGAGGACATTTTCTGAGATCTCACCCATTTTCTATTACACCTCCTAGAGTATCTACTAGGGATGGTCCTGATGTTCGCCAAATAGTGAACAATTTTGGGTGTTCGCAGCAAATCCGAAAAGCCGCGAACACCCTTTAGAAGGCTATGGGGGGGGGGGGGGAAATCTAAAGTGATAATTTTAAAGGCTTATATGCATGGTATTGTCATGCCTAATCCCTACCCATTACCTGCTCACCAGACACAGCCTCCTCTCCTGCATTACCACCTCATGTGGCTGGAGCATTACACATCCCAGAGTGCCAGAAGAGGGGAGGCAGCAGCAATATAGATTAGGCCTGATGGAGTCAGGAAGTGAGAGGGGGGGGGGGGAGGGGGAGGGATGGAGTCAGGAGGTGAAAGAGGGAGGGGGAGGGATGGAGTCAGGAGGTGAAAGAGGGAGGGAGAGGGATGGAGTCAGGAGGTGAAAGAGGGAGGGAGAGGGATGGAGTCAGGAGGTGAAAGAGGGAGGGAGAGGGATGGAGTCAGGTGGTGAAAGGAGGGAGGGGGTGATTGATGGAGACAGGTGGTGAAGGAGGGAGGGGGAGGTGTGGTGGCTATGGAAAAGAAATAAAGGGGAAATCTCTCCAGTTGTGACAATCACAACTGTCACCTATTGTGTGAAATCTCTCCAATCTGATGGGTTATAATAACCTGCCCTTACTATCAAAAAAAAAAAAACACTTTTTTTACATGAATAGCCATCTTAAACCACATTGTTAAATTGCATATTGTACTTGTTTGTCGCTTAAGCACTGAAATTTTCACTTGACCCGACACCCCAGGTCTTCTCAGAGCTAGCCCAACAGCTCTCATAATGAGATTTCTCTTGAGGCTGTCGAAAGAGCATGGTGGTCATAGCCATTCCTCCATATTTGCCACAAAGACTTTGGTCTTCCCTGGACATTCACTTCAGAATACAGAAGACAATGTCCCTCCACATATATGCAGACTGGGGCAGAAAACAAGGCAGCTGAAAGCGTAGGCTGGAGAACCTAGCCTGCATCTAGAGTGATATCTACTTTGTCAATTGCTAGAAGGCACTCTAACATTCAAGTCAAAATCTGGACCAAGTATGCATTTTTCTCAGCAGGGCACAACTTTGATCCAACCATGGCTCCAGTGACAGCTGTTCTGGACTTCTAGGTCGGATTAAAACATGTTTGCACAATTTTTTGAAGGCAGTCATAAGGATTTAAAACACCAAGAAGGGGAGTCCTTCCTAACCAAGTGGGATCTATCAGTGTTGCAGGATTTACTGTCAGTCCAGCCGTTTGCGCCAACAGAGCAGTGTTTAGTTTGGGACATTGCCTACAAAGCAGTATCTATTGCTATAACTGCATGCAGAAGTATGTTCGAGATTCAAGCTCCTAGAGCTCCATAACAACATATCGCTTTCTTTCCAGAAGGAGTAGAGTTTCACCCTGTACCAAAAGATATTGATGGCCCTTCATTTAACAGACATCTGGGCATTACACAAATCAGATGTTTTCAGAACTTTAAACAAAGCATCTGTCCACAACCTGCTCCTTCAGATCATCAAATAAGCCTTTCATCATTCCAGCTGGAAATCAAGGAAAAGAGGCCACTGCCTGGGCATACAGGTCATGTATCCTTCGGTGGTAACTGCGGACTCTACCAGTGCTGTTGCAGCCTCGTGGGCAGCCCAATCGAGAGCATCTATGGAATACATCAATCATTCCAGCATACCTTTTTAAGCATTACAGAGTAGATCTGTGTGCCTTGTCAACAGTGGATTTGTAGGAAGGACTAGTAAGCCTTCTGTCACATCTTAATTTAAAAATGATTTGTCAGGCAGAACTTACCCCATCAGCTAGTTATTTATCACAGGTATGATGACTCATGTTGGCATCAGAAAAACTGAAAATTGTATCAAATACTTACTGTAATTTTCTCTTTTCCTGATGCCCATCCATGGCAGCATACATGCCCACCCTGTATCTTTTGGTATGTAGCCAATTACAAAAAATTGTGAGGGGGCCAATTAGTCCTTTATTAATATTCACTGGTCCTGAGGGAGTGGAAGAGAGGTGGAGCTCTATCACAGGTATGCTGTCCACTCAGCATACACCTGAATCTACGCCCCCTCATTGCTGATGGGGTAGCCATGCCATTTTTCCTCAAGGATTTTCAGCCATATTGCAAGGACAAGACATTACGTTAAAGCCGCAAGCAGTTTTAAATGGCTTTATTTCCCCTTTACAAATTTAATTTTGTGCAAAGACTGTTCTAAACATGGGAAACACACGCCACTTCAGACACCCTACCCCCCCGGTATGATATTTAAAGGAATATTTCACTTTATGCATCATTAAAGCGGGAGTCCGCGTTTTTTTTTTTTTTTTTTTTTTTAAAAGCCAGCAGCTACAAATACTGCAGCTGCTGACTTTTAAAATAGTGACACTTACTTGTCCAGCGCGCCCGCGATGTCGGCACCCAAAGCTGATCTCTCGATCGTCTCTCGGGTGCTGCCGCCGCCATCTTGGGTATGGGAATCAGGAAGTGGAGCCTTTCGGCTTCATTTCCCGGTTCCCTACTGCGCATGCGCGAGTCGCGCTGCGCGAGGATGGACCCGCTGCCTCTGGGATCTGTGTGTTTCCCAGCAGGCAGCGGGGGACTTTCGGAAAGGGGCGTAATCTAAGGGGGAGGATTCCAATGGGTGGACCTCCGCTTTAAAATGACTGCTCCAGAAAAAATTTCATTGCAATTAATAGGGTTCTAACGTTCGTGCAAACTTTCGGTAGCAGGGGGGGGGGGGGGGGCGTTCGGCTCATCCCTACTTTTGGCTTAAAAAAAAAAAAAAAAAACTTAAGGGGAAGAAGGGTACTGATCCAAAGTATATGGATCAGCAGTTTTCACTTCACCTCGACTTTCCTAGCTGCAGGTTTTTGCCAGGCCAGTTTAGGAAGCGGGTTGCAGCAACAGCAGCTGCCTTCATATACCTGTACCTCTCAGACCAGGTTTCCAATAATAGTTGGCACTTTTTTGCCACCCTGACAGAATGGTCTGCTTTACATTTGCTTTAATTTAAGTTAAGACTTACACACACACACGATATGCAACAGGTACAGAATTGCAGAGATTTTTAGGGGTTTCACTTACCCATGAAAGCTTGGAGCGACATGAATGCTCCCAAGTAGCAATGTAGGTTTTACACAAATAGTCATTCAAGACAATGTAGGCAGCTTCTGGATCTGCAGCGAAGTTAAACTCTCCACAACAAGTGGTGTTTCCTCTTGCTTAAAAGGGGGGAAAAAAAATAAATAAAGCGTACAATAAGATGCACCCATTTACTGTTTAACAACTTTACGATCACAATACATACAGTATATATGTTGCAATTTGCAAGTGGTTTACCAGGATTATGGCTGAAGATCTCAGCCATAATACCAGTATTTTGTTTTGCTGCCGGTGGCTGGCTTTCTCACGAGCCGCTGGAACACTTTCCAAAGTGGGAGACCCCCCGTTGTTTCTCGTGCTTACCGTTTCCCCAGGTTCACCTGAGACACCATTTGACAATGCAGCCTTAGGCGGTCAAAGTTGTTTTTGAGCCCAGATCCCTCCCTAAAGATAACCCGTCATCCTTATCTCTGGAAGAGGAAGAGGAAGAGGAAGAAGAGACAGTCAAAATGTGTTTGCAGGGGGTATATTAGTTTTTTTTTTTTTTTTTGGGCGTTTTTGCTAAAACACAAAAAACAAATTGCGTTTAAAAAACCACTGCACAAATACCATGTGACATAAAAAATTGCAACAATCACCACTTTATTCACTGGGGGTCTCTGGGGGGGGGGGGGGTGGCCTTGTTGGGTCAGGGCTCGGGTGCATCTGGGAGGAGAGGCACATGAGAGCAACCAGGACAGCGGGAGAGAGCACTGCTTAGAGACTCCAGGGAGGACAACTGGTCACAACCAGGAGGGCTGGTGAGTAAAGCAGAGTCAAGAGGACTATGGAGGCATGCCTGAGAGAACTGGGAGTTTGCAGAACCAGAAGAGTGGACTGTGGGAAGCACAGTGGAGAGAGGTTGTTGCAGCCAGGTTGGTTGGCAGGGCCTGAAGAGAGCCATCTGGGATCAGTAACTGGATAGAGGACAGTTAGCACCTGAACTATTTCTACATCATAGGTGCCCGAGGCCCCTGCCCGCGAAAGGCAATTCACAGAGACCTGGCTGAGTTAGTGTGAGGCCCAACCATGTGGTGCTAGCCGATCTGGGAATTTGCAGCAAGTGAAGTGCTGGAGCAGTAAGGGAAAGAGTGCATATAGAAGTCCCAAGCAAGTTGCATTAAAATCTTTCTGGGCATCCCATAATTTCCCCTCAAAAAAAATAAAAAAAAATACCACACACAGAAAACAAAGCTTATAGACTGTTCTATGTCCGAGAGTGTCAGATGGATTCTGGGCTTTGCAGAATGACAGGCGAACCACAATATTCAGCTACGGAGGCAGGGCTACACTTGTAAACAAAAAGTTCCTAAAACAAAAAAAAGCCTGGTCTTCGAGTAGATAAACATGCAAAACCGTTAAGGAGTGACCAGGCAACGCCATTCCCAAAACTGGAGTTACAAATGGAATGTGTTATATCATACAAGTGCTGATAATTTAAATTTTAGATCTGCACACAAAACATTTACAGTCTGGGAATCTACAATCTGACTTACATTCCATATTTCCACCCATTATGTATAAACTCTGCAGTTTCTGTGGTATTGTTGGATCCATCCTCACAGCTAGGGCCAAGTTGGTTAATGGACCCGTAGCCACCAAACAGATCTAAAAAAAATAAAATAAAAACCATGGCAATTAGAAAATTTCATGTAAAAAAAAAAAAAAAAAAAAAAAAAAGGGATTACAAATTTTTTCACACTGAGCATACTAATGTCAATGAATACAAAGTAACCAATTGGAATTGTATTTTTCCCCATCCTCTGAAGCAACTGTGGCTTTGGATTCTGTGAATGCAGGTTTTTGTTTTCTATCAGTTAAACATGAAAGACATTTGTCTTTATTCTGATACTACAACTATGTACCTAGGTAAAGGCAGTCCAGGTTTACAAACAAGATAGGGTCTGTAGGTTTGTTCTCAAGTTTAGTTTGTATACTTTTTACATCCTGAACCTCTTACAGTGCCTTGAAAAAGTATTCACCCCCTAGAAATGTTCAAATTTTGTCATTTTACAACCAAAATGTATTTCATTGGGATTTTGTGTGATAAACCAACAAAAAAGTGGCACATAATCTTGAAGTGGAAGGAAGCTGATAAATAGTTTAACATCAACTTCGAAGACTGGGCCGCAGGGCGGTATTCCAACATGACAATGACCCCCAAACACCCCCCCAAGATGACCACTGCCTTGCTAAAGAAGCTCCAGACCTAAACCATATTGAGCATCTGTGGGGCATCCTCAAAAACGGAAGGTGGAAGAGCAAAAAGATCTCCAACATCCACCAGCTCCATGATGTCAGAGGAGTGGAAGAGGTCTGCAGTGGCAACCTGTGAAGCTCTGGTGAATTCCATGCCCAAGAGGGTTAAGGCAGTGCTGGAAAATAAATTGTGGCCATACAAACTATTGACACTTTGGGCCCAATTCTGACATTTTTACTTAGGGGTATACTCACTTTTGTTGCCAGCGGTTTAGACATTATTATTGAGTTAATTTAGAGGGGACAGCAGATTTACGCTGTTAGTGTCGGTTCACGCTGAGGCAGCACGACTTGCAGCACGACTGCCTCAGACGAACTAGACACGACCGCTGCGGTGACTTGCAAAACTACTTCTCTATAGAAGTCAATGAAAGTCGCCCCCAAAGTCGTACAGGAACCTTTTCTAAGTCAGAACAGACTTGTGTTGCTCCGATTAGAATGGTTCCATTGTACAGAACGGGACGCAACTTGTCAGGTGGCCAAGTCGCCTGACAAGTCGCCCCAGTGTGAACCGACCCTTATACAAGCTGTACACATTACTTTGCTACAATGTAAAGTGTAATTTCTTCAGTGTTGTCACATGAAAATTTTTACTAAAATGTGACGGGTGTCCTCACTTGTGAGATACTGTAAATATTGCCATCTATATATCTGAGCGTTTTGCTCAAGGGTAAAGCCCTCAGTCTAGTTACTACCTTCATTTAACGGTCAAATGCCCACCTTTATGCAAAGAAAGAATGTTCCTTAAAGGCTATGTAAACCCAAAAAAATAATCATTTTATACAAATATTTTGCCTTTCATTTCTTATTTCAAACCGAATGGGTTGTTTTACAAGGTGATAGTTTATCGTAATTTTCTCTCCTAGGATTTCATAATTACAGTTAAGGAAATAAAAACATGGTCTCTTGACTAATTTTGGTACACTGGGAGGATGGACAAAAGGTCCATTTACACCAGACCGCAGGTTGTGTCCATGTCGACGCTGCATAAGCAGTGCTGGCATTGACCTGTCATCCGCCTGCTCAGCAAACATATTTCCCTGCTGAGCAAGCGGATTGCAACCCCAACTTTTATAGTTGTCAGCCTGCTCGATAAACAAACAAACATTCTCCTAATGTGCAGCTCGATTGTTTCCTGAAGCACATGGAGGAGCCTTGGGCCTTAGCGCGCTAAAAAAAAAAAAAAAAAAAAAAAAAAAAACACCTGCATAATAAGAAGGAAAAGTTTACTATGCAAAATGTGAACCTAGTCTTCATCACACTTAACATGCTACAAAGTCTCTGGGCTCCAGGACCTAGACCAGAATTAACCCCCCCCCCCCCCCAACCACACCCCATTCCTCTTATGGGTGGGCTTCCATAAGTGATATCTAAGCCTCCCGTTTTATCTGTTGCCACCAGCTACACCGAGAGGGGCAGAGTTTTAAGAAATCCTTTAGTGTGACCTTAGTGCACGCTAGGCAATCTTTCCAAGCCCTCCCTTCAAAAGCCTTAACCTACTCTTCTGGAGTTTGCAAAACTGTGGGAATTACCTCCCAAAACATCCTGCACTAGTAGAGGGAATAACCCCCACTATATGTTGTATACCAACCCAGGTTTCCATCTCTGCTTTTACTGAGGAGCAACTAGCCACCTCACTGCAACTGTCAGCAGAGACCATCATCTCAGAGACATTTAGAACTGTCTTTTCCCTCAGAGATATCCTGGAGAGAAAGAGAGAAAGAGAGAAAGAGAGAAAGAGAGAAAGACCCATTTTGTTCAGTAAAACTGAACAAAGCCATTTTTAATTTATGGCCAGCACAAACCCAAACAGACTAAAAAGTACAAGACAAGTACCGTATTTATCGGCTTATAACAGGGGAAAATCGCGGGTGCATGTTATATGCCGATCCGCCACGATTTCCTTGCGATTTTTGGGCTCTGGGCGGCTTTCGGCCCCCTTTTTGCCTCTCTCGGCGGTATACGAGAGCGGCCGAAAGCCGCAGAGAAGCGGCGAGAGCAGCCGAAAGCCGCAGAGAACTTCCGGGTGCCGCCGAGATACGAAGGACATCTCGGCCGTGCCATTTTTAAAAACAAAAGTAGAGGGAACGGACAGGCTGCATGACAAGGCTGCAGATGGATACTGATAAGGCTGCATCGATGGGCATTTAAATGCAAGTTTATTTTTCCTTAAAATTCCCTCCTTAACTCGGGGTGCGTGTTCTACGCCGATAAATACGGTAATAAATCCTAGCATGACCTAACAAGTTCCAAATTACAGGTTCACTATAAAATCTCCTCTGTTAAACCATGCCATCCAGTACTTATGTACCTACAAATAAGGTGACCAGATTTGCAGAAATCGCCTTTATATTTAATTGGTGATCCAGCCAGTAACACTCCATGTCTTAGGGTGGCACTCTGGATATAGGAGTAGCAGAGCTGCCCTTTGACAGAAGCATTGTCACTCTGAAGATGGTAGAGCTAGATGCACAACAGATTTAAAGGGTGTAGCAGTAAATCTGCTATCAGGCGTTCGGAAACTGGTTAAGATCATCAGCATTATGATAACTCACAGGCAGCAGGTACTCTACCATGGCTCTGTCACATAACATGGCTGCTGATTTTGTCAACTTCTGACCAATAAGTGCCTGCGTTTTCTGATATCATCCATTATGCCAGACAGACAGACAGTGCAATGTAGTCTATTCAGACACCCCCAAAGCACACCTGTGTTGAAGCCTTGAAGGCACTGGCAGCCCTACGATTGGATTTGCTTCCCCTCTATTCCTGCTGCTGGACATGGGCAGCTGAGCTCAGCTGCCTCTCTGCCCTTTGCCGCCTCTACCAGCCTCACAGATATCACTCTCCGGGCCCCGGCTACTACCGGGTGGGGAGGAGGAAAAATGACTCTGCTGGGGAAAGGCAAGGAGGTAATCAGGCAGGCGGCTGGCCGGGATTTGAGCCAGAACATGTAAGCAGAGCTGAATGGCATGTGCCAGAAACTGAGGAAATAGTCCATCCGCTCTGACTAACACATCAGAAAAGGGACACAGATAATGGAAAGACACACCCCCTAAGCTAGTAGGAGCGGGGGGCGGGTGTAATTCAGATTTTTTTTTTTATTCTGCACTGACTGTCTTTGAAAATTGCCCCATCTCCTGGTGAAGTCAAATCCGGGGACAAACTTGGTCCGGAGGACAGTCCCCTGAAACCAGGGACATCTGGTCACCTTACCTATAAAAGATTAAAATTATAATGGCAACACTGCATGTATGTAAAAATGAACAGTATAAAGTTATAGTAGTACATTTTTTTAATTTCAGGGTTGGAGGAAGACTGCAAAACTTTTCAAATTAATTTGTACACACACCAATTTTTTTTTTTTTTTAAAACTGATCCATTACCAAATTAGACAATTTTTAAACAATCTTTATTTAGGGGTGGCAATAGTCTTGCTCTACATAGCTGTTAAATAAGGATTGATACCTGGCCTGGATACTTGGAAGTAAAACGTTTAATTGCATCAACCGCATGCTCTTTTTGCATCAATTCCAGGCCAGGGGCATCTGGATCCGGTACATCACCCAGCCCATCTTTTCCATGAAAGTATGACGCATTTATGTTGTGTCCTAGGATTGCTGTGCCTGCTCCTCTATACACGGGAATCTGTGGAATAAAAAACAGGCAATAGGTAAATCTACATTAAAATAAAAAAAAACACCCAATAACACATACATATATATATATATATATATATGTAATAAATTCATAGAAAAAAAAAAGGCACTACTGTATGATATAGATATACTGATGGCCGTTTGTGTGGCTGCCATTCTTGTTGCCGTTAGATCATAAGAAAGTTTTTTTTTTTTTTATTCCTTAAACTGTACTGAGTACTGTCAATTTTCAGTCACAATTGCACACTATACATGG
Organism: Lithobates pipiens; assembly: GCF_037356315.1. Taxonomy (NCBI): domain Eukaryota; kingdom Metazoa; phylum Chordata; class Amphibia; order Anura; family Ranidae; genus Lithobates; species Lithobates pipiens. The sequence continues at coordinate 334,915,247 of NW_027507764.1, read as the reverse complement.
CTACAATCACCTCAAGTTTTTTTTAACTGTACAACATTAGGAAAGCACAACAGTATAACCAATGAGCTCCACCTGGTGGCTAGTGCTGGCATTGCAAGTGTGCGGATATCCCATCTGAGCACTGCAGGCAGTTATAAATATAAAAGCGTATACATTTTAGAGATAACAACCTCAGCCATTTCTTTGTGTTCACAAATAAAGAAAAATCCATAAGCCGTTTGGCTTTTCCTACTAAAGTGATTGATTTAGCCACTTGCAGACCGTAATACGTGTATATACGTTGCAGTCTGCAAGTGGTTTGCCAGAATTATGGCTGAAGAGGTCAGCCACAACCCTGGTACCATTTATTCAGCAGGCGGCTGGCTCTCATAAAACTGCTCCGAGCGACTCAGGAGCCGCTGGAAAGTAACGTCACCACAACCTCCACTACCCAACCACACACCACCCCCCCCCCCCCCCCCGCATGTTTCTCGGGCTTACCTTTTCAGCTCGAGAAACTATCTGGGGGGTGTTAGAGGATCGGAGCAACGTCACTTCCAGTCCAGGCTGGAAGAAATTTTTCACATTTTTTTTTTTTTTTTTTTTAGTTTTTATTTTGGATCGAGCCGAGTATAATTTTTTTTCCCCCCAAAAAAAAAAAAAAATCACCATACCATATACTAAAAACAAAGTATGTCTACTTTCCAGAGAGGGGTCATTTTGGATTCTTACAGTACTGTCCGTACTTTTTTTTATATACAGTATATTATACAAAACACATCATTTGTAGACCAACTTTCACACAGACTAAATATACACTTTTCCCCCAAAAGATGTGTAGCAGAATACATTTTTGCCTAAATTTATAAAGAAATTTTTTTTTGTACAACGTTTTACAACAATGTTTGGCCTTTTCATTTTTTACATTTTATATCCCATTTAAAAGTCTATGGGACCAACAACGTAAACATTCTGCAAGCTTTCAGAATGCCTTAGAATTAGATACTTTTTTGGGGCTTTATAAAAGGTTGGTTTTTAATTTATGCTTTACACTAGCCAATGAAAGGGTTACAATAGAAAAAAATAAATAAATAAAGTAAAACCTTTGAATCAATGGCAAACAGTACAATTCAGGAGTAGCATTAGTTTAGCAAAGTTGATATGCAATCAGAGGAAATAAAAAGATACATACTATGTTTTAATTGTTGGCCATTGGAGTAGTAAAGGTCGCAACATCAGCAGGAATAAACAGTGCCCATGCATCATTGGTGTCAGTGGGAGGAAGTGTGCTCCTTCGTTGGCCTGATGAATTGTACCCCATCAGCAATGTCATTTTGCCATGTTGTTGGTGTCATTGAGAGGAATTGTGCCCCTTCAGTGGAGGGGGGGGGGGGGGGGAATTAATGTTGGTATTAGTGGATGAGATGGCCCCAAGGGCCTGATAAAAAGCAAGCAAAGGGCTGCAACAGTTTGCGTCCAGGCCACTGCAGTTGCTCTAGCTCTCTTTTTTTTTAACAGTTTTTTTGTGAGCCCTTATTCTGAGTTGTTCAGAGAACAACGCATACCCAGACTTTACTGCTGTCTGTGGATGGGAGATTATCTGCAGGTGTATGCCCATGGCACCACAAACATGTTGATCAGGCACACAGGGGTGACACGAGTGCACATCTGCTAAACCATTGTTTCTCAACTCCAGTCCTCAAGGTGCCCCAACAGGCCATATTTTCAGGCTTTCCATTATGTTATATATATTATTATTACATATTATATGCACAGGTGATTTTATCAGTTTCACTGCCTTTATAATTACCACAGCCGTTTCATCTAAGAGAAATCCTGAAAACATGACCTGTTGGGGAGCCTTGAGGACTGGAGTTGAGAAACCCTGCGCTAAACCGATAATGTGTTTGCAGAGTGAACACATACCCCCAGCCGAGCGCTCTGTGCATCTTTTTCCTAAGTCAAGTGACTTGAGTCGCTCCAATTAGAACTGTTCAATTGCACCGAATGGAGCGCAACCTGATGCCTGATAGTAAGGTCGCCTACATGTTAAGAAAGCCTAACACTTTTTGCTGCACAGCCTGGTTTGTTAAGAGAAGTTGAAAAATAGACTTACTAGTCAGATAACCAGGTGAACTAAGGGGGGGGGGGATAAAAATATTATATATATTTCAGCCAACACAGGGTATTTTAGCAAAAAATAGCCACAAAGTACATACTTTCATATATTTGCTAAAAAGAGAAAGCTGAGCTGTACAAAATCCTCCAAATAATTCTTCACTGCTGTTGTCAAGCAAAGAAACTTGCAAACGTTCCTGCTGAAAACAGACATCAGAAATACGGTGGCTGTATTTGGCAAGCAGAATGTAAGCATTTATTACGGTCTTTATTTTGGGGAGATTTCACTCACTTTCTGTTACGCCAGGGCATAATGTAGGGACGGACTGCACCAAAATGGGGAGGGTGCAGTTCTGTTGGAAAAGAAGAAGGATTGCCAAAAAGTTGGAGGCACTTTTAACCAATGCTTGGTGACACTGCTAAATCTGGCCTGGGTATAATGATTTCTGGACACAAAAAAAACCCACACCACAATCCCCCCTCCCCCCACACACACAGTTTATCATATCAAGCTTTTACTCCCTTCATGACCAGGCAATTTTTTTTGCTATTCAGCTCTGCACTACTTTAACTGGTAATTGCCTCGTCATGTAAATTACATTTGATTTTTTTTTTTTTTCCCCACAGATCTTTGATATAGGAGACACACATACACTACTTTTCGGTTATAAAACATATCCAATAAAATCTATTTCCTACATGGATTTATACTTTTTTGAAAATAGTCAGGCATGCAAAGTTTTTTGAAGTTGTAATTTTTCAAAATTTTTGGGAAAAAGAAATAAAGTGTCTTCCTTTTCCCAATTTTTTATTTATTTTTTGTTTTTAACATACCATTGCCAGTGCAGTACAGGGTCATCATATTACTGGTGTGGCAGTGATCAGGTATACCAACTGGTGACAGCATTGGGGGGGTATATTTTTTACATCCTGTCATCAGATCAGCCCAGTGTAACTATAGTGAGTGATCAGGGGTTTTTTGATTAACCATACATACGCAGTTTGCTTTTGGTTGTGATCTGTGATGGGCTACAGGTAGCCAGGTACCATGTGCTTGCTGTGGGCCAATCACAGGTCGTTCATGAATGGAAAGTTATACAAAAGTTTTTTTTTTTTTTTTTTTTTTTTAAACATTACCATCATGTGATCAATATGATTGGTCGTAGCAGTCACGATACCAATTGCTGGTAGCCGTAATCTGTTGTGTTCATTACGGGAGGGGTGCACTGCGTGATCCTAACCTGGAGCAGGCACAGTGATGTATATGTATGCGATTGTGCATGAACCTGCTGCCACGCCACACTATAATTACTGTGGTGAGTCGGTAAGTGGTTAAAAGAAACCTTGTTGCATAGTTGTTGGGTTTAGGTTTTTCGTTCGTAACTAAATTTTTATTCTCCTTTCTCAATTATGTTTTTTAATGAATTCACCAAACTAGAATGCTTTGATAAACACCCCCACCCCCCTCCTCATCTTGTGCTGAGCTGCAGCCATTCGTGAACTATCATTTTTCTTCTTAATAGAAAAAATAAGGAAGGAGAATTACCATCATTGATGGACAGTTTAAAAATTAAAATATCTAATAATCACCACAGCAATTTTCACTGTAGATTAATTCAAAGAATAATTTTACATTATTCGTTTCCCCATTGGACATAGTACATGTTGTACTTTGTCCCATCTTCCTACTTGCCCTGTAACACTACTGTACCTGCAATAGATGGCCGCTTTGAAAGCCAGCACCTGTCGTGGGCTTCCAGCACTTACCCAAGGCAAGCTCCAGCAAGAAGAATGGAGAGGGAGGCGAGATGTGCCAATTTTCCCCATTTATCTAGTTGATGCTTGATTCTGGCTATCAAAGCAGCCATCTCCTTGCTAGCTGTTGGGCAGCCATGTACAAAGGGCACCCTGTCCAACTTTGCAGCTAGTTTTATAGGGCACCTAGGAAGATGGGACAACGTGCTACTTGTACTTTGTCCCATGGGGAACTAAAAAGTGATAATTCTTCTTTAATGCAAAAATTAAAAGTGAACATCCTATGAGCTCAATAGTAGATACAGACTACAGCAGATACTATTTATAATTACGGAAACATAACTGTTACTTACATCTAATCTGTCACAAACTTTTAGGACACGTAGAACATTCTTGCACACATTTTCCAATACAGTATTTCCCCCTACACACGTAATTCCTAAAATTTTAACATTAGGAGCTGCTGTTGCCATCATAATAGCCTGGGCATCATCAGTACCACAGTCCACATCCATAAGTATTAACTTCTTCTGAGGGTTTGCTGTAAAAGACGGGAAGATTGTATTCAGTTTTATTGAATAGCTGTTCTACTTTGCTACGATTTTAATTACAGATAACTTTCAAACACAATAGAAAATATAGACATCTGACAGATAAAAATTACACACTAAAGGATAATACAAGTACATTGAGGATATGAATGTTTCGACTCATGAACCAGCATCTCCAACTAATGGGCATAAAAAAAAATAAAAAAAAGGGGGGGGGGGAGGGGGGGGGTGGTGGGGTTGGGAAAGAGGAGGGCAAGTTCTAGGTGAGGCAGAGGCAATGACTGGCGGCCATTGCCTTAGCAGACAATCAAGGTCTCTGCCTTACATACAACCTACACTTAGGGCCATCTCAAACTAGTGATCCTGTAGCTCAGTGGTCATCAGCTGTGTCCTCAGGGCCCACCAACAGGCCAGGTTTTATGAATTACCTTGGGGAGATGCAGACTAGAATACTGCAATCACTGAGCAGCAAATGATATCACCTGTGATGCATTTCAGTTATCTTGCAAACCTGGCCTGTTAGTGGGCCCCGAGGACAGGGTTGATGACCACTGCTGTAGCTAGCAAGAACTCAGAAGCTACAGGGTCACAATACAGGGCTACAGGGTTGAACAATACTCCCTTGTTTCCATGTGTTGCTACCTCTCTGACCTGATGAATGGGTGAATTACTACCTTCCTAGCAACCTACATACTGTAGTGAGATATATGCCCCACACTCATCCAGCCAATGAGCGACTCATAAAAAGACAAGAATTTTCTTTGTAGATTTCAGCAATCCTGTTGTTGGCAAGTGGTTTGTGAACTTGCTAGTGTGGCGACGTGGCCCTCAGCGGTGAGGCACTGTGGCTGGTTGTCTAATCTGCCAAAGCAAAGCAGCTGGCAATGGAAGATGACATAGTGTGGTCATAGTGTGAAAGTTAGCACTTTATTTAGAATTCCTTGACAAATCCAATAAGTAGTTTGGTACCTTCTAAAGTTGTTTTGGTTTAAAATAAACATATACTATACACATTTATTATGTTTTAGCATAATTACTGCAGCATAACTATTGATCTGAGATATTCTAACTTTTTGAGCAAGATCCTCCACAGCAGAACCCCCCCCCCCAAATTTGTGTGTTACTTTAGAACTATATATTATTATTTTTTTGTCAAAAGGTACCAGTTACTTACCGGTAGCTGTCTTTCTGGGAAATCTTCCAGGACGGCACACCTGAGAGATGAGAGGCTCCTCCCTATAGGAAATACAATCAATTGACAGCTGTTTTAAGTCCCCACCCTTCCCCTTGATCCTCAGTTTGTAGAGAAGTAACTCCTGAACCCGGTTCACAAGGGAAATCATTCCTCATAGGCACTCACCTTCTAGTGTTCTACAATTTTCCCTCCTCCAACGGGCGGGAAGTAGGCCTGCTGTCCTGGAAGATTTCCCAGAAAGACAGCTACCGGTAAGTAACTGGTACCTTTCTCAAGTCATCTTCCAGGACGGCACACCTGAGAGGATAAACAAGTACCTCAGGTCTACCTTAGGGTGGGGCCACTGCAAGACCCTTTTGGCGAACCTTGGTTCTGCCGTGAGCTTTACCTCCACTCCATATGCTCATATGCTTGATGAAGGCATCTTAGCTGGATCATGTAGCTGATCTGCAGGTCTGCTCCACCGATGTCCCTGCCTTTTCCACTTCGGATGCAGTATCTAGGTGGAATGGGCTCTTAAAGATGGAATCAGAAAACATGTTAAATTTGTAGGTCAGCAATGTTGCCTGTCTCACACATCTAACAACCAAGGCCTATTGTGCCTGTAGGCAGGGCCGCTGTTAGAAATCACAGGGCCCCGTACAACCTACCTGACAGGGCCCTCACCCCGGAAATATCAAGTTGCTAAAATGACATGGTCGCAGTGGTATGCTTTGCAGCCATACTAGAAATTAGAGCCATGCTACTGGCACCTCATGCCACCTGTTTTTTTTTTATTTTATTTTTTTACTTTTTTAAATTGCCAAATGGCAATTTTACATTGTGCGACCACATTGCAACTTTAAAACAATTTGGCTTCAAGGTGCAGAGCAGCCCCATTAAACTCGATGAGACGTTTGACAGGAGGTGCTGCCTGTCAAACTCTGCAATCTGCTCTAAAAATGCTGCAGCAATGGCATGTATACAGCCCTGTCTGACTATGACAGCTGGCTTCTGTTGAAGGGGCATAACCAAAAAAGATCTGTCAACCCAATCAGTGCTCTCAGCCAATGGCTGAGAGCACTGAGCAGAGTGTTCTGGTGGGGTGGGGGTCATCCCCTTGTCAGAACACAATAGAACAGCAAAGGAGATTACTATACTAATATCGCATTGGTAGTACAGTGGCTCTGACCTGAGGTGTCAGGTTTTTTTATTCAGCCTGCAGGGTTGAATGAAAAAAAAAACTAGCAGTGTATACTAGGCATTAGGCCATATTCACATTTGACGTTTCCTGAATGTGGGACAAAGTGCAAAGGTAGCAGGCATTTTGGAAATGCACTGCAAATGCTAATAGCGCTTGTGGTGCCATTAATTGTTGATTGCACCCCTGTAATTAGCACACCTGTGTTGTGTCATGTGGCAAATCTGCATGCTTAGGTTCTAGAACCTCTATGATGTGTTTGTTACACATATGGCAGCCCATTCAAATGAATGGGCTCCCCTATATGTGAAAAACAAGCAAAAAAATTAACATGCACAGGAATGTGTGTTCCCTCTATGTGAAGTATATAGGGGGCCTTAGGGGTGGTATATAGAAATGTTTGGGCAGAGATGTCTGTCAGCTGGAGAGAGAGATGTGTCCACTGGTTCCTAGCTCAGCACTGCAGTGGCAGCTATCTGTACTTCTAGGCTGGCTTCATATTTACTTTTCTCCAAAATGAAATTAATGTCCCTTCACTCCAGCAGCAACCCCCCACTCACCCCTTTCAGCAGAAGCACTGTTCCATCCAAACAATGGAGTTCACCATGAACACAGCACAGAGAGAAAGCAGGATCTGGAGGCAGGTGGATCAGAGGTCAGGACTCAGTGAGGAGGTGGAGCAAACTTCCTGCTCATTTATCACGCTGACCAGAGATAACACAGCCGACTGTTGGGGGAGTTTCAGGACCCGAGAAAGGCACAGGCAGAGACTCTGCAGCTGTCTCCCTCTGCTTCAAATCGGGACACTTTGCCAGTATTTAGAACTGAACCCCCTGCAGAGCTGCTGGAGGGAGAAAGCTGGCAGCGCTGCAAAGTGATCCACAGGGGTCAGAAGGCAGTACAGATAGCTCTCCTGCCTTGCAGGTTCCCGGGCCCCTCTTCTGAAGTGACAGATCTCGGGCCCCCTACAGGAAGGCTGGCTGTACTGCCCTATCAGCGGCCCTGCCTGTAGGTGCTACTTAGAACCACTAAAAAGATAAATCAGAGACCTGTGTTGTAAGACAAGGACACTACATTAATCAATAAGAGGGCCTGTCTTAACACTACCCTGTTCAGGGAAATAAAACTGCAAACTGGCTTGACAGACTACCTTTTTTTGTTCCTTTTTATCTTTACGTCAGCAAAGACTAAAGGGAAGCCTACTTAAGGGTAATAGATCAACAGAAGCTTGATCCCTGGGTTTAAGGCATGCCCAATCTATGGCTTTACTTACGCCTGTGAGCCTACTTCAGGGGATTAAAGTCCCTAGCAGGAGTGGACTACCCATATTGCTACGTCTAGTTTTGCTAGAAGGGCGAAATGAAGGCCATGCACCGAGCCAAAACCTATTTGATCGTGTATACATCTTTATACTTCAGTCTCAGGCCCTAATACTCTTAAAGTTCTTACTAAACAGGGCGATTCGTTATCCCCTTCCTCCAGTGTCCCATAACCCTACAGGGCTTCAACCCTAGGAAATGGTTCTGGCATCCCTGAATGTAAGGGGGTTGAGGTTTTCTGACATGTGGCATCTGCAGCCCGAACTCCTGGCCCCTCAATGGAAAAGAAGGCTAAAATACAAAAGGTGATAAATGTATTATTAATATCACAAATAAAAAGATCATAGATTGTGGGCACGGCACAATAGATTTAGACAGAAAGGACACAAGCATGACAACAATGTTGTGTACCCGAGTGTGACTAGCTAAACCGATATATCAAATATGGGAAGAGACCCAAAATCTGAACCTCAATGTAGACAAACAGTCCTCACAGTCTGGTTTCTGATGTGCTGCCAAGATGTAAAAACATTAAGACACAAGCAAACCCTAAAATGCTGCGAATTTCTGAAGTGCAGCTAGCTAGGTCATAACTGATATATAAATACAGAAAGGACAGGAACCCCCTGTACTGTTGTGTTTTAGTGATGTACAGCAAAACAAGGCTATAAATATAAAGACCCAAACTTCTATGTTGCGTATTTCTGACAAACCACCAAATACAGTTATAAGATCAATATGAACACCAACTCCCGTGTTGTGCATTTCTGCTATGCCACAGGGTAAAATATGGAACACAAGACAATCCTTTCTGTCATGCACTTCTGTAGTATAGTTCAGCATTGTGTTTTTCTGAAGAGTAGCAAGGCAATATGAAACAGAAAGCACCAACAAGCTTCAAGCTTGAGTATTTCTGCTGTGCAACAACAAAAGCAGACACTGAGGAAAAAAAGACAGCCAGCCTTTACAGCTGCAAGCTTTCTGGTCTGCTGCAAAATAAGACAATAACGCCATGATGAGTATTCCTGCTGTGTAGAAAAACCTCAACCAGAAGGGACAGATAAGCTTAGGGCTCCCACACCCGTGTGACACAACCTGCGACTTGGGACTGCAAGACGCATGAGAAGTCATACACTATGACTTCCAATGGCAATGGGTATCATTCGTGTCTGCTCGACTCCAGCAGTCCCCGATTCCTGGATCCACAGACCTCAAGATTACACAGGTCGCAGGGAAAAAAATAAATATAGCAATTTTCAGGTCGAACAAATGAGGGGTCCCCAATGCTGTGACTCCCTGGAGGAGTGCAGCCAACAACCCCCTGCTGTGTATCCCTAAGATGCAGAAAGGTACATCAATGAAAAACACTGCTCACTGCTGTGCCTGATATACAAACGATAAGGCAGTAAATATAGGACACAAACATTCAATCTTTGTGTATGTCTGATGTGTAGCAATATACCAATACTGAGCAGAGATGCCACCATCCTCAATGGTGTCTCTCAGCTGAGCAGCAAAAAGAAAAATAAGAAAAAGACAAGCAATCTTCACTGCTGTGTCCTGATATGCAGCCAATAAGGCAGTATATGCAAGACATAAAAAAGAAAAAAGAAAAAAAAAAAAAAAGGAAAGGAAGGACAGACAACTTTCAATCTTGTATATATATGTCTGATGTGCAACAATATAACAATTCTGAATAGAGATAGCACATCCATATTGAAGCGATTTGGCCTTGCAACTCAACATGTCAAATCGCATGGCTAAAAATCAGCACGACACCACTTTGTGGTGCTACACCGATTACCAAAGGCAGTATATGTACTACACCTGGCAGGGGTTCAATTTGTATTTCTGCTATATAGCCCAACAAATCAGGGCCATCAATTTTCACTGCTGCCTTTCTGATAAGTAACCAACAAGGCAGTAATACAGGACACAAAGCCCCACAGACAGACCTCAATCTTGTGTATGTCTGATGTGCAGCAATGTAACCATTATGAGCAGAGATGTCACCAGACTCAATGATGTGCATTTCTGCTGTGCAGCACAAAACCAGAAAAGTACAGACCACCTTCATGGTTGTACTTTTCTGATCTGTAGCCAAACAAAGCAGTACCTTTAGGATATAAAGGACACCAAACAAGCTTCAGTGCAGTGCATTTCTGATGTACAGCAATATAGCCCTTATGAGCAGAGGTGTCACAAATCTCAATGTGTATTTCTGCTGTTCCACAAAAACATCCCAGCAAGGACATACCTTCACTACTGAGGTCTACTGGTGTGCAGCCAATGAGTCATGGTCTATCCCTTTATGAAATAACCAACAGGCAATTTATTTCATAGGCATAGCCTGGGCTGTAGATACTAAACCTTCACCACCAGTGAAAGAACAAATCCTAAAATGGTTGGACACCCTACTATAGTAGTTGTTGTCCTACCTTACCTCCATAGACTGAGCAAAATGCTAGCAAGCACATACCCATGTGGGGCTGATTATCAACTAAAGTCTCAATGAGCCCAGCCCTAGAGACCAATTTAACACAGCCTCTAGAAGAGATGGTTACCAATTTAGCCTGGGGGTTAATAGCTACTTGCAGGCTTCAAACAAGCATATTATGTAGCTCTTGCATAGGTTTGCACAGAAAATGAAAAGGATGTAGGAAGCGATCTATGGTGAATCACCTTTAGATCTGCCACTGAGTGGATTGTATCCCAAACCAACACAAACTTTTTTTTTTTTTTTTTTATCATCTCCTACACTAGAATATAACCACAGTGTAAAGGTGGAGTGGAAGGTTGGAGCTTATGAAAGTTACCTATAGCAAGCAACCCCCAAAAGGAGGATCTGTCACAAGGGAACCCCTACTGTGCCACACAGAAGCTTGGTCCCTGCCCATCCTTGAATGTTAGGTCAGCTTTTAAGCATCTTGAAGCAACTGCAGATTCCTAGCAGCTGGGCTAATAGGGCCGGTAACCTAGTGCACCTGCTGACCAGGGGAGCTTCTGAATCCACCAACCACTGCCCAATTAATAACTTGTTCAGTGGTATACCTGGCCTGTAAATAACTTTGAATCTACCAGGTCCCTTCTGTATGCTATATTCAACCCTACTAATGTACCACAACTGGGCATGTAGGGAGAGGCTGGCAACCTACTGCTGCGATAACCACACAGTGTCTCTGCTGTAAGAGGGAGCTGTGGCTGGTGGTTTTAGCAGTGGCCTCTGGGCTATTTGTATCCCGACCCCAGGTTCTGCACTGCACCAGTCAGTATATACACAGGGAAGGGGAGCAATGGCCTACCTACCTCTTTCCCATCTGAGGTGGTTTAGGCACACCCGTTCCTCTGCACCACCTGTCCACCATACAGCGTCTCTGATGTAAGAGGGAGCTGTGGCTGGTGTTTTTAGCAGAAGCTTCAGGGCTATTTGAATCCAGACCCCAAGGGAGATTATCTCAAATGCCCAGAAACCCTCTGGCTGGAATTGGGGATTTTGCAGCTAAATTCCCAAGGCAAAGGAAAGTACTCACCGTTGTCGTCTTCCCCTTTTACCACAGCCAGCGGGCTTGCTTTTCCATCCTTATGGTCCACACGCAAGGAGGATAGCTGTTAAAGTGCCCCCCCCACCCATCTGCTGTCCCCATAGGGAGGTGCAAGGTTAGGCCGTGTCCTGCACTTTACCAGTCAGTATATACACATGGGGGGCAAGGCCTTCCGTTCCTCATTCCCATCTGAGGTGGTTAAGGCAGACACCCACCGTAGTGAACTGGTGCCTCCTCGCTGTAGCGAAAGGAGGATGTGGGCGCCTGCTCCTGCTGACTCTCAGCCTTCCCTCCTGGGTAAGAAAGCCGCCGCCATTTTCCCAAAGTTTGAAAATGGCGCGGGTGCTCGTTGCCACGCCCTCTCCGGCAGCCCACGCGAGCTACCGGGGGCCCAGGAGTCGGGGACACAATCCCCCCGGAAAGAACCGATGGCCAGCACCCCCATCTGAACAGGTAAGGAGGGGAGACAGGATAATGGCCCCTGAAGGCCCCAGGGTCCTTCAGCTCTCGGGGGGGGGGGGCTCTTCCAATTTCTGCTGCCCCCCCTAAGGAAAAGATAGGGGAACCCCCCAGGAAGGACAGGAATATCCTACCAGACCCAGGGGGAGACCACCAGCCCCAGGCTTCAGGTCATTTGGGAAAACCCCCCCCCCCCACAGTTTCGCTGTGTAGGGAGAAACACAATCAAAAACTGAGGATCAAGGGGAAGGGTGGGGCTTAAAACAGCTGTTGATTTGATTGCGTTTCCTGTAGGGAGGAGCCTCTCATCTCAGGTGTGCCGTCCTGGAAGATGACTTGAGAAAAAAGGTTTAATGTTAAGTGGTTAAACCTTTCACATACAATCTATTCCATTGACAAATTGTTCCAATGTTTATACTTAAAGAAAGTTTGATTCTTTTATATGAATACAAATACAAATATCCATTAAGCCAATATTGTCTCATATAGTCATTAATGGCATATATTAAAACACCATTATTTCTGTTTTTGGTTCCAGTATTTGCTGCATGAGCGTGTCTACTAACAACTGGGTATGTTAGAAGCTTTTGGTATACTGAACATACAGTGCCTTGAAAAAGTATTCATACTCCTAGAAATTTTCCATATTTTGTCATGTTACAACCAAAAACATAAATGTATTTTATTGGGATATAATGGGTTAAAATAAAATTACATGTACAGAATATAAGACAAATTATGTGATACCAGAAATAAAAAGTAGACATATTGAAGTACGGATGATACAAAGCAAAGAAGAATTTCAAGATATTCTCGTGGGAATGACAATAAATGGCCTTATATATTTTAGAATTTGAAAACATTCTTATAGCTAAGTTTTCAACATTTTAATCCTATACCTTTTTTTAACAGCTTGCTATCACAACTGTGCTTTGATTCAGCTCCAACTATTTCCCCTTGTCCCATGAATGCAGCCTTGCCATTTGTGCCCAGAATCCATTGCAGCTGGTGAAGTTTTAGGATGGAGGGGGTGCCAGACCCCGCCCTTCCTGACCCCTCCCTCTTTGGTGAAAATGGGTGTGGTTTCAGCGAAATAGTGGGTGTGGCTATAAGGTGGTGTGGTTAGTGTCCGAGATGAGAGAGGGATGGAGGGACAGCAGGCCCAGATTCAACACAATAGAAATGAGTATTCTAGAAAGTTTAACAATCAGCAGATAAAGATATTCCAAACACATGGTGTTAGCATGTCAATAATTCCAGCACCAAGGTTCTTATGGTGTCAAGATGCTTGAAGCACATTTCTATTATAACATTGTAATCTAAAATGAAATCATTCAACTCACCATAATGCAGAATCAGTGGGAGCCCTGAGCAGGTCATTAGGCACGTCGCCTGCCACCAGCGGAGTCCCACCTTACATGCAGCCTGTGTCCCACCAAATGCAGCAGCCTCACATCAAACCCCCCCTTACTTACCTTGCAGTGTGTTGTCCTCTCCAGCGGTGTTTTCTGTGGAGAGGTCCGTCCTCCCTTACTTCCTGGTTCCTCTCTCCTGGGACTTGGCGAGAGAAAAACAGGAAGGGACATCAAACAGATGTCAATCAAACCACCCGGCCATAGTATTATATACAGCGAACGAAAGGAAGCTACTCGGCACTTCAGAAAGCGCCGCAAGGCAGGCTAAACGCTCACAAATGAAACGCCACATCTATGCAATCACGAGATTGCAGACATGGTGCTTCATTTGCGGGCCAGAATGCAGCCCGATCAGTGCATGGGTGTTAGAGAGGAGAGCCACTGGATCACTCAGCCGCTGTTAAGCCATCCAATGCTGGTGGGCGTGGTTTAGGGAGGCATGGGGCAGGGAGCTCCACTGACGCTCTGATCCTGCCCCATGTACTCTGTATGTACCATGAATATTCCTACCCCCTACCGCTGTAAGAACGTGCCGCCTCTGAACCTCTAACAGTGGGAGATGAGCCCAGCTGGCCAGGTAAGTCTTTTTGCCTATAGACTCACTGTTATTAAACCCTCCCTGACAATGTTGTTTACCTACCTACCCCCCCCCCCCCACCGTATAGCTTTGCATTGCTGAAAGTTAAAAATTTTAAAAACTGGCTACTCCTGTAGTATGTCCCATTTGCAGTCTGGTCATCTCCTGTAGTCGCATCTACAGTCTATTTAAAAGTAGTACCTGCTGTTGCACAAATCACTTTATTACACTTTTATTTCTGATATTTATGGCTATGCATATTTATTTAATCCATATCGAGCACTAAAATTTGATTGGCTGCTTCTGCTTGGCACACACACAATCAAATAGTGCTCAATAAGAATTAGATAGCATAAAGTTTAATAAGGTGATTTGTGCAAAGTACATGAACTTTCACTGAATGTTGAATGTTTAATGTGCAGGGGCGAACTGACCCATCGAAGTACTTTATGTAGGGCCAGTCCATAATTTGTTAATTGAAAGATTAAAGAGCTTGACTTGTAGTTTTGTAGGCCATATTTATTTTTATTTTGTGTAGTGTGGAGTTCGGTTGGAAGATGGAGTATTAGGCTGTCAGGGCCTTTTAGAGTAGCTCCCCAGTGGGGGGGGGGAGGGGGACTCAAGTCTGGGCTCGAGTGCAGAAGGGACCCTTCTCATGACACACTGAGGGATCCTGACCAGGAGAACACTGGCAGGCAAGTCTCTAGAGAGGAACACAGTCACGTGGGCTGGTGAGTGTTGTAGTATGGATGCAGAGTCAGTCTTAACCCTTGTACACACAGTCGGAGAATCCTATCGGACCGTGTCGTCGGATAATCCGACTGTGTGGTATGCAACGGACTGATTCTGTCGGACCCAATTTTCCAACATGTTGGAAATATTTCCCGACCAACTGGGTCGGTCGGACATACTCCGATCATGTGTAGAGAGAATGCCACGCATGCTCAGATCAAATTCCTACAAAGCTATTGGCTACTAGCCTGAATGTAGTCCCATCGTAACAAATTACGTCATCACGTTCTGAAAGATCTGATTTTTCGCCAACTTTGTCCGACCGTGTGTATGCAACAGTTTCGGGCAAAATCCGACGGATTTGGTTGTGGAAATCTCCGACCGTGTGTACAGGGGCTTAGGACTGTGCAGAAGCAGCCAGGAGGGCTAGGGAAAGGGGTAGTTGAAGCCAGGCAGTTCCTATAGAGGTGGTACTGGGAGCAGTAACCACCGGAGAAGGACAGCTAGCA
This sequence comes from Lithobates pipiens, assembly GCF_037356315.1. Classification (NCBI taxonomy): domain Eukaryota; kingdom Metazoa; phylum Chordata; class Amphibia; order Anura; family Ranidae; genus Lithobates; species Lithobates pipiens. The sequence continues at coordinate 334,899,916 of NW_027507764.1, read as the reverse complement.
CCAAAGACCTTTATTTTTGCTACATCAAAAGGGTCCCGCAGTCCCTGCCTGAAGAGGGCATTCACAAGGATTTAAACAGAGTTTGTGCTAGATCCAATCATCAGTGCTAGTTGGTCCTGGGAGTTGTAGTTCTACAAGTACATTTGTGCTGGAGGTAGAAGAAGAGGAGTGTGTATATACCGGATGTACATAGTACCTAAAGAGTTGCTACTGATCAAATGGGCATCCCATAATAAGCCTCTCACCCACATTTTAATCCCCCTAAAACAAACACCACACACCTGCAATGACTGCTTTTTGTCTGAGGAGTGATTGAGAAATTCATGTGCCTGACTGTGCAGGGTGGGAAGATAACCAGTATTCACCAGCGGCTCCTGAGGGAGTAACGCTACCCAGTAATGTATAACACACCCACACTGCAGTGCACCATACACGTACCATGTGATCTAGTGCACCAGGCTAAAAAGGAAAAAAAAAGGGTACAGTCATCTGTTCATTAGAGTGGAGCTTCCATTAAGAATTAAACATACCACTCATTTCATCTCACTTACCCCCACATTGTTTTTGTTTCTTTGAGAGAACATATTTTTGTGGCACGTACCCATTCCCACTTCTGTAATTCTGCCAACTTCGCCCAGCCTCCCCACCATCTGCAGCCTACCCAGACATGTCACACATCCCAGGAGGCTGCAGGACAAGCCTAAGGGCCCTTTCACAATGGGGTGTCAGCAGTAAATCGCCAATATTTTTTAGCGGCGCTTTACCGCCTTTTCCGCAGGGGTTAAAACGGCCCGCAGCGGTGCCCATTTAGTTTAATGGTGAAGGAGTGGTGTATACACCGTTTCAAAGATGTTACTAGCAGGACTTTTAGCGTCCTGCCAGCGCCCCGCTCCAGTGTGAAAGCCTGAGGGCTTTCACACTGAAGAGACAGGAGAGGCTTTTTACAGGCGCTATGCAGGTACTATTTTTAGTGCCTCAGTGTGAAAGGGGTCTATCAGTTCTACCAAGCCTTGTGCAGTGGAAACCAGCTAACACTTCAGGATGACACAGCTATTTCCCCATATCCAGGATTGCAGCGCTGGAGAGCTGAAGCATGGCAAGGAGGATAGCGCTCGACTCCAAGGGGCCAATAAGTGTAGAGTTGACATTTAAGGTTTCAAAATAAAAAAAATACCTGACTGTATCGCGCGCGCCCCCCCCCCCCCCCCCCGGGTTTACTGGGAGCAAAGAGGGTACCTCCAGAGGCAGGGGGCAAGCTTACATTCACCCCAGGGCTGAGTCCATGGCTATAATGTTGGAACATAATTTAGGTGCTAGCCACTAAGTATTTTTTCAACGCTTTAAATGAGAACTTGAGGGAAGTAGGAGAAGTTTTGAGGTTTCAGATACCCTTTTTGCAGATCACTTACACTCCTTGAATCCAAAGGCAAAACCACTTTCTTTTGCAAGATCTTGGATAGGTCCCACACACAGGCCTAGCAGCCGGTAGAGTGTATGGACAAGCCTCTCAGACACTTAGCAGCCAGGAGCTAGTTACCTTGTTTAGATTGTAGAACAGCTTGACAGTACAAGAACCCTTAAGCTGACCCAACAATACTGCAAATTGGATTAGATATAGGTGCATCCTCAAAACAAGTCACCAGGCTCTCCTGAGAGAGCAGCCTTCATCCTGGCTCTCTCCAGCAAGCGTCCTCCCTTGGATCTCCTCAGCTTGTGTCTGCTTCATCCACACAGGCAAGACAGCCTAAGGACCACCTCAGGATTAGTAGGCCCCAGACAGGCTTCTGAGTCTACATGCAGCAGCACACCCTCGGGCCAGAAGGGCCCAAAGGTAACGAACTGGCTTAAGAGCACATGGAATCTGTCTAATAAATACCCCCTCTCAGAATGCACAGCGTCCAGGAACCTCCTACTGGGCTGTTTCTGGAGAATGAATATTCATTACAGCTCAACCTAGTTGTAATTCTCATATGGTCTCGTGGTACCAGTGACACCTACTGGCAACAGTGAGAAATGCACAACTCAGTCAAGTTCAGAACAGAAACAAACAATTCTACAATCTGAGCTGTTTACAGCTCAGCCAAAAACTAAAAATGTACACTATAGCCCTTTTTTTTTTTTTTTTTTTTTTATTATATACAATTCTCCTTTAAAGGAGTGTGTCCTCTGCCCACATACTTTTGTACTAATAGAAGTCCTTCATTTCACAAAGTTTGGAGGCATGCCTTTAATGCATGAAAATGTGTTGCCCTAAGGCAGCTGGGTTAACACATAATACGAAGGCAAAAAAAAATAAAAAATTATAAAATGTATAGGATAATCTCAGAAAATTAAATACTTGAGGAAATTTTCATATCTGAACCACTTGCCGACTGCAATAAGTATATACACACACACATTGTGGTTTGCAAGTGGTTTACTGGGATTATGGCTGAAGGATAGCGTAGATCCACTTTGAGCGCCTCTATGGCCCTGGAGCCATGTCATGAAGTCGCATCAAGACTGGAAATAACTTTTAAGATCTCTCCATAAAGAGGACGGTCATCCTTATTTCTATTACAGGGGAGGTTTACATTTCTGAGAATAGGAGGAAAAGAAAAAAAAAAAAAAAAAAAAAAACCCGAACACCCACACCCCAAACTCTAAAAAGTAAAGTATATTTTTGTAAGAGCCCCATCCCTCCATGCTCAAGCACAGAAGTATATGCAAACAGTATTCACACCACACACATTAAAGCAAGAACAATAATTCTATTGCTAGATCTCCTCTAACAGGTAACCCGTAAAAGGTATTTAAAGCGTCGTCTATGGAGATTTTTTAAGTACCGTAGTTTATCACCATCCCACAAGCGTGACGTGGGTATCTATTTACTTGGCGTAACATCATATTTTACTTTTTTTAATTCATTAAAGTGTATTTCCCCATAAAAAAAAAAAAAAAAAAAAAAAAAAAAAAAAAATCACTGCGTCACAACGATATGAATGGTTCCATTGCTGGCAATGGGGTGCGATTTGGAACTGTCAAAATGCATGTGTACTCAGGCTTACTGTGCTGATTAAAAGCAGAATGTGTCGCTGGGCTCTGCACTGAAATGTCTACTGGTAGTCCAACTCAGGGGTGCGCAGGATAGGGTGACAACACTGCAATTGAACAGATTAAGCATTGTCACCCATGGACTGAAAAGGTCTGTGGAAATACCTTGCTGGTATAATTAAATAGAAAAACAGAACCGATAAAGATTTAAAACCATTTATATTTGCCAATACATTTAGTTTAAGGCTCGGTTTCCATTATTGCGACCCCAAAGTCACACGATTTACAGTGCAATACGATTTTTGATGCAATGTCATGCAACTGGTGAGAACAAGTTGCACCAAAGTCAGAACAAAGTAGTACAAAATCCTTTTTTTTGGAGTTGCTGCAACTTGAATCCCACCAATTAGAATGGGGACCATTGAAATATATGGACTGACTTTTCATGTGACTTCACATGTGTCCGCACAAAAACTCACAGTAGTGGAAACAGAGCCTAAAGCCTTATACATACACATACACACACCGATATATTCGATTTTTGGCTTCAGATCTACCAAAACCATAGGAGGTCAAACCTGAAGAGGTTCAATTTGTATGCAATCAGGCAGGCCCTTGCACTACATGGTTTTTGTAAATCTGAAAAACAAAAATCTGCAGAAAATCTTAGTGTGTATGGGGCTTAAGTGCCTGGGTTTAGATACATTTCAAACCGAAATATCAGAATTCAAAAGATAGGGTTACCGGAATCAAGGTAGTTCTCACAATGTCACTGCATGAACAAAATGCACAACATTTATGTGTTGTAATATTAAAATGACAGCAATTGTTCATTAATTATTTACAACTATGTGCTATCAGAGTAAAGTTTAATCACAAACGTGCAGGGACTTTGCAAATAAAAAATAAAAACACACCATTTAACAATGGGGGTAGTCTACAATTTATTCAGAAATCTGACCTAACATTTGAGAATTTTGGTAAAAAAAAAAGAGACAATTCATAACATAATAAAAACATGAATAGAACAGAAACAAGACATACCTGTTTTGCTCGCCATTTAAACGATAATTGACAATGACAGTAGCTGAATCTTCACAGAGGCAGTGATAAAGCTACAAGAATTTTTACACCCTTTAGGCTTTGACTTGTATGATCTTGCTGTATTATTTTGTCTATGATATGCACTCTGTTATCCTATCCAGTCCTTACCGTCAGCATGTAAAGATTCTTCAGAAAGGAACCTACAGCTTTTATTTCAAGACCGGTGTACAAAGATTACACAAGAGGAGGAGTACAAAGTCAAATCCACTCCCTAACTACTAGTCAGTGGGTCATTATAGGTCTTTTAATCACCTCCCCATTTGCTGAATTAGTACAACAATGTGGTCATATTTAACACCTTATTAGCCCTAATCAGCCATAAATAACTCCCCCCGTCCATTCTGTTTTTTTTTTTTATCTCCATTTTTTATTTAACTTTTAATATTTAAACGTTGTTTCGTTTTTAATAGTTTTGTTTATTCGTTTTTTAGTCCCACGTTATAATGTGCATAAATGTACAAAATTGAAAAAGCACCATATATTCAGTTTTAATACCTTTGCAATGCTTTGTACCAAATGTTAGGTCTTATTCTAGATTGTAAGCTCTAATGAGCAGGGCCCTCTAGTCCCTCCTGTATTGATTTATAATGTAACTGTACTGTCTGCCCTCATGTTGTAAAGCACTGCGCAAACTGTTGGCACTATATAAATCCTGTATAATAATAATAATATTCACACTGAGTACGTAAAGCTGCATTCATCTGTATTATTCAACACAGGCTTAACCACTTTCAGACCGGACCATTTTGCTGGTAAATGACCAGAGGTCTTTTTACACTTTGGCACTGCGCTGCTTTAACTGGTAATTGCGCGGTCATGCAATGTTGTACCCAAACAAAATTTGCATCCTTTTCTTCCCACAAATAGAGCTTTCTTTTGATGGTATTTGATTGCCTCTGCGATTTTTATTTTTTGCGATATAAACGTAAAAAGACCGCAAATTTTGAAAAAAAATGATATTTTCTACTTTTTGTTATTAGAAAAATCCAATAAACTCAATTTTAGTCATACATTTAGGCCAAAATGTATTCAGCCACATGTCTTTGGTAAAAAAAAAGTCAATAATTGTATATTTATTGGTTTGCGCTAAAGTTGTCACATCTACAAACTAAGGTACGTTTTCTGGAATTTACGCAGCTTTTAGTTTACAACTGCCTATCTCATTTCTTGAGGTGCTAAAATGGCAGGGCAGTACAAAACCCCCCCAAATGACCCCATTTTGGAAAGTAGACCCCCTAAGGAAATTGATAAGAGGCATGTTGAGCCCATTGAATATTTTATTTTTTTGCCTCAAGCGATTGAATAATGACAAAAAAAAAAATTTTTTTTTTTTTTTACACAAAGTTGTCACTAAATGATATATTGCTCACACATGCTATGGGCGTATGTGAAATGACACCCCAAAATAAATTCTGCTGCTTCTCCTGAGTATGGGGATACCACATATGTGGGACTTTTTGGGAGCCTAGCCGCGTACGGGGCCCCGAAAACCAAGCACCGCCTTCAGGCTTTCTAAGGGCGTAAATTTTTGAGTTCACTTCTCACTACCTATTACAGTTTTGAAGGCCATAAAATGCCAAGATGGCACAAAACCCCCACAAATGACCCCATTTTAGAAAGTAGACACCCCAAGCTATTTGCTGAGAGGCATGTTGAGTTCATGGAATATTTTATATTTTGCCACAAGTTGCGGGAAAATTACAAACTTTTTTTTTTTTTTTTTTTTTTAACAAAGTTGTCACTAAATGATATATTGCTCATGCATGCCATGGGCATATGTGAAATGACACCCCAAAATAAATTCTGCTGCTTCTCCTGAGTACGGGGATACCACATATGTGGGACTTTTTGGGAGCCTAGCCGCGTACGGGGCCCCGAAAACCAAGCACCGCCTTCAGGCTTTCTAAGGGCGTAAATTTTTGAGTTCACTCCTCACTACCTATTACAGTTTTGAAGGCCATAAAATGCCAAGATGGCACAAAACCCCCACAAATGACCCCATTTTAGAAAGTAGACACCCCAAGCTATTTGCTGAGAGGCATGTTGAGTCCATGGAATATTTTATATTTTGCCACAAGTTGCAGGAAAATTACAAACTTTTTTTTTTTTTTTTTTTTTTTCACAAAGTTGTCACTAAATGATATATTGCTCACGCATGCCATGGGCATATGTGAAATGACACCCCAAAATAAATTCTGCTGCTTCTCCTGAGTACGGGGATACCACATATGTGGGACTTTTTGGGAGCCTAGCCGCGTACGGGGCCCCGAAAACCAAGCACCGCCTTCAGGCTTTCTAAGGGCGTTACAGTTTTGAAGGCCATAAAATGCCAAGATGGCACAAACCCCCCCCAAATGACCCCATTTTGGAAAGTAGACACCCCTAAATTTAGGGGTACACTAGTGAGACTAGGTAATAAATGGCGGGTGCCCTGAAACTATAAAAAAATAACTAACCAACCAGCGTCACCTGTAACAGTTATATGGTGATCACTGGTGAAAGGGTTAACTAGGGGGCAATTAGGGGGCTTTATGCGGTAGTATATGGGGGTCCCTGGCGCTATAAAAAGCTGCAGCGAACCTAAATACCTACCTGCCTAACTAGCGTCACCTGTGACACTAATACAGCGATCAGAAAAACGATCGCTTATTAGGCTGGGTTCACACTGGAGCGATGCGGGAACGCCACGAATGCGCGGCGGGTTCCCGCATCGCATGCCTCCCGGCGGCAGTTCACACTGCCCCATGCGAACTGCTGGGAGTGTCAGTGAAATGTTACTGACACCCCCAGATCAGTTCGCATATCGCAGTGCGATCTGCAAACTCGGATCGCATGGTGTGAACACCCATGCGATCCGATTCTGCTGCGGGCCAAAAAAAGGGTCCCGTGCGAATTTGCGGCGGGTGCGGCGGGTGCGGCGGGTGCGGCGAATGGCTGAACTCGAATCGCACAGAGATCGGATGTGATTTGCACTGCAGTGCGGTGCGAATCACATCCGTTCTCATAAACCGCTGCAATGTGAACCCAGCCTTAGTGACACTGGCGACGGGGGGTGATCACGGGGTTAAACCTTTATTGGGGGGGTTAGGGGGGTACCTTAGAACTAAAGGGGGCTAACCCTAACTGCCCTAACAGTTATTAGTCACAAATGACACCCGCCGGGTGATCAGGGGGTTAAACCTTTATTAGGTAATAAATGGCGGGTGCCCTGAAACTATAAAAAAATAACTAACCAACCAGCGTCACCTGTAACAGTTATATGGTGATCACTGGTGAAAGGGTTAACTAGGGGGCAATCAGGGGGCTTTATGCGGTAGTATATGGGGGTCCCTGGCGCTATAAAAAGCTGCGGCGAACCTAAATACCTACCTGCCTAACTAACGTCACCTGTGACACTAATACGGCGATCAGAAAAATGATCGCTTATTAGGCTGGGTTCACACTGGAGCGATGCGGAAACGCCGCGAATCCGCGGCGGGTTCCCACATCGCATGCCTCCCGGCGGCAGTTCACACTGCCCTATGCGAACTGCTGGGAGTGTCAGTGAAATGTTACTGACACCCCCAGATCAGTTCGCATATCGCAGTGCGATCTGCAAACTCGGATCGCATGGTGTGAACACCCATGCGATCCGATTCTGCTGCGGGCCAAAAAAAGGGTCCCGTGCGAATTTGCGGCGGGTGCGGCGGGTGTGGCGGGTGCGGCGGGTGCGGCGAATGGCTGAACTCGAATCGCACAGAGATCGGATGTGATTTGCACTGCAGTGCGGTGCGAATCACATTCGTTCTCATAAACCGCTGCAATGTGAACCCAGCCTTAGTGACACTGGCGACGGGGGGTGATCACGGGGTTAAACCTTTATTGGGGGGGTTAGGGGGGTACATTAGAACTAAAGGGGGCTAACTCTAACTGCCCTAACAGTTATTACAGTCACAAATGACACCAATGCAAAAAAAAAAAAAAAAAATGACATTGGTGTCACTGTGACTGGGGGGCAGGGGTAATTGGGGGGGTGATCGGGGGGTAAAGGGGGGGTGTGAGTGTGCCTGGCATGTTCTACTGTGTGTGTAGAGTGTTGGTGCAACTTACTGATCCGCTCTCCTCCGTGTCGGAACGAAAAATACCGACACGGAGGAGAGAATACATCACTTCCTCTCCTGTGTTTACATTACAGGAGAGGAAGTGATGTCACCGGGGATTTCTATTCGTCGGGAGCGATCGCGAGGGGGTGGCCATGAATGAATGGCCGTCCCCTCGTCCGGGATCGCTCCCGAACGAATACCGACCGCCGCAGGCACCGGGCGGGGGCCCGATCGGGCCCCCGACCCGCGGGAGGCAAGGGACGTACATGTATGTCCTTATGCCTGCCCGTGCCATTGTACCGACGTACATCGGCGTGCGGCGGTCGGCAACTGGTTAAACCAGCTGCATTCTGTAAGCCCCCTTCACACCACAAGGCTGCACTGAAGTGCATTGCCTTGTCTGCATTTTCAGGCAGCACAATGGACGGCTAGAGTTGCCACCTCATCCCCTTAAACCCGAACAGGTTCTGCGACTAATTAAATGCAGATGAGGCACCAAGTGAGTTTAATTACCACCTTAATCAGTCACAGAACCTGTGTAATTAATATGTGTTTGGGTTTAAAAGGATGAGGTGGCAACCATAGAGGACGGCACTGCAGTGAATTGCAATGCCCTGCGGTGAATAGAGTTGCGCCATTTTGTGACATTTCAATAAAGTTAAATAAAAAAGCAAAAAAGTGTCATACTGTGTAAAAAACATATTGCACCACCCTTCACACCTCACATCAGCATACACACGGTGTATAACGTGTGTAAGTTAGTGGGAACAAGCCCTCATTATAAATGGGACAGCTGATATATACTTTTTTTGAGGCGTCACATAATGATGTTTTAGTCATGTCTCTACATAGTGTAGCGCTACCCCCGCAGGGCCTGCTGGTGAATGTGGTATGTCTGTCACCCTGCACAGCCAGGCACACGAATTTCCAGACACAGATTAAAGAAGCAGTCCTTGCACTTTGTTTTTTTTTTTTGTTTTATTAGGGGAATAGAACTTGGATGGGAATAGGGTGCATATGGGATGCCCATTTGATTTAATTAAATTGGTAGGGACTCAACTATATGCACTTCCAGTATATCTCTTCAACCTACAGCACATATACTTCCCTGCAGACTATCACTCCCAGGACCAGATAGCACTGATCTGGGGACCTGACACTGCCTCTGTCATGCACAAAGCAAATGCCCTTTGCAGGCAGGGACAACGGGCCCCTATGGTGTAGAAATAAAAAATATTGTAGTCTTTAGTGCTAGCTGTCTTACATGTGGTTAATGCTCCCAGCAGCACCTGTGCAGGCTGCCCCTTTCCACTGCCCATGCCACCACAGTCCAACAACTCTGCACCCATCCCAGTCCTCTCAGGCGTGCATCCCAGTCCTCCTGACTGTGTGTCATTCACCAGCCCTCTTGGCTGTTCCTGATCTTCCTGGAGACTTGCCCAGTAGTGTTCTGCTGCTGTTCTCCTTGCTCCCAGTGCCTCCTGTCACCCCACCCCCCACAGACTAAGGAGCTCCTTCAAAGGCTACGGCAGCCTAACACCCTATCTCCAGCTTCCACCGGAACTCTCCTCCCAAGCTGGGCTGACCCAGAGAATCAGAGAATTTGAGGGGGCCTGCCCCCTGCCAGTCCAAGTTGGGGATTGGTCATGGCCTTCAGAATACTCCAGGCAGCTGCACCTTACCTCCCCTTCCATCTTTCTATAAGGTTCCAGCACTTTCTAGAAATAGAGGGGGCGGGGTCTCAGTGATGCTGCCTGCGAGTCACCCATCTCCATGGATCGCTGCCCAACCCAGGAAACACAGGCAGGCTTGGCTGCCAGCCAAGACTGCATACATTTACCTGTACTAGAATTTTTTTTTTACACTTCTAGCACTAGAGGGTGCTACACAAGCAACACAATGCCTTGCGCTGTTATGCAGTGCCATACAGTGTGATGTGGAAAAAGGCAGACGTGTTGAATCTTTCTGCAGTGCACCATGAATCACATTAGCATTGTGATGTGAATGGGACACATATAAAACAATATTTTACAATTATTTTCTATGTTCTCTTGCAGTGACCTGTGTTTATCCAGTGTGTAAAAACTTAGGTCACCACACATAGTGGTTTATCCCCATAGGTGGATAACCCAGGCCCGGTAGTCAAGATAAAAGGTACTAAAGCCTTAGAGCCAAGATGCCTTAATGACTACAGGGCAAAAACTCATGTGCATAGACAGAGTACTATATTGTCATCCAGATAGTATAATCCCTATAAGGTAAATCCAAGAATGGACAGTTATCAGGTGGCTCCTGGGAGACAGCCTTCCGCTAGTCACTACCGGTCCTGGGTTATCCCCTATGGCATTGCCTCGTTCCTGTTTTGGAACTACTTGGTTACTATCCCCGATCCATCTATGTTAGCAGAGTTGGCTGTCTCCAATTACCTATATACAGACTACTGGAACTAGTCTTTCCTAGACTATACCTTTGAATATCTCTGTTATTGGATACCTTTGTATGAGGCCTACTTTCCTGCAAGACAGTGAGATCCATTCTCTTTTTTGCTATCTTTGAACCTTGAATATGTCCTGAGGAAGCAGGGCAAGGGCTCATTGTATACTTTGTATTATTATACATGAATTTTAACTCTTGAATGCTCTATTGTATTTTTCTCAATAAACATTGTTATATTTTTCCATACCTCTCTATTGTTTTCTATGCCTTCAAAGTCCAACCTAGGGCTACTTAGCAAGTATCCCTTTTCTTTGTGTTCCCCTTAAATTTACAGATGTGACCGCTCTCTTTCTTATTTATACAATTTTTGGTGGTATTTAATCACAGCTGGGATTTTTATGTTTTGCTAAACAAACAAAAAAAGATGGAAAATTTTGAAAAAAAAAAATCATGTTTTATAGTTTGTTAACATTTTGCAAACATAATTTTTCTCCTTCGCTGATATCGCTGATGAGGCGGGACTGGCGGGCACTGATAGGCTGCACTGTTGGGTACTGATAGGCACATTTAAGGTGGCACTAATAGGCACAGATAAGACGGCACTGATGGGCACAGATAAGGCGGCACTGATGGCCAATGATAAGATGGCACTGATGGGCTCTGATGAGTGGCATTGATGGGCACTGATGGGTGGCACTAATAGATGGCACTGATGGGCGGCACTGATGGGTGGCACTGTGGGCACTGATGGGTGGCGCTGGTGGGCAATGATAGGTGGCACTGTTGTCTACTGCTAGGTGGCACTGGCAGGTGGCACAGGTGGGCACTGAGGAGCTGGCGGCAGCTCTCCGTGATTGGGACTGATGTCCTCTCATGGCCGACCAGTGATTGGCTTTTTTTTCCTCCTCACGCTATCAGCGCGAGGAGAAAAAATAGCCAATTACCAGCTCTGTTTACAACACACGATCAGCTGTCATTGGCTGACAGCTGATCGTGTGGTAAGGGGTCCAGATCGACCCCTTACTCCGATCTGTGATACAGTGAGTCTCATAGGCTCACTGATCACAGAACCCACCACGAGCACCCTGCAGGAGGCATGCAGGCCGCTTGGGCACAGGAGGACGTCAATAGACGTACTCCCGGCAAAGCAGGTCCGCGCTGTAGCCATCATTTGGCTATAGCGCTGATCTGAAGAAGTTAAGCTGGGTATATACACAGTTTTTTTGACAGACAAACTGACAGATCCTTATATAAACACAAGCAATAATGATATAAATTCCATTTAAACAGATTGACACAAGGGAGACATTTAGAAGGACTATTATTTGAATGAAAGAATAATGTGTTGCATATGAACTGCATATCCATATATGAATTGTGTATGCTTAATTTATATTCATGTGTGAACATTGGAGGTTTTATTTCAACATATGAAGGAATCATGCCACTTATGAATTTACTTTGATTTAATTGTATTGTTTATACACTTGGGTTATAATAGGCGCAGCCAACACACATATTTTATTTTGTACAGCAGTTGTGGGAACATAATAATTTGGCTCACAGCCATCTGATAGCACTTATTACTTAGGAACCCAACAGCTGAGGGAGCATGGGATAACAATTATTGGTTTATTTATTTCTAAGTTAATCACCCTCCTCTCTACCACCTGATTTTAGCAGGGTACCAGGATGTCACTCCTTTAGGGCCCCAGCTCAGTTGCTCTTAATACATCCTTGTAAATCGTGGCCAAGGAGTTTAACCAAATTCACAGTCTTAGGAGTTGATCCATAGACTACAATTTTATTCATATAACAATTATAGGCAGGGGGCTTGGCCTAGCGCATGGAGCCATAAGACGTGCCTCTGTGGAGCTCCCGCACACGCCGGGCACACAGCCGTTTACTCACCTGCTCAAACGCCGCAAACAGGTCGGTAATGGGGAAGAAAGGTGGGGGAGATGGTAGCTGTTCCCCCGATCCACAAGCTGAGGGGGAAATAGATAGTTTTTTTACCCGTTTAGGCCAAGATCATCATGCCCCCCCCGTCCAAGATGGTGCCGGCCCGGACCTCAGGCACACACTCTGCCTCACAGGGAGCTACATCCCAGCGCTCTGCAACTCACATGAGAACCAGACAGCGTGCCAGGTCCACCGCAGACTCTAAAACTGGCTCAGCCCGCTCGGCCTGCCATTCCCCTGACTAGCACAGATCCTATGGCGGATGGGACATGGAAGCCTACATTAAAGCCCTCCCCACAAAACATGATTTTGAGGCCTGTGTGCAGATACTTTAGCGCTCTTACAAGTAAGAAATCACAGAGTTGCGCAGGGATGTTACGAACAGATTGGAAGAGGTGGAACATAACACGGAGGAAACAGCGTCCATTCTGCAAGCTCATGAGGCCACGCTGCATGAGCACACTTTACAAATCCAACAACTGATGTACCATCAGGACGATCAGGAAAACAGGGCCAGACGTAACAATATACGCATACGCGGTCTACCTGAATCTGTAGAAACCAAAGACCTGGCCCCTGCAGTCATCGCCATGTTTAATGACCTGCTGCACAAAGATAAGGATGCTCCTCTGGAACATGATCGTGTTCACTGAGCCCTTGGGCCCCGAAAACCCAACCTGGAACACCCCAGGGATGTTATCTGCAGAGTGCATTTTTATGCGACCAAGGACGCCATTATGTGAGCCGCACGTACTCAGGAAGCCATACATATCCATGGCTCCCCAGTGACTTTACTCCCCGACATTTCCAAGCTGACCCTGGATATGCAGCGGGCCCTGAAACCACTTACTGGGGCCCTCCAAGCAAAACAAATTAAATATGCATGGGGATTTCCAATCGTCCTCTCTGCATCCCATGAAGGGAAGTCTGCGACATTCCGCACTCTGGGGGACCTCCCGAGGTTCCTAGGAACTTTTGAACTACCACAGATCCCCATTCCGGACTGGCCTCTTCAAGCGGCCACCCCAGGTTTCCAGGTCACCACAGGCTGCCAAAGACAATCTAAAAAGAAGACCAAACGCTCCAGGCCTGAAGCCTCCAAGGCATCTGATGGATGACTACCTGCTGCAGCTACCTTGACTAACTTTTTTTTTCTGCCCCTTCACAGGCTTCCGACCAGTGAAGATGCACCTGTATACACTGTTACTGGGACTTTTTGCTAATCTACCTAATCCCTTATCCTCTATTTCTTAACTGCACGCGCAGGTATTATCACTCAGTTTCAGGGTACAGGCCCCCCATGATGGGGGGGACCTGTTTGTTATTGCACAAATTGTCCCTTGTTCATCTCGGGCTTCCCCCTCTCTCCCCTCCTTCCTCATCGCCCCCCCCCCACCTGATCCCTCTCCCCACCCTTTCCCCGCCTACCCCCATTGGTGATGTGTCCTGTTCTCCATAGCAAAGAGTTTCCCTGTGTACTGCTGGATGCATATAGTTTAGATGTAGACCCCTGGGACATTCGTTCCAGGGGCCTACATATAGTAGTTTAACATTCCACTAGCATTACCAGGTTTTGAGCTTTATAATAACTAGCAAAAATTGTAAATGTGTTGCCCGGCGTGTGCAGGCCTCTCTGTGTGTTGACCACGTTTCCCCCCACTTAGGGTTTTTAGCGCCCATAGCGGCTTTAGCTGATATGTTGATTGCAACTTTAATAGTACGGCCTATACAGCCTGATTTCTCTATGTCCCCTCTCTTCCTCCTTCTTCCCCCCTTCTCCCCCCTTCCCCCACCCGAAGCCACTGGCTCCTTCCTCTCCACTTCTCCCCCCCCCCCCCTTTGAGACAGCGAGCTTCACCTTTGATGCTCAAAATAAACCCCATATTTTGCCCAATCGATGGCAGTGCCAACCTCGTTGAAATTTTCCTCTCTTAATTGCAGAGGCCTTAACACCCCGGAGAAGAGAAGGCAGATTCTATATCATTTTCACTAACTGGGGACTCAAGTATTGCTCTTGCAGGAGATCCACTTTAGATCAGATGCTATCCCACAGTTACCATCTAAATACTACCCAACTTGGTACCACAGTACCAACCCCTCAGCAAAATCCAAAGGCGCCTCTATTGCATTTTACGCCTCTTTCTCCCCAGATGTCCTTGACACCTACATTGATCCCCAGGGCAGACATGTTTTCATCAAATTGTCACATTTTAACACGATTTATACTGTGGTTAACATTTACTCTCCCAACCAGGAGCAGCAGCATTTTCTCACCAAAGTGATCTCCCGCCTTAAATGGTTTAGCACGACCAACGTGATCCTGGGAGGGGACCTCAACGCCACCTTGACACCACGCCTTGATGCCTCGACTGGTAAGTCATCACTTTCCCCAGTCTCTCTGACCAAAATGCGCACAATCCTATCTGACATATCCCTAGTAGACGTTTGGAGACTGTTACACCCTACCGTTAAAGACTACACTTATTTTTCCCCGGCCCATTCCTCTTACAGCCGACTTGATTACTTTTTTGTTTCTCAATCCTTACTGGACTACTCCCCCTCTGCCTCCATAGGCCTTACCCT
This sequence comes from Lithobates pipiens, assembly GCF_037356315.1. Taxonomy (NCBI): domain Eukaryota; kingdom Metazoa; phylum Chordata; class Amphibia; order Anura; family Ranidae; genus Lithobates; species Lithobates pipiens. Next base: position 334,884,716 of record NW_027507764.1, on the reverse strand, counting down.
GTGGTCTGATCATGCCCCCATTCACATGGGCCTGGGCAGGTTACCCCCTCGAAATAAAAGATTGTCATGGAGGCTTAACGACAACTTTCTCTCTGACTTAGTTTGCACACAGGATATCGTACAGACGATTAAACACTTTGCAACTGATCACGCCCACGATACCACCAACTCGCTTATCCAGTGGGAAGCACTTAAATGCGTTGTTCGGGGTAAACTTATCCAACATGGTTCCCGTATCAAGCACACACGTACTGCTGATATCGCACGTCTCCTTAATACTATAGCCACTTTGGAGGCTTCACACAAGAAATCTCTGGTCGCCACAACGTTACTAGAACTCACTAACGCCAGGAGAGACTTAAAGCAATTTTTTTCCCACCGTGAGGCGATTGCGAGGGATAAAGGGTGCTTTGCCCATTATTCACGTGCCAACAAATGCGGTAGACACTTAGTGCATACCCTTCAACCCAGACAAGCCAGGAAGCCCATCCCATTTATTAACTCCCCGACAAAAGGCAAAGTGCTGAATAACATGGCCATAATGGAGGAATTCCGCCAATATTACTCCAATTTATATAATCTTACCCCCTTGTCTTCCTCTTCCCCATCCCACCTGCAAGACCTATCCACGTATGTCCAGAATACTGCGCTCCCCACTATACCAGTTACTGACCAAGCAGATTTGGAATCTGCCTTTACCGGCGCAGACTTTCTGGCGGCCATAAAACACCTTAAAAATGGTAACAGCCCCGGCCCAGATGGGTTCTCCGCACGCTTCTACAAGACTTTTGCACCCCAACTTATCCCCTTTTTAGTTAAAGCTTTCAACACCATTGATGGGAATCTTACCCCTCCCTCTGCCCTTCTCCAAGCCCAAATAGTTGTCATTCCTAAACCGGGCAAAGACCCGTCTCTATGCCCAAACTATAGACCTAACTCTCTTTTAAATATTGATTTGAAACTATATGCGAAGATTCTTGCTACCCGCTTATCACCTCTGCTCCCAGACATAATCCACAACGACCAGGTTGGCATTGTCCCTGGCCGTGAAGCCAGGGACAATACCACCAAAACTGTTCACCCTATTCATTACGCTCAGCGCCACCAACTGCCGACCTGCCTTCTCTCCTGCAATGCAGAGAAGGCCTTCGCCAGGGTCAGCTGGCCCTTTCTTCGTGCCACCCTGTCCCAACTAGGCCTAGGACGTATTATGCTCTCCCGAATCATGTTCCTATACTCCACACCCACAGCCAAGATCCTGGTAAACGGCTCCCACTCTGACACATTCACAATTGCCAATGGCACTAGACAAGGCTGCCCTCTCTCTCCTCTCTTATTTGCACTAGTGATTGAACATTTGGCCCAGGCTATTAGAGCCAACCTTAACATACATGGCATCCACACCCCTTCCGCCCACTACAAACTCTCCTTATACGCGGATGATCTCCTCCTCTATGTTACTCAACCTCACATCTGCATACCCTCCATACTGGCGGAGATAGACCGATTTGGCCGTCACAGTAATTACAAGCTGAATATCTCAAAAACTGAGGCACTCAACTTAACATTGACACACACTGCCCTCACTTCCCTCAAGAATAATTTCTCTTTTCAGTGGCAAGAACACTCAATCTCTTATCTAGGAACAGCCATCCCAAGACATCTCCCAGACATATATTCCCTTAACTTCAGTCCTCTTCTTACAAACCCTCGACGCCTTACTGACAGTCTAATGGACCTCCCACTGTCCTGGGTTGGTCGCATGCATACCCTGAAGATGAACATACTCCCCAAACTCTTGTATCTCTTTCAAGCTCTTCCCATAGCTCTCCCGGCGGCGTTCTTCCGCACCCTACGTTCAATGGCCATCCAATTCGTTTGGCAGGGGAACCATCCCAGACTGAAACATAAACTCCTATGCTCTCCCATTGCAAAAGGGGGTACCGGCTTACCAGACTTTGAGCTCTATCATATCTCTACGGTGCTGTCCCGTATCTTGGAATGGTTCCCCCGCCCCCTAGTCAAGGCCACCGTCTCTGTAGAACAAGACCTATCCTCTACCGATCTCCGTGCGCTACTCTGGGGACACGACTGAACATTCAAGTCTCCTACGGGCCTATCCCCCCTTACTAAAGACTCTTTGACGATTTGGTACCGCAAACGAGAGACCTACTCACTATCCTCTGACCCGAGCCTCCTCACTCCTCTTTTTGATAACTCTGCCTTCCCAGAAGGCATTTCCATCCAAACCTTGGACGACTATGACAGGTCCTCCTGGCCTATAGCACAACAATTTGTTAACAGCACACTAGGTACTTTTGTCATAAATAGAACCGGCGCTTCCTCTAAAATTAACTGGCTAACTCATCTACACCTGACGTCCTTTTGCAAAACACTCCATGACTCCAATCAAGTTCATAGACCCCTGTTGGGATATGAACAGTTATGCATGCTCCCAGAGATGCCTCGTCACACCCTTTTCCTACTCTACAAACTGATCCTGACCTACTCACATGGATCACTACCTAAGTACGCTAAAATCTGGTCAGAGGAACTTGGGAGAGATATAACCGATGAGGAGTGGAGTAGGGTCTTTTTCTTCACCCACAAATCAACGCTTTCTAGTTACGCACAAGAGAAGAACTACAAGCTGGTGTCAATGTGGTACCGGGTCCTGACCAATATCAAAAAAATGTATCCCTCTACCTCCGACATTTGTTGGAGATGCAACTCCACAAAAGGTACGTACGTTCACATTTGGTGGGAATGTGCTGTACTCCTCCCGTTTTGGACACAAATCTTTCAGATCTATTCAGATATCTATGAAAAACCGCTTCCGCCTTCTCCCGCCATTGCCCTTCTGTCTCTTCTCCCGTGCTCCATTAAATCACAGAAAAACAATTTACTAAAATTTTTCCTCTGTGCAGGGCGACAGTTGATCCCTAGACATTGGAAAACCACCACCTCCCCATCCTTTTTAGAATGGGTGGGTGAAATTAACAACTTAATGCTCATGGAGGACATGCAAGCAAAGGTATTTGATAAACAGGCAACATTCTCCTTTACCTGGATTATATGGAGACATTACTCTACTTCAGACAAATTAAAACATAGACTCTTAGCAGTCACATCTACCTGAGCTATTGATCTAATCTCTCTGGAAGACCTTAGATCTTAGACACTGAAACTCCCAATCTCATTGAAGCTCGCTGTCTCTTTGCCCTACCCCTTTCCCCTCCTGTCCCTCTTTTCTCTTTTATCTGCCTTTCCCCCCTCGCCTCTTTGCCCCACCTCTTCTTCTCTCCTATCCTATCAGGCCTCTCTTGGCCTTTCTACCTGCCTACAGGCATCCTGATTCACTAACTGGTAACTGCCGCCTATTGAGGGTTCCATATGGACCTTGTCCTTTTGGCCCATTGTTGGACACCTGGCTCTGTTCCCACCTTATGTTTTTTTTATTGACTTTACAATCTTTAATTGCCTATAGTCTGATAAAAATAAGATTAATAAAAATGTATTAAACCTAACAATTATAGGTACATATTTGTATAGCAACAACTGTTGATGTGTGGGTATTGACTCTCTGACCTTAATGTGGCTCATTGTTAATCCATCTCTGTTGCTGTCTGTACACTTGTATGTACCTCTACTTCATATACCCACAAATGTGTACACCAAAGGCTTGTTATTTTAGGTTTATTGTCTAAAAACACCAATAAAATTCATATTGAAAAAAAAAATGACACATTCACTAGGATCATGATACTCACAAACGATCACTTAAGCTCCTTTGACATGAGAGGTCGGATCGGGTTCGCCTGTCCATTTTCAGGTGGACCCAGTAGGACCCTCCATTCCCCTCTATAGGCAGTTAGATGTAAATGGACTTGTGTCTGTTTACACCTGGCTACCTCTGGGTCTAATCAGATATGGCAAAAACCAACGGAAGAGGATCCATTACCCTCCATCTGGATCCACTACCCTCCATCGGATTGGAGGGCTATCGGGTGTAAATGGACAGTCGGTCTGTTTACATCCGACTACCCAGAGAGCACATTTTCGGAATTTCCGTCACACAGAATTTGAGATCTGGTTCTCAAATTTTCCGACAACAAAATCCGTTTTCAGAAATTCCGATCGTGTGTACACAATTCCAATGCGCAAAGTGCCACGCATGCTCGGAATCAAGCAGAAGAGCAACACTGGCTATTGAACTTCATTTTTCTCGGCTCGTTGTACATATTGTATGTCACCGCGTTCTTGACGTTCCAAATTTCCGACCAACTTTGTGTCACCATGTGTATGCAAGTCAACCCGTTGGAAAAAGATCCCATTAATTTTGTCATTTTTTGTCATTTGACGGTTGTCACTGGGATAAGTGTCCCATTGGAAGCTCTCTTATTTATTTCTGTTCAGGTAGCTACTGAAAATATGGGGTTCAGCTCACCTCACATCTTACTGACAGTGGACAAATAGAGAGGCTAAAACTCCCTAATGGGGACACAGAAAGCAAAAAAAAAACTGACATAATGTCTAAACCTTCCACTTATACAGCTATTAAAAAAAGTAGAAGCATATGTTAGCTTTAAATAAAAGTTCTTTCAAATGCTTAAGGTGTTAGCTGTCATTCTCAGCAAATAACCAATACTTTTAAATGTTTTTAAATACTGTTTTGAGCTCTGTGGAGCCTTGTCTAATGCCATTATCTTCTGGGTGTGTTGCATTACTACGAATGAATGCAGAAATGCTTGAAATACTTGACAGATGTCTGAGGTTTTTAAGGACTTTTTTGAAACAAACAATTGTTTTAGGTAGATACATATAAACACAAAAAATATATAGACTTAAAGTGACACTAAAGGTTAATTTTTTTTTTTTAAATAACAAACATGTCATACTCCACTGTGCAGCTCGTTTTGCACAGAGTGGCCCCGAACCTCCTCTTCTGGGGTCCCTCGGTGGCTCTCTCGGCTCCACCCCACATCAGATAATCCCCTGGGAAAAGCGCTCACCCGGGGGGGCTTCATTGCGGGTGCGCTCCCGAGTCCAAAATTTGGCGTCCATAGAGGCCGATTGCAGGACTCGCCCCCCCTCCGGTGTCCGCGTCATTGGATTTGATTGACAACAGCAGGAGCCAATGGCTGCGCTGCTATCAATCTATCCCATCAAGAGCCAAGAACCCCGGGCAGAGAGAGAGCATGTCCCCGTGGGACAAGTTTGAGGGTTCAGCTAAGGAAAACGGGGGGGGGGGGGAGCCAGTCACTGACATTGTGTTTTTTCACCTTAATACATAGGATGCATTAAGGTGAAAAAACATGAAATTTTACAACCCCTTTAAAATAAAACACATGTAGCGCCACCCTTGAAGGAGGTTATTCTGTTCTGCGCCTCAACTAAAAGAACAACCCCTGCTCGTCTGACAAACCTGGTTGACTAAAAATCACTGCAGTATAGAGGCTCAAATGTACAGTAAATACCTTTAACTTGATTGTGGATTGTTAAAAGATAGACACACACAATTGTTTAGTGATGAATACACTTCATCGATTGATACAGGTTTAGAATAAATGGCAGTAGAACAAATGAGCACACAGCGGATAAATGCAAACACAGTCTTCTAGACAGAGTAATAACTACACCAGAGTGGCTAAGATTAGGTTCTGTACCACTTACTGGAATCAGAGCAAGGTATGTATAGTGGCAGTGGCTCCAGCTCTTCAAACTCAGGTCTCTGCTCTGTACTGTCTGGCTTCCTCACACACAGCAATGAGTTTCTAATGGCACGGTCACAATCTCTTTCTCTATGGTATGCCACCTGCAGCACAGTCCTCTCACTCTCACTGATTCCACTACACTGGCTTGAAGAATCAGCCCAGGCAAACTTCTTGCTCTTATCTCCTCTTTTAACAGGGCTCCCTGGGAGTTGTAGTTCTCCCCCTGTTAGTCTTCAATGGGCAGTGCAATCTAGTGGACTACATGTCCCATCATCCTCCTCTCCTTCTGCTCATTGGTCCTCTTGCTGTTTACCACTTGTACATGGGCACTTAATACTCTTACCTCAGCCTTCCTTCTATTCCCCTCTCCTCACCCTCCAACATGCACACACTAATCTTTGTTATAACGTCCTCTCTCCTCAAACTCTCATTTCTTTATCCCCCCTCTCCAGGCCCCAATCTGTACATATCTCCCTCACTCCTGCCCACTCAATTTCACTCCACTTACCACTTCCTGCTCATTCTAAGCCCACACAGTATCACCACATCCATTCCACCACAGCATCTGCCCCCCTATAAATCCTACTCCCGCCTTACCACCCTCACCCTCCTACTATTCCTAATGTCTGGTGACATTGCACCAAACCCCACACCCAATTCCCACCCCCAAAATATGCTGTCTACCTCCTCCAACAGTTGTAACTCCCACCTTCTCATCCCAATTCCCTTGATTCCACAAGTCGGCCCCCCTCTTTCATGTGCCCTCTGGAATGCCCGCTCAGTCTTCAACAAACTAGCATCTATCAATGACCTTTTCCTCTCCAAATCCCTTAATCTATTTGCTATAACTGAAACCTGGCTCCAGGAATTCAACGCTACCTCTCCAGCTGCCCTGTCCCACAGTGGCCTCCTTTGGACTCACTCCACCAGACCCAGTGGACGAAAAGGAGGTGGCATTGGACTTCTCCTCTCCTGTTAGGTGTGACTACTGAAAGTCACCTATTCACAAGTTATGTTACCGTTTCCCAATTATTATTAGAGTCTTATCTAAGCAAGGAGACACGGAAAAACTTCTCAGTATATCTGCTCAGACGGTCGCACTTGCTTACTCTGAGGTCCTTTATTATCACACAGCTCTTATATACACAAAGGAAAGACAGGCGTTAAAAATGTTGAAACAAAACAACTTCTATAAAAGGCAATGTCTTCTGCTCTTAGAGCTGATGCAGCAGTTGACCCTTATGACATGGCTTCCTCTTTGTGTGTACGTGACTGGATGTGACTGCACCCATCCGGCCTTTAAGAATGATGTCTTTAAAACAACTGAAAACAGACGAGATAAGCATTAATAAGAAATATACTGTCAACCATTTTTATTCTTATACCTTGATCCTCACAACTTCCCCCTTTGACATCACCCCTCCCTCTTACCCTGGGTCCACCTGAACAAGTTCTAGTCGGCCTATGTCCAAAGTACTCTCCCTGACCGCGAGTTGTCAGAGGGGTATACACCCATCCCCCTGGATAGTACCAACATCTAAAATTCAGGAAGAGTGGCCTTTCTGAAAGATGGGTGATGTCAAGAAACTAAATCCACCTATCTTATCCAACTTATCAACTTACAAAAGTTCCATCTTTTCTACAGCATTTACCTTGGCTTTCTTGCAAAAGCACATAAACAACTTAAAACACAAATAAATGAGAAATATGAATATAAGCACTACTATAATCGTCATTGCTGCCTTCTTGAACCAAGAAAATAACCCTGAGAAACTAAAAGTTCCACCAAAAGGATCCCAGTCACGGCCAATATTACGGGCCTTCTCCTGTAGATCCTTTACTTCCGTGCGGTGTCGTGCAATGATGTCATAATAGTCGGGTACTTCGATGCTGGTGTTATGTATCCAAGTACAACATTCATAGTCTTCTGTGGTCTCACAGAGTCCTGTTAATGCTGCACTCATACTTTCAATCGCTAACTCATGTAATTCTATTTGTTTTGTGATGGCTCTGGTCTCTAGATTTAACTTAGTAATGTCATCAGAGTTTTTCTCCAAAATATCATTAATTATTCCAGTATAGTTATTTAGTCGCTTCATTAAGTCTATACCCCATCCTGTCCAGGACGGGAACCAAGCCCATGCCATGTCCTGCTCTAAGAATATTTCTCTCTTGCTACGATATCTGAGGGGATATCTGGGGTGCATACTAGCTTCTAGTAGGTGATCACCTCGTTCATCACCCACTACTCCCATTACTGGTACCAAACTTGCGAGGTAGCACCATCCCTGAGCCCTTCTAGGTATCCAGGTATAACACTTATCCCCACAACAGATGTATATATTGTTTCCTAGAGCTACTGATCTTGAACTGATATCATTTCTATAACGAGAGGTGTATCCATAGAGGGATAAGTTGGATACTAACCACCTAACATTATTATCCACAATGTTAGTGAGGAAGTCAGATAATGTCTGGTGTGTGCTGGAATTACTGGGGTAGAAGCTTCCATTTAATACGACAATGGACAAATTAAACTTGCTGTCTTGGCATTCTCTATTTCCTCCCGTTGTGTTCCCTAAGTTGAAACACCAGGCAGGGGGAAAGGCGAGACCATTTGATTTAAACATTACTGTCTTGCTGGTATTTGTTTCAGTTATGTTAATGCTACTGTTAGCAAGGTCAGTATAATTTATAGGAACTGCCATCAGTGGTATGTTTGCTGTACTGGGGTGTAATTTACTGCAAATCCAACATTTCTCATATCCTGACTTCCGAGCATAAGCATATTTAAACTTCAGTAATAACATTTTTTTAGAAAATCCTTCATCCTTGTGAATTTCATTCTGTGAGGTAACCAAACTATTGGTCAGGATTACTGAAACAAAAAGAATAAAAAGATACATGTTGTCATTTGCCAACTGGCTCCTTTTTACAGTGTGAAGCGTGGATCCAGGCTGCTTTACCCTCCAACTTGACCGATGTGGGAGTGGTCAGCAGTACTTGATATGGTCCTTCAAACCGTGGCTCTAAAGCTTTTCTGGTATGTTTCTTTACATAGACCCAATCTCCGGGGCTCAGTGAATGAGTACCTGCTATTGAGTTAGGGTCTGGAAGAGAAGAATACACACTTTTGTGGATCTTAGTTAGATGCTGTTGTAATTGTATCACATATGCAGTCAAACTATCACATTGCAATTGCATACTCTGTGGAAAGTATAAACCTAGTCTGGGTGCATTCCCAAAAAGTATTTCATATGGGGATAACCCTGTTTTCCCCGTTGGAGTATACCTTATGGAGAACAAAGCTAAAGGCAGACATTCTGGCCAAGGTTTATTTAACTCTTGCATAGCTTTTTGTATTTTTAACTTTATTGTCCCATTTACTCTTTCTACTGATCCTGAACTCTGTGGGTGGTAAGGGGTGTGGAAACTTTGTTGAACCCCTAACATAGCCATTACATTCTGCATGATTTCTCCTGTAAAGTGTGTTCCCCTATCTGATTCTATGGTTTCAGGAAGACCAAACCTAGGTATTAACTCTGTGATCAGTTTCTTCGCTGTGGCTTTCGCTGTAGCTGATTTCACTGGATAACTTTCTGGCCAGCCTGAAAATAAGCAGATGCACACGAGACAAAATTCAAATGGGCCGCTCTTAGGCATTTGGATATAGTCAATTTGCAGTCTCTGAAAGGGATACTGGGCCCGAACCTGATGTTTACGTGGGGTTTTCACTCTCTGTCCTGGGTTATTTAACAGACAGATTTGGCATGCAGCACAGTAGTTCCTTGCAGTACTACTGAATCCAGGGGCTAGCCATCCTTGGCTTACAATCCTATACATAGAATTGGAGCTGACATGAGTGGGCAAGTGGACAGCCGCTGCCATTGCGGGGTATAGAGAGGCAGGTAGGCATATTCTGCCTCCTTCCCTCCATATATTGTCAAGGCCTGGTGCTGCTCCCATTTTTACCCATCTATCTTTCTCGCTCTCTCCTGCTTGCTCCTGTAGTTTACTCATCTGCTGCCATGTCGGTTCTGGGATGCTCACCTTTACCGTAGCTAAGGTCTCAGGGCTTACTTCCCCTAGAGCTGCTTGTTTTGCAGTTAAATCTGCAAATGCATTTCCTTTTGCCTCAATTGTTTTTGCGCTCGTGTGTGCCGCTATCTTCATAATGGCTACTCTTCTAACTTTTTGAAGATTGTCCAGGACTCTTTTGATTCCTTCACCATGTTTAACAGGTGTGCCTGCTGCTGTAAGGTAACCTCTAGCTTTCCATATGTGGCCATAATCATGTGCAACACCATAAGCATAGGCAGAGTCAGTGTAAATGTTCCCTTCTTGTCCCTCTAAGTGTTCTAAGGCTTTTTCTAAGGCCGTTAGTTCCGCTTCTTGTGCCGACATGTGTGCTGGTAATGACTTTGCCTCAATTACCTGTGTGTCCGTTACCACAGCATAACCTGTGTGATATTTACCTTTGTCATCGGCAAATCTACTACCATCTATGTACAGTGTGTGTTCTGCATTTGCAATGGGTGTGTCTGTGACATGTGGGAACCCCGTGATCTCTTGTTCCATAAGTTGAAAACAATCGTGTTCATCAGATGTTATGTCATGAAATGAAAGTGTGTCAGAATCCTGAGTTTCTTGTGCTGTGCCTTCACCATTACTCCCCCCTGTCAAATCTGTCTGTAAGGGTAGAAGTTGTGCTAAGTTAAAGGAAGTGCATCGCTGGAAGGTAACATTGGGAGGTAGGAGCAAGGTGCATTGCAGACGCAGCTGCCTCGCCATTGATATGTGCTTTGGCTGAACTTGTGACAAGATGGCGTGTATGTCATGTGTGGTATGTACCACTACAGGATTGTCTAAGACAATTTCTGAGGATTTGTCAATGATAATTGACACTGCTGCGACTGCTCGTACACAGGACAGTGATCCTCTAGAGACAGGATCGAGAGCCGCTGAGAAATATGCTACCGGCCTTTGTTTGATGTGTTGTTGTGTCAACACCCCTGTTGCGTGTCCCGTGATTTCAGCAATGTACAAATGAAATGTTTTGGTATAGTCAGGGATCCCGATCGCAGGTGCCAAAATTAGTAACTTTCTTAAGGTGCTAAAAGACTTATGACCTGCTTCTGTGAGTACATAGGGTACTATTTTCAAGCAATCATATAATGGCTGCATCAGAGAACTGGCATGTGGTATCCATTGTCTACAATATGATACCATTCCCAGAAACATACGAAGTTGCTTAAAGTTGCGTGGGACATTCATTTGTCTTATGGCCTGGACTCGTTCTTCAGTGAGGTGTCGAGTACCCTGGGATATACAGTGGCCCAAAAAGACAACCTTTTTCTGGCATACCTGTAACTTAGTTCTATTCACTTTGCACCCTTTTTCAGCCAGGAATTGTAACAATGATAGAGTGGCTTTTAAACAAGTATCGTTATCCGGACAACATAACAATAGGTCATCTACATATTGCAACAATACACAAGTGTCAGGTGGTTGCCATTCCCTATTTTTACTTTTTAATGTTTAGTCAGTGGGGCATCGGACAAAAGACCGTCATAACCACTTATGGGTATGGTGTCATGGGATGTCATGTGTGGAGGGACTACTGAATCAGATAATAAGCTGCGTGATGCTCCTGTGTCAACTAAACAAGGAATATGTTTACCTTCCACCTTCATCAACATGTGGAGCATTTTATTCTCTGATTCAGCTAGGACTGGGGCAAGTCATGCGGTCGGATCGTCCCTATCGTTGGTACGCCTCTGTCTGTAGTCCCTCGTGTCTCTGTCCGTGTTTCCTTCCTGTTCGTTTTTTATTCTTTTCCTACAGTCTCTTTTTATATGTCCCACCTTGTTGCAGTAATAACAGGTAAGAGGTTTACGGGAGGAATTCCCTCCTTCATTGACCCGGGCAACAGTGTTAACTCCCGGTGTCCTTCTGGGTTTAGCTTCTGCTAAATCAGCCTCTATGCCTTGTGCTTTCTGCAACAATGTTCCTCTGTCCCGTATGGCTCTCCATTCGGGAGTACATGCCTTCAATTTGTCACCTATTTGGGGTACTAGTCCTTCCATAAACTGTCGATTGAAAGCCCTAATGGTGACGGGTAAGGCTAAATCTAGACCTTCGTCAGCCATCATGCTTTCCATGTTGAGGTAAAATTCTGTAACAGTCTGACCTGGGGCCTGTTTTATGGGCGCTGTCGAACCCCTTTCCTGCTGTTTCCCTTGGCAAAATTCTCGTAACTGATTAATAAACAGGGGTCTAGAGTCTATATGACGGGGGTGTATTCCTGGTGGATCTGCCGCTGGATCCCCTTGTGGTCTATGTGGAGCAATTTCATTCATAAATTGATTAAACATCGTTAGTGTCATTTTATGTCTACACAAATCTTCCCCATCTTGCCAAGTTGCTTCATGTGTGTCTAGTAATTGTGTCACGAATCTACAGAATGCGGCAGGTTTTGCTACGGGATCAGGAGCATTCTGTATTAATGCCATAAGAGTGTCAGCCGACCAAGGTGTCCATGTCCTCAGAACGACTTGTCGAGTCACTGTAGGTGGCTGTCCTGCTTGACCCGCATTTGGATTATTTACTTGTATTACCCTAGTCCGACTGTGGACTGGAGCTACGGACTCTGGTCTTTGAGCTCCGCAATGTACACATTCCTGTGCCCAGTCTGTATTCTGGGTACCGCATACTCGGCATACCCATCCTCTTCCTCTTAAGGAAGGATAAAGTTTTGGTCTTTCGCTACCTGGTGTGGTAGTGGTATAAGGAGGTGGAGTACCTTCCGTTTTTACCCCATCCTCGGGAGCAGAAGGGAGACTCTTGCGTCGGACCTTCATATCCCATCCACCCTGTTCATGACAATACTTCCATCCCTCCTCTTTAGTCCTGTTGGAAACCTTAATTAAACATTGTATTTGTGATACCCATCTGTTCTGCAGGACCTCCCCCTGTCTGTCTCTCTTTATATTCTCCCAACCTTCTACACTTAGCCCATTTTCTCCATCCATTCCAAATTTCTTGAGAACTCTATTCGTGCCCTGTGCCTTGTCCTTCCCATACAACATTGTAATTATGTCTTTAACAGCATAACATTTCTGAGATTCCTCCTGGGGTTTACCATGTGTCTGGCCCATTTTGACAGTCCTGCCTAGGTGGCGTTTGGATCACTTACTAAGTGTCTCGTTGCCTTCTCCTCCTAGGGTGCCAAAATACTAAAAACCTCTCCTGGATGAGATTTCTGAAATCGAATTACTTTATATGCTAGCCAACTGACAAATATTATGACCAGACTGACAGCTACAACATATACAAGCATTCCTTTTGGTGGCCAAACACATATAACTAGATCTCCGGGCTTTGTGGAGACCTTATTCCCTTCCCATTACCATGGAATCTCTCAGCAATCGTTTCTTATTCCTGCTTTATTGAGGCAGTCAGGACTTATACTTTCAACCCGTTTTTAGGCTCATGAATCAAAAAGCGTATATCAAACTTAAGTGTCGGACCCCCAAGTACTCTTACGAGTTAAGGGCGCATTCCGTTACCCATTGGGATGATATATGTTTCAATTCACACCATACAAACAGGGCTTATCTCAGTCACAACAGACAGATGACAAGGAGACAGACAAGAAACAACGGTAACATAAGTCAAATATTAAATTCAAGACTCGCTTACTACAGAGGTTGGTTTTACCTGAAGAACAATACAGACAGATCGGGTGGGCACAAATCTAAGAAGCACAGAGTTTATAAGAAAATAAAGCTTTTCTTACCTGCGCAGGATTTGTCTGTGGTTCCTGATGTGCCCGACCTCTTTGTTCCGTCCTTATGTTCGTTCGCCTCTTGTAGTTTCTTTAGCGAAGTCCCTTGTTCGTGCGCCAAAAATGTTAGGTGTGACTACTGAAAGTCACCTATTCACAAGTTATGTTACCGTTTCCCAATTATTATTAGAGTCTTATCTAAGCAAGGAGACACGGAAAAACTTCTCAGTATATCTGCTCAGACGGTCGCACTTGCTTACTCTGAGGTCCTTTATTATCACACAGCTCTTATATACACAAAGGAAAGACAGGCGTTAAAAATGTTGAAACAAAACAACTTCTATAAAAGGCAATGTCTTCTGCTCTTAGAGCTGATGCAGCAGTTGACCCTTATGACATGGCTTCCTCTTTGTGTGTACGTGACTGGATGTGACTGCACCCATCCGGCCTTTAAGAATGATGTCTTTAAAACAACTGAAAACAGACGAGATAAGCATTAATAAGAAATATACTGTCAACCATTTTTATTCTTATACCTTGATCCTCACACTCCCCACAATGCACCTTTCAGGTACTTCCCACACCTCCCTCTCTTTCCCCCTGCTCTTTCAAAATGCACTGCATTCGTCTTTTCTCTCCAGTTTGTCTGAGGGTCGCAGTTATTTATTGACCTCCTGGACCAGTGTCACGCTTTCTGCATGACTTCTCTGCATGGCTACCCTATTTTCTGTCATCTGAAGTGCCTGCCATCATCCTAGGTGACTTTAACATTCCAATCAATGTTAATATTGCTACCACTCCTAACCTCCTCTTTTAACCTAACTCAATGGACACAAACCACCACTCACTCCATCGTTAACACTCCCGACCTAGTATTCTCCCATCTCTCCTCCGCCACCTTTCCTGCCCTGATCAAACATGCACTGGTTACCCCCATACTCAAAAAACCCTCACTAGACCCCACCTGTTTGAACAACTTAAGACCCATCTCCCTGCTCCCGTTTGCCTCCAAGCTCATTAAAGGCCTTGTCCATGACCAAATGAGTCGCTGCCTCATGGACAACAACCTTCTCCACCCCCTACAGTCTGGCTTCCACAACATTCTACTGAAACTGCCATACTAAAATTCACCAATGACCTACTGACTGCTAAAACCAATGGACACTACTCCATACGCATACTTTTAGACCTCTCTGCTGCCTTTGACACAGTTGACCATCTGCTCCTCCTCAGCAAATTATGCTCCCTTGGTCTCCGCGATTCTGCTTTATCCTGGTTTTTCTCCTACCTATCTCAGCGCACTTTCAGTGTCACCTACAACTCCATCTCCTATGCTCCCCTTCCTCTTTCTGTTGGGGTACCCTAAGGTTCTGTCCTTGGGCCCCTCCTATTCCCGCTCTATACCTCTTCCCTGGGCCAGTTGATAACCTCCCATGGTTTCCAATACCACCTCTGTGCCGACAACACCCAGATCTATCTCTCCACTTCTCAACTCACCCCCTTGATCTCCTCACAAATCTCAAACTTACTGAATGACATATCCGTATGGATGTCACACCACTTCCTCAAACTCAATCTTTCTAAAACTGAGCTTGTTATAGTTCCACCTTCACAACCCCCGTGACTTCACCATTAATATCAACAAAGAGAAAAAAAGAATAAAATTTATTGGGACTTTAAATGGGCCGTTCAAGTCCCCTCCTCCATCCCGGTTCAATATATTAAATAAGAGAGCACAGATAGCGGGACTTTTCCATGAAGCACATGGGAGCAATAGGATAAATTAAATCAAAAATAAGTTTTAATTGGTTCAAATTGTCATAAAGTATTCATATAAACGGAGGAGGGGAAGATCATAAACAAGGGACTAAAGTGAAAGAGGGAAAAGGAAAGATCAATACTAAAATCACTAATAGAACACCCATACCTCAGGTTGGGGATTCAAGATATAATAGTGATCATTTGAGGAAATCGGTTCCCCAGGGAGGATAACCTTCACCGAGAGCAGCACCGATGGAAAGATTGGAAGGTTACCCACCAAGATACTATGACCTTCAGCCACCACAAATGAATGGGTACCCACATCCAACACAATACTCACCTTTTGGGGACCAGAGATGGCCACAAGGAGGTTATGAGAACAATAGGGACTTCCCGATACCACTGCATAATAGATTTGCACCATTAAGACAGGAAGATGTGGGAAGAAGGTATAGTGACAACATATACCCGCCTTACCACCCTCCTCCTCCACCTTTTTTGAATCAGAGGGGGAGAGGGGGAAGGGGGGGAGGTACTCCGAGGGGACGGGGCTCAGGGGTACACACTGGTCAAAGGAATGTACCTCTCCAATACAGTGGTCCAATGGGAAGAAACGGAGAGGATGCCGGGCAGGAAGGCGGAAACAATACAAACAATCCAAGAAAGAGAATGAGGGACATGTAGATGGTGGTATATTCAATTTAAGTGAGGTTCAATTAAATACTAATGAGCTAAACATTCTAAAGGCAGGTCTTAAATGTGCCCCAAGAAAAGCGATGAATAAATTTGAAGTATATATGGATGTGCATAGGTATGTACGAACTCTGAACATCAAGAAGCATTTCTTGATGCATCCCTCTAAGAGATGCCCAACAGATATTTTAACTGTCACACCAAGTGACAGTGGATTAAAGAATCGGTCCTTATTTAACCCTCAGATCCCTAGTAATCATTTTGTAGAAGTGTTTAAAAACTTAGTATTGAATGATTTAGATGTATTGCCCCTTAAGAAAATTGTCAATGCTCGGCACTTTAAAGATGGGATTAAGTCCCTTGAGGACAAAAAAGAAATCATTATACGCCCCGCAGATAAGGGGGGGGGGTTGTCATTTTGGATAGATCTTTTTATGACAACCAGTTAAAGGAACTACTAAGTGACACTACTACATATAAGAGATTAGATGTAGATCCTACGGATCAATATAAAAATCAATTGGAGGCTCTAATCCAATGGGGATATGGAAAAGGGGTTTTAAATATTAAAGAAACTAAATATCTAGTCCCGAGTGCTTGTAGGATACCAGTGATCTATACCCTACCCAAGATACACAAGGACCAGGTAACCCCTCCACCACGCCCAATTGTTAATGGGATAGGATCAGTAACGGCAAGGTTGGGGGAGTATCTTGATAGAGCTCTTCAACCGAGTGTAAGAAACACTAGGGCATATTTGAGGGACACAACCGACCTCTTAAAAGCATTAAGTGAGATAAAGGTCCCCCCTGAAGCTGAAATGTATTTGGTGACGGCAGATGTGGCGAGTTTGTATACCATTATCCAACACCAGGATGCGTTATTGGCCCTAAATTGGGCTATAAGTAGAAGGAAGGATATCCCTCATTCCCGAAAGATGTTTGTGGGCCATGCATTAGATTTTTGTATGTCCCACAATTATTTTTGGTATGGAGGGGCATTCTACTCCCAGCGTGTTGGCGTGGCAATGGGGGCTAAGTATGCTCCAAGCCTCGCCAACCTCTTTATTTATAGATGATGTGTTGTTCATCTGGGTGGGGACTGAACAAACAGTTAGAATGTTCATGGAGAGATTGAATTCCAATTCTAATAACATCAGGTTGGACTACAATATCAGCCCTAAAAGTGTCAACTTTTTGGACTTCACCATAGAAAGGGATGTGGACCAGTTGAAGACAACTGTATTCTTCAAGACTACAGACCGAAATAGCTACTTGTCCACGAGGAGTGGTCATCACCCCACTTGGATAAGGAACATCCCGAAAGGACAATTTCTGAGGGTCCGCCGTAATCTGGGGTCTTGAAGAACAGATTTTTACAAAAAGGCTATAATGTCACCTGTCTGAACACTATCATAGAGGAGGTTGAAAATACCCCTAGGAGTGTATGCCTTCAGGGACACGTTAAGGCGAGGGATGAGGCACAACATCAATTTAAATTTTTATCAGGTTACCACCATCAATATAAAGATATAGAACAGATTTTTGCCAAACATTGGCACATTTTAGGTAGGGATAAGCACCTGGGTCCAATTTTACCAACCTGTCCCAAATTTATCTATAAAAGGGCACCTAATATTGGGGACAAAATTGTCAGGAAGGTATTAGACCCCCCGGTTAGACAAACTATTTTCGGAGATTTAAAAGGATTTTATGCGTGCAGAAGATGCACCTGCTGCAGAACTGTTCGACAAGTAAACAGAGGCATTACCTCAATTACTAATGGAATGGGAGAAACTTTCAAGATAGAGGAATTCATGACTTGTAATATGTCATATATTGTATATTTGCTATGGTGCCCCTGCAACCTCTTTTATGTGGGACGCACTAAGAGGCTGCTGAGGATTCGGATTTCCGAACACCTGGCCAATATACGTAAGGGTTATAAATACCACAGTGTATCAATGCATTTCAAGGAATGTCACCAACAGGACCCAAGCCTTTTACAGTTCTGTGGCATAGATCATGTTCACCCCTCTTGGAGAGGTTCAAACCGAATTAGGGATTTGTCCCAAAGGGAAACTAAATGGATATTTTTGATGAGAAGCTTGACACCAATGGGAATGAATATCGAATTGGATGTCAATAGCTTCATTAGCAATTCTTAAGATCCATTTAATGGGGATGAGATTCTCTTCTTTCTGAGTGAACAATAGATATTACTAATGGGGCATACTCTTTGGGTAGAGGCCCCCCTTTTTTGTGAATTCGATTTTAACATGAGTAAGCTTGGGGGATATATGCACACATAATTATAGACATCCTGGGTATAAAGATGTGCATTATGAGTAACCTGGGGGTACTATTTAGGGCGCTTATGTTACAGTTCATCTGTTTCTACAATTTTTGATATTATTATTTTTTATTTTTTATTATATATATATATATATTTTTTTTTTGATAGATTTAGTTGTGGAGCTAGATGGGTGCTCCCACTTAGATATCTGTCAATTTTTTAATATGTACACTCATAATGTACAAATTATTAGATGGGCTTGAGGAAGTTAATCCACACAAATGTTATTAGTTTTATAGCTGTATCTATGCTTGCCGTATGTGCTCTGAGAGTGCATTTAAATTTAATTTGTGTTGGATAAAGTATGTCCTCTGAGTTGTGAGGAAATATTAGATTTATTCATGTTGATGTAAACTCTCAGGCATTGGTGACACAGGGATATGGCAGTGGGTGGAATTGGCATAAGATATTGCTTTCTGCAATATGTATATGATGGGATGTGGGAAGTGAGTGGAGGAGGGATGTGGCTAGTTTCACTTATTCTCTCGTTTAGTACTTGCCACCTCAGTATTTTTTAATTTTTTATTTTTAAGTTTTGTCTGGAGTGCTGTTTTGTATATAATTATTCATGGTTCGCTCCACGCACGTTTTGGGGTTCAGTGCATTGACCCTAAATCAATACAGTTACACACAACACTCAGCCTGGCTGACTAATGACGTCTGGGAGGGTGCTTCTGTGTATCGGTTTGCTAGGTTTGGGCAATGTATGGGTGAAGTGCTTGCCTAGAGGGGAGGGAGATGCATAGAATTTACTTGCGTGTGGTCACGATGCGGGGTTGGCCCAGGGAGTGTGCCTGCCCCTTTTCCCCTGTTGGCGAATGGTGATCACACATGAGTAATTTGTGACGTTGGTGGGGAGGAGGCTGGCAGCTCCGCCGTGTTGCGCTGGCTGTGGTTTGGTACAACGAGAGGGATGGCGCCTGCGCAGCTGATGAGGATTGAATGAGGTGTGGGTGTAGTGGGTGGTTCTGAAGCTCCGCGCATGCGCGATGGGTGCGTTGGATGCGCACATTGTGTAGGGTATTGGCGGAAGTGTGGGGTTGATGGGTGGCTCCGGGGCTCCGCGCATGTGCGGTAAGACGCGTATATCGCGGAGGTGATCGGCGGATGTGTGTAATAATAAAGTAGTGTGGATGCGTTTGATAATTAGACCCACGTGGGGGAGGTGAATGGGGCTGTGCTGGACGGCGAGTGATTCGCCGCACGGTGCTGCCACCCAATCTGATTTAATGGTGGAGGTGGGGACTCCCGGGGTATTATGGGATGGTTGCCTGTCAATTTGAATAAAAGGGTTGATCTGAGAGCTGGATAGCCAATCCCATGAGGAAGTTTTGTGACGAAACATGTCGGGGGCGTGGCTATCTGGCAACTATTCTTTGACACACTAAGGAGCACAGCTGAGGTGGAGAGAGGAGGAGACACAGGAGAGAGGACTGGACGGAATTGTTTGGCGCTGATTTCAACTTGATGTTCTGCTGTCAGGTACCATACAGCAATCATTAATAGAGACAGTGTTCATGCTGTTAACTCTGCCAGTGTCTAGTGTGCTCACCGATGCCTTTGAGTAAAGGAAGCTGTTGTTGAGAAGTGGAGTGTTTTGAAGTGCTTTCATTCAAGTTTGGTTCATGTGAGTGCAATAATGAGTGGTTTTTTGAGATTAAAAGATTTTTACAGTGTTACACTATGGAAAGTCTCTTTGTCTCCTTGAGGTACTTTGAGATGAAATTCTATTGATATCTGAAGGGAATTATACTGCAAGCGATTGCTGGATATTGATCAACATCATTCATAAGATCTTTAAACGCTTTTCTGGCTCAACACGAGAGTGCTGAGCAGTACAGCTGGTGAGTGCTCCATACGAGGGGGGTCACGAACACCAAGGGTGTGGTGAAGGCTTTGTGTTATACGGACACTGAATTTTCACATAAAAGAAAGTTTTCCGCATTTGGATTTCTTTTTATGGACTATATATATTCTTTGTTCTCTACACACTTTTTCATTTTATTCTATTATTTTTTCACATTTGTATTGTATTGTAGTAGAGTCTATCATTATTGAGTCACTATTGATTATGCACATGTGAATTTATATAATTGTGGGGTTAATATAGTTTTACTATTAATGTGTATAACTTTATTTATTTTAGTAGGAGTTTAGCGCTACAAGGTGAATTTTTTGACAATTTATTTTATTTCTGCATTCACCTTCTTATTTATATATTCATATAAATTGGTTCCATGCATTTTTCTATATATTAATATTTTTACAATTATACAATTCATTAGAAAATATTGCACATTGATTGACATTCCAACAAGGAGTTAATACATATATTATGGGATACATAAGATAATTGAAACATGATTTTGTAAATTGAAATTACTAGCTGTACAAGCAAACAACGGAAAAAAACGCTGAAATTAAAATAAAAATTAATAATAAAAAAAGGAAAAACAAATGAAAAAGGAACGATCATCAAGAGGATTCATACGTGTGTACACTCGGTTGTTGTTAGCTCTATGCGTTCCAAGGCCTTATAGCCTATCATCAGGAGCAAAACCGTGGTAGTGATCTATGAATGAAAAAAAGGGGGATAAATGATATTTAGATATTATAAAAAATTCAAAAGGGCCAACCCCGGACAAGGGAGATTCCCCCCGTAAAACTCAATTAGCCCAATTACTTACGTGTGGGTCCTGGGGGATGGTTCTTTCCTTCCCTTAAGTGGTCTCACGCGTGGCGTTGGGGGCGTGACCATGGCGGCAGCACCTATATGGACACCTTCCTCATTTGGGTTATACACTTAGCACTGATCACATCGTCCTAAAAAACAACATCAGATGCACATAGGCACTTTCACTCTCAATTATGGTCATTCAGGTATTTGCTTTTTTCACTTTTCTCCACTTTTTTTTATTATTGGTCACCTTTCCCTTTCCCCCTTTTTTCCTTTGTCCCTTCATACGTCCACTACTTATTTATTTTTTGTTGTTTTTCGTTTTTTACACAAGTTCTCCAACACAGGGGCTTTCCCACCCATCACTATCTTTGTACACACCCTGACCCACATGGGGCTTGTCCATTTTGGGTTGTTGCTTGCCGTATCACGTCCCCTCAGCTCCCAGACAGGACTTCTTCGGCTGGTCTAGGAATCTCACTGTCTGTGCCACCATTGCGAGGACCCACGTGTAAGTAATTGGGCTAATTGAGTTCAAGGGGGAATCTCCCTTTTCTGGGATTGGCCCTTTTGAATTTTTTATAATATCCAAATATCATTTATCCCCCCTTTTTTTATTCATAGATCACTACCACGGTTTTGCTCCTGATGATAGGCTATAAGGCCTTGAAACGTGTAGAGCTAACAACAATCAAGTGTACACGCGTATGAATCCTCTTGATGGTCGTTCCTTATTCATTTGTTTTTCCTTTTTTTATTATTAAATTTTATTTTAATTTCAGCGTTTTTTTGCGTCGTTTGCTTGTACAGCTAGTAATTTAAATTTACAAAATCATGTTTCAATTATCTTATGTATCCCATAATATATGTATTAACTCCTTGTTGGAATGTAAATCAAATGTTTTCTAATGAATTGTATAATTGTAAAAATATTAATATATAGTAAAATGCATGGAACCAATTTATATGAATACTTAATGAAAATTTGAACCAATTAAAACTTATTTTTGATTTATTTATTCTATTGCTCCCGTGTGCTTCATGAAAAAGTCCCGCTATCTGTGCTCTCTTAATTAATATCAACAACACAACCATTGGTCCCTCCACACATGCCAGGGTCCTGGGTGTAATCCTTGACGCTGACCTCTCCTTCAGCCCCCATATCCAATCACTGGCTAAATCCTGCCGTCTTCACCTCCGCAATATAACTAGAATTCGACCCTTCCTGACTAAGCAAAGCAACTGGTTCACTCCTTGATTATTTTCTGCCTTGACTACTGCAACTCTCTCCCTAATGGCCTACCCTTAAGCAGGCTATCCTCCCTTCAGTCTATTATGAATGCTGCTGCTAGACTAATACACCTCACTAATCGATCCGTGACTGCCGCCCCTCTATGCCAATCCCTTCACTGGCTTCCCCTACCCCACCGTGTAAAATTCAAAATGCTAACCATAACATACAAAGCCATCCACAACATTGCCCCCATCTACATCACCAAACTCATCTGCAGAAATCGCCCAAATCATCACCTCCGCTCCTCCCAGGACCTTCTGCTTTCTAGCTCTCTTGTTACCTCCTCTCATGCTCACCTTCAAGACTTCTCCAGAGCCTCTCCCATCCTCTGGAACTCCCTGCCCCAGTCTGTCCGATCAGCCCCTACCCTGTCCACCTTTAGGAGATCCCTGAAAACTCATTTATTCAGGGAAGACTATCCTATACCCACCTAACAACTGTCCCCGAGCCACCCCCATCAAATCATTCTCTGCAGCTATTACCTTTTGTACCACCACCCCCTCCCTTTAGAATGTAAGCTCTACGAGCAGGGCCCTCCTGTACCTTTTGTATTGTACTGTAATTGTGTTGCCCCCCCCCCCATACATTGTAAAGCGCTGCGTAAACTGTTGGCGCTATAATAAATCATGTATAATAATAATAATAATAATACCAGGAGGGAGGGAGGAGGAACAGAGTGGGCGGGCAAGTGGGGATTACTTAAGACCGTTACTGAAAGGAGGGGGAGCAGGCAGAAATACAGAGAGCTGCTCTCCACCGATGCACATATAAGCAAACAATAAATAATATAATGGTTAATGACAGAATTCTTTTTATTCCAATCTCAGAAAATTGGAAGGTAAGGTAACTGACAGCATCGCAATATGAATATATTGCAGGGAAATTTCAAACAGCGCTACTTGCAAGTAGTATATACATTCCTGCTTTTACAGTGCCCAATACAGATAATAAACAAGCATCTTTAGCACCATATTATGAGCTGTCAGCACCATCTGACGAAATTATTGGACTAATATTAGTTTTCCAAATTTATTCTGACCACCATCATTTAGTAGGTTATCGCAAAAAAAAAAAAAAGAGAGGGGATTCAAATAGAAGTTCAGCCAAAACTTTTTGTTTTTGATAGACTGGAGTAGAATTAGAACCAAATCAGCAAACTATAAAGTGGTTCAAATAATAAAATATAATATTTTTATTTTTTACTAGTGATATGCTGCATAGTATTCACTCCACGTCCTGTTTAGGCCGAGAGCATAGAATATATCCTAATGCTGTGTATACTGTCACTACAGGGCAGAAAGCTCACTCTTTAGGAAGGTAGGGTGATGGGAACTGTCAGACTGATTGATATTTGGTTTAAAGTGATTGTAAAGACCATAAATATGAACAAAGCATATCCCCTAGAGTGTGAACTTGTCTCAATTAAGTGCCATTTCTGTCTGCTACTTTGTTCCTCTGCTACCAGCATGAATCACTTCTGACACGTTTTCCTGACATCAAGAGAAAAAGGGTGACAGGGGAGGGATCGCCATCACACAGCCTGTGATTGACAGCCTCAGCTCTGTTCCTGTGTGCTATGTGAAGGGGTGTGTCCCTTTCCTCCAATTGGCTCTCAGAGTTATCCAGCTCTGCAGTGTGTAATTCCAGTTCTCTGCCCTCTGTTTTCTGAAAGTCCACTCAAGATTTCTAAATTCTGCACTTTGAATGGCTGTAGAGACGAGAAGACTGCAAACAAACATATACATCTTATGTAGGAGGATCTGTTTACCCTCTGTGTATCATCTGAGGTCAGTAAATCCACGGGTTATATGTAAGGGGTTTACAATGACTTTAAGCCTAATAAGAACTTATCCATCAGTTTCTTGTTAGATTAATTGGGTAATTTGACACCATACGGGTCAGGTAGTACAAAGCAGTGATTCTCTAATTAAAATTTTTTTCATGAAATCATATAAATATTTTAGTACTGCTATTATATTTATTTTATTTTTTTTGCAAATCTTTTTTTTAGTCAAAGGGAGAGATCCATGGACCCGTGACACATTACAAACATATTGTCAACATGTACTAAACAATTGAGAGTGTTACACAAATAAGACAGCAATTTGTCAGGCACTGGAAGAATTACATTGTTCAATATGGAATAACCATGTAACCATCCCTTTTTATTTTAACTTTATAACAGGTAGACTTTGCCACTGTGGTTACACAGAGCAAGCATTGGAAAAAGAAAGTAAATTATTATAGAAAACTAGTAGAACAGAAAGTAGAGTAGATGGAGTGAGAGGGGATGTCCAGGTTAGGGGGGGGGGGGGGGGGAGAAAGGAAAAAAAAGGGGAGGAGGGGAATGCAAAATCGCAAACTATCACGTCCAAGTTCCAACTGGTTGTGTATACGATACTAAGGGGGGAATCTCAAATCCTCATGGGTTTAACCACTTGCCGACCGCCTCACGCCGATGTACGTCGGCAGAATGGCACGGGCAGGCATAAGCACGTAGATGTACGTGATTTGCCTCCCGCGGGTCGGGGGCCCGATCGGGCCCCCGCCCGGTGCCTGCGGCGGTCGGTTTTCGTTCGGGAGCGATCCCGGACGAGGGGACGGCCATTCATTCATGGCCACCCCCTCGCGATCGCTCCCGACGAATGGAAATCCCCGGTGACATCACTTCCTCTCCTGTAATGTAAACACAGGAGAGGAAGTGATGTATTCTCTCCTCCGTGTCGGTATTTTTCGTTCCGACACGGAGGAGAGCGGATCAGTGAGTTGCACCAACACATCCCACACACAGTAGAACATGCCAGGCACACTCACACCCCCCCTTTACCCCCCGATCACCCCCCCAATTACCCCTGCCCCCCAGTCACAGTGACACCAATGTCATTTTTTTTTTTTTTTTTTTTTTTTTTGCATTGGTGTCATTTGTGACTGTAATAACTGTTAGGGCAGTTAGGGTTAGCCCCCTTTAGTTCTAATGTACCCCCCTAACCCCCCCAATAAAGGTTTAACCCCGTGATCACCGCCCGTCGCCAGTGTCACTAAGGCTGGGTTCACATTGCAGCGGTTTATGAGAACGAATGTGATTCGCACCGCACTGCAGTGCAAATCACATCCGATCTCTGTGCGATTCGAGTTCAGCCATTCGCCGCACCCGCCGCACCCGCCACACCCGCCGCACCCGCCGCAAATTCGCACGGGACCCTTTTTTTGGCCCGCAGCAGAATCGGATCGCATGGGTGTTCACACCATGCGATCCGAGTTTGCAGATCGCACTGCGATATGCGAACTGATCTGGGGGTGTCAGTAACATTTCACTGACACTCCCAGCAGTTCGCATAGGGCAGTGTGAACTGCCGCCGGGAGGCATGCGATGCGGGAACCCGCCGCGGATTCGCGGCGTTTCCGCATCGCTCCAGTGTGAACCCAGCCTAATAAGCGATCATTTTTCTGATCGCCGTATTAGTGTCACAGGTGACGCTAGTTAGGCAGGTAGGTATTTAGGTTCGCCGCAGCTTTTTATAGCGCTAGGGACCCCCATATACTACCGCATAAAGCCCCCTGATTGCCCCCTAGTTAACCCTTTCACCAGTGATCACCATATAACTGTTACAGGTGACGCTGGTTGGTTAGTTATTTTTTTATAGTTTCAGGGCACCCGCCATTTATTACCTAATAAAGGTTTAACCCCCTGATCACCCGGCAGGTGTCATTTGTGACTAATAACTGTTAGGGCAGTTAGGGTTAGCCCCCTTTAGTTCTAAGGTACCCCCCTAACCCCCCCAATAAAGGTTTAACCCCGTGATCACCCCCCGTCGCCAGTGTCACTAAGGCTGGGTTCACATTGCAGCGGTTTATGAGAACGGATGTGATTCGCACCGCACTGCAGTGCAAATCACATCCGATCTCTGTGCGATTCGAGTTCAGCTATACAGATAGTATGGCTGAATTCGTGTCGCACCCGCCGCACCCGCCGCAAACTCGCACGGGACCCTTTTTTTGGTCCGCAGCAGAATCGGATCGCATGGGTGTTCACACCATGCGATCCAAGTTTGCAGATCGCACTGCGATATGCGAACTGATCTGGGGGTGTCATTAACATTTCACTGACACTCCCAGCAGTTCGCATAGGGCAGTGTGAACTGCCGCCGGGAGGCATGCGATGCGGGAACCCGCCGCGCATTCGTGGCGTTCCCGCATCGCTCCAGTGTGAACCCAGCCTAATAAGCGATCGTTTTTCTGATCGCTGTATTAGTGTCACAGGTGACGCTAGTTAGGCAGGTAGGTATTTAGGTTCGCCGCAGCTTTTTATAGCGCCAGGGACCCCCATATACTACCGCATAAAGCCCCCTGATTGCCCCCTAGTTAACCCTTTCACCAGTGATCACCATATAACTGTTACAGGTGACGCTGGTTGGTTAGTTATTTTTTTATAGTTTCAGGGCACCCGCCATTTATTACCTAGTCTCACTAGTGTACCCCTAAATTTAGGGGTGTCTACTTTCTAAAATGGGGTCATTTGGGGGGGGGGGGTTTGTGCCATCTTGGCATTTTATGGCCTTCAAAACTGTAACGCCCTTAGAAAGCCTGAAGGCGGTGCTTGGTTTTTGGGGCCCCGTACGCGGCTAGGCTCCCAAAAAGTCCCACATATGTGGTATCCCCGTACTCAGGAGAAGCAGCAGAATTTATTTTGGGGTGTCATTTCACATATGCCCATGGCATGCGTGAGCAATATATCATTTAGTGACAACTTTGTGAAAAAAAAAAAAAGTTTGTAATTTTCCCGCAACTTGTGGCAAAATATAAAATATTCCATGGACTCAACATGCCTCTCAGCAAATAGCTTGGGGTGTCTACTTTCTAAAATGGGGTCATTTGTGGGGGTTTTGTGCCATCTTGGCATTTTATGGCCTTCAAAACTGTAATAGGTAGTGAGAAGTGAACTCAAAAAATTACGCCCTTAGAAAGCCTGAAGGCGGTGCTTGGTTTTCGGGGCCCCGTACGCGGCTAGGCTCCCAAAAAGTCCCACATATGTGGTATCCCCGTACTCAGGAGAAGCAGCAGAATTTATTTTGGGGTGTCATTTCACATATGCCCATGGCATGCATGAGCAATATATCATTTAGTGACAACTTTGTGAAAAAAAAAAAAAAAAAAAAAAAGTTTGTAATTTTCCCGCAACTTGTGGCAAAATATAAAATATTCCATGGACTCAACATGCCTCTCAGCAAATAGCTTGGGGTGTCTACTTTCTAAAATGGGGTCATTTGTGGGGGTTTTGTGCCATCTTGGCATTTTATGGCCTTCAAAACTGTAATAGGTAGTGAGGCGTGAAATCAAAAATTTACGCCCTTAGAAAGCCTGAAGGCGGTGCTTGGTTTTCGGGGCCCTGTACGCGGCTAGGCTCCCAAAAAGTCCCACATATGTGGTATCCCCGTACTCAGGAGAAGCAGCAGAATTTATTTTGGGGTGTCATTTCACATACGCCCATAGCATGTGTGAGCAATATATCATTTAGTGACAACTTTGTGTAAAAAAAAAAAAAAAATTTTTTTTTTGTCATTATTCAATCGCTTGAGGCAAAAAAATAAAATATTCAATGGGCTCAACATGCCTCTTATCAATTTCCTTAGGGGGTCTACTTTCCAAAATGGGGTCATTTGGGGGGGTTTTGTACTGCCCTGTCATTTTAGCACCTCAAGAAATGAGATAGGCAGTCGTAAACTAAAAGCTGCGTAAATTCCAGAAAACGTACCTTAGTTTGTAGATGTGACAACTTTTGCGCAAACCAATAAATATACAATTATTGACTTTTTTTTTACCAAAGACATGTGGCTGAATACATTTTGTCCTAAATGTATGACTAAAATTGAGTTTATTGGATTTTTCTAATAACAAAAAGTAGAAAATATCATTTTTTTTCAAAATTTGCGGTCTTTTTACGTTTATATCGCAAAAAATAAAAATCGCAGAGGCAATCAAATACCATCAAAAGAAAGCTCTATTTGTGGGAAGAAAAGGACGCAAATTTTGTTTGGGTACAACATTGCATGACCGCGCAATTACCAGTTAAAGCAGCGCAGTGCCAAAGTGTAAAAAGACCTCTGGTCATTTACCAGCAAAATGGTCCGGTCTGAAAGTGGTTAAGTTTGATCTGCTAATATTTTGTTCTATTCTGCAGTCGTGTTTCCAAGTAGCGTCTGACCTTCATTCAAATAGATGAACGTGTTCCAGAGTGACCGAGTCTTGGAATGCTGTTCTTATTGGTTTTGTGCTGTAAGAATAAGGTCTTCAAATGTATTGATTTCCTTTACCTTTCTGAGCCACATCAAAACAGTTGGGAATTCTGGGGATTTCCACTTAAGCGGGATGCATGATTTGGCGGCGTCAAGAAGGTGGCGGATAATAGATTTTTTGTAGGTCTTCACTGGGGCGTCTGAGAAACGAAGAAGGAAAAAGGCCGGGTTATCTGGTATGTGCCGGTCTGTGACTTTCTGGGCAACCCTTTTGACCTCTGACCAGAATTGTGTTATGTTTGGGCAGTTACAAAAAACGTGGAGTAATGTACCTCATTCCTCCTGGCATCTCCAGCATCTATCCGATTTTTTTTTGTAAAATCTTTATTTAGAAACTATTTAGTCAAGGACTACATACAAAACAGATATACATGAACCGCATTGATGTAGGTGTATAGCAAGAAAACACACATGCGTGTATAACCTGTCTAAGGAAATAGGTGAAAGAAGAACCTAGCAAAATATAGCAAAATCTTCAGAGCGTATGCCTTGATTTAGGCTGGTGCCTGTAACTCTTTTCCTATACCCAAAGTGGCACTGCATTTTATGAACAATGACCGTAACATGGATCTTTACTAACCCAAGGAAAGGAACCCAGCCTAAGGCCAGCTCAGTCTCTCCCAGGGTATTTGCAGGTTCGAGAGGGCATTCCTTCGGCGGTGGATCCAGGAGAGGGGGGCCATACTGCCTCAGTCATCCTCTCCCGGCTCGCGACTCCAACAGGGCATACCCACAACGGTCTCTTAATATTGGGAGGAGGGAACAAAGGCCTACCCCCAATTAGGGGTTTCTATTCCCCCCAGCCAGTTAATGCGACCATAAGTCTAGTTAGTGAAAAAAACACAGCTAAAAACAACATTCCAGTATCAAGGAGGCATTGTGTAGCTAAAGGGGTACACAATAATAAAAGAAGGAGAAGAAGAAAGGCAAAAGAGTTTAGGGAGGGAGAGGTTGAGAGGAGGGGAGAGGGTGAAAGGATGGGGAAGGGAGATGGAGCACACCTGCGACCTGAAGAAGTCTGTTGGTTCCGCACTGGGCGAGTCTCAGCAAGGGCTGGCCACCCTAGAGGGAGGGCGGGGTGATGGGTGTCATTCACTGGGCAACAATGTCTCTATCTATGCGAGATCTCAGGGATGGTTCTGCTAGCTCCAACAGAGCCAGGTCCAAGCTGGAGGATATTTGATTAGTATCGGACACGTAGTCCGTCCAAGGTTTCCATAACATGTCAAAGCGATCCCTCCTGCCTCTGTGCGTCCCTGTCCAATGTTCGGCCTCTTTAATATTATTTACCCTTTTGATCCATTCTTCTCTTGAGGGGATTCTGGATTGCTTCCAATAGATTGGAAGAAGGCGTCTAGCCGCATTTAATAGGAACCCAGGGAATGTGCAAGAGGTAATATGCCAGAGATAGTGGAATATCTAGGTCTAGGATTTATTTTATTTGAGATTGAATGTCTGCCCAATATGGTTTGATTCGAGGGCACTCCCACCAAATGTGTAATAGTGTGCCTTCGTGGCCACATTCCCTCCAGCACTGATCCGACGCTAGATCCGCCGGTACCCTGTACCAGCGTGACATTATTTTCCAACTCATTTCTTGGGTTTTAGATTCCATAGAGCTTGAGTGAGTGAGTTTGTAAAGGTGTGACAGTTGTGTTGTAGAAAAGTCAAGCTGCAGGTCTCTCTCCCATGCCCATATGTACGTTGGTCTAGTGTTTTCGGTGTCAGTGCTTAGTAGGCGGTACATTTCTGAAATCATGTGAGGGATTGGTTGGTCTTCTACAAAAAGTTGTTCAAAGAGAGTGAGAGATGAGATGTCTCTTATTGAGTGGCCATGGACCTCGAAAAAGTGGTGAAGCTGTCTATACCTCCAGAAGTTCATTTTGGAGCTGCTATGCCTGGTCTGTAGGGACTCATAGCTTACCAATTTACTATTGCTCATCAGTTTTTCCATCATCCATCCAGGGCCAAAGAAGGCCATTTGTTCGCCTGGTGGGAACCATAGGATTCCCCCCAGCAGGGTCAGCGGGGACATAGGAGGAGATACATTTAAAGACAAGTTTACTCTGTCCCAGGTTGAAAGAGCGTGTACTGTTAGTGGGGATGTAGTATCCGATAGTCCTCTATGTTCCCAGGACAGCCATGGTGCATAAGCTAAATTTCTCCCTGCTAACCATTTTTCCAGGGAGACCCATAGCTTGGACTGGGTGTGGAACCGCCAGTTTAGGACCCTCTGAAGGACGATAACCATATGATATTTCAAGATATCTGGGATCCCCAAGCCACCTGTCTGTTTTGAGTGCTTTAGTAGATTCAGGGCTATTCTAGGTTTCCGTGCGTTCCACACAAACTCAGACAAAATACTATTTATCTGGGTAAAGAAATTTCTGGGCAGGGGGATTGGTATCATCTGTAGAAAGAAAAGTATGCGTGGCAGAATATTAATTTTTATTATTTTAATACGACCTAGCCATGTAAAGGCGGTCTTGGTCCATTGGGAGAGATCTTTCTTCACTGTGTTAATTGGGGGGGGGGGATTTGTTGCATAAACGGTATCAAAACCATCTGTTAATTGTATACCTAAGTATCTAACGGAAGATTTGACCCATATGAAGGGAAAAGTGGCTTTGTAGGCTGGTTGTCAATGAGGGGGGTCAAGGGGATAGGTAGAATTTCAGATTTAGAGAAATGAATCTTGAAATTGGAGAGCGTTCCGAATTTCTTTAGTTCTTTCATCAGATTTGGCAGCGAGATAAGGGGTTCAGAGAGGTGGAAGAGCACATCGTCCACATATGCCGTTGTTGAGAAGTGGAGTGTTTTGAAGTGCTTTCATTCAAGTTTGGTTCATGTGAGTGCAATAATGAGTGGTTTTTTGAGATTAAAAGATTTTTACAGTGTTACACTATGGAAAGTCTCTTTGTCTCCTTGAGGTACTTTGAGATGAAATTCTATTGATATCTGAAGGGAATTATACTGCAAGCGATTGCTGGATATTGATCAACATCATTCATAAGATCTTTAAACGCTTTTCTGGCTCAACACGAGAGTGCTGAGCAGTACAGCTGGTGAGTGCTCCATACGAGGGGGGTCACGAACACCAAGGGTGTGGTGAAGGCTTTGTGTTATACGGACACTGAATTTTCACATAAAAGAAAGTTTTCCGCATTTGGATTTCTTTTTATGGACTATATATATTCTTTGTTCTCTACACACTTTTTCATTTTATTCTATTATTTTTTCACATTTGTATTGTATTGTAGTAGAGTCTATCATTATTGAGTCACTATTGATTATGCACATGTGAATTTATATAATTGTGGGGTTAATATAGTTTTACTATTAATGTGTATAACTTTATTTATTTTAGTAGGAGTTTAGCGCTACAAGGTGAATTTTTTGACAATTTATTTTATTTCTGCATTCACCTTCTTATTTATATATTCATATAAATTGGTTCCATGCATTTTTCTATATATTAATATTTTTACAATTATACAATTCATTAGAAAATATTGCACATTGATTGACATTCCAACAAGGAGTTAATACATATATTATGGGATACATAAGATAATTGAAACATGATTTTGTAAATTGAAATTACTAGCTGTACAAGCAAACAACGGAAAAAAACGCTGAAATTAAAATAAAAATTAATAATAAAAAAAGGAAAAACAAATGAAAAAGGAACGATCATCAAGAGGATTCATACGTGTGTACACTCGGTTGTTGTTAGCTCTATGCGTTCCAAGGCCTTATAGCCTATCATCAGGAGCAAAACCGTGGTAGTGATCTATGAATGAAAAAAAGGGGGATAAATGATATTTAGATATTATAAAAAATTCAAAAGGGCCAACCCCGGACAAGGGAGATTCCCCCCGTAAAACTCAATTAGCCCAATTACTTACGTGTGGGTCCTGGGGGATGGTTCTTTCCTTCCCTTAAGTGGTCTCACGCGTGGCGTTGGGGGCGTGACCATGGCGGCAGCACCTATATGGACACCTTCCTCATTTGGGTTATACACTTAGCACTGATCACATCGTCCTAAAAAACAACATCAGATGCACATAGGCACTTTCACTCTCAATTATGGTCATTCAGGTATTTGCTTTTTTCACTTTTCTCCACTTTTTTTTATTATTGGTCACCTTTCCCTTTCCCCCTTTTTTCCTTTGTCCCTTCATACGTCCACTACTTATTTATTTTTTGTTGTTTTTCGTTTTTTACACAAGTTCTCCAACACAGGGGCTTTCCCACCCATCACTATCTTTGTACACACCCTGACCCACATGGGGCTTGTCCATTTTGGGTTGTTGCTTGCCGTATCACGTCCCCTCAGCTCCCAGACAGGACTTCTTCGGCTGGTCTAGGAATCTCACTGTCTGTGCCACCATTGCGAGGACCCACGTGTAAGTAATTGGGCTAATTGAGTTCAAGGGGGAATCTCCCTTTTCCGGGATTGGCCCTTTTGAATTTTTTATAATATCCAAATATCATTTATCCCCCCTTTTTTTATTCATAGATCACTACCACGGTTTTGCTCCTGATGATAGGCTATAAGGCCTTGAAACGTGTAGAGCTAACAACAATCAAGTGTACACGCGTATGAATCCTCTTGATGGTCGTTCCTTATTCATTTGTTTTTCCTTTTTTTATTATTAAATTTTATTTTAATTTCAGCGTTTTTTTGCGTCGTTTGCTTGTACAGCTAGTAATTTAAATTTACAAAATCATGTTTCAATTATCTTATGTATCCCATAATATATGTATTAACTCCTTGTTGGAATGTAAATCAAATGTTTTCTAATGAATTGTATAATTGTAAAAATATTAATATATAGTAAAATGCATGGA
Source organism: Lithobates pipiens (assembly GCF_037356315.1). Classification (NCBI taxonomy): domain Eukaryota; kingdom Metazoa; phylum Chordata; class Amphibia; order Anura; family Ranidae; genus Lithobates; species Lithobates pipiens. Next base: position 334,851,289 of record NW_027507764.1, on the reverse strand, counting down.
ACCAATTTATATGAATACTTAATGAAAATTTGAACCAATTAAAACTTATTTTTGATTTATTTATTCTATTGCTCCCGTGTGCTTCATGAAAAAGTCCCGCTATCTGTGCTCTCTTAATTAATATCAACAACACAACCATTGGTCCCTCCACACATGCCAGGGTCCTGGGTGTAATCCTTGACGCTGACCTCTCCTTCAGCCCCCATATCCAATCACTGGCTAAATCCTGCCGTCTTCACCTCCGCAATATAACTAGAATTCGACCCTTCCTGACTAAGCAAAGCAACTGGTTCACTCCTTGATTATTTTCTGCCTTGACTACTGCAACTCTCTCCCTAATGGCCTACCCTTAAGCAGGCTATCCTCCCTTCAGTCTATTATGAATGCTGCTGCTAGACTAATACACCTCACTAATCGATCCGTGACTGCCGCCCCTCTATGCCAATCCCTTCACTGGCTTCCCCTACCCCACCGTGTAAAATTCAAAATGCTAACCATAACATACAAAGCCATCCACAACATTGCCCCCATCTACATCACCAAACTCATCTGCAGAAATCGCCCAAATCATCACCTCCGCTCCTCCCAGGACCTTCTGCTTTCTAGCTCTCTTGTTACCTCCTCTCATGCTCACCTTCAAGACTTCTCCAGAGCCTCTCCCATCCTCTGGAACTCCCTGCCCCAGTCTGTCCGATCAGCCCCTACCCTGTCCACCTTTAGGAGATCCCTGAAAACTCATTTATTCAGGGAAGACTATCCCATACCCACCTAACAACTGTCCCCGAGCCACCCCCATCAAATCATTCTCTGCAGCTATTACCTTTTGTACCACCACCCCCTCCCTTTAGAATGTAAGCTCTACGAGCAGGGCCCTCCTGTACCTTTTGTATTGTACTGTAATTGTGTTGCCCCCCCCCCATACATTGTAAAGCGCTGCGTAAACTGTTGGCGCTATAATAAATCATGTATAATAATAATAATAATAATACCAGGAGGGAGGGAGGAGGAACAGAGTGGGCGGGCAAGTGGGGATTACTTAAGACCGTTACTGAAAGGAGGGGGAGCAGGCAGAAATACAGAGAGCTGCTCTCCACCGATGCACATATAAGCAAACAATAAATAATATAATGGTTAATGACAGAATTCTTTTTATTCCAATCTCAGAAAATTGGAAGGTAAGGTAACTGACAGCATCGCAATATGAATATATTGCAGGGAAATTTCAAACAGCGCTACTTGCAAGTAGTATATACATTCCTGCTTTTACAGTGCCCAATACAGATAATAAACAAGCATCTTTAGCACCATATTATGAGCTGTCAGCACCATCTGACGAAATTATTGGACTAATATTAGTTTTCCAAATTTATTCTGACCACCATCATTTAGTAGGTTATCGCAAAAAAAAAAAAAAGAGAGGGGATTCAAATAGAAGTTCAGCCAAAACTTTTTGTTTTTGATAGACTGGAGTAGAATTAGAACCAAATCAGCAAACTATAAAGTGGTTCAAATAATAAAATATAATATTTTTATTTTTTACTAGTGATATGCTGCATAGTATTCACTCCACGTCCTGTTTAGGCCGAGAGCATAGAATATATCCTAATGCTGTGTATACTGTCACTACAGGGCAGACAGCTCACTCTTTAGGAAGGTAGGGTGATGGGAACTGTCAGACTGATTGATATTTGGTTTAAAGTGATTGTAAAGACCATAAATATGAACAAAGCATATCCCCTAGAGTGTGAACTTGTCTCAATTAAGTGCCATTTCTGTCTGCTACTTTGTTCCTCTGCTACCAGCATGAATCACTTCTGACACGTTTTCCTGACATCAAGAGAAAAAGGGTGACAGGGGAGGGATCGCCATCACACAGCCTGTGATTGACAGCCTCAGCTCTGTTCCTGTGTGCTATGTGAAGGGGTGTGTCCCTTTCCTCCAATTGGCTCTCAGAGTTATCCAGCTCTGCAGTGTGTAATTCCAGTTCTCTGCCCTCTGTTTTCTGAAAGTCCACTCAAGATTTCTAAATTCTGCACTTTGAATGGCTGTAGAGACGAGAAGACTGCAAACAAACATATACATCTTATGTAGGAGGATCTGTTTACCCTCTGTGTATCATCTGAGGTCAGTAAATCCACGGGTTATATGTAAGGGGTTTACAATGACTTTAAGCCTAATAAGAACTTATCCATCAGTTTCTTGTTAGATTAATTGGGTAATTTGACACCATACGGGTCAGGTAGTACAAAGCAGTGATTCTCTAATTAAAATTTTTTTCATGAAATCATATAAATATTTTAGTACTGCTATTATATTTATTTTATTTTTTTTGCAAATCTTTTTTTTAGTCAAAGGGAGAGATCCATGGACCCGTGACACATTACAAACATATTGTCAACATGTACTAAACAATTGAGAGTGTTACACAAATAAGACAGCAATTTGTCAGGCACTGGAAGAATTACATTGTTCAATATGGAATAACCATGTAACCATCCCTTTTTATTTTAACTTTATAACAGGTAGACTTTGCCACTGTGGTTACACAGAGCAAGCATTGGAAAAAGAAAGTAAATTATTATAGAAAACTAGTAGAACAGAAAGTAGAGTAGATGGAGTGAGAGGGGATGTCCAGGTTAGGGGGGGGGGGGGGGGGGGAGAAAGGAAAAAAAAGGGGAGGAGGGGAATGCAAAATCGCAAACTATCACGTCCAAGTTCCAACTGGTTGTGTATACGATACTAAGGGGGGAATCTCAAATCCTCATGGGTTTAAGTTTGATCTGCTAATATTTTGTTCTATTCTGCAGTCGTGTTTCCAAGTAGCGTCTGACCTTCATTCAAATAGATGAACGTGTTCCAGAGTGACCGAGTCTTGGAATGCTGTTCTTATTGGTTTTGTGCTGTAAGAATAAGGTCTTCAAATGTATTGATTTCCTTTACCTTTCTGAGCCACATCAAAACAGTTGGGAATTCTGGGGATTTCCACTTAAGCGGGATGCATGATTTGGCGGCGTCAAGAAGGTGGCGGATAATAGATTTTTTGTAGGTCTTCACTGGGGCGTCTGAGAAACGAAGAAGGAAAAAGGCCGGGTTATCTGGTATGTGCCGGTCTGTGACTTTCTGGGCAACCCTTTTGACCTCTGACCAGAATTGTGTTATGTTTGGGCAGTTACAAAAAACGTGGAGTAATGTACCTCATTCCTCCTGGCATCTCCAGCATCTATCCGATTTTTTTTTGTAAAATCTTTATTTAGAAACTATTTAGTCAAGGACTACATACAAAACAGATATACATGAACCGCATTGATGTAGGTGTATAGCAAGAAAACACACATGCGTGTATAACCTGTCTAAGGAAATAGGTGAAAGAAGAACCTAGCAAAATATAGCAAAATCTTCAGAGCGTATGCCTTGATTTAGGCTGGTGCCTGTAACTCTTTTCCTATACCCAAAGTGGCACTGCATTTTATGAACAATGACCGTAACATGGATCTTTACTAACCCAAGGAAAGGAACCCAGCCTAAGGCCAGCTCAGTCTCTCCCAGGGTATTTGCAGGTTCGAGAGGGCATTCCTTCGGCGGTGGATCCAGGAGAGGGGGGCCATACTGCCTCAGTCATCCTCTCCCGGCTCGCGACTCCAACAGGGCATACCCACAACGGTCTCTTAATATTGGGAGGAGGGAACAAAGGCCTACCCCCAATTAGGGGTTTCTATTCCCCCCAGCCAGTTAATGCGACCATAAGTCTAGTTAGTGAAAAAAACACAGCTAAAAACAACATTCCAGTATCAAGGAGGCATTGTGTAGCTAAAGGGGTACACAATAATAAAAGAAGGAGAAGAAGAAAGGCAAAAGAGTTTAGGGAGGGAGAGGTTGAGAGGAGGGGAGAGGGTGAAAGGATGGGGAAGGGAGATGGAGCACACCTGCGACCTGAAGAAGTCTGTTGGTTCCGCACTGGGCGAGTCTCAGCAAGGGCTGGCCACCCTAGAGGGAGGGCGGGGTGATGGGTGTCATTCACTGGGCAACAATGTCTCTATCTATGCGAGATCTCAGGGATGGTTCTGCTAGCTCCAACAGAGCCAGGTCCAAGCTGGAGGATATTTGATTAGTATCGGACACGTAGTCCGTCCAAGGTTTCCATAACATGTCAAAGCGATCCCTCCTGCCTCTGTGCGTCCCTGTCCAATGTTCGGCCTCTTTAATATTATTTACCCTTTTGATCCATTCTTCTCTTGAGGGGATTCTGGATTGCTTCCAATAGATTGGAAGAAGGCGTCTAGCCGCATTTAATAGGAACCCAGGGAATGTGCAAGAGGTAATATGCCAGAGATAGTGGAATATCTAGGTCTAGGATTTATTTTATTTGAGATTGAATGTCTGCCCAATATGGTTTGATTCGAGGGCACTCCCACCAAATGTGTAATAGTGTGCCTTCGTGGCCACATTCCCTCCAGCACTGATCCGACGCTAGATCCGCCGGTACCCTGTACCAGCGTGACATTATTTTCCAACTCATTTCTTGGGTTTTAGATTCCATAGAGCTTGAGTGAGTGAGTTTGTAAAGGTGTGACAGTTGTGTTGTAGAAAAGTCAAGCTGCAGGTCTCTCTCCCATGCCCATATGTACGTTGGTCTAGTGTTTTCGGTGTCAGTGCTTAGTAGGCGGTACATTTCTGAAATCATGTGAGGGATTGGTTGGTCTTCTACAAAAAGTTGTTCAAAGAGAGTGAGAGATGAGATGTCTCTTATTGAGTGGCCATGGACCTCGAAAAAGTGGTGAAGCTGTCTATACCTCCAGAAGTTCATTTTGGAGCTGCTATGCCTGGTCTGTAGGGACTCATAGCTTACCAATTTACTATTGCTCATCAGTTTTTCCATCATCCATCCAGGGCCAAAGAAGGCCATTTGTTCGCCTGGTGGGAACCATAGGATTCCCCCCAGCAGGGTCAGCGGGGACATAGGAGGAGATACATTTAAAGACAAGTTTACTCTGTCCCAGGTTGAAAGAGCGTGTACTGTTAGTGGGGATGTAGTATCCGATAGTCCTCTATGTTCCCAGGACAGCCATGGTGCATAAGCTAAATTTCTCCCTGCTAACCATTTTTCCAGGGAGACCCATAGCTTGGACTGGGTGTGGAACCGCCAGTTTAGGACCCTCTGAAGGACGATAACCATATGATATTTCAAGATATCTGGGATCCCCAAGCCACCTGTCTGTTTTGAGTGCTTTAGTAGATTCAGGGCTATTCTAGGTTTCCGTGCGTTCCACACAAACTCAGACAAAATACTATTTATCTGGGTAAAGAAATTTCTGGGCAGGGGGATTGGTATCATCTGTAGAAAGAAAAGTATGCGTGGCAGAATATTAATTTTTATTATTTTAATACGACCTAGCCATGTAAAGGCGGTCTTGGTCCATTGGGAGAGATCTTTCTTCACTGTGTTAATTGGGGGGGGGGGATTTGTTGCATAAACGGTATCAAAACCATCTGTTAATTGTATACCTAAGTATCTAACGGAAGATTTGACCCATATGAAGGGAAAAGTGTCTTGTAGGCTGGTTGTCAATGAGGGGGTCAAGGGGATAGGTAGAATTTCAGATTTAGAGAAATGAATCTTGAAATTGGAGAGCGTTCCGAATTTCTTTAGTTCTTTCATCAGATTTGGCAGCGAGATAAGGGGTTCAGAGAGGTGGAAGAGCACATCGTCCACATATGCCGACAGTTTGTGTTCAGTGTTTCCCACCCTTAGGCCCTTTATATCTGAATTCGCTCTTACAGTACATAGCAATGGCTCAAGTACCAGGGCGAAGAGGAGGGGAGAAAGGTGGCACCCCTGTCTCATGCCTTTCCGAATTGGGAACCGAGAGGAGAACACTCCATTCACTTTGACTTGTGCGCAGGGAGTGGAGTATAGGGCCATAATTGAGGTCAGCATACATATCCCCATCCTTTGGGCCTCCAACACAGCCTGTAGATACGACCAATCGACACAGTCGAAAGCCTTTTCGGCATCTGTTGAAAGGATTATGTATGGTATGGTTGACCGGTGCGGGCCCAATGTATTAGTTGGGTGGCTCTGATGGAGTTATTCCTTGCCTCCCTTCCCATAATAAACCCCGTTTTAACAGGATGGATAATCTGGGGCATAAGACTCCCAAGTCTATTTGTCAGGATTTTTGATAGAATTTTAACGTCAATGTTAAGGAGGGATATGGGACGGTAGCTTTGGGGGATCGTTGGGTCTTTGCCTTCTTTTGGCAACACCGTAACATGTTCCAGAAGTGCTTCAGGTGGGATGGGAATCCCCTCTGCAACTGAGTTGAAGTAAGTACACATATGGGGTACGAAGAGAAGGCAGAAAGGTTTTATAATAAGTACCAGTGTAGCCCTCTGGTCCAGGGCTCTTCCCTTTTGGCAGGGACTTCACCGTCGATTCTATCTCCCCAGGGGAGATTGGTAGTTCTAGGTCTTCGCATTGATCAGCATTCAACAGTGAGATGCCAACTGAGGCTAGGTAATCTTGGATGGCAACAGACCTGGGCGTCTGGGCGTCTAAGGGAGGTTTGGGGGACAGGTTATAAAGTTGGGTATAGTATTCTTGGAACCCTGAGGCAATTTTGGAGGACTGGACCGACATGTCTCCGGATAAGGAGAGAAGCCTTGTGAAATCTGCTTGAAGCTTTTTTTTTAAGTTTGGAGCCTAGGGATATTAATTCTCCCCTAACTACCACTTCAATGCCCTCCCATAATATGCCTGCACTGAGTTCTTCTGAAGCATTTTCTCTAAAATAATTAGTGATGACCTCTGACACTTTGGCAACCACCGCTGTATCGTCCAATAAATTCTCATTCAATCTCCATGTCCAGGCCTTGTGGGAGCTGGATGGAAGTGCAAGGACCACCCCAACTGGTGCGTGGTCGGACAGAGTGATGTTCCCAATGAACGCGGACTGCAGGAGCTCCAGTGTGAGGCGGTCAACATAAATGTGGTCTATGCGGGTATATATGTCATGGACGGCTGAGTAATAGCTGAAATCCCTACCTGAGGGGTGAAGAACCCTCCAGGTGTCAAGTAGGAGGTGTGTCTGCACGAACTTGCGAAAATGTTTGAGAAAAGCGTAGGAGCACGAGGGTCGGGCGCTAGAGGTGTCTAGTGAGAGGTCTGGGCTGACATTAAAGTCCCCTCCAAGGATCACAAAGCCTTCCTTTAATTCTGTCAGTAGATTGAGGGTGTTATCTATGAAGGTGAGTTGGTTAGAGTTAGGTGCATAAATCGAGGCAAATGTATACATTCTACCTGCGATGTTGCCTTTCAAAAAAATGTAGCGGCCCTGTGGGTCTATTCTGCTATCCGTGAGCTGGAAAGGACAGGTCTTGTGAATCACAATCGTAGTGCCTTTGGATTTCGATGTGGGGGAGATACTGTGAAACCATTGGTTGAATAGATGGGTGGGTAATCTAGGCAGGGAGTGGTGGGGGAAATGGGTTTCCTGTAGGAAGACCACATGTGCCTTTAACTTCTTAAGTTCCCACCATAGTTTGTTTAGTTTCCCCGGAGAGCAGAGGCCTCTTATGTTATAAGATATTACCTTAAGTGAGGTCATGGAGGATCCAGAAAACGGGAGGGTTGCTGATTGGTCCAACTCGCCCGGTGCAGGAACCGAAGCAGGGTTATGCTCCTGGGATGGAAAGGAAGGAAAAGAGAGAGGGTGGGGAAAGGAGAATAGAAGGTAAAGAAAGAGCACAAAGAGTTAACTATTGAAACGGCTAAAACACAATAGCATAGCATTAACTGTAGTAATAACCAGAATAACTGTATGCTGGATGTGAGATCCTCCCCAATAGAGGGGGGGACCCCAGACCACAGCCTAATGTCCCAATAGGGAACTATAGCCATAGATGGTTGGCCTACATGGGGAATGTGTGCCAACACGGGGGGAAGGCAGGAGGTCCCTTCTCCATCCACCGCATCTGAAAAGGTGGCGGAATTTGGTGCGGGGGAGGTTGTTTTAAGAGAGAACACATGGTGAGGGTCAGGACAGGAAAATTGGGGAGCTCAGCCCATGTTCTGGGTGGAGGCAGCAAGGTTTAGCTGACCTGGACCCAGGAATCCCAGCTGAGGTGTCCCTTAAGGGATGAGGGTTCCAAGTGGGGCAGTCTCAACGCTCAGATATAAGTTCAGCGTCCCTGTGTCAGGTTTGGAGAGAAAGGAGAAGCTTCAGTGTGTGGGGATCGGGTCTCTCCGATTTAGTTGAGGACGGAGATGATAACCGTCGGATTGCCCTAGAAGGAGCTCCATATCAGTCCCGAGTAGTGGGAGGACCCAGTTCAGGTGCTGCCTGTCCCTCTTACAAATTTCCCGTATGACCGTCGATCATGGAGGGGAGAGTTTAATCCCGGGAGCATGCAGAGAGCTTGGGATAGCAGTATTTTGTTATCTTGAAGGGGCAAGGCCGCACCCAGGGCAAATCCAAAGGCCAGACTTCAGCGTTCAATCACATGGTTCAGTCTGTGAAAGGATGCCGTGTATGGGGTACACGTTCTCTTATAGCCAGTGAACCATAGGGCAGCAACCGTCCGGAAATCCAAAAAAAAGGGAAAAGGGGAAAAAGAGGGGGTAGACATCAACATCAGTCTCGAGTAGTAGATGGTCCCACTGAAGGGTCGTGGTTCGGGTGTTGTCTATCTCTCCTTTGCGTAGCTGTTAATCATGGTTGAGGGAGTTTAATTCCAGGGCGTCAGGAGATCCCCTCCAATCTGGGAAGTCCACAGAGTCCAATCCCAGAGATGAGAGAAAGTGTGGAAGATAATCCTTATTACATAGGGTGATCTGCCTTCCATCCCTATTCACCTGCAGGAAGCCCCAGCGGTATGTCAATCCTGCTTCCTGGATCATAGTCAGAAAGGGGCGGAGAGCTCTTCGCTGCATAAGGGTGCACCTGGAAATATCCTGATAGAAAGATAATCGTGCACCATCAAAGTCCTAAAAGGCTGGCCGTGCACTTTTTACATAATGCGGTTCTTAATGGTGTATTTGTGAAGCTTACAGATGATGTCTCTGGGGTTGTCCACATCCTGAGACGGGGGTATTAGTGCTCTATGAGCTCTGTCAAATTCTATGGGAGCGGAGGCTGGCAGGCCCAGTATATCTTTAAAAATATCCGTCAGTGTGGGAACAATGTCTCTGGAGGCAGGGGCCTCAGGCAGGCCCCGGATCCTGATATTAGCCCTCCTGCTACGGTTTTCAACATCATCTAGTTGACACAACAAAGTTTTAATCTGCTGATCTTGCATTTGGCACTTAGACTGCAGTAGGGCAATAGTGGGGAGAGCCTTGTCTAGTTTCTCTTCCAGGGACTCCACTCTGTTGCCTAGATGTGTGGTATCAGCTTTAAGCTGGGCGATATCTGCAGTAAAAGAGTGCTCCACTCTGCAAGTAAATCGTTCTAGATCCTCTCTAGTGGGAAGGGACATGATATGGCGCCTAATGTCCTCATCACCCAGGAAGTCAGACACTTCTGAACGGCCATCCAGGGATACAGGGTAGACTGGGGGGGCTGAGGCACTCACCGACCATGGGGATGGAACCGCAGAGGTTGGAGAAGTTGTCCCTTTCAGTGGTCGGGCTGCAGCTGCGACTGGCTGGGAGGATTTTGCTTCCTTTTGTGTTTTCCTGGTCAGCAACATATTGGAGGCCTCACGGCCTTGTCCTCGGGTGCCCGGAAGTACTGGTCCAGCTGTTCCTGCCGTGTTCTGTCAGTCCGCGGCGGTTGGGAAGATTGCCACGATTGCTGTGACATAGGGGAAGCCTTCAAACCCCCGATCTAGCTAAGATAAAGGCTGCGGTGGAGCAGAGCTGAGGCAAAGCATGTCCTCACTCCTCCATGGCTAGGACACACCCCCGGGAAAATGTTATTTAACTTCACAGGTGTTCTGTACCACCTGGTTAAGATTTAAAAATTAGTTTCTTGCGTTTTCGTGCAGATAGATGATTTGTATGTAAATTGAATAATGCGTTGTTTCTGTTGTGGAATAAATGTACAATTCAGGTCTCGTTCCCAGTCAGCAATGTAGCTTAGTGAGTAGGAGTCTGGAGGAGTGATCAGAAGATTATACATGCACAAAGTGTGTGTAGTTGAGCAAATTTCCTCTAGGGTTGTGAGGGGTTGGCCAAAATTGCTCGGTCGGGGAAGTGAACGAAAGAAATGGGTGAGTTGGAAAGCATTCCAAAACTGTAGATGGAATGGACCCAATGGGTTCAAGAGTTCTTGTAGCGAAGGCCATTTTTTCTGTGTTAGGAAGTGCAAGGCCTTTATACAACCCGAAGATATTAGTTGTTTAAATGGTTCATCTTGGTAGCCCGGTGTAAAACATGGATTGCCCAGAATCGGGAAAAGTGGCAAGGTCCTTGATGAAAGGGACCCTTTTTTGAACAACAGTCAGCACACTTTCGTCGTTTGGATGAGAAGCGGGTGGGATTTCACCTCCTTGGGTAAGGAATCATAACACCATAACACCATGGCGCTCTATTCAAAGGGATAGATCTCTGACCCTGTTCAATCTGGATCCACAACTTGAGGGTCCCATGTCTATTCCAGTCAGCCAGTCTACCAAGGTGAGCTGCCTGATAATATTTATGTAGATCTGGTACTGCCTGGCCTCCGTATTGCTTCAGTATTGCGAGTTGTGATCTCTTCAATCAGGGGTGCTTGTGGGCCTATACAAATTTGAAAAACACCTTCCGTATGTACCAGAAATAGGTAAAGGGGATGTGTACGGGTAAAGCCTGTAGGAGGTATATGAATGTACAGTAGGCAAAATGCTAATTTTAAAAATATTGTGCCGACCAAACCACGAATGTAAGCCAGAGGACCATTTGTTTAGAAGTGACCGGACCCTTGTAAGCAGTGGGGGGAAATGTAGGTTAAATACTTTGGATATGTGGGATGGGATAATTGTGCCTAGAACTGCTATTATAGTTAATACACATATCCTTTAAAGAGGACGTAGCCTCAGAATTTACTTTAGGGCTTGGTTCAGATTTATGCACGTCGGGAACACGAACAGAAACACATTGATCTGTAGCAGACAAGCAGTGGTGCAAAAATGTTTTTTTCTGTAGTAGGAGGATTCCATACCAAATTGGATAGATACCTCTCTCTCTAAGCCCTTGTACACACGGTCGGAGATTCCGACAACCAAATCCGTCGGATTTTGTCTGACGGATCTTGTCCGAAACTGTTGCATACACACAATCGGACAAAGTTGTCGGAAAATCTGATCTTTCAGAACGTGATGACGTAATTTCGTTACGATGGGACTACGTTCAGGCTAGTAGCCAATAGCTTTGATGTAGGAATTTGATCTGAGCATGCGTGACACTTTGTCCGATCGGAATTCTCTACACATGATCGGAGTATGTCCGATCGGAGTATTTTGTCGGAAAATATTTCCGGCAAGTTGGAAAAGTTGGTCTGATGGATATTCCGACGGACACATTCCGTCTGAATCTCCGATCGTGTGTACAAGGGCTAACAGGTAAAAGGGACTTTAAATGTGCCAACCAAATGAGAAAAGAAACAGAAATAAGCTAATATAAAAATAATTAATTTATTATAACATGTTAAAAGCACCATCCGTTAAAAAACACAATATACATGAAAGGTGATGCATTCAAAAAGCAACACTTGGGGAAGGTACAAGTATGTGAATCAAAAACTGCATTATTTTCCATAAACTTTAACAATCATTTTAGCCAGGAAGGACAAAATAGAAAGAATGAATAAATAAAGAAAATAAAAAAAATAAAAATTAAGTCAACCATGGGGGGGAGTCGCAAAATATAAGGGGTCACTATTGACCCTGTCATGCAAAAAATAAAACAAGAAAAAACAAAAAGGTATAATATATACAGTATCTCACAAAAGACAACATTTGAAGAAATTACACTTTGCTACAATGTAAAGTAGTGACTGTAAAGCTTGTATAACAGTGAAAATATTCTGACCCCTCAAAATAACTCAATTATCAGTCAATAATGTCTAAACCGCTGGCAACAAAAGTGAGTACACCCCTAAGTGAAAATGTCCAAATTGGGCCCAATTAGCAATTTTCCCTCCTCGGTGTCATGGTGTCATGTGACTCATTAGTGTTACAAGGTCTCAGGTGTGAATGGGGAGCAGGTGTGTTAAATTTGGTCTTATCGCTCTCACTCTCTCATACTGGTCACTGAAAGCACCTCATGGCAAAGAACTCTCTGTGGATTTGAAAAAAATAATCGTCGCTCTACATAAAGATGGTCTAGTCTATAAGAAGATTGCCTAGAATTGAGCTGACAAACAATAATATCTGAATCTAAAAAATGAATAGCAAAAATTGGCTAATATTTGATATACATATATCCACTTCAACATATCGCAATATGCATACATGTTTTTGCATTGGTCATAAAACCGAATAACATAAGATGTACCTCCCAAACACACCTTAATTTAATTGTTGTCTCAGTTTGGAAATTGCTCCAAGAAGGGAAGACCTAAATTCCCAGAAATGTATTTCAGAGAAGGAGAGGAGGGATAGATGCCTTAAAACACAGAATCATCCGCCCAAACATGCTCTAAACAGACAAAAGCAGACATGAGAAACATTTTGTTGCACTTGAGAGAATCCATCCCCATCCATGAGGAAGGGACTTTGACAACCGAATTTTTCAAAAAGAATGTAGGTGGATATATATCCTCAAAGCCTATAAAAAAAAAGGCTTCAACAAAAAAGTTAACTATGCCCCGTTTCTCTGAATCCCTTGAAACATTCTAGCTGGATCCTGATTACTTTATAGACTCAGATTTTGAGTAACATGTATATTTGGAATTTATTCATATATGGTCTAAATGAGGTTTATTTAAAAAAAAAAAAACTTTTTCCAATTTATCATATTTTTTTGATATATTAAGTTATATTTTGTTTGATATTAAGTTATATTTTGTAAAGCCATGGAGGACCTTTTTTTTTTACGAATATTAGATTATTATAATTTAATTTTTTTTGTTTGTCATCCATGCCTGCGTTTTCTCTGGCATGTCACTTCCATGTATCAAGTGATTTTGACCATTCACAATCTAAGAGCCGAATGTGTTATCTGGCAGGTATTGTTTTTTTTTGCCTGTGTGTGGGAGATTGGCATCTTTCTGTATTGGCCAGGTGCCATGGGCACTATTTTAATATGGCGCGGGGTGTAGGTTTTTCGAGCTGGAAGACTCTTGTCAGCTCCTGATCCATGTGTCCTAATATGGCGCCTGGATTTTCTGAACTACGGGTGTCCTAATATGGTACCCATGATCACTTTCAGTGGTCTCCCAAAAGTGACGTATGGGTTGATCTAGATTATGCTTTACCTGACTACCGGAAGATGCAGGGCTTCCCGCTATCGGCATCCATGTGGAGCCTCATCTGGCGGAACACACCTGTCTTACCCTAATGAGGGAGACTTTATAGAGCTCCATTAGTCTCAATCTCTCTGGCTGGTGGGACAGACTGGGTTCATTATAGAGAAGCTGCAGGATGGTAGGTTGAGTATGTTGAGTTTTTTAATTTGTGTCATTTGATATACTGTGTATGCTCGCAGCCAATCTGCTCCTGTCTGCTGTTGTCTATTTAGAGCATGTTTGGGCTGATGACTAAGTTTTAAGGCATCTATCTCTTCTCCTTCTTTGAAATACATTCTGGGAATTTAGGTCTTCCTTTCTTGGAGCAATTTGCGAAATGAGACAACAATTATAAGGTGTGTTTGGGAGGCACGTCTTATGTTATTTGTTTTTATGACTAACGCAAAAAAAATGTATGCATATGGTGGTATGTTGAAATGGATATATGTATATCAAATATTAGCTAATTTTTGCTATTAATTTTTAGAGATTCACATATTGTTGTGTATCAGCTCCACTGTTATGCCCCTGTTGGGTTTTTGAGGGACTGCAGATTCCCCGTTTGGGTGATGTGAGGGCTCAAATAAGAGCATTCATATACTTTGGCAAACATGTACCATCTGGGTAGGTATATCTTATACCCTTTTTTAGTTTTTCCTAGTTTTACTTTTTTCATGACAGGGTTAATGGTGACCCCTTATATGTTGCAATCTCCCCCCATGAATGACTTAACTTTATTTTATTTTTTTAATTTTATTTTTTTCTAATTTGTACTTCTTGGCTAAAATGATTGTTAAAATGTATGTAAAATAATGCAGTTCTTTGCTGTGTTTGTTGTTGATTTTTGTCTTTTTGTTGTTCTGTTTTCTGTTCTGTTTTTCTTTTTCTTCTTAGCTGCCATCTTAAAGCATGAATCCTGAAGAAGTTAATGCAGCGAACCTTTCTCAAGTGTCGCTTTTTGAATGCATCACCTTTTCATATATATTGTAGTTTTTAACGGATGTTGGTTTTAACATGTTATAATAACGGAAAATTTATTATCAAATACTTACTAATTACCGGAATTTTCCTTTCCTGATGGACTCCATGGCCGTCTACGTGTGGGTTAACCCCGCCTCCTCTCCAATGCTACAGGACCCCATTCCCATAAGTTTGAGCTTACCGCTAGGGACTGCGTTCTGTAACTAGCAGACTCTTGACTAGGGATGACCTTCGAGTTCGAGTCAAACTCATGTTCGACTCAAACATTGCCTGTTCGCCTGTTCAGCGAACAGTGAACAATTTGGGGTGTTCGCGGCAAATTCGAAAAGCCACGGAACACCCTGTACAAGTCTATGGGAGAAATCTAAAGTGCTAATTTTAAAGGCTAATATGCAAGTTATTGTCCTAAAAAGTGTTTGGGGACCTGGGTCCTGCCCCAGGGGACATGGATCAATGCAAAAAAAATTTTTTAAAACGGAAGTTTTTTCGGGAGCACTGATTTTAATAATGATTAAAGTGAAACAATAAAAGTGTAATATTCCTTTAAATTTCGTACCTGGGGGGTGTCTATAGTATGCCTGTGAAGGGGCATATGTTTCCCGTGCTTAGAACTGTCCCTGCACAAAGTGTCATTTCTGCAGAAAAAAAATTCATTTAAAATCACTCACGGCTATAATGAATTGTTGGCTCCCGTAATACAGAGAACACTCATTGAAAAAAAAAAAAAAAAAAAAAAGCGTGGGGCTTTCCTAAATTCAATTACCAGGCCCTTCAGGTCTGGTATGGATATTAAGGGGAACCCCGCATGAAATTAAAAAAAAAATGACATAGGGTCCCCCTAAAAATCCATACCAGACCCTTTATCCGAGCACGCAACCTGGCAGGCCGCAGGAAAAGAGGGGGGGATGAGAGAGCACCCCCCCTCCTAAACCGTACCAGGCCACATGCCCTCAACATTGGGAGGATGCTTTGGGGGTCTGTGACCCCTCAAAGCACCATGTCCCCATGTTGATGGGGACAAGGGCCTCATCCCCACAACCCTGGCCGGAAACCTTCCTTACATCAGAGGGGGGCGGGGTCACCCATAGGTCATTGGGGAAGCCGACTTCCCCAATCGTGTCGGGGGGGCGGGGTCAGGTGATGGGTGGCCCCGCCCTCCGCATATAACAAATGTCAGGCCGCCGGGATGCCCGCAGTGTCTCCTCTGTGGAGACAGAAGATGGATGCGCTGCGCTGGATCAGATCAGCCATCGCTGGACCCCAGAGAGATGATCATCCGTCGCTGGATAGCAAGAGTGGATTACCACCGCTGGAATCTTTTTTTAATTTTTTTTATTTTTAATAAAGGAATTTTTCAAAAGTGTGTTTGTCTTATTTAACTATTTTTTACACTTTCTTTGTGAAATGGTAGGGGTACCCCCTTACCATTTCAAACAGGGGGGGGCCGGGATCTGGGGGTCCCCTTGTTAAAGGGGGCTTCCAGATTCTGATAAGCCCCCTGCCCTCTGACCCCCACAACCACCGGCCAGAGTTGTGGGGATGAGGCCCTTGTCCCAATCAACATGGGGACATGGTGCTTTGAGGGGTCACAGACCCCCAAAGCATCCTCCCAATGTTGAGGGCATGTGGCCTGGTACGGTTCAGGAGGGGGGGCGCTCTCTCATCCCCCCCTCTTTTCCTGCCTGCCAGGTTGCGTGTGCGGATAAAGGGTCTGGTATGGATTTTTAGGGGGAACCCCACGTCAAATTTGACGCGAGGTTCCCATTAATATCCATACCAGACCTGAAGGGCCTGGTAATTGAATTTGGGGGAACCCCACGCTTTTTTTTTTTAACAATGACTTTCAATGAGTGTTCTCTGTATTACGGGAGCCGACAATTCATTATAGCCACGAGTGATTTTAAATGAATTTTTTTTCTGCAGAAATGACACTTTGTGCAGGGATAGTTCTAAGCACGGGAAACATGTGCCTTCACAGGCATACTATAGACACCCCCTAGGTACAAAATGTAACCACTTGCCGACCGCCGCACGACGATATACGTCGACAGAATGGCACGGGCAGGCATATGGGCGTATATATACGTCCCTGCCTTCCCGCGGGTGGGGGGCCCGATCGGGCCCCCCCCGGTGCCTGCGGCGGTCGGTATTCGTTCGGGAGCGATCCGGGATGAGGGGGCGGCCATTCATTCATGGCCACCCCCTCGCGATTGCTCCCGACGAATAGAAATGCTCCGTGACATCACTTCCTCTCCTGTAATGTAAACACAGGCAGAGGAAGTGATGTAATCTCTCCTCATGTCGGTCTTTTTCGTTCCGGCACCGAGGAGAGAGGAACTGTGAGTTGCACCTAACACTACACTAACAGTAGAACACGCCAGGCACACTTTTCACCCCCCCTTCACCCCCCGATCACCCCCCCAATCACCCCTGCACCCCCAGTCACAGTGACACCAATTGCATTTTTTTTTTTTTGCATTGGTGTCATTTCTGACTGTAATAACTGTTAGGGCAGTTAGGGTTAGCCCCCTTTAGCTCTAGGGTACCCCCCTAACCCCCCCCAATAAAGGTTTAACCCCGTGATCACCCCCCGTCGCCAGTGTCACTAATAAGCGATCGTTTTTCTGATCGCTGTATTAGTGTCACAGGTGACGCTAGTTAGGCAGGTAAGTATTTAGGTTCGCCGCAGCTTTTTATAGCGTCAGGGACCCCCATATACTACCGCATAAAGCCCCCTGATTGCCCCCCAGTTAACCCTTTCACCAGTGATCACCATATAACTGTTACAGGTGACGCTGGTTGGTTAGTTATTTTTTTTTTGTTTCAGGGCACCCGCCATTTATTACCTAATAAAGGTTTAACCCCCTGATCACCCGGCGGGTGATATAAGTTTGAGGGTCAGATAAGGTCTGCGTCGCCCCAGCGTCAGGTTAGTGCCAGTACCGCTAACACCCACACGCAAAGCATACACCTCCCTTAGTAATATAGTATCTGATCAGATCTATATTAGCGTTGCCAGCATTTTAGGTTTCCCAAAACGCATTGTTAGCGGGATCAGCCCAGATACCTGCTAGCACCTGCGTTTAGCCCCTCCGCCAAGCCCAGCCCAGCCCACCCAAGTGCAGTATCGATCGATCACTGTCACTTACAAAACACAACACACATAACTGCAGCGTTCGCAGAGTCAGGCTTGATCCCTGCGATCGCTAACAGTTTTTTTTGTAGCGTTTTGAAACAGTCGCTGACAGGCTAGGTGCTTTTTTACCTGTGAGTCTCACTAGTGTACCCCTAAATTTAGAGCCCAAAATGGCAAAGCGAAGGTACACTAGTGAAGAGGCCTACACGTTTCTGAGCATGACAGATAGTGAAGAGGACGTCACTCATCTGTCAGATTCAGGCTCAGAATACGATCCTGTAGAGGACAGCGGCTCCATGACAGATAGCTCTGACGACGGAGATGAGGTCCCTGTTAAGGACAGGTGTGCCCGATCCCGAATGTATTCTGTTGTTCAGGTGCAGGAACCGCAGGTCACTCGTATGGAGCAGAGACGTACTAGAGCCGCTCATCCTTCTGGTGAACTGGCAAGCACCAGCGGCCTAGTACACCCTGGACGTACATCCAGCACTGCAGTAACACGTGGTGACGTGGTGAGTCCCATAAGTGCAGTTCAAGCTGGCGAGGTGGCAAGCACAAGTAGTGTCCCGCTGCCACCAAGACAAAGACAAAGACAGGCCCGTCATACCCATAGTGCCCTTCCTGCAGAATTCGCCAATCCTAATTGGGTGCCCACCACTTCTGCAGAACCCGTACTTCCCCCATTCACTGGCCAACCTGGCATTAACGTGGAAACAGTTGATTTTACGACACTTGACTTTTACTCACTGTTTTTCACCGAAGATCTCTATAGATCTATTGTGGACCAAACCAATTTGTACGCTGGTCAACACATCGCCACTATTCCCCAGTCCGCCCTTGCCAGACAATGGAAACCAGTTACGGTTTCCGAATTTAAAATCTTTCTGGGCCTCTCCCTCAACATGGGCATAACCAAAAAGAGTGAGTTGCGGTCATATTGGTCCACTGACCCAATTCACCATATGCGCGTGTTCTCTGCTTCCATGTCCAGGGCACGATACGAGCAGATTTTGCGGTTCATGCACTTCAGCGACAATGAACTCTGTCATCCTCGTGGAGACCCTGAATACGATCGGCTCTACAAAATTCGGCCCCTCATAAACCACTTCAACCAACGTTTTGCAGACTTGTTTACTCCCCATCAAGTTGTCTGCGTTGATGAGTCCCTGATTAAGTTTTCTGGTCGCTTGTCATTCAAACAATACGTCCCCAACAAGCGTTCCAGATACGGGGTCAAGATGTATAAGCTCTGTGACAGGGCCACAGGCTATACACGTAGTTTCATGGTTTATGAGGGTAAAGATAGTCACGTAGAGCCGGAGAACTGCCCTGACTACATAGGAAGCGCTGGCAAGATAGTGTGGGACATGGTGTCACCCTTATTCGGAAAGGGGTACCACTTGTACGTGGACAATTATTACACAAGCGTGCCACTGTTTAGTCACTTGTTTGATCAGCAGATTGGAGCATGTGGCACCGTGCGACCTAATCGCCGGGGCTTTCCCCAGCAGCTTGTAGAGTCCCGTCTTAGGCTGGGGGAGAGAGCCTGCTTGCGCAGTAATAATTTGCTCGCTATGAAGTGGAGGGATAATAGGAATGTTTTCGTTCTTACCTCCCTTCATGCAGACACGACGGTCCAAATTCCTACGGCGACTGGTATTGTGGAGAAACCCCTCTGTGTCCACAAATATAACCTTAACATGGGAGGGGTGGACCTCAATGACCAGTTGTTGGCGCCGTATCTAGTTGCCCGTAAGGCCAGACGCTGGTACAAAAAAGTGTCTGTTTATTTATTCCAATTGGCTATACTGAATGCTTATGTACTACACAAAGCTTCAGGACGGACTGGATCCTTCCTTAAATTCCAGGAGGATATCATCAGAGCCCTTCTGTATCCAGGCGGTGCTCCACCTCACGTTCCCCAACCAGATGCAGTATGCCGGCTGCATGAGAGGCATTATCCTTATGTCCTCTCGAGTACCCCTAACCAACAAGCCCCCCAAAGAAAATGTCGTGTCTGCAGAAAGCGCGGATATAGGCGTGACACCCGTTATTGTTGTCCCCGCTGTCCTGACAATCCTGGTCTTTGCATTGGTGAATGTTTTGAACGCTACCATGAACTAGTTGAGTTTTAGAGTAGGGTACAGCATTGCACAGGCTAGGCACACGTTCACAGGGTCTCCCAAGATGCCATCGCATTTTGAGAGACCCAAACCGCTGGAACCGTTACAACAGAAGTGTTAAAGTTACATAAAAAAGTGTTTAAAAACAAAAAGTAAAAAAAACAAAAAAAGAAAAAAAATATAAAATAAAAAAACCAAAAATAGTTGTCGTTTTATTGTTCTCTCTCTCTCTATTCTCTCTCTATTGTTCTGCTCCTTTGTACTGTATTCTATTCTGCATTGTTTTATTGTTAACCATTTTTTGTTTTCAGGTACGCCATTCAGCTGTAGCGTAGATTTATTTATCTTGACAGCAACAGCGTTTGCTCCCACGATACGTAAAGCCGCGACTCCAGCACTGTCGGAGGTGATTTCACCACCACAGTTAAAAAAGAGCATATATGCCGAAGCATGGGGGCATACGGGGTGGAGGAGCGATCTGCTCCTACCTTTTGCGGGAGGATGCCCCCATGCTTCGGCATATATATATTTTAGGCACAGATTGTGTTAAATGTGTTATTTTTTGCTATTTTTTTTTGTATTTGCTTTGCAGGTATGGTACGTCTTACTGTTATACTGTAATGTTACTTTGTTTTATTGTTAACCATCATTTGCTTAGCAGGTACGCCATTCAGTTGCAGCATGGATTTATTTATCTTGACAGCAACAGCGTTTGCTCCCACGATACATAAAGCCGCGACTCCAGCACTGTCGGGGGTGATTTCACCACCACAGTTAAAAAAGAGCATATATGCCGAAGCATGGGGGCATAAGGGGTGGAGGAGCGATCTGCTCCTACCTTTTGCGGGAGGATGCCCCCATGCTTCGACATATATAAATGGTGCATGTATGCCCACCATTAGAAGTGGGTGGATGAAGGGAGGTATCTAATGGTGGGCATACCCACCGATCAATATATTTTTTTCGTTCAGCCCACAGGCTGCATGAAAAAAAAATGACAATATATGCCCAACCAGTTCCAGCAACATACTGGTATGTTGCTGGACTTTGAGTGCTTATACCAGAATGATGCCTGCAGGTTTAGGTATCATCTTGGTATCATTCTTTTCAGCCAGCGGTCGGCTTTTATGTAAAAGCAATCCTAGTGGCTAATTAGTCTCTAGACTACTTTTACAAGCAGTGGGAGGGAATGTCCCCCCCTCCCGCACCATCTTCCATGGTTTTCTCAGGCTCTCCTGTCCCAACAGGGAACCTGAGAATGCAGCCGGTGGTTCCGCCAGCTGACCATAGAGCTGATCAGAGACCAGAATGGCTCCAATCATCTCTATGGCCTAAGACACCGGAAGCTACGAGCATTTCATGATTTCGATTTTGCGGGATGTAAACAGCGCCATTGGGAAATTGGGAAAGCATTTTATCACACCGATCTTGGTGTGGTCAGATGCTTTGAGGACAGAGGAGAGATCTAGGGTCTGATAGACCCTAATTTTTTCAAAAAAGAGTACCTGTCACTACCTATTGCAATCATAGGGGATATTTACATTCCCTGAGATAACAATAAAAATCATAAAAAAATATATATAAATGAAAGGAACAGTTTAAAAATAAAATAAAAAAGCAAAATAAATAATTAAAAAAAAACAAAAAAACACCCCTGTCCCCCCCTGCTAAGGCGCAACGTCGAACGCAAGCGTTGGTCTGGTGTCATATGTAAACAGCAATTGCACCATGCATGTGAGGTATCACCACGAAGGTCAGATCGAGGGTACTAATTTTAGCAGTAGACCTCCTCTGTAAATCTAAAGTGGTCACCTGTAAAGGCATTTAAAGGCTTTTAAAAATGTACGTAGTTTGTCGCCGCTGCATGTTTCTGCGCAATTTTAAAGCATGTCGTGTTTGGTATCCATGTACTCGGCCTAAGATCATATTTTTTATTTCATCAAACATTTGGGCAATATAGTGATTTTTAGTGCATTAAAATAAAAAAAAGTGTGTTTTTTCCTCAAAAAATGCGTTTGAAAAATCGCTGCGCAAATACCGTGTGAAAAGAAAAAATGAAACACCCACCATTTTAATCGGTAGGGCTTTTGCTTTAAAAAAACACTTCATGTTTGGGGGTTCAAAGTAATTTTCTTGCAAAAAAAAATATTTTTTCATGTAAACAAAAAGTGTCAGAAAGGGCTTTTTCTTCAAGTGGTTAGAAGAGTGGGTGATGTGTGACATAAGCTTCTAAATGTTGTGTATAAAATGCCAGGACAGTTCAAAACCTCCCCAAATGACCCCATTTTAGAAAGTAGACACCCCAAGCTATTTGCTGAGAGGCATGTCGAGTCCATGGAATATTTTATATTTTGACAAAAGTTGTGGAAAAAAGACATTATTATTATTTTTTTTTTTTTTTTGCACAAAGTTGTCATTAAATGATATATTGCTCAAACATGCCATGGTTATATGTAAAATTACACCCAAAAATACATTCTGTTGCTTCTCCTGAGTACGGGGATACCACAAGTGTGAGACCTTTTGGGAGCCTAACCGCGTACGGTACCCCAAAATCCAAGCACCACCTTCAGGATTTCTAAGGGTGTAAATTTTTGATTTCATTCCTCACTGCCTATCACAGTTTCAGAGGCCGTGGAATGCCCAGATAGCACAAAATCCCCCCAAGTGACCCCATTTTGGAAAGGAGACACCCCAAGCTATTTGCCGAGAGGTATGGTGAGTATTTTGCAGACCTTCATTTTTGTCACAAAGTTTTGAAAATTGAAAAAAAGAAAAAAAATATACATTATTTTTTTTTCTTCATTTTCAAAAACAAATGAGAGCTGCAAAATACTCACCATGCCTCTCGGCAAATAGCTTGGGGTGTCTACTTTCCAAAATGGGGTCATTTTGGGGGGTTTTGTGCCATCTTGGCATTTTATGGCCTTCAAAACTGTGATAGGTAGTGAGGTGTGAAATCAAAAATTTACACCCTTAGAAATCCTGAAGGCGGTTCTTGGTTTTCAGGGCCCTGTACGCGACTAGGCTCCCAAAAGTCCCACACATGTGGTATCCCCGTACTCAGGAGAAGCAGCAGAATTTATTTTTGGGTGTCATTTCACATATGCCCCTGGCATGTGTGAGCAATATATCATTTAGTGACAACTTTGTGAAAAAAAATAAAAGTTTGTAATTTTCCCGCAACTTGTGGCAAAATATAAAATATTCCATGGACTCAACATGCCTCTCAGCAAATAGCTTGGGGTGTCTACTTTCTAAAATGGGGTCATTTGGGGAGGTTTTGAACTGTCCTGGCATTTTATACACAACATTTAGAAGCTTATGTCACACATCACCCACTCTTCTAACCACTTGAAGAAAAAGCCCTTTCTGACACTTTTTGTTTACATGAAAAAATATTTTTTTTTGCAAGAAAATTACTTTGAACCCCCAAACATGAAGTGTTTTTTTAAAGCAAAAGCCCTACCGATTAAAATGGTGGGTGTTTCATTTTTTTTTTCACACGGTATTTGCGCAGCGATTTTTCAAACGCATTTTTTGGGGAAAAAACACACTTTTTTTTTATTTTAATGCACTAAAAATCGCTATATTGCCCAAATGTTTGATGAAATAAAAAATATGATCTTAGGCCGAGTACATGGATACCAAACATGACATGCTTTAAAATTGCGCAGAAACATGCAGCGGCGACAAACTACGTACATTTTTAAAAGCCTTTAAATGCCTTTACAGGTGACCACTTTAGATTTACAGAGGAGGTCTACTGCTAAAATTAGTACCCTCGATCTGACCTCCGTGGTGATACCTCACATGCATGGTGCAATTGCTGTTTACATATGACACCAGACCAACGTATGGCCTTCAAAACTGTAATAGGTAGTGAGGCGTGAAATCAAAAATTTACGCCCTTAGAAAGCCTGAAGGCGGTTCTTGGCTTTCGGGGCCCCGTACGCAGCTAGGCTCCCAAAAAATCCCACACATGTGGTATCCCCGTACTCAGGAGAAGCAGCAGAATTTATTTTGGGGTGTCATTTCACATATGCCCATGGCATGCGTGAGCAATATATCATTTAGTGACAACTTTGTGAAAAAAAAAAAAAAAGTTTGTAATTTTCCCGCAACTTGCGGCAAAATATAAAATATTCCATGGACTCAACATGCCTCTCAGCAAATAGCTTGGGGTGTCTACTTTCTAAAATGGGGTCATTTGTGGGGGTTTTGTGCCATCTTGGCATTTTATGGCCTTCAAAACTGTAATAGGTAGTGAGGCGTGAAATCAAAAATTTACGCCCTTAGAAAGCCTGAAGGCGGTTCTTGGCTTTCGGGGCCCCGTACGCAGCTAGGCTCCCAAAAAATCCCACACATGTGGTATCCCTGTACTCAGGAGAAGCAGCAGAATTTATTTTGGGGTGTCATTTCACATATGCCCATGGCATGCGTGACCAATATATCATTTAGTGACAACTTTGTGAAAAAAAAAGTTTGTAATTTTCCCGCAACTTGTGGCAAAATATAAAATATTCCACGGACTCAAAATGCCTCTCAGCAAATAGCTTGGGGTGTCTACTTTCTAAAATGGGGTCATTTGGGGGGGTTTTGTGCCATCTTGGCATTTTATGGCCTTCAAAACTGTAATAGGTAGTGAGGAGTGAAATGACAAATTTACGCCCTTAGAAAGCCTGAAGCGGTGCTTGGTTTTCGGGGCCCCGTACGCGGCTAGGCTCCCAAAAAATCCCACATATGTGGTATCCCCGTACTCAGGAGAAGCAGCAGAATTTATTTTGGGGTGTCATTTCACATATGCCCATGGCATGCGTGAGCAATATATCATTTAGTGACAACTTTGTGAAAAATGAATAAAGTTTGTAATTTTCCCGCAACTTGTGGCAAAATATAAAATATTCCATGGACTCAACATGCCTCTCAGCAAATAGCTTGGGGTGTCTACTTTCTAAAATGGGGTCATTTGTGGGGGTTTTGTGCCATCTTGGCATTTTATGGCCTTCAAAACTGTGATAGGTAGTGAGGAGTAAAATGACATATGTATGCCCTTAGAAATCCTGAAGGCGGTGCTTGGCTTTCGGGGCCCCGTATGCGGCTAGGCTTCCAAAAAGTCGACCACATGTGGTATCCCCGTACTCAGGAGAAGCAGCAGAATGTATTTTGGGGTACAATTCCACATATAACCATGGCATGTGTGAGCAATATATCATTTAGTGACAACTTTGTGTAAAAAAAAAAAAAAAAAAATTTTTTTTTGTCATTATTCAATCGCTTGCGGCAAAAAAATAAAATATTCAATGGGCTCAACATGCCTCTTATCAATTTCCTTAGGGTGTCTACTTTCCAAAATGGGGTCACTTGCGGGGGTTTTGTACTGCCCTGCCATTTTAGCACCTCAAGAAATGAGATAGGCAGTCATAAACTAAAAGCTGCGTAAATTCCAGAAAATGTACCTTAGTTTGTAGATGTGACAACTTTTGCGCAAACCAATAAATATACAGTTATTGACTTTTTTTTTACCAAAGATATGTGGCTGAATACATTTTGGCCTAAATGTATGACTAAAATTGAGTTTATTGGATTTTTCTAATAACAAAAAGTAGAAAATATCATTTTTTTTTCAAAATTTGCGGTCTTTTTACGTTTATATCGCAAAAAATAAAAATCGCAGAGTCAGTCAAATACCTTTAAAAGAAAGCTCTATTTGTGGGAAGAAAAGGACGCAAATTTGGTTTGGGTACAACATTGCATGACCGCGCAATTACCAGTTAAAGCAGCGCAGTGCCAAATTGTAAAAAGACCTCTGGTCATTTACCAGCAAAATGGTCCGGTCTGAAAGTGGTTAAAGGAATATTACACTTTTATTGTTTCCCTTTAATCATTATTTAAATTAGCCTTTAAAATTAGCACTTTAGATTTTGAACGTTCGAGTCCCATATACTTTAATAGGGTTCTAAAGTTCACACGAAGTTTAGGTCTGTTTTCAGGTTCTGGTGCAAACCGAACCGGAGGGTGCTGACCTATGGATGGGAACTGCCATGGAGTCCATCAGGAAAGGAAAATTACAGTAAGTATTTGATAATAAATTTTCAGTTTTCCTGACAGACTCCATGGCAGTTTACATGTGGGAAATAACTAGCCAGACCACACGGTGGGTATGCTGACCAAAGAAAATTTTAATTTGGCCCATCAAATGACAAGACTTTTAACCCAAAGTTCACAGAAGATAGTGAAGCAGGCTCTATGCAGTAATGAGACATAAAAGGTATTGATGGAGGCCCAAGAGGCAGCTTTGCAGATTATATCTGGAGCCACATATCGAGCTGCTGCCCACAAAGCCGCCATCCCCTTGGTGGAATGAGCTGTCATCACCTCTGGAGGAGCCAAGCCCTTAGCCCTATAAGCTTGCTGGATAACCTGAACTATCCAGGCCTCAATTGTTCTGGTCAAAGCTTGCTCCCCTCTGTTGCTACCAGAGTGCAGGATAAACAGGTAGTCAGAGTGTCTAAAAGGAGGAAGTAAATTGCAAGTATTCCTTCAGTATTTCGCCTACATCCAGAGGATGAACTTTGGAGGACCCTAGGATCCTGAATGTAGGTTGGACGATTTCTTGGTTCTCATGGAATACTGAAGTGACTTTAGGGTTTGAGCCAAGCATAGGGATGAGGACCACCAGGTTCGGGAATAAAGTCAAAAAGGGTTCTTCATGACCTAGGGAACCAATCTCAGAAACCAGTAGCCGAGGTGATGGCTACTAGGAAAGCGACTTTTGCAGTGAATCGAGAACAAGGGGAAGATCCCATTTGGGGAATTTGGGAATCTTTGGGGCCTGAGTCTTGATGCCCTACAGAAGAACTGCTGGATTAAAGGGTGAATGGCCCATGATGTTCCGGAGAAGGCCGACAAGGCTGAGACTTGTACTGTAAGAGAGCTGATGGATAGAGATAGATCTATGCTGAATTGAAGGAAGTTGAGGATATCCTGGATTCCGGGGTCTCTGAATGATCTGCCTGCAGTGGATAAGAATTTCGACAAACTTTACCCATATTCTGCCATAGATTTTATTTGTGCCCTTGAGATCATGAGGGTGGAAATCACCCTTGAAGAGAACCCGAAGTATTCCAGCCTTCCCCCCTCAAGAGCCAGACCATCAGTCTCAGTAATGCTGGACATGGGTGCAGGACTGCCCCCTGAGAAAGAAGGTCCCTCCTGAGAGGAAGCGGCACCGGGTCCTGGAAGCTGAGCTGGGTCAGAAGAGGAAACCATGGCCTGTTCGGCCAAAATAGTGCTATCACCACCACCACCACAGAACCTGATGATAATTGGAAGTGGGGGAAAGGCGTATGTCTTTTGAAGTTCTACTGATCTGTCAGGGCATTTGTTCCGAAGGCCTGGCCATAACAGCTTAGAGTATAATACTTCTTGACCTTTAAGTTGCAGGGAGATGCAAAAGGTCCACCTCGGGATTTATTTCCAGGGACAGGATCCAATCGAACATCTGCACATAAGGAGACCTGTCAGGGAAATAGGTACATCCCTGTGTGCAGGGATGGCAAACCAGCACAGGCAAAGGAGAGCTGGCGCGCATCGGCACACAGGGCCGAGCAGCGCCGTGACTAGGCGAACGCACGGTGCCGTGATCAGGCGCCACTACCTATTTAAACCCACTGCTCACAACCATACATTGCTGAATTGCTTGATTACCTTCAACTTCTCCTGTGTTCCTGTGTCTTGTATTATCTGCTAATCTGATCTCCTGTGAACTGGCCAGACTTGTCTTGACCTGCTCTTCCTGATCCTCTGGCTTTGACCATTTGGCTTGCACCTGACTTCCACCTGCCTGCTCCCTGCATCCCCCTGCCTGGCTATTGGACTCTGCTTTTCCTGCTCCCTGTACTGAGACTCAAGCTGACCCTAGGTCATTTTGATCCTGGACTGTCTCTTCGTGATTGACCCCCGGCCTGGCTCCCAGCTTTGTTATTCAGTTATTCTACTGGTCTCTGTCTCCTGGACCTTCCAAGCACGCCTGTCTCCAGCAACCAGGCACCCTTGCTTCTGTGGGCACCACACCTGCTGTTTCACCTTCAGTGGTGTGCTGCGCTTAGCCACAAGGGGAGCCGTCCCAGCATCTTGGCCTCCTACCCAGTTCCTGACAAGACCACTCATTGTTGCCCAACTGTGTGCGTGACAGAAAATGCGCTTGGATGCTCTGGACTCCGGGGATGAATACCGCTGAAATGTTGGAAAGGTTTCTCTGTGCCCAAGACATGATGGGCTCAACTTTCTGGAGTAGGCAAGAGCTCCGCGTGCCCCCTTGCCTTTTCACATAGGAGACGGCTTTGGTATTGTCTATCCTTAATAACACTGATTCCCCTTTCAGGAGGTGAGTGAAGGATTGAAGGGCACACCAGGCTGCCCGAAGTTCCAGGACATTTGAGCCGGGGTTGTGAAGACGGGTATCCCACTTGCCTTGCGCAATTTCTGACTTGCAGGCATCAGTCGTGACCGTGATCCATGAGACGGGGGCAATGGAGTGGCAGGTGAGATCATATTTTTACGCTGAAGCCCCTAGAAAAGGCTGTTCCTCATCACTGATGTTATGCGAATCATCTGATTGTTGTTCCATGATTTCCATTGCTGAAGAAACCCTGTCTGAAAAGGGCATAACCTCCACAGGGACCACTTGACCTTGGGGGTCGTAGAGACCATCGTGCCAATGATTTTTAGGCACTGAGAGGCCCTCAGGAGAGCTCCGAGCCCAGGAAACTCTCTCTCGGGTGACCAGGATCTTCTCCACTGGGAGGGAGATGGTGCCTTCCACTGTGTCGAACTGGGCCCTCAAGTAAATCAGGCGTTGGACTCGCTTTAGATGGCTTTTTTCCAAGTTTAGAAGCCACCCGAAATCAATCAATGTGGAGATCACCTGCCCCTGTGGACCAACAGCCGCGCTTTGTCTTGGGACAGCAACAGGAGATCATCGAGGTAGTGATACAGATGTACCCCTTTTGTTCTGATGAGGGCCACCACAGCCATGAGAACCTTCAAAAAGACTCCGGGTGAGGTTGCTAGCCTGAAGAACTGAAGATGTTCTTGCCCAACTTGGAACCGGAGGTATTTGTGGAACTCCTTTGCCACAGGCCCGTGGAAGTATACATCTTTTAAGTCGATTGAAATTAGCCAATCGACTGTTTGTACGATTTGCTGGATGGTAGACAGAGTCTCCATTTTGAATCTTTCGTATTTTATAAACCTGTTTAATTAAGTTAGGTCTACCACTGGGCGCTATGAACCATTTTTCTTCTGAACTAAGAAGAGGAGAGTACACCCCCTAGAATTTTTCACCCTCTGGGATAGGCACCGCCGCAACCTGTGTCTTCAACGAATCCACATAGGACAGTAACACCTACTTGTTTTCTTCTGACCGTAGTAGTAGAGTGTAAATAAATCTGGGGAGAGGAGTACTGGTGAAGGACCATGTGTGGCCTCAGGAAACCGTCTTGATGGTCCAGTAGTCTGAGATTGAGGCCACCCAGACGTGCCGGAAGAGAAGCAAACAAGCCCCTACCCAACCCGCCTGCGTGGGCGCAATCTCAAAATGACTGCCGACTCACGTCCACTGAACGCCTGGCTTTTAGCAGACTTTCGGAAGGGTGCCTGCCCTCTGTTCCAATTCTTTCTGAAGTTCCGGCTGGGCCTGTAAGAGCGTTCTTCTTTTGAATGCTGCGAACTATTTCTTTTGTGCTGGGGTCTCTTCTGACTGAACAGACGCCTATCCCACCTGTGGCCCGGGCTATGGCATTATCCAGCCTTTTGCCAAACGAGGACCCCTCACAAGGGATCCTGCACAGCTTGCTTGGATGCCGGATCGGCGAGCCAAGAACACAACCATAAGGCTGACGCCTATCCCACCTGTGGCCCGGGCTATGGCATTATCCAGCCTTTTGCCAAACGAGGACCCCTCACAAGGGATCCTGCACAGCTTGCTTGGATGCCGGATTGGCGAGCCAAGAACACAACCATAAGGCCCATTTACCTGTGACCGAGAATAGCATAGTCCGGGCCAGCAGGCGGATAAGGTCAATAGATGCCTCTCCCAGGAAGGCCACTGCCAGTTTCAGCTCCTAAACTGCTGAGCCTCTGGCCAGCTCTTCTGAAACACCCCTGAGTATGGAGTCTACGTTCTCTGTCCAGGCTTCCATAGCCTTGGACATAGCTGCTAGAGCCAGAGCAGGTTTGCAAGCCATACCGGCTAGCCTGTAAATTCTCTTGAGGTCCTGGTCTATTCGCCTCTCAAGTCCATCTTTGAAGGATACAGTATCCTCTAAGGGAAGAGTAACATGTTTGGCCAGACACATCAATGCTGCGTCTACAAGGGGAGCGTTTTCCTGGTATCTCACTTCTTCTGCCTTGAAGGGGCATAGTCTGGAGGTTTTGCGTGACAAAGACGTTTTCTTGTTCATATCAATGATATCCTTTAATTCCCGAAAGGAGTGGAAAGTTAGAACGTTCTTTTCCCAGGTGTTTAAAGAACTTCTTTTGTTTAGCGAGTGGAGTGGAAGGGTCTTCCCACTTAAGGGCCTCTTTAACCGCATTAGTGTGGAGAAACCAGAGAAAAGTTGAAGTCTTCGACAAATTCGTCACCTTCCAACTCGCTGTCCGAAGGAATTGGGAGAAGCACCATAGGGCCGGGATGGGCCGGATCCTCCATGGAGACAGATAGGGTGGTGGACTTAACAAGAGACTCCATCTGTTGATTTTCTGTCTTTTTCCCTAACCGCTCGGGCGAAACATGTGTCACATAATGACTTGCCCTCCGGGACTCGTGTCCCATATCCCCAGCAGGCTCTGTGATCATAGCGGCTATTGTGGCAGTGGGTGCAGTGACTGGAGGAGGAATGGGAACATCTCCTCCGCTGTTGGGTCCTAGAAGGAGAATCACGTCTGGACCTGGATGATGAATGATGCTGTTGCGGCCTGGCAAGGTCTCTGTCATCCGGAATCACAGTCTGGTGATCTGATCTGGAAGGGCTAAGGGAAGACAAAAAAAGGGGGGAAGCAAGATCCCATGTTAATTCACTTAGACAACCAAGACATAAAAGTGGTGAGTTGTCCATGACCCCTGGACAGCAACGTCAACTCAAGGAGGAATGCACAGATTTGGGCGGTATGCCGAGTTTCTAGGATAGCCTGGAGACAAGAGGAGCCCCACACGCTTAGTTCGTTTTTTTTAGTTTTTTTTTAACTATTCTCCTTTAAGAGCAGCCAGATTCCACAACAAAGCTTACCTGTCCCAGTGCGATCCTAGGCTCTGGGAAGCTGGCACACCCTGCCCGCAGGATTCCCAACATGACAGAATGCTGACAGCTTTTAAAAAGGCTGCCTGGATGACGTCACTCACCTCTGCCACTCGTGCCTGTGCTGTGGGAAACTACCGAATGGTGCCTTGCGCAGCTGCCGGGCGCTCCGCCGATCTACTCATGCGCAAACCAAGCCTCAATGTCACAGGGGCTTTGTGCATGCCCAGGTCAGAGGCGGCCACAACCTGGAAAACCATGGCATCCTGGAATGCAGGCAGCACAAGACAGAAAAATAAACAAAAAATAAAATAAAACTGCACTGAGGGGGAGGAATACAGACAACGAAAAAAACAAAAATGGCTGCCATGGAGAAGAAGAAACAGCAGACCTTGCCAGCCGTGATGACTTGCCAGATGTTTATCCTTTGGCATACAAAGGCAGCCTCCCTCCACCACTGGGGAATCCTGTGCCTAAAAGGCCACTCGTCCATCCATGGCTGGGCTCTGGGCTTGCACCGCATAGTTGGTATGCAGGATTGAGGAACCATCTCAACTGGACGCCAAACATGAGTAAACGCGATGTACAGTATCTCACAAAAGTGAGTACACCCCTCAATTTTTTGTAAATATTTTGTTATATCTTTTCATGTGACAACGCTGAAGATATGACACTTTGCTACAATGTAAAGTAGTGAGTTTATAGCTTGTATAACTGTACATTTTCTGTCCCCTCAAAATAACTCAACACACAGCCATTAATGTCTAAACCGCTGACAACAAAAGTGAGTACACCTCTAAGTGAAAATGTCCAAATTGGGCCCAATTGGCCAATTTCCCTCACCAGTGTCATGTGACTCGTTAGTGTTACAAGGTCTCCGGTGTGAAAGGGGAGCAGGTGTTAAATTTGGTGTTATCGCTTTCAATCTATCAAACTGGTC
Organism: Lithobates pipiens; assembly: GCF_037356315.1. Taxonomy (NCBI): domain Eukaryota; kingdom Metazoa; phylum Chordata; class Amphibia; order Anura; family Ranidae; genus Lithobates; species Lithobates pipiens. Next base: position 334,819,385 of record NW_027507764.1, on the reverse strand, counting down.
ATTGGAAGCTCAACATGGCACCTCATGGCAAAAAACTCTCTGAGGATCTGAAAAAAATAATTGTTGCTCTACATAAAGATGGCTTAGGCTATAAGAAGATTGCCAAGACCCTGAAACTGAGCTGTAGCACGGTCTTTGCTGACTTTGGGGAATAGACATATCAGTGCTGCCAGCATTGTTGCAGAGGTTGAAGGGATGGGGTGTCAGCCTGTCAGTGCTCAGCCTATATGCCACACACTGCATCAAATTGGTCTGCATGGTTGTCGTCCCAGAAGGAAGCCTCTTCTAAATATGATGCACAAGATAGCCCACAAACAGTTTGCTGAAGACAAGCAGACTAAGAGCATGGATTGCTGGAACCATGTCCTGTGGTCTGATGAGATCAAGATAAACTTATTCGGTTCAGATGGTGTCAAGCGTGTATGGTGGCAACCAGGTGAGGAGTACAAAGACAAGTGTGTCTTGCCTACAGTCAAGCATGGTGATGGGAGTGTCATGGTCTGGGGCTGCATGAGTGCTGCCAGGACTGGGAAGCTACGGTTCATTGAGGGAACCATGAATGCCAACATGTACTGAGACATACTGAAGCAGAGCATGATCCCCCTCCCTTTGGAGACTGGGCTACAGGGCCCTATTCCAACATAACGACCCCAAACGCACCTCCAAGACAACCACTGCCTTGCTAAAGAAACTGAGGGTAAAGGTGATAGCCTGGCCAAGCATGTCTCTAGACCTAAACCCTATTGAGCTTCTGTGGGACATCCTCAAATGGAAGGTGGAGGAGCGCAAGTTCACTAACATCCACCAGCTCTGTGATGTCGTCATGGTGAAGTGGAAGAGGACTCCAGTGGCAACCTGTGAAGCTCTGGTGAACTCCATGCCCAAGAGGGTTAAGGCAGTGCTGGAAAATAATGGTAGTCAGACAAAATGTTGACGCTTTGGTCCAATTTGGACAATTTCACTTAGGGGTGTAATCACTTTTGTTGCCTGTAGTTTAGACATTTATGGCTGTGTGTTGCGTTATTGTGAGGGGGCAGCAAATTTACACTGTTATACAAGCTGTAAACTCACTACTTTACATTGTAGCAAAATTTAATTTCTTCAGTGTTGTCATATGAAAAGATAAAATAAATTCTTTACAAAAATGTGAGGGGTGTACTTACTTTTGTGAGATACTGTAGGTCCATGGAGGAGGACAAAAAAGGAAAGCAGAACCTAGCGGTGAGCTCAAACTTATGGGAATGGGGCCCTATAGCATTGGAGAGGAGGCGGGGTTAACCCACACATAGACTGCCATGGAGTCTGTCAGGAAAAATTTATTCTTTTTATATTAACTTTTTTCTGTTCCTTTTCTCATTTGGCTGGCGCATTTAGGCCTCATGCACACTGGACGTTTTTGGACCTTTTTTACAGCAGCTGTTTTTGGCAGTAGATGTTTTTTTCTACAGTCATTAAACTCTTCATCATGCTATCCTATGCGTCCATGCACACATACAGTGGTGTGAAAAAGTGTTTGCCCCCTTCCTCATTTCCTGTTCCTTTGCATGTTTGTTTAAGTGTTTCGGAACATCAAACCAATTTAAACAATAGTCAATGACAACACAAGTAAACACAAAATGCAATTTGTAAATGAAGGTGTTTATTATTAAAGGTGAAAAAAAATCCAAACCATCATGGCCCTGTGTGAAAAAGTGATTGCCCCCCTTGTTAAAACATACTATAACTGTGGTTGTCCACACCTGAGTTCAATTTCTATAGCCACACCCAGGCCTGATTATTGCCACACCTGTTCACAATCAAGGCATCACTTAAATAGGAGGTGCTTGACACAGTAAGGTCCACCAGAAGATCCTTAAAGCTACACATCATGCCGAGACCCAAAGAAATTCAGGAACAATTGAGAAAGAAAGTAATTGAGATCTATCAGTCTGGAAAGGGTTATAAAGCCATTTCCAAAGCTTTGGGAATCCAGCGAACCACGGTGAGAGCCATTATCCACAAATGGCGAAGACATGGAACAGTGGTGAACCTTCCCAGGAGTGGCCGGCCGCCCAAAATTACCCCAAGAGCGCAGCGACGACTCATCCAAGAGGTCACAAAAGACCCCACAACAACGTCCAAGGAACTGCAGGCCTCACTTGCCTCAGTTAAGGTCAGCGTTCATTCCTCCACCATCAGGAAAAGACTGGGCAAAAATGGCCTGCATGGCAGAGTTCCAAGGAGAAAACCACTGCTGAGCAAAAAGAACATCAAAGCTCGTCTCAATTTCTCCACAACACATCTTGATGATCCCCAAGACTTTTGGGACAACATTCTGTGGATCGATGAGACAAAAGTGGAACTCTTTGGAAGGTGTGTGTCCAAGTATATCTGGCGTAGAAGGAACACTGCATTTCATAAAAAGAACATTATACCAACAGTAAAATATGGTGGTGGTAGTGTGATGGTCTGGGGCTGTTTTGCTGCTTCAGGACCTGGAAGACTTGCCGTGATAAAAGGAACTATGAATTCTGCTGTCTACCAAGAGATCCTGAAGGAGAATGTCCGACCATCTGTTCGTGTACTCAAGCTGAAACAAACTTGGGTTCTGCAGCAGGACAATGATCCTAAACACACCAGCAAGTCCACCACCGAATGGCTGAAGAAAAACAAAATGAAGACTTTGGAGTGGCCTAGCCAAAGTCCTGACCTGAATCCTATTGAGATGTTGTGGTATGACCTTAAAAAGGCCGTTCATGCTCGAAAACCCTCTAATGTAACTGAATTAGGACAATTCTGCAAAGATGAGTGGGCCAAAATTCCTCCAGGACGCTGTAAAAGCCTCATTGCACGTTATCGCAAACGCTTGGTTGCAGTTGTTGCTGCTAAGGGTGGCCCAACCAGTTATTAGGTTTAGGGGGCAATCACTTTTTCACACAGGGCCATGATGGTTTGGATTTTTTTTCACCTTTAATAATAAACACCTTCATTTACAAATTGCATTTTGTGTTTACTTGTGTTGTCCTTGACTATTGTTTAAATTGGTTTGATGTTCCGAAACATTTAAGTGTGACAAACATGCAAAGGAACAGGAAATGAGGAAGGGGGCAAACACTTTTTCACACCACTGTAGGCTGTTATCAGCTGTTTTGGGCAGTAACATTTTTGAGCAGTAAAAAAACACGAGTGGGTTCTGAGAGACGTTTTACAGCTGTAAAAATGCTCTAACTCTGATAAACGCTGATAAATGTCGATAAATGCTCAAAAATGTAATTTACCAGCATTTTTTTAAACGTTTTTGATTAATTGAAAGAAAAAAAATATATAGAAAAAAAAAACACTAACGTGGAAAAACGTTATTTTAACGTCCAGTGTACATGAGGCCTTAAAGTCCCTTCTCCCTGTTAGAGTGAGAGGTATCTAGCCAATTTGGTATGGTCCCTTCCTCTACAGGAAAAATAATTGCAGTTGTACATATATGGGATGGTGTCGCAATGAGAGTATTTTTATGATTTTCCTGGGTCCACACCTCTTTTCATTGTCTACTAGACACGCAGGGGTGCCATTAATGTTGCAACACCATTTGGTGCACTGGGATTTTTTTTTTTTTTTAAAGGGTCAGGCTTTCCCCATGTTTTTGTGGATAGGGAAACCCATGGAAATGAATGGGCTTCCCTGGCTAAATAGGTTTGACACAATCCTATACATAGATATATGTAAACTGAACTGTAGTTGATATCTGCTGTGGAACTTCTATTTTTGTTGCTGCTGTATTATCCTTCTGCATTGTGGACAGTGTTAAAATGAATATTCACTAATGCAGAAGTGCAGCAGCCATCTTTAAGGAGACCCCTTTGTAATGCTTGTCAATGGAGTTTCTCCAAAACAGGGGGCAGCCATCTTGGGGAAGAGCAAGGGGAAGTGTGTCTGCAGGCTGGTGGATGGGAGGGTTGGGCTCGAAGCAAGTAGGTGTGTGGTATAGAGACTGAGCTGCTGAGTGAAGTAAAGCAACTGAGAACCTTCTCCCTGGAATGGTGCGATTTGGATGCCTGGTGAGCTTTAGGGCTGCCACCTTTTCTTCAAGCCAAACCCAAACACTTTAGCAGCCTGGGACACCTTTGGGTGGCCTAAGGAGAGTAGTAATATGGTGCGCATAGTGTGCTGTAGCGAACAGTGGGTGTGGCCAAATTTCTCTTGGTGACATCCCCCTGCCTCCCCAGTGATGCCGAGCCTGCCCCCAGACAGCCGCCTACAGCTCCCGGGGGAGATAACAGATTTGTGCGTGACTATCTTGATTACTTGGTGAGTCACAGCCCAATCTTAATAATGTGCCCGGGTATCAGTCTGTGTGAAACACGGACACATGATTCAAAACCCAGACTGTCCAGGTGAATCCCGAGCAGGTGGTAACCCTACTGAGATTAGGCTGTACTAGTAATACCCACCACTTGTGTAGCCCTCTTGTCCTAAACAGGGGCTGCTATGTCAATTTAGTTTTTGGCTGGGCTGTAGTTAGCCTAAACTGATGATTATATCGTTTTTTTTTTTTCTTAAGCTCAAAGAGGAACTGCAGTCTGCTCACATAATTTGTAATAAAAACATCTTTGCCATTCTGAAGCTTCCCTCCAACCACTTTGCATATTATTTTATATATACTGTTATTCTGTACTTGCAAAATAGGCGTCAGAAATCTCCCTCCACTAAGTCTGCCTGCATCCATTTTAACTGTGGCCATCTGAACCCGCTTCTTGTTCACTTCCTTGATTTACACAGAGGCAGGCCTCCAGCTCTGCATCCCTGCAGTTCTCCTGTAATTCATCCCCCTCTTTTGCTGGCAAACTTTCACAAGAGTTGGAGAGAGAGCTGTGCATGATGTCATAAGCCTAAGCTAATTACCAGACAAGAAACAGGAAATGTGGTTTAAAACTGTGTTTTTTAAGCTATAAACAAAAGAGAGACAATTTTGAAAAAAACACAATATTTTTTACTTTGTGCTATAATTAATATCCCCAATTTTTTTTTTTTTTTAAACAATTTTTTTTTTTACTAGTAATGGGGGCAATCAGTGATTTTTATTGGGACTGCTACATTGCGGCAGAGAAATCGCACACTTTTGACACTTTTTTGGGACCATTAGCATTTATACAGCGATCAGAGGTAAAAATAGCCGCTGATAACGATATAAATGTCACTGGCAGGGAAGGGGTTAACACTAGGTGGCGATCAAGCCCTTAAATGTGTGTTCCCTAGGTGTGTTCTAACTGTGAGGGGTTTGGACTGACTGGGGTAGAAGACAGATCGTTGTTCCTACTTAGTAGGAACACACAATCTGTTTCTCCTCCCCTGACAATACAGGGATTTGTGTGTTTACACACATAAATCCCCGTTCCTGCTCTCGTGTCCGCAATCGCAGGTGGCCGGCCGGGATTGTGCCCGCCGCCCATGCACATCAGGTCCCCCGCCATGCAACAGGCGTGCCTGCTATGGCTCTTAAAGCAGCCGCAGTATATATACGGCGATTAGTGCAGTAGAGCCATTCTGCCACCGTATATATACAGGAGCCAGTCGGAAAGTGGTTACATTGGCTTGTGATTTTTCACTGTCGCCAGTAGATGTCACTGGTATCACTGGTCGTAGAATGAGATTTCACAAACAAAACTAAGTTATGAATATTTATTTTTCCTTCAGTCATTCCTGTAGGAGGTTTATGCCACTGGTACATGCAGGGAAAGGTTATAAATATTTGCTCGCTCTTTTTCCCTAGGGAGGCCTAGGGAGGTGTGCTGGATAGCGCTCTGCTATTAGGCCCAATAGCTTGGTTTGGTGCCTAACATGTGCTGAAGTGGTCCTGAAGCTGTCCTGCCTGGTTTAGAAGAAGTTGTGACAACAAGGAGACCCAGGGAGGCCCCTAGCTGGAGAAAACCAGGAAGAAGGTTGATCTCTCAAAAGGGCCTGGTGACTCTTGGAGAATGCACTAAAATTTTGGAATGTGCTTACAATGTTGCTGGGTGGGCTTAAAGGTTCTGACACTGAAGCTGGACATTGACCTGCATCTGGAGAATCTGTAAGTCATTTTGCCCAGCCCTAGGGGAAATTGCTAGCCTGCCCCTGCCTCTGAAGGTGCTATGCTGCCTTTGGGGTATCAGTGGGGTCCTACACTTGTAATAAAGGAAAAGAGGGATTGTTTCGGCAGGATTGACAGAGTCATTACAGCAACTTTTATCTCTGTCTGAATTGAACTTGTGTTCTGCTGGAAACTGTTGTGCTTTTTCCAAGGGCCCCAACTTTTTTTCTTCATTAATCACTGGCCTGTGGGATAAAACTGGGACTGTTATAGCAAGTTAAGATATATATTGTTGCTTGGTAAAATGCAGTTCCGTTCTGTTAATTACTGCTAGTCAAAATACTGCCGCTGTTTAGTTATATCTCTGAGTAACATAATTGTCTTATTGTTTGTATAAGTACACTTACTAATCATTTCTCATTTCTGCTTTTAGGCTATGCTTGGCCTAAGAAAATCTTTGAAATACCTCAAGGTTTGCCAGTAAGAAGTGCTGGGCGAGCAAGCTGTGTCAAATTCAGAGGTGCAGAGATATGATAAAACAATTTAGAACCACCCCCCCCCCCCCCCCTCCAGTAGTAGTGCTGTAAGTGGGGGCTCATCAGGGGATTTGAATTTGGAACTGAATAAAAAAAGTGTAATTCCTGCCTCAACCAGCCAAACCACCATGACGGACCCTGTCACTGCTGCCAAGTGGTGTGAAGAGCAGAATGGGTTCTGTGTGGTTATGGACCTCCCTGTTGTTACTTGGACAGAAGAATAGATCCAGCAAGTGCTATCAACAGTGGTACCTGACTAAAAAACATTGGTGGTAGACACGAAAGTTAACCAGGTAGCCTCTTGCACTTATGCTTTATTAGAATGGAGGAGAAAAATCCAGACCAACTTTCAAGAGGATGGCATAGACCCATCAGGGGATTTTAAAGCTCAGCTTACACAGCCAAGTTTGTCAAACAGACACCCAATAAAGTACTGGCTCAATAGAGTTGGATTCAGGAGTACTGGCTACTGCTCCTATTCCATACTCAGGATTCGCTCCTTCCTCATTCTTAACCCGCATGGGAAGGCTTGCAGAAACTCTAGTTCCGAACTCTTTGTGGTGTCACAAATGGAAGAGTGGAAAGTCACTGACACATGTCGAGAGTCAGAGGATAATCGAGAGTCTGAGAACACCTGCTTCTGATGCCGTCTGGAACTTAAAAAGAAACAAGCCAGGTTGCATGGCTATTGAGTGTTTAGAAGCCATATGGGAGATTTACGGGAGAGTGGAAGACTGTTCTGAACTGATTTACATATTCTCACACACCTATCAAAATGAGGGAGAGGAGTTATCCATGTGAGGTTATGTGGCTGGACAAGATTTTACACCATGTCAATCTGAAAGGTGACATGGAGTCAATCAACGCGATCAAGGATTTATTGGCACAGACTCTTAAAAGGTCACTTCCGCTGCATCCCTTAACCACTTAAGGACCGAACCTCTGAGATTTGTTGTTTACAAGTTAAAAAAAAATTTTGTGCTAGAAAATTACTTAGTACCCCCAAACTTTATATATATTTTTTTCTAACGCCCTAGAGAATAAAATGGTGGTCATTGCAATACTTTCTGTCACACCATATTTGCGCAGCGGTCTTACAATCGCACTTTTTTGGGAAAAAATACACATTTTTAAATTAAAAAACAACACAACAGTAAAGTTAGCCCAATTTTTTTTTTTTATAATTTGAAAGATAATGTTATGCCAAGTAAACTTATACTCAACATGTCGCGCTTCAAAGTTGTGTTCGCTTGTGGAATGGTGACAAACTTTTACCCTTAAAAATTTGCGTAGGCAACGTTTAAAAAATTCTACAGGTTGCATGTTCTGAGTTACAGAGTTAGTCTAGGGCTAGAATTATTGCTCTCGCTCTACCCATCGTGGCAATACCTCAAATGTGTGGTTTAAACATTTTTTTTTCTTATTTATTTTACCTTTTTATTTTTACACTGTTCTTTTAAAAAAAAATTGTGACTTTTATTCCTATTACAAGAAATGTAAAAATCCCTTGTAATAGAAAAAAAGCATGACACAACCTCTTAAATATGAGATCTGGGGTCAAAAAGACCTCAGATCTCATTATTACACTAAAAATGCAATTAAAAAAATGTAATTTAAAAAAATAAATAAAAAATGACCCTTTAAGAGCTATGGGTGGAAGTGACATTTTGATGTCGCTTCCGCGTTGCTATGGTATGGAGATGGGTGGGCCATCTTCCCCTCACTCGTCTCCATACCCAGGAAGGAGAAGGATCCAATCGCCTCTACTACTTCTAAACCGACAGGTTCAGTAAGCTGCAGAGAACACCAGAGAGTGGCATGGGGGGTCCTTCTCCCGCCACCGATAAAAGTGATCTTGTGGCGAATCCGCCGCAGAGACCACTATTATTGGAAACCGGACCGCCCGCCAAAGAAGAGGATACCAGGTGTCACGTACCTTACAGCGGAATCAGACTGCTGGGAGTGGCCTCTTGCACAGTTCCAGTCTCAACACCCCTGGAAGTGGGGACTGGTCACCGGAGGTATTCAGCGGAAGCCAAGCAGGTATGAGGAAAACAAGCAAGGTTGGCAACTGGCTGGCAACGAGGTACAGGAACAGAAGGCAGGTACGTAGTCAAGGAATAGCAAGGGTCTGGTAACGTGCTGGCAGTGAGGTACAAAATAAGGAAGCAAGCCGAAGTAGGAAGTTCAAGCCGAGGTCAGTAATAATCCAGGAAGTAGTAAGCAGGGATGATCCAAAAGAATAGTCGAGCAAGCCGGAAATCAGGAACAAGGTCACAGGTACAAACAACGATCAGGTATCTCAGGGACAAGCTGAAGACGATCCAGCACTGGTATCAGTTCAGTTTGCGCGAGTGCGTCCACGTGTTCGTATTGGCGTGAGCGTGCGTCCGTTTGTTACGGAACTCGTTCGCCTCTGACGGGGATACCGCGCATGGCCCTTGGAACGAAAATAAACTGCTGCTACACGGGGATGGACATTCACACGGTGAGTTCCCTGACACCAGGGTTATGGCAGCTAGCTGCTGCCATAACAAAGATATCCCTCTTAAAATTTAGGACATATATTGGCTTGCGGCGGTCTGGAAATGGTTAATTTTGAAACTTCTAACTAGAGATCAGAATGAGTCATTAACCACTTGCCTACCAGGCACTTACACCCCCTTTCTGCCCAAGGCATTTTTCAGCTTTCAGCACTGTCGCACGTTGAATGAAATTGCGCGGTTGTGCTACACTGTACACAAACAAATATTTTAGCATTTTCTTCAGACAAATAGAGCTTTCTTTTGGTGGTATTTAATGGATTTCTTTATTTGTTACAAAGAAAAAAAAGACCAAACATTTAAAAAAAAAAAAAGTTAACTTTTTTCTGTCAGTAAATTTTGTAACTACCGGTAAGTAATTTTTCAACTTAACTAATGTGCACAGATGAGGCGGCACTGACGGTCACTGATAGGCTGATAGGCTGAACTGGTAGGCATTGATGAGGTGGCACTTATGGGCACAGATGAGGCGCCAATTATAGGCACTGATTAGGTGGCACTGATGAGTAGAGATGGCCTTGCGGTTCGCCTGGCAGTCAGTTCGCGGCGAACTTTGCTCATTCACGATTCGCCAAACAGGCGGACTTCTGGCGCTGTTTGCGGCAGACATATTCATTTACATTCTGAAGAACTTTGACCCATGACACATCCATGTGTCATGGGGTACAGGACAGCCAATTGAGACATTTCAGCACATGGACATACCCCCTACCTTTTAAATAAACCAGATCTGGCGGCCATTTTACAGTCTTTTGTCAGTGTAGGGAAAGGTCGCTGTGTGGAGCAGGGACAGTCAGTCTGTTACTATTAGGTCCACAAAAGTCCTTTTAAGGACTGGAATAGGCCTACAATATATAGGGTTGTAATACACTTATAATATACTTTCTTTCAAATATAGAAAGCATATTATAGTGCACTGCAGTGCTGCTGACCGATTCTGCAGCTGTCGTTTCTCAGTGTAGGGACAGTTTGGTGTTTGGAGCAGGGACAGTCTGCAATTCACTAGCTACTAGCTAGCTACTATTAGGTCCACAAAGGTCCTTTTAAGGACTGGTATAGGTGTACTATTTGGTGTGCAGTATATAGGGGTGTAATACACGTATAAAATACTTGCACATATAGAAAGCATAGTATAGTGCATTTCCACTGTGCAGCATTGTGACTGCTGAGCGGTCCTGCAGCGATACTACAAAGAGTGACAAACGCAATTAGAAAAAAGTATTATAACTGGTGTGATAGACCAGTGGCCCCCCAAAACGACAGATTGAAGCCAGTTGTTATATACCTTCTTCCACATATACTGCAATTCTCTAGAGACTTTTGTCACAGGGTCATTTAAAAAATGACAGGCAGGGGGCGTGGCTAGCCAGGAAGGAAGATGGACGCCTGATTCCTCAGCTCGTCAACCAGGAGCTTTTACCTCACGACTCAGGCCGACATCGACGAACCATCCGCGGGTATTCCGCACAGTAACGACCGGAGAAAACGATGAGCTCATCTCGGAAGAGACTCACCGATCGCAAACCTCAGAAACTCACTGAGTTTGCATACAAACCGGCGGATCGTTCCGCGCCCAGTCAAAATGGCGCCGACCGGACTGCACGAAGCGAGGCATACAATGTTCCGAACGATCCAGCGATGGATACCCTGGACACAGGTACTCCTTCTTCACCCCCCCCCCCTTGACCAAACGCTCGATTCTTTACTGGATAGTCCGGCCAAAGCCAAAGTGCGGCTAGACACGCCACCGCAGCGGCCTTCCCACCCCCAAATTGAGTCCCAGGCTTCAACTCCTCTGTTTTCTGGACAGGCCCTGCAATCCTCCATGGCTGCCTTTCCCACAGCAGGCCAGCCAGTGCTGGACACAACTTTAAAGGAGATGCTCCTATCCCTCCAGTCTTCCTTAATGACTGATCTCTCCTCAATGTTCTCTAAAATCACATATGATTTTAACTCTTTATCTGACAGAGTGACTAAAACAGAAACGGCAATGGCTGACTGCTCCACTACAGTCAATGACATAATTGATACCTGTGAGGACCTAAAAGAAGAACAATCCTGGATAAAAGCCAAACTGGCCGACCTCGAGGACAGGTCTCGCAGGAACAACCTCAAGCTGCGGGGGGGTCCCCGAAAATGTCCCCCCTACTGATTTACCACGCTACGCCAAATAGCTCATTCGGGTTCTAATACCAGACATACCCCCACGCGACTTGATCATTGACCGCATTCACAGAATTGCCAAACCGCCCCACTTAGCGGCCTCGGTCCCTAGAGATGTGCTCATGAGGATCCATTTCTACCACGTGAAAGAAAGAGTACTACTAGGCATGAAAGAAAAATCTCCTTTACCGTCTCCTTATACAGGAATCCAATTGTTCCCGGATCTCTCCAAATATACCTTACAAATGAGAAGGCATCTTAATCCAATCACCAAGTCGCTGCAAAACCACAAAATCCCCTACAAATGGCGCTATCCAGCCACACTCCTCATTGCCAAAAATGGTCACACACATGTGATTGGTACGCTTGACAAGGGCCTTCATCTCCTCCACTCCTGGGGTGTTGTGATCAAACCCCCCATCTCTACCAACCATCAAAGAGCTCAACCTGGGCCCAGTCGAAACCTTGACTTTAACAAATCCTAATGCAGCCTCACCTACTACTACTCGGCCGCTTTATGCTGTTCTGTTTCACGTTTTATTAGCTCCCGGGAGCTTTGATTTACTGACACCCCACCTTTCGTTTCCTGGTTATCCGAACTGTTCAACCCCTATTTGGAGGCTTTAATAAGTGCTATTTGCACCCCTCCAACAAGTTTTCTTTGCATATTTTCATTTTCTTTTTTTTATTAATACCAACGCAAGTACATACTAAACTACCAACCCCGAGCAGCCTAGAGTTCTGAGACAGATTTGTATCACTGGGACACACTAGTACCATCAAATTTCACTCTCTGCCTCTTTCTCTGTTTTATTTTTAATTTAACCAGCACAGTATTGCTCTATCCACAGCTCAGAGATCACTTGAACTCCCGTCTCCTTTGACCGACACTTTTGTGCCTGGATTCGTATAGCTTTTGCTCAATACTGAGTTCCCCTAATCATGAGGGATCCCAATACAATACTCCACTGATTGCTCACTTTCTCCAACACAGGATGTCACTCACCATTGTGTCTCTGAATGCCAATGGTTTAAACCATCCGGCCAAACGCCACTCACTGTGGAAAACTGCCTCTGACCTCCGTAGCGACATCATTTGCGTACAAGAGACCCACCTACTGCCAGAGGACACCCCGCTCTGCAAACACCATTTGTTTCCTCATGTCTTCCACGCCACTCATACCACCAAATCTAGAGGAGTTATGATCGCTGTCAAACACACTGTTGACTTCCAACTTCTAGATGCCACATCAGATCCAGAGGGCAGATACCTCATCCTCACCTGTAACATTAACCGAACAACCTATATGCTCCTTAATGTTTATGCTCCTAATTCCCTTCAATTGAACTTCCTCCACAAAGTACTCCGACTCGCAAAACCTGATCAAAAACATTGATTCATAATGTGCGGTGACTTCAACTTGACTCCAGATCCACTGATGGATTCCACATCTACTGCTACAAGACTCGGGTCACCTCTGAGAGACTTCATTTCCAACCATGACCTTTACGACATCTGGCGTTGCCATCATGGCTCTGAACGAGACTTTACCTTTTTCTCCGCCAGGCATCGTTCTTACTCGAGAATAGATCTATTCCTATCTGATAAGTGGACCTTGCAAAAAATTGTAGATTCTGCAATCCACACCACGACTTGGTCAGACCACGCCCCTATTTCTATTTCTATCGATACTTCCTGTTCCTCCCCCACTGCTCACCTATGGAGAGCTAACAACTACCTCCTCCAAAACGATCAATACACATCAGAAATCTCAACCCATATTACAGATTATTTCCAGCTCAACAAGGGCACTGTGTCTGATCCAGGAGTGGTGTGGAGTGCCCATAAAGCATATGTGAGAGGGGTACTCATAAAATTGGGTTCCCTTCACAAAAAAAAGAGGACGCAACGTTTTGACGAATTAACAGCCCAAATTTCTGCATTAGAACTGAAACATAAATCAGACCCTAGTCACATATTGACAGAAAAATTATTGTCCCTCCGTCAGGATCTCAGGACCTTTTTGCTCCACTCTTATGAACATCTCCTGAGGAAAGTGAAAGCAACGACGTACTCAACCTCTAATAAAGCAGGCAAAAAACTAGCGCAACGCATAAAAGGGTGACGCCTTAAGACCAAAATTACCCATTTGATTCACCCCCATACCAAAATTAACCTTAGCGACCCCCAGGACATTGCTGACGCCTTTAGTTCCTATTATAGCGACCTGTACAACCTTGCACGAGACCCTACTATTCCACAACCTTCGCAAACTAATATCGACAATTTCCTTCAAAATCTAGACCTCCCCACTTTGACTGCAGACCAATTGACCGAACTCAATGCCCCGTTCTCCGAACAAGAAATTTTGGAAACTATCAAAACACTGCCAAATGGCAAATCTCCAGGCCCAGACGGACTCACTGGAGAATATTTTAAACAATTTGCTCCACTTCTAGTCCCCCATTTGACTGAACTTTTTAACAACGTTGCCTCCTCTTCTACTTTTAACAAAGAATACTTAAAAGCATTTGTGATAACTATACCTAAGCCAGGGAAAGAACCGAATGTCCCCCAAAACTTCCGCCCAATTTCACTATTAAACCAAGATCTGAAAATATACGCCAAAACTATTGCCCGTAGACTAATTAACATCATGCCCCACCTCATTCACCAGGATCAGGCAGGTTTCACCAAAGGGAGGCAAGCCCCAGATGCCACCAGAAGAATGCTCAACTTAATCCACCAAGCACAATCAACAGGAACGCCTTCTCTGCTTCTCTCTTTGGATGCAGAGAAGGCGTTCGATAGAGTTCACTGGCCCTACCTCACCTCAGTCTTGAAAAAGTTTGGTTTTACAGGTCTTATATTAAATGCCATCATGGCACTATATACTACTCCGGAAGCACAAGTCTTCACGGAAGGAATGCTATCCTGCCCATTTTCCATCACCAATGGTACCCGCCAGGGTTGCCCCCTATCACCCCTTATTTTCAACTTAGTTATGGAACCCCTGGCTGAACATATAAGGTCTCTCTCTACTATCACTGGTATAACAATTGGCCCTGTTTCCCATAAAATTTGCTTGTTCGCAGATGATGTCATCTTGAGTCTTACTAACCCGACCTCTTCCCTGGCTGAGGTTCATAGACTACTTAAATGGTTCAGTTCGGTCTCACTTTACAAAGTAAATGAGTCCAAATCCCTCATACTTGATATAAATATTGACGCCACCACAAAAAATCTCCTGCAAATACAATATCCATTTCAATGGGCATCTACCCACATCCCATATCTTGGCATCCAACTACCAAGATCCCTAAAACATCTCTACTCGGTCAATTTCCCTACACTCTTACACAACATACAACAAACATCACAGAAACTAGCAAAGCATGAACTTTCATGGACTGGTAAACTCGCTGCCTTCAAAATGATTTGCCTCCCCCAAATCCTCTATTTCTTCCGCACACTTCCTATCCCTCTCCCTACTACATTCTTCCGTTCATTACAAACAATATACAATAAATATCTCTGGAAGGGGAAGAAACCCCGGTGTGCTCACTCATATCTCATCAAACACAAAACAGTGGGCGGAATAGGCTCCATAGACTTTAAAGACTACCACTCAGCAGCCATATTAGCCCAACTTCCACATTGGCTTTAGTTATACAAGCAAAGCCGCGCTTATGGAATGGGTCTTGATCAGCAGGAATATGTGTAGGTATTAAACATGTTTCGCCTTAAAGTCACCCAATAGAATGATGGACTGTCTTGATACCAAGTTTATATAAAAAATACAAATATTTATTATTACTTATAAAAGAGTTCTGTTACAAAAAAAAGGGAAAATTTATACATACAAAAGTAAATACATATTATGACTATAACATAGACAAAATTTGTTACGACAATATTTTGTGTCCAATACGGTCTTTGGTTTCTCTACTAGTTTCGCGACTACTCTGTCGCTTCTTCAGGAGACCTTTTTTGTCTAGAACGAAATTTATCACATATTACTTAACAAACAACAATATTTATTTCAAAGTATTTGATGTATTGTTTATAGTCAGTTTAATAAGAGAAGGGAAAAGATATGAATACGAAGCATGTAGCTCACCACCATGCAGATATCGGAGGACAACTGGAGTTCGGGTAGTCCTTACCGAGTTAGGCAATTGACCACCCTTTGGGGTGGACACGGGAGGTTCAAAATCAGCTACAAAACAATAGTAGGAAATTTTTAAATAATAGATATATATATGTAAACGACTTGCACAGCTTCAGCGTGGACATTTATGTCATAGTTTGGGTATAAAGATTACATACCAATATAGCCAGGAGCTTTGAAAGAAGCAGCATGGGTAAAAGTGAAGCAGTGCGGCAGTTCCGATGGACATTGAAGTCCGGGTACAATTGTCGGTATGCCAGGAAAGCCCAGAAGGATATATCTATTGGATCTAATGCACGGTGGACATTGTGTCTATGTCAAAGGGAGAGTCCAAATCTTTGCCCAAACTGTCGTCGGTGTGCGGTGTTGACCTAGTAAAAATTTCGTTCGGTCAACCGAGTGTATAGATTTAATTCTGGGGTACATAATGTATAAGGGAATTCATACCGATCGACAGCGTCTCTCCTGCACCTCCTTCGTCCGAACGACGGTTTTGGCCTGAAAGCTCCCCGTTCTTCGTTTCGCACGCTGTAAAGGAGCGCCATAATTGCGCGCCTTTAACCTCCAACCCGGCGGCGTCACGAACACGGCGCGAGCGCCGGGCTATGACGTCGCCGGGTCCGCCGCTCCTACTGCGCATGCGCCAATACGTGGCGACGCATATCAGCTGATATGCGTCGCCACGTATTGGCGCATGCGCAGTAGGAGCGGCGGACCCGGCGACGTCATAGCCATGCGCTCGCGCCGTGTTCGTGACGCCGCCGGGTTGGAGGTTAAAGGTGCGCAATTATGGCGCTCCTTTACAGCGTGCGAAACGAAGAACGGGGAGCTTTCAGGCCAAAACCGTCGTTCAGACGAAGGAGGTGCAGGAGAGACGCTGTCGATCGGTATGAATTCCCTTATACATTATGTACCCCAGAATTAAATCTATACACTCGGTTGACCGAACGAAATTTTTACTAGGTCAACACCGCACACCGACGACAGTTTGGGCAAAGATTTGGACTCTCCCTTTGACATAGACACAATGTCCACCGTGCATTAGATCCAATAGATATATCCTTCTGGGCTTTCCTGACATACCGACAATTGTACCCGGACTTCAATGTCCATCGGAACTGCCGCACTGCTTCACTTTTACCCATGCTGCTTCTTTCAAAGCTCCTGGCTATATTGGTATGTAATCTTTATACCCAAACTATGACATAAATGTCCACGCTGAAGCTGTGCAAGTCGTTTACATATATATATCTATTATTTAAAAATGTCCTACTATTGTTTTGTAGCTGATTTTGAACCTCCCGTGTCCGCCCCAAAGGGTGGTCAATTGCCTAACTCGGTAAGGACTACCCGAACTCCAGTTGTCCTCCGATATCTGCATGGTGATGAGCTACATGCTTCGTATTCATATCTTTTCCCTTCTCTTATTAAACTGACTATAAACAATACATCAAATACTTTGAAATAAATATTGTTGTTTGTTAAGTAATATGTGATAAATTTCGTTCTAGACAAAAAAGGTCTCCTGAAGAAGCGACAGAGTAGTCGCGAAACTAGTAGAGAAACCAAAGACCGTATTGGACACAAAATATTGTCGTAACAAATTTTGTCTATGTTATAGTCATAATATGTATTTACTTTTGTATGTATAAATTTTCCCTTTTTTTTGTAACAAAACTCTTTTATAAGTAATAATAAATATTTGTATTTTTTATATAAACTTGGTATCAAGACAGTCCATCATTCTATTGGGTGACTTTAAGGCGAACCATGGTTATGATGTTCCATGTATGAATTCCTTTGGTCTTTTTCCCCCCAAAAAAATCTTCAATATACAAGGATGAGGATACCATATACCTTTCTTTTATAATTAGGCACAATCTCATAACTATGTGTAGGTATTAGTCTATACCTAGAGCCTTGTACTCTATGTAGTTTTTTATTGGTTTAGGTTCTTTTACCTATTTTTAACCCTATTAGTTTGGAAGGTTTTATAGAAGTTCTCTTAGTTTTATGAGGTTGCTGCCTCCCTAGAATGCACAGGCTGCATTAAACAACCTGCGTTAATGGAATGGATCTTGATTATAGGTTATTGGCGCTACCTCCGACTGTTTATTTTTTTTTTTTTTAAATGTAAAACTTTATATCAATCACCTTAACCTGTCCCCAAGGACTACGTGAATTAAACCCGTGTTCCGTGTTATATCTCAGCTACACCCTATTTATCCAACACCTTAAACTCAGCCAAAAGTGATTATGCACCACTTTATATCACCTCTCATAGGTGAACTAGCAACACTTATTTTTTTGTTTTACATAAAGTTTCATTAGTAGCCAAAAATCCTGATCAAAAAAAATAATAATAAATAAAACCTCTAACACCAAAAACAAGAAACCAAAAAAACACACAAAAAAACAGAAGAGCAAAAAACAAAAAGGCAAAAACCCAACCAACCTCCGTGGTACCTTAAACTAATTCACAGTGTTAAGGCCTCCCCCTGCGCCAGACCCGTTGGAACGCAGCCTGGAACGCACGCCGCGCGTTCAGGGGGAATGTTCTGTGGCGGATTACCGGCAGCTGATTACCTGGGCTTATGATCGTGGAAGCGAGCCTAATAACTTTTTAATCTTTAATAATAATAGTTCCTTTTTTTCCCTACGTAGCCCCATTAACAGCCTATCTCAGCCTGGTAAACGGCCCACGGGGGAGACCACCACCTATCCCCACTGCAGAAAGGGGATTGTAGGACTGAGGGAATAGGGCTTTTTAGGACTGAGTGCAGTCTCCTGCGCATTTATGGAAAGGGCTGTAGGTGATTTTTGACTTTTATTTTTATTTTTTATTTTTATTTTTACAATTTGTGGTTTTTTTGGTACATATATATTTTATATATTTTTTGTAATTTGTATCTCATTTTTGTTTTGTTTTTAATTTTTTTATCTTAAAATATATTTTTTATTTTTTATTGTAAAGGTTTGCTGCATTTTTCTTGAGCCGTATAATACAAATATACATACGGTGTTGTATGTTGATGCATGGTTTTTCAGACTGCATTTTTCATAAAAAACCTTTTTTGCACAGAGCGTTGTAAAAAAGTTTTTATAGAAAAAGTTTTTTTGTAATAAAGTATTTTTAAGTGGCTATTAGTCTCCTACTATTTCTACACAACTATAAATACCTTTTTATTAAAGAAGAATATCAGACTGTCCCCCCCTCCCCCTATTATAATCAAAAATACTACACCATGAGGGAATTTTCTTTCCTTTGAGGAACCACTAGCGGATATAAGGACTCACTTGCATCTCCTAAAAAAATCCTGAGGAGGACCCGCTGAAGACACAATTGGATGGTGGAATCTCCGAACAAACGGGATACAGATTATAGGCGTATAACCCCTTAGGGGGTGAATGGATCTGGTGAGTGGGGACCCTTGAGGGGGAACAAGCACGAAAGTCACCAATAAAGCGCAGGCACTCTCACGAAAGTCACCTTTCCTGTATTTTGAAGTGGCACAATTGCACATTGGGATATTTGATAGAAGATTCACTGTGGACTAAAATATTTTTAAAATATTTTTATGATATATATTTTTTCATTTTTGATATTTTTTTATATATATTGTTTTCATTGACTCTTTCACATTTTTTTATTTTATTTTTATTTATTTTTTTGGATTGGTGCATATATTATTGGATGTAATTGTATTTTTCACATCTTTTTGTTTTTTTGAATTTTGTTTATAGTTTCAATTCTTATATTGGATATAATTGTATGAGGAAACTTTATATATATTCCTTTCACAAAAATCAACGTAGGGGGATTATAGTGTATTTAATAACTAGCACAAGTGATTTGTATGTAAATTGGAGGCAGGTTTTCTTCCCAATTTAGGGGGAGGCCTTAACACTGTGAATTAGTTTAAGGTACCACGGAGGTTGGTTGGGTTTTTGCCTTTTGGTTTTTTGCTCTTCTGTTTTTTTGGTTTCTTGTTTTTGGTGTTAGAGGTTTTATTTATTATTATTTTTTTTGATCAGGATTTTTTGGCTACTAATGAAACTTTATGTAAAACAAAAAAATAAGTGTTGCTAGTTCACCTATGAGAGGTGATATAAAGTGGTGCATAATCACTTTTGGCTGAGTTTAAGGTGTTGGATAAATAGGGTGTAGCTGAGATATAACACGGAACACGGGTTTAATTCACGTAGTCCTTGGGGACAGGTTAAGGTGATTGATATAAAGTTTTAAAAATTTAAAAAAATAAAATAAACAGTCGGAGGTAGCGCCAATAACCTATAATCAAGATCCATTCCACATTGGCTTTGCCCACAACCACTCACTCCTTGGGCCCAGATAGAACGACAAACGATCAATAACACTGATTTAAAACACTGGCTGCTCAGTATACCTCTAGGTACTAACATTCCGACCTATTTATCCCCGACTATGAAAGCGTCGGCCCTGGCATGGCGTAGACTTGTCAACAGACTTCCCGAAACTCCTTCCCCCAACTTTAGTATTCCTTTAGAAACACTTACTCATTTAACACCTGACTTACCGATTTCACTCTGGTCCGTCAAAGGTATTCATACCCTCCAACACTTGTACCAAAATCACCATCTCAAACCCTTCTCCCAACTGCAATCTGAATATAATCTTCCCAGCTCAGAATACTTTACTTACATGCGCATCGGGCACTGCTTATCTAATACGCCTTCCCCGCTGTATACAATTCCCCCTAAGACTTGGAAGTTTCTCAATCATACGATTTCAAATATTAAAGGCATAACTCACTTTTACAATCTCCTACAACACAAACACACCTTCCTTAAATTGGCTCCCCATCATAAATGGGAGACAGACTTAACACGCTCGTATACAGACGACCAGTGGCAATTGGCAATTAATGTTACCTACAAATATACAAAGTGTGCAGCATTGTGGGAACTCATGCAAAAAATCTCATTAAGGTATTACCTTACCCCAACTAGATTAGCATCCTTCGATCCCCATTCCACCAATAGCTGTTGGCGGTGCAAATCAGAAACCGGAAACTTAATCCACATCCTATGGGCTTGCCCTCATCTAAAACAATATTGGGAGGATGTTTTCAATCTCATTTCCTCAATTACTAATTGCACTGTGCCCCAGACCCCTGCATTGGCTATACTCAATATGACCATTGATCAAATTCCTCACAACATGAGATGTGTCGCCACACATATACTACTTGCTGCCAGGCTTAATATCACCAGACACTGGAGATTGGACACCCCTCTCACTTTAGCGCAAGTGTCAGATATAGTGACTCTACATTGCAACTATGAGTCCGGGTTGACAATGGGCAGTGGTCGGTCTTCCAAAACCGCTGCTAGTTGGCAACCCTGGATAAAGTGGAACTCAGCTGTGACTAGTACTCCATGATGGTAATTTTTTAGACCTAGTCCTTAATTCTTGACCGAGCAATACTAGATGTTATCTTTTACTTGTTCCTTGGATTACCCCCCCTTTTTTACTATATCTCCAATGAAATGACACTTTAGTCTAACGACCTCTAGGGGGAATCTCCCATTGGTGTAGCACTAATGATCCCCTACGGGGTGCTACACTAGTGGGAATTCTGGTTACGTTTTCTCGGGTCATACTACTTACCTTGCTTTTCTTTTTTCCCTTTCTTCCTTTTTATTTCCTTATATACATTTTTGAATTACACTACCTACTGATGTATACGTTGTTAGGTGTGACCTCAACAAGTCACCTATTTGTCAGGTTATGTTACCGTTTCCCAATTGTTAGTTAGAGTTCTTATCCAAGCAAAGAGACACAGAGATATTATTCAGTATTTCTGCTCAGAAGTCCGTCGTTAACTCTGACTGTCTCTGACTGACTGTGGCCCTGA
Source organism: Lithobates pipiens (assembly GCF_037356315.1). Taxonomy (NCBI): domain Eukaryota; kingdom Metazoa; phylum Chordata; class Amphibia; order Anura; family Ranidae; genus Lithobates; species Lithobates pipiens. The sequence continues at coordinate 334,798,031 of NW_027507764.1, read as the reverse complement.
GCTCTTTATTACTTCTCTTTTATAGACAGAAAAGGGCAAACATCAGCAAATGTAAAAAAAACAACATTTTTGCAAAGGAAAGACAATTCTCCGGGTGTTATCAGCTGATAAGACAATCTTCTGGGCGTAGACTGCTTTTTAGGGCTGATGCGGCCTCTTCTTGATGAGTACGTGACAATAGATGACGAATCCTTATTTTACAGAGAAGGATAGAAAAATACAAGTATTTAGTAAGACATAAGGTCAACCATTTTGTTTAGACACCCCTTAATCCTTACATTTCCCCCTTTGACATCACCCCTCCCTCTTGCCCTGGGTCCACCTGAACAAGTTCTAGTCGGCCTATATCCAGAGTACTCTCCCTGACCGCGAGTTGTCAGAGGGGTATACACCCATCCCCCTGGACAGTACCAACATCTAAAATTCAGGAAGAGTGGCTTTTCTGACAGATGGGTGATGTCAAGAAACTAAATCTACCTATCTTCACAAAAGTTCCATCTTTTCCGCATCATTTACCTTGGCTTTCTTGCAAAAGCACATAAACAACTTAAAGCATGCATAAAAGAAAAATACGAATAAGAGCACCACTATAATCGTCATTGCTGCCTTCTTAACCCAAGAGAATAACCCTGAGAAACTAAAAGTTCCACCAAACGGATCCCAGTCACGACCAATATTTCGGGCCTTCTCTTGTAAATTCTTTACTTCCATACGGTGTTGTGCAATGATGTCATAATAGTCAGGTACCTCAATGCTGGTGTTATGTATCCAAGTACAGCACTCATAGTCCTCAGTAGTTTCACAGAGTCCTGTCAGTGCTGCACTCATACTTTCAATTGCTAATTCATGTAATTCTAATTGTTGTCTGATGGCTCTGGTCTCCAGATTTAACTTAGTAATGTCATCAGAGTTTTTCTCCAAAACATCATTAATAATTCCTGTATAGTTATTTAGTCTTTTCATTAAGTCTATACCCCATCCTGTCCAGGACGGGAACCAAGCCCATGCCATGTCCTTCTTCAGGAATATTTCTCTTTTACTACGATACCTGAGGGGATATCTAGGATGCATGCTAGCTTCTAATAGGTGATCACCTCGTTCATCACCTACTACTCCCATTACTGGTACTAAACTTGCGAGGTAGCACCATCCCTGAGCTCTTCTAGGTATCCAAGTATAACATTTATCCTCACAACAGATGTATATATTGTTTCCTAGAGCTACTGATCTTGAACTGATATCATTTCTATAACGAGAGGTGTATCCATAGAGGGATAAGTTGGATACTAACCACCTAACATTATTATCCACAATGTTAGTGAGGAAGTCAGATAATGTCTGGTGTGTGCTGGAATTACTGAGATAGAAGCTTCCATTTAATAGGACAATGGACAAATTAAACTTGCTGTCTTGGCATTCTCCATTTCCTCCCGTTGTGTTCCCTAAGCTGAAACACCAATCAGGGAAAAAGGCGAGACCATTTGACTTAAACATTACTGTCTCATTGGTATTTGTTCTAATTATGTTAATGCTACTGTTAGCAAGATCAGTATAGTTTATAGGAACTGCCATCAGTGGTATACTTGCTGTGCTGGGGTGTAATTTGCTACAAATCCAACATTTCTCATATCCTGACTTCTGGGCATAAGCATATTTAAACTTCAGTAATAACATTTTTTTAGAAAATCCTTCATCCTTGTGTATTTTATTCTGTGAGGTAACCAAACTATTAGCCAGAATTACTGAAACAATAAAAAGATACATGTTGTCATTTGCCAACTGGCTCCTTTTTACAATGAGAAGCGTGGATCCAGGTAGGTTTCCCTTCCAATTTCACTGAGGTTGCTGTAATCAATAGCACCTGGAAAGGACCTTCAAACCTTGGTTCCAGTGTCTTTCTGGTATGTTTCTTTACATACACATAGTCTCCTGGTTGTAGATCGTGAGTACCTGTGACAGAATTAGGGTCTGGAAGAGAAGAATACACACTCTTGTGGATTTTAGTCAGACGCTGTTGCAACTGTATTACATACGTAGTTAAACTATCACATTGTAATTGCATACTTTGAGGAAAATATAAACCTAATCTAGGTGCACTTCCAAACAGTATTTCATATGGGGATAACCCTGTTTTTCCTGTTGGGGTGTACCTAATAGAGAACAAAGCTAAAGCTAGGCACTCAGGCCATGGTTTGTTCAACTCCTGCATAGCTTTTTGTATTTTCAGCTTGATTGTACCATTTACTCTTTCTACTGATCCTGAACTCTGTGGGTGGTAAGGAGTATGAAAACTTTGTTGAACCCCTAACATTGCCATCACATTTTGCATTATTTCTCCCGTGAAATGTGTCCCCCTATCTGATTCTATTGTTTCTGGGAGACCAAACCTAGGTATCAGCTCAGTAATCAGTTTCTTGGCGGTGGCTTTTGCCGTAGCTGATTTCACAAGATAACTTTCGGGCCAGCCTAAAAATAGGCAGATGCACACGAGAAAAAATTCAAAGGAGCCGCTCTTAGGCATTTGTATGTAGTCAATCTGCAGTCTCTGAAAGGGATATTGGGCCCGGACCTGATGTTTACGTGGGGTTTTCACTCTCTGTCCTGGGTTATTAATCAGACAGATTTGGCATGCAGCACAGTAGTTCCTTGCAGTACTACTGAATCCAGGGGCTAGCCATTCTTGGCTTACAATCCTATACATAGAATTGGAGCTGACATGAGTGGGTAAGTGAACAGCCGCTGCCATTGCGGGGTATAGAGAAGCGGGTAGACATATTTTGTCTCCTTCTCTCCATACATTGTCAAGGCCTGGTGCAGCTCCCTCCTTAACCCAACGGTCCTTCTCAATAGCCCCTGCTTGTTCCTGTAGTTCCATTAGCTGCTGCCATGTGGTTTCGGGCATACTCACCTGTACCGTGGCTAAGGTCTCAGGGCTTACTTCCCCTAGAGCTGCCTTCTTTGCAGTTAAATCTGCAAATGCGTTTCCTTTTGCCTCAGTTGTTTTTGCGCTCGTGTGTGCTGCTATCTTCATGATGGCTACTCTTATAACCTTTTGAAGATTGTTCAGGACTCTTTTGATTCCTTCACCATGTTTAACAGGTGTGCCTGCTGCTGTAAGGTAACCTCTAGCTTTCCATATGTGGCCATAATCATGTGCAACACCGTAGGCGTATGCGGAATCAGTGTAAATGTTCCCTTCTTGTCCCTCCAAGTGTTCTAGGGCTTTCTCTAGAGCGGTTAGTTACGCTTCTTGTGCCGACATGTGTGCTGGTAGTGACTTTGCCTCAATTACCTGTGTGTCCGTTACCACAACATAACCTGTGTGATATTTACCTTTGTCATCGGCAAATCTACTACCATCTATGTACAGTGTGTGTTCTGCATTTGCAATGGGTATGTCTGTGACATGTGGGAACCCCGTGGTTTCTTGTTCCATAAGTTGGAAACAATCGTGTTCATCAGATGTTATGTCATGAAACGAAAGTGTGTCAGAATCCTGAGTATCTTGTGCTGTGTCTACACCATTATCATCATTACTCCCCCCTGTCAAATCTGTCTGTAATGGTAAAAGCTGTGCTAAGTTAAAAGAAGTGCATCGCTGAAAGGTAACATTGGGGGGTAGGAGCAAAGTGCATTGTAGACGCAGCTGCCTTGCCATTGATATGTGTTTTTGGCTGGACCTGTGACAAGATGGCGTGTATGTCATGTGTGGTATGTACCACTACAGGATTGTCTAAGACAATTTCTGAGGATTTGTCAATGATAATTGACACTGCTGCAACTGCTCGTACACAGGACGGTGATCCTCTAGAGACAGGATCGAGGGCCGCCGAGAAGTATGCTACCGGCCTTTGTTTGATGTGTTGTTGTGTCAACACCCCTGTTGCGTGTCCCGTGATTTCAGCAATGTACAAATGAAATGTTTTGGTATAATCAGGGATCCCGATCGCAGGTGCCGAAATTAGTAACCTTTTTAAGGTGCTAAAAGATTCATGACCTGCTTCTGTGAGTACATAGGGTACTATTTTCAAGCAATCATATAATGGCTGCATCAGAGAACTGGCATGTGGTATCCATTGTCTACAATATGATACCATTCCCAGAAACATACGAAGTTGCTTAAAATTGCGTGGGATATTCATTTGTCTTATGGCCTGGACTCGGTCTTCAGTGAGGTGTCGAGTACCCTGGGATATACAGTGGCCCAAAAAGACAACCTTTTTCTGACATACCTGTAACTTAGTTCTATTCACCTTGCACCCTTTTTCAGCCAGGAATTGTAACAATGATAGAGTGGCTTTTAAACAAGTATCGTTATCCGGACAACATAACAATAGGTCATCTACATATTGCAACAATACACAAGTGTCAGGCGGTAGCCATTCCCCCTATTTTTACCTTTTAAGGTTTAGTCAGTGGGGCATCGGTCAGGAGTCCGTCATAACCACCTATGGGTATGGTGTCACGGGACGTCATGTGTGGAGGGACTACTGAATCAGACAACAGACTGCGTGACGCTCCTGTGTCAACCAAACAAGGAATATGTTTACCTTCCACCTTCATCAACATGTGGAGCATTTTGTTCTCTGATTCAGCTAGGACTGGGGCAAGTCATGCGGTCGGATCGTCCCTATCATTGGTACGCCTCTGTCTGTAGTCCCTCGTGTCTCTGTCCGTGTTTCCTTCCTGTTCGTCTTTTATCCTTTTCCTACAGTCTCTTTTTATATGTCCCACCTTGTTGCAGTAATAACAGGTAAGAGGTTTACGGGAGGAATTCCCTCCTTCATTGACCCGGGCAACAGTGTTAACTCCCGGTGTCCTTCTGGGTTTAGTTTCTGCTAAATCAGCCTCTATGCCTTGTGCTTTCTGCAACAATGTTCCTCTGTCCCGTATGGCTCTCCATTCGGGAGTACATGCCTTCAGTTTGTCACCTATTTGGGGTACTAGTCCTTCCATAAACTGTCGATTGAAAGCCCTAATGGTGACGGGTAAGGCTAAATCTAGACCTTCGTCAGCCATCATGCTTTCCATGTTGAGGTAAAATTCTGTAACAGTCTGACCTGGGGCCTGTTTTATGGGCGCTGTCGAACCCCTTTCCTGCTGTTTCCCTTGGCAAAATTCTCGTAACTGAGCAATAAACAGGGGTCTAGAGTCTATATGACGAGGATGTACTCCTGGCGGATCTGCCGCTGGATCCCCTTGTGGTCTATGTGGAGCAATTTCATTCATAAATTGATTAAACATTGTCAGTGTCATTTTATGTCTACATATATCTTCCCCATCTTGCCAAGTTGCTTCATGTGTGTCTAGTAATTGTGTCACGAATCTACAGAATGCGGCAGGTTTTGCTACGGGATCAGGAGCATTCTGTATTAATGCCATAAGAGTGTCAGCCGACCAAGGTGTCCATGTCCTCAGAACGACTTGTCGGGTCACTGTAGGTGGCTGTCCTGCTTGACCCGCATTTGGATTATTTACTTGTATTACCCTAGTCCGACTATGGACTGGAGCTACGGGCTCTGGTCTTTGAGCGCCGCAATGTACACATTCCTGTGCCCAGTCTGGGTTCTGGGTACCGCATACTCGGCATACCCATCCTCTTCCTCTTAAGGAAGGATAAAGTTTTGGTCTTTCATTACCTGGTGTGGTAGTGTTATAAGGAGGTGGAGTATCTCCCGTATTAACCCTATCGCCGGGAGCAGAAGGAAGACTTTTTGTGTCGGACCTTCATATCCCATCCACCCTTTTCCTGACAATACTCCCATCCCTCCTCTTCAGCCCTGTTGGAAACCTTAATTAAACATTGTATTTGTGATACCCATCTGTTCTTCAATATCTCTCCCTGTCTGTCTTTCTTTATTTCTTCCCAACCTTCTACACTTAATCCATTTTCTCCATCCATCCCCAATTTCTTGAGAATCCTATTTGTGCCCTGTGCCTTATCCTTCCCATACAACATTGTAATTATGTCTTTAACAGCATAACATTTCTGAGATTCCTCCTGGGGTTTACCATGTGTCTGGCCCATTTTGACAGTCCTGCCTAGGTGGCGTTTGGATCACTTACTAAGTGTCTCGTTGCCTTCTCCTCCTAGGGTGCCAAAATACTAAAAACCTCTCCTGGATGAGATTTCTGAAATCGAATTACTTTATATGCTAGCCAACTGACAAATATTATGACCAGACTGACGGCTACAACATATACAAGCATTCCCTTTTGGTGGCCAAACACATATGACTAGGTCTCCGGGACTTTGTGGAGACCTTATTTCCGTCCCATTACCATGGAATCTCTCAGCATTCGTTTCTTATTCCTGCTTTATTGAGGCAGTCAGGACTTATACTTTCAACCCGTTTTTAGGCTCATGAATCAAAAAGCGTATATCAAACTTAAGTGTCGGACCCCCAAAGTACTCTTACGAGTTAAGGGCGCATTCCGTTACCCATTGGGATGATATATGTTTCAATTCACACCATACAAACAGGGCTTATCTCATTCACAACAGACAGATGACAAGTAGACAGACAAGAAACAACGGTAACATAAGCCAAAATATTAAGTTCAAGACCCGCTTACTACAGAGGTTGGTGTTTACCTGAAGAACAATTCAGACAGATCAGGTGGGCACAAATCTAAGAAGCACAGAGTTTATAAGAAAATAAAGCTTTTCTTACCTGCGCAGGATTTGTCTGTGGTTCTTTGATGTGCCCGACCATTTCGTTCCGTCCTTATGTTCGTTCGCCTCTTGTAGTGTCTTCAGCGAGTCCGTGTTCGCGGCGCCAGAAATGTTAGGTGTGACCTCAACAAGTCACCTATTTGTCAGGTTATGTTACCGTTTCCCAATTGTTAGTTAGAGTTCTTATCCAAGCAAAGAGACACAGAGATATTATTCAGTATTTCTGCTCAGAAGTCCGTCGTTAACTCTGACTGTCTCTGACTGACTGTGGCCCTGAGCTCTTTATTACTTCTCTTTTATAGACAGAAAAGGGCAAACATCAGCAAATGTAAAAAAAACAACATTTTTGCAAAGGAAAGACAATTCTCCGGGTGTTATCAGCTGATAAGACAATCTTCTGGGCGTAGACTGCTTTTTAGGGCTGATGCGGCCTCTTCTTGATGAGTACGTGACAATAGATGACGAATCCTTATTTTACAGAGAAGGATAGAAAAATACAAGTATTTAGTAAGACATAAGATCAACCATTTTGTTTAGACACCCCTTAATCCTTACAACGTATAACAGTGTTAAACAACGAAACCATTGTATATGTTATGTATTGACGTCGCTGTTCGACGTACTGTGTTATTTATACCTGTAACTCTATATTATACTCAATAAAAAACTTAAAGTCAAAAAAAAAAAAAATGACAGGCAGACGAAGAGGCAGGCCCTTCCGCAGGGGTGGTAGGGGTAGGGCAGGAGCAACAGGCTTGAGCCAAAGTGGCAAACTGCAGAAGGTACGTTTGATTAAGTCAAAGGACACACCAGACTTGGTTGAGTGGCTCACTCAGCCTTACTCTTCTGCACCCTCCTCATCGTCTCGATCTGCACCCTCTTCCCTCTCTGCTGTGTTCACCCCCAAAGACACTACCACCAACACCACCACCATATATACCCTCCACTTGAGTCACAGGAATTATTTTCCGATCCATCACAAGACATTGCAGATGCGCAGCCATTCTTGGCATTGGATTAGGAAGAGGAGGTAGCAACAACCGCCACTCAGCAGTCTGACGACAGTACCCAGATCAGCCCAAGGGGGTTGGTCCCTGTGTTGCTGCCTACTCCGAGATCTCTAATTATAGCGATGGGGAAGGTGACGTTGATGATGACGTGTCTAGTAATGTCACGTGGGTGCCCACAAGAGAGGAAGAGGAGGGGAGTTCAGAGGGAGATATGGACCAGCAGATAGGGAGGAGATGCAGGTGGAACTTACATTGCACAGGAGGGACAAATCAGACTGCTAATGTATCAGGAGCGAGGCATCAACCATGTACGGTCACATCTGGCGCTCCCAGGACACCGGCACATGGCTATGCAGTGTGGGCTTTTTTTAACGTGTCCGCTGCTGACAATAGTGTTGCCATCTGCAGCCTTTGCAGTCAACGCATAAGTTGCGGTAAGCCCAGCACTCACCTAGGGACGACCACCTTAAGAAGGCACATGAGCTGCCATCACCGAGCCCAGTGGGAGCAATGGAACCCACAAAGCCACACTCCAGGCTCTCACCGTCCAGCCTCTTCTATTTCTCCTTCTCCTCTCTCCTCAGAATTGTTCTCCACCCCACCTTCCATCATGCCGTCCTAATGTTTTTCTGGAAAAAGGCTGGCTTCCGTGGGCCAAATGTTCAAGCGTAAAAAAATGATGACGCCGGATAACCCTCTTGCCCAACGGTTGGCCGCTGGCTTGTTAGAACTGTTAACCCACCAACTACTGCCATATAAACTGGTGGACTCGGAGGCCTTTCGAAAATTTGTGGCCATTGGAACACCACAATGGAAGGTCCCAGAAAGGAAGTATTTCTCACAGAAGGGCATCCCAGAGCTATATGGCCATGTTCAGCGCAAGTGAATGTATCTCTGGCACACAGTGTCAGTGCCAAGATACATCTGACCACAGACACATGGTTTAGTAAACACGGGCAGGGAAGGTATATAACTTTTGCTGCCCACTGGGTGAACCTTCTGATGGCCATCAAGCATGTAACCCGTGGCACCCGTGTAGATTTGGCTTTACTGCCACGGATTGCATGCAGGCCTGGCTCTTCTTCTCCTCCTCCTACTCCATCCTCCTCCCTCTCCTCCTTGGCTGACATCTCCTTTTCCGCTGCTAGTGTCTCTTCTGCTGCCCTGCCCAAGATCCCCAAAACCTATTAGACATGCCAGGTGAGACGTTGCCATGCTGTGCTGCGTTTGTTGTGCCTGGAAGCCAAGAGCCACACTGGCCCTGCACTCCTTTCAGCTTTGTGTTCAGAGGCAGATCAGTGGCTAACACCGCTCAATTTGACAGTTGGTAAAGTGGTGTGTGACAATGGTGCCAATCTGCTTAGCGTATTGAAACAGGGCAAAATTACACAGGGGCCATGCATGGCACACGTCTTAAACTTGGTCGTGCAGCGATTCCTTGTCAAATACCCCGGGGTCCAGAACATCTTGCGGCAGGCAAGGAAAATCTCCACCCATTTCAGAAGATCTTACACGGCTATGGCTCGCCTTGCTGACATTCAGCGGCGACACAATCTACCGGACATCTTATTTGTGATTGCCTGACGCGATGGAACTCAACCTTCTATATGCTTGGTAGGCTGCTCCAGCAGAAACATGCAGTTAACAACTACCTGTACAAACTCTGCGGCAGAACAGGTTCTGGGGAGCTTGTTTTTTTTTCACCGCGCCAGTGGCTGCTCATGCGCAATGCATGCAGACTTCTGCGGTCATTTGATGAGATCACCAAACTGGTCAGTCGCAGCCAGGGCCGCTGATAGGGGGGGACCACCAGCCCTCCTGTACTGGGCCCTGCCCTGCAGGGGGGCCCGGAGGCAGAGAGGGGACTCCCAAATTATGGGGACTATACTAATCCTGAGCTAGGGTCCCATGTAGTGTGCGTGGGAGGAAGCAGAAAGCAAAGTATTTAAACACTTTTGGGAGTAATCTGCAGCCATATGTCCAGACTATTACATACAGTACATCACACAATTCCCAGTCTCTTCTATATCAATACGCCTGTCGGGACTTGTGTAATGTAATTTTCTGGACATACGGCTGAAGATTACTCCCGAAAGTGTTTAAATACTTTGCTTTCTGCTTCCGGCTGTCCAACTTCGTGCCCAGGAGAAAGGAGCAGAGGTTTTAGAGGAGCTCCGCTTCTGGCCGGTCCCCATGCTCCCAGATCCAGAGGATCTAAGCCCCCCACCCCAGGAGAAGCACTGCATGAGGACCCCAGATAAAAGAAGCCAGCAGGACCAGGTGCTTGTGAAGTCGGGGAATGTTAGGTGGAGGTAGAGACTGTGCCCGGGCTCTGAGCATAAAGTTGGCCATACTGCATACTGCTCTCCCACATATCTAAAATATTGTGGGTATTCACCGTGCCCAGAGTGAAAGTCTTTTCCCTGCTGTACTTTCTATTCTATTAATATACAGTATTAATGCTGCCACAGTAACCACATGGCTGGAGTGACATATCTCAGGGGCATAATTGCTGCGTATTAGTGAATGCTTGTGTTGGCCACTGAAGAGTCATCCCCAGTGGATCACTTTTCAGTGGGTTTTTGCTAGGTGGTGAGGAAGCAATAATTTACCTCCTGATTTAATCCATTAAAACCTGTACCTGGCTGCAACTACATTCATTGTACACAGTTGCAAGTGGTCCCCTTTAATGGTATGGGTCATTTTGGGCTATCAAATGCCACACGGGAGATAACATTTGTATACCCCTATTTTAGGGTTGCCACTTTTTCTTCAAGCTAAACCGGAACACTTTAGTGGCGCACAGCAAAACATTTTTTTTGGATTCTGTAAAGGTTTGCAAAAGACATAGGACACCTTTGGGCGCTCCAAGGAGAATAGTAATGTGGCTTGCATAGTGCCCCCTCACCCTCACTGTTCTGAGCTACATTACTGCCTTAATATTGTGTCCAGGTTTCAAGTGGACACATGAATCAAAACCCAAACTGTCCGGGTGAATCCTGGACAGGCGGCAACCCTAACCTATTTGCTACCTTTGCCTGTTACCCCCTCCTGACCCCTGCACTCTGTATGCTACATACTCCAGATCCTCTGTATTCTATGTATTACCCACTCCTGACCCCTGAACTAATCAATACCCACTCCTGACCCCTTTATTCTGTACAGGCATACCCCACTTTTAAGTACACAATGGGGTTTATTTACTAAAGCTGGAAATTGAAAAATCAGGCTCACTTCTGGATAGAAACCAATGAGCTTCTAACCTCAGCTTGTTCAATTAATCTTTGGCAATAAAACCTGGAAGCTCATTGGTTTCTATACAGAAGGGAGCCTGATTTTGCACTTTCCAGCTTTAGTAAATAAACCCCACCGTATACTTAAAAGTGGCGCATGCCTGTATGTTACATATTCCAAATCCCCTGCATTGTATGCATTACCCACTCCTGACCCCTGAACTAATCAATACCCACTCCTGACCCCTTTATTCTGTATGTTACATATTCTAAACCCCTGCATTCTATGCATTACTCACTCCTGACCAGGAGTCAAGTCCTGGGGAAAAAAGTGTGGGAACTCCACTCCCCCCACCAAAAAATAAATAAATAAATGATACGCTCATATGCACAAACGCTTCAAAAGTGGTATTTTCCATCCAATTTTCGTATTGTGTGTATGAAGCTTAACTGTACATAAAGAAAACAATTCTCAATAAACATAAATACGGTAATTCTCTGAATAATCAGCATTCATTCATTTGTGCTTCCCTGCAAATGTGAACATTGTGTTCTGATCTTTATTGGGGAATTTTATTTTGTATATAGAGTGTTTATGTGGTGAGTTTACACTTTTCATTGAGCAGAGTTTGGATAACACAGAGTTAAACGGAAAGGTCATAAATTAACTGCACATTATCTGGACAGAATGCTTGGGGAGATAGTGATGTGTTCCTGCTTAGGAGATGTATGTTAGCTTGGGGGGCTGCAAACTCTGCAGGGCTCCAATACACACTCGCTGCTATTCCAACCTAAGCTTAAACTTCCACATAAACTTCCCTCCTGGCATTAAACTTTGCCAGGTATTGTGCTCAGCTTACCACCCCAAACTGATGTTCCTCCCTCAGCTCACCTCTCTCCCTGCATGTCCTGTGAGCAGAATAGCTGTGCTCCTCCTCTGGGTTCTCCCATCATATGGCACTGAAGATAGAGGAGGGGGAGATTCAGCGGGACACACAGAGCAAGTATGCAGGAGACTGGGGGGGAGGATGAGGAGACAGAAAATCAGGAGAGGCCACTGGGGAGGAGCGCATCACGAGAGGTCTGACTAAATACAATCTCTTAGCAGCAGGGACCTGATCTACCCGTCAGCTAGCTGTGATTGACAGATAGATCTAAGCGGAAGCTGTCATGGGGCCCCCTACTGGCAATGCCTGAATGGTCAGGTGTGCGGCACTTACTATTGCGAGCTGTGTCGGCGGCTGCTGGTGTAGCACCTGCCATACAGCTTGCATACTTCAAAGTCTTGCAGGACATGGCTGCTAATGGTAACTGAGTTCCTGTTGTGGAAAAAGTACAGGAACTCCGTTCCCGTGAGTTCCCGCAGAACTTGAGCCCTGCTCCTGACCCCTAAAACGTGAACATTACCCACTTCTGATTCTTGCATATGTATATTAAACCCTGCATTTCTCCATTGTACACAGTTCGCGGGTTAGAGGGAGGGGTGCTCAGGTTCAGGCTCCACCCCTGTTATGTGGGGGGCCCCTGCCAGGTAGGCTGTACGGGGCCCCATGATTTTTAACAGCGGCCCTGGTCGCAGCCATGGCACTATCAGTGACATCGTACCTTATGCCTTCTTTATGGAGCGTGCATTGCGTTGTGTCATTGATCAAGCTGTGGAGGAGCAGGAGCAGGAAGATGAGGAAATCGCAATGCTGGATGAATTCCCAGGGGGGCTACTCTATCTGAGGCAAATCAACAACAGGAGTCTGAAGAGGAGTCAGAGGAGGATCGTGCCGGGGCGGATGAGGAGGAGCATCTTTTGGGCACGTTCGCGGATCGCGTTCGCGAAACATCCCGTCGGAAGTTCATCCATCACTACATATTACCGCTGACTCATGGTCCAGCAGGCATGGACAGGGATGTTACCTATCTTTCAGGGCCCATTGGGTCACTCTTCTGGCAGTTGGCAGGATGCAGGACAAGGTGCAGTAGTGTTGGAGGTTGTTCCGCCACCACGCCTCCAAAATGCTACTACTGGTTGTGACACACCTCTCTCCTCCACCCCCTCCTCTTCTTCTTCCTCCATGGCCTCTTTCAGTGCTTTGTCCTCGGAACCAGCGGTGCTCCATAGGTGTTCAAGGGGCTACGCAACTACACAGGCAAAAAGATGCTACGCCGTGCTTGCGCTGGTTTGTTTGGGGGACAGGAGCCAACCTGGGGCAGATATTTTGTCAGCTCTGCAGGGGCAGGCCGAGAGGTGGTTGACGCCATGCCAGCTTAAGTCAGGAATGGTGGTTTGCAACAATGGCACCAACGTCCTCTCCGCCCTCCAACAGGGACAACTGACCCATGTGCCCTGTGTGGCTCACGTCCTTAACCTGGTGGTGCAGTGTTTTTTGGGCAGGTACCCAGGCTTACAGGATGTCCTGAGGTAGGCCAGGAAAGTCTGTGTGCATTTCCGCTGATCATATAATGCCAGTGCTCAGCTGGCTGAGCTCCAAAAGGAGTTGAACCTGCCAAAGAACCACCTTATATGTGACATGCCCACCAGGTGGAACTCAATGTTGGCCATGCTGCAGCGGCTGCACACGCAGTAGAGGACCATCAATGAGTACCTGTGTGACTAGGGCACCAGGACAGGGTCAAGGGAGCTTGTTTTTTTTTTCACCACGCCAGTGGGGCATGATCAGGGATGCTTGCACTGTCCTGTCACCATTTGAGGAGGCCACGAGGATGGTGAGCAGTGACAGTGCATGCATCAGTGACACTGTACCTCTTGTTCACCTGTTGGAGCATACACTGCATGGAATAATGGACGGGGCACTTGAGGCAGAACAGAGGCAGGAAGAGGAGGACTTCCTTGCCTCTCAAGGCCCCCTTAATCCAGACAGTATTCCTGCTGTCCCACCCATCACACAGGAAGAGGAGGAGGAGGATGATTGTGTCAGCATGGAGGTGGAGTCTGGCACTCAGCATCAGCAGCAGCAGTCTTTTAGGGATGATTTACAGTCCCAAGAAACCCATGGACTTGTACGCGGCTGGAAGGAGGTGGCTGCGGATCATGTCGTCCGTAGTGACCCAGAGGACTCCGGACCGAATGCCTACGCTGCATGGCCTCCCTGATCCTGCAAAGCCTGCGGAAGGATCCTCGTATTCTTTGGATCAAGGAGAGGGACCATTACTGGCTGGCCACTCTCCTTGATCCACGGTACAAGGGTAAGGTTGCCGACCTTATCTTGCCGTCGCAGAGGGAGCAGAGGAAGATACATCTCTGGGAGGCCTGGCAGAAAGGTCTGTGCAACGCGTTCCCAGAGACTGGGAGGTTACAAACTCCTGGTCCTGGACAACGTGTTACTGAGGCTTCGGTCACTCACAGAAGGAGCGATGGAGAAGATGGCAGTCTGACTGATGCGTTCAGACAATTTTTTAATCCGCAGCCCCAAGGTATGATCAGTTCCAGCAACCTTTGCCAGCGTCTGATTTACATGGTGCAGGAATACCTAGGGGCAAGGTCAGACTTGGACACCTTTCCCACCAAAAATCCTCTGGCTTACTGGGTCTTGAGGATGGATTACAGGCCAGAACTTGCACAGTATGCAATTGAGCTACTGGCCTGTCCAACGTTCTTTCGGAACGCACATTCAGTGCTGCTGGAGGCTTTGTGACTGATCACAGGGTGCACCTGTCCACCGACTCGGTTGATCGACTGACCTTCATAAAGATGAATCAGTCTTGGATCACCACCAGCTACCAAGCACCTGAAGCTGATGTAACCGAATAATTTTTTTTAAATGTCACATCCCTTCAAGACTGCCTATGCTGATCCTCTTCTTCCTCAATGATCCTGCTGATAGCTTGGAAGAACATTTTTGGTTCTGGGTGACGCCACCAGTGGCTAAGGCCCGATTTTTCAGTCCCTGTTTAACAGGGGCGTGTAATTACAATTTTTGATGCAATGCTTTGCAGCAGGGCTCATTCCTGCACTGCAACTAGAGTATCTTAAACAAGAGGAAGGGTATGGCAGGGCTGCGTGAATTTGTTGTGCCACATCCAAAAACAATGATACTAGAAGAGAAATCCCCTGGGGGTGGATTTTTAAGGCACGTACAAAATAGAACGGTACAAAAATTATTTTATTACATAAAACAAACAAAAAAAGTATAGTATACAGTATACATCTAAAATATACATCTAAGGGTGTACATATACAACCAGTATTGATGATGTTATACAACACTTAATTATGCCATATAATCCATGTGGAAAAGATCACCCTACGCGTTTCGGAGCTTAACAAAGCATGTCCTTCTTCAGGGATGTAAATACAGCATTTACATGGAATAATACTGGTAATGAAGGTGATAATATCCCAAAGATATTGTTTGATAAAAACAAGTAATTACAGATGACCTCGCATATATGAATGGCTCTGCCAGTGTTCAAGGCACGTCCCAAAAGTTGTCTGCATGGAGGCAAGTAGTGTAAATGTCGTACAAGTATGGTACCGACAAAAAAGATTATACAGACCAGAGAAAAAGTCCAAGTGGACTGAAGCTCTAGTAGTGCTTCACCCAGAAATGCTCTTTAAAAAAACAAAGTAGATCAGAATGGAAAGCAGCCCGTCTGACTGGCGTCATGCAAGTGGAATCAGATTCCACTTGCATGACGCCAGTCAGGCGGGCTGCTTTCTGGACTCTTTCTGCTTTCTGGGCTCTTTATTTAGAGTTTTTAATTATGCCTTTCCGTCTTTTCTCTCTTTTTCCCCCTTTTTTTTTCTTTTAATTTTTTCTTTGAATATTTCGTTGAAGTTGGTTATCAGTATATAAACAAAAAGGCCCTTTTGGCA
Source organism: Lithobates pipiens (assembly GCF_037356315.1). Lineage (NCBI taxonomy): Eukaryota > Metazoa > Chordata > Amphibia > Anura > Ranidae > Lithobates > Lithobates pipiens. Next base: position 334,782,284 of record NW_027507764.1, on the reverse strand, counting down.
TATATACCTGCCTAATATTGGTCTAAAAATACTAATTGTGATCCTTACCTGGTAATACCTGGATTGCAAATAGATATTTTTAAAGCTAATATATACATTTATATAATACGTAACCCAAGGAGTTTATAATTTATGATTACTTTTCCATTTGAGTATCTTTACCTGGTAATATCTGAATTGTCATGACATTTGAATCCGAATGTTTTTCCTATGTCTGGATGCCCAGGGTCTGGGCGTGCTCAGTCGCACACATTAGGGGAATGTGTGCGGGTGGCACGCTATTGAGGAAGGCACATAGACAGGGAAAACATACAGTAGATATAATTTAACATGAGCACAAGATATATGATGTATAGGATTAATATCATTTAATGCATGTGTATTTTTTCTGAGGAGGTTTTTCTTTGTAGGGGCCCTTTTCAGAGAAATCTCCTTTCCTTCCTTTTTTCCTTGTAGGTCTCTTTCTGGCAGATCTTTTAAATGTATGGCATAATGAATTAATGCAAGTGGGCAGGACGTTCACTCGTTCCGTATATGTTTACAAATTCCCCTTGATGCCCGCCTCCTGTGTCTTGATTGGTCACCCTAGGGGGTGTGAGCGGCATCTCCCATAAAGTACGTAGTGTGTAGTGGCGTGGCACCGCCACTGAAGACGTCTATGACGAAACGCGTACGACAGAGCCACGCACACTACGTCACTTCTGGGTTGACTCAAGCAGTTGGAATGCTGCTGGAGCACACGCTGCATGTCCACCGATCGGAACCCGAATAGTTACATCATTTTTGAGGTGATTTTTTGGGATCTCTTTTCTCTTGCCTTGGGAATTAGGATTTAGGTCCCCGTTTAACATGTATGGCCAAAACGTTGACTAACTTATTAAGAGAATTAGTGTCATTCAGCAACGGACGGACTTTTGAACAGTGCAGGACTGGGCCCTGTTTTTTCCTTGGAACAAGAAAAACGTTTTTTAAATAAAGTTTTTTTATATGTTTTTATTTTTTATTGTTTTTTATATATATTTTTTGGTTTCTATGCATGAAATTTCTGCTGCTCCACTGATTTTTAAATAGTGGAAGTTTTGGATGGCTTTATAATAATTTTTTGTATAAATAAAAAAAAATTTTGCTGCTAAAACAAATAGTGTTCCTACTAAATTACTACACTATGGAGGTCATTTTTCATTACTCCCTATGAGGAATACACTGGAGATATTCGAATGTGAAGGAATACATCTTATATGGGTCTGGGTGCTGGAGTCGTATGAGGCTTGGAATGGTGACACATCTAAAGGAATCTGATCTATAGGCACGTTACCCCCGTAGGGGTGTGGATATCTGGTGAGTGGGGACCCTTGTGGGGGAGCACTCGAGTCACCTGAAGGACATATGAGCACAAAAGTCACCTTATGAAAACACTTTTTTCTGCTGGATTTGCACAATTGAAGACTTTCCTTGTGGACATTCTGATATGCAGAAGACGGCCTCTCTTACAACTCTGACTTGGAGCCCCTGATAGAGCTGACAGGAAGCACCGAGATGCAGAGTTGCACGAGTGCCTGGCGGGATCACTGAACCTGGAGCTGGCTCGGAGCACTCGGCCGGGCTGTAGAGGTGTCTGTAGAAATCCCAGAGCAGTGGTAGGCAGGTAGCTGGAACAAGTAGACAACTGGTCCCCACAGGCAGGAGTGCAGATGCAGCAGAAGGGATGGTGGCACCCTCAAGGCTGAAGAGAAGGCAAGTACAGGCAGGCCGCGTCATACACAACGGGCACGTCAGGAACAGGGGCTGAAGCAGAAGCAGAATCAGATTACAGGCCGGGTCGTCAACAGGCTGGCAGAGGAGTGGCAGAAGGAGCAGGCAGGTGCGGAGTGGGGGACAAGCCTGGGTCGGATGCAGGCAGGAAACAGGAACGTCAGGAAGCAAGCCGGGTCACAACAGGAACAGAAGTCAGGTAGCTAATTGCAGGTTACACAGGGAACGCTGTAGAGCAGACAGCACTGAGCCTGGAAACTGACTGAGTTTAAATAGCCTGTTTGGGCGGCAAAAGCTGTCACACGGTGCATGCACACCAATGGCATCCTGACAGGGGCAGAGGTAATAGGTCATCTTCTTCTGCAGCCATCTTGGGTGCTGGCATGCCATTCCTGACAGCTTGTCATAGAAATCCCTATACAGTAGTGTCACTTGGGCTCCAGTATTGAATAGTGCTTTGGTGTAGATCCCTTCTACTTGAAGTGAAACTATTGGAAAAAGGCCCTACCAAGTTTTTTGGCAAGTTTCTCGCTTGTGAATCTACCTAACTGGGCCCTAACTAAGTTCCTTGGTGGTCGTAAAGTCCTGGTGATGATTGGATTGGGAGGGGGTGCATTGACCTCTTGTGTCCTTCTTTCCTTCCTGAGTGGATAATTTTTGTGTGCAGGCAAAGAAGAAGGGCAAGTGAAAGACCTTTCTCACCGCCTCTGCTTTGACTCTTTGTGAACTTTGGAGCTCTGTTTTTCCCTGGGACGCTCAATTGGCTCCTTTACTGAGGTCCGCGAAAGTTTCCCTTCTTCCTTCAGAAAAGTATCTACTGTAAAGCTTTTAACACTTCCTTGAGCAACTCCAGACTGATTTGCGACACTTAGCCTTAAAATGCCCCGTTTCCTCAAATCCAAAGCATCTCCTTTCTTTGGTTTGGGGCGACTTCAATCCTCCTGGGTAAAATCTCTGCTCTTGCATCTTCCCTTGATTTTCCATTCCTCGCATCAAAGCCTGATACATTTGAGTTTGAGCCTACGTAACCCGAGTCATCAATTCCACTGGCTCTGACTCACGACTGATTTTCTACTGACAGTTACTTCCTGCTCTGTCTCTGTCTCGCTGTCCTCATCTGAAGAACTAGGTTCGGCTTGGGCAACACGGGCAGACACTTTCTTACTCTTTCCTTTACTGGCAACCAACTCTCTCTCATCCCCTGGCTCTTTTCCTCCAATAAGGTTTCTTCCTCCCGTACTTCTCACAACAGTTCAGGGTAAGTGGGGAACATTCTTGCCCCCTTCAACAATAACTTCAGAATAATGGGATGGTTTGGTCAGACCCCTTGTAAAACCCAGTCTAAGTGAGCTTGGTCAGCATTCTTTTGATCAATGCCCTTCTTGAGAATAATCTGGTGTAGCATCCTGTCTACTCGAGAAATATACAGTGTCTTGCGAAAGTATTCAGCCCCCTTGAACTTTTCAACCTTTTGCTACATTTCAGGCTTCAAACATAAAGATATAAAATTTTAATTTTTTGTGAAGAATCACCAACAAGTGGGACACAATTGTGAAGTGGAATGAAATCTATTGGATAATTTAAACTTTTTTAGCAAATAAAAAACTGAAAAGTGGTGCATGCAAAATTATTCGGCCCCTTTACTTTCAGTGCAGCAAACTCACTCCAGAAGTTCAGCGAGGATCTCTGAATGATCCAATGTTGTCCTAAATGACTGATGGTGATAAATAGAATCCACCTGTGTGTAATCAAGTCTCTGTATAAATGCACCTGCTCTGTGATAGTCTCAGGGTTCTGTTGAAAGCGCAGAGAGCATCATGAAGACCAAGGAACACACCAGGCAGGTCCGTAATACTGTTGTGGAGAAGTTTAAAGCTGGATTTGGATACAAAAAGATTTCCCAAGCTTTAAACATCCCAAGGAGCACTGTGCAAGCGATCATTTTGAAATGGAAGGAGTATCAGACCACTGCAAATCTACCAAGACCTGGCCATCCCTCAAACTTTCAGCTCAGACAAGGAGAAGACGATCAGAGATGCAGCCAAGAGGCCCATGATCACTCTGGATGAACTGCAGAGAACTACAGCTGAGGTGGGAGAGTCTGTCCATAAGACAACAATCAGTTGTACACTGCACAAATCTGGCCTTTATGGAAGAGTGGCAAGAAGAAAGCCATTTCTCAAAGATATCCATAAAAAGTCTCGTCTAAAGTTTGCCACAAGCCACCTGGGAGACACACCAAACATGTGGAAGAAGGTGCTCTGGTCAGATGAAACCAAAATCGAACTTTTTGCCCACAATGCAAAACTATATGTTTGGCGTAAAAGCAACACAGCTCATCACCCTCAACACACCATCCCCACTGTCAAACATGGTGGTGGCAGCATCATGGTTTGGGCCTGCTTTTCTTCAGCAGGGAAAGCGAAGATGGTTAAAATTGAGGGGAAGATGGATCCGCCAAATAAAGGACCATTCTGGATGAAAACCTGTTGGAGTCTGCAAAAGACCTGAAACTGGGACGGAGATTTATCTTCCAACAAGACAATGATCCCAAACATACAGCAAAATCTATAAAGGAATGGTTCACAAATAAACGTATCCAGGTGTTAGAATGGTCAAGTCAAAGTCCAGACCTGAATCCAATCGAGAATCTGTGGAAAGAGCTGAAAACTGCTGTTCACAAACGCTCTCCATCCAACCTCACTGAGCTCAAGCTGTTTTGCAAGGAAGAATGGGCAAGAATTTCAGTCTCTCGATGTGCAAAACTGAAAGAGACATACCCCAAGCAACTTGCAGCTGTAATCGCAGCAAAAGGTGGCTCTACAAAGTATTAACGCAAGGGGGCCGAATAATTTTGCACGCCCCACTTTTCATTTTTTTATTAGTTAAAAAAGTTTCAAAAATCCAATAGATTTCGTTCCACTTCACAATTGTGTCCCACTTGTTGGTGATTCTTCACAAAAAATAAAATTTTTATATCTTTATGTTTGAAGCCTGAAATGTGGCAAAAGGTTGAAAAGTTCAAGGGGGCCGAATACTTTCGCAAGGCACTGTAATCTGAGAGCCTCTCCCCTCTTTGTTGGTGAGTGTGATTGAATTTGTACAAGAGATCGCAGGTCTTCTCCACTTTTCCAAATACAGCATACAGAGCTTCTATGTAATCCATAGCAACACAATCTTTTTTCCCATCCGCAGATTACGGGGCATCTGAGACCCTCGCTCAGCCGCTGCCGCTACACAGCTTCTGAAACACTCAATTTTTCTATCACCTGAATGGCTTGACTCATCTAGGTCTCAAACTCTTCCTCTCCAGCCAGAATTGGCAATTGGCCTGAGAAGAACCAAAGCCTCCTATATCCCTGTTTGGCATTGCTGGAGCCATTTTTCATCAGACTCTCAACTAGCCGGCTCATGTCCATCTAGAACTAGCTCCACAGGAGTCTGTACTAACTGGTCCTGTGTTCCCGACACTGACTGGCAGTGATGGCTGTCCCTCTGTGACCTCTTCCCCCACTTGCAGTGGGACCACCCGAGCAATTTACCCTTCCGCTAAGTTCACCTCTTCTTCCCGGAAACAGGCAGGTATGTCTTCCTGCCACTCCATCAACACCCAAACATAGTGCACAGTAAACTCTACCCTCACTTTCAGAATGTAGGCGCTTTGCTCTGGAACTAAGGCTCTCACCCACTATCAGATTTCCTTTTCAGTGCACACACTTCCCGAGACTTCCAGAACAGTGCTTCATTCCATATGAGCTTCTTGGGCTCTCCCCCAGGCAACTGCAGAAGTGGGGTCCATCTCCTTCTCCCACAATGGCTCGCGACTGGGCTGACTAGGGCCTGCAGCAGAGAACATCTGATTGACCCTGTGAACTTTCCAGCCCTCCTGACACTCTAGGTTTAGACATATTGTGTATGCCTTTAAATAACACACAGATACCATGCAGATAGTTTTAGCTCTCACTCAGATTTACCTAATCAAGATAAGAGACTTAAAAGGAGGATTTCACAGCCAAATCCTGGTTAAACAGCCAGGACTAGGTTAAAAAAGTACTTAAGACAGTCAAATGACAGTTAGCAATTACAAGTAAATGATGCCAATGTATACAATATCAAACGGTAGCATAATTAATTCCTTATCCCCTTAGCGCCGACCGTACATGCATATGTGGCCTCGGTTTTAAGGGGTTATACCAGGATGATGCCTGCAGCTACAAACGCTATGTGTGGCAGAAAACGAACCCTGTACATCCCCTTGAACACCACATCCACTGTGAAACATGGTGGTGGTAGCATCATGTTGTGGGGATGATTTTCTTCAGCAGGGACAGGGAAGCTGGTCAGAGTTAATGGGAAGATGGATGGAGGCAAATACATTGCAATCTGTAAGAAAAACCTGTAAGCCCTTGTACACACGGTCGGAGAATCCATCGGAATGTGTCCTATGGGACCGTGTCGTCAGATAATCCGACTGTGTGTGGTATGCATCGGACTGATTCCGTCGGAATATCCGTCGGACCCAATTTTTCAACATGTTGGAAATATTTCCCGACCAACTGGGCCGGTCGGACATACTCCGATCGTGTGTAGAGAATTTTGATCGGATCAAGTGCCACGCATGCTCAGATCAAATTCCTACATCAAAGCTATTGGCTACTAGCCTGAATGTAGTCCCATCATAATGAAATTACGTCATCACGTTCTGAAAGATCAGATTTTTCGCCAACTTTGTCCGACCGTGTGTATGCAACAGTTTCGGACAAAATCCGAAGGGCAAATCCGACGGATTTGGTTGTGGAAATCTCCGACCGTGTGTACAGGGGCTAAGAGTCTGTAAAAGACTTCAGATTGGGGTAGAGGCTCACCTTCCAGCATGACAACGACCCTAAACATACAGCCAGAATTACAATGGATTGGTTTCGATAAAAGCATATTCATGTGTTAGAATGACCCAGTCAGCGTCCATACTTAAATCCAATTGAGAATCTGTGGCAAGACTTGAACATTGCTGTTCACAGATGCTCTCCATCCGATCTGACAGAGCTTGAGCTATTTTGCAAAGAAGAATGGGAAAACATGTCACTCTCTAGATGTGCAAAGCTGGTAGAGACATACCCAAAAAGACTTGCAGCTGTAATTGCAGCGAAAAGGTGGTTCTACAAAGTATTGATCCAGGGGGGCTGTCACGTACCTTACAGCGGAGTCAGACTGCTGGGGGTGGCCTCTTGCACGGTTCCGGTCTCAACACCCCTGGAAGTGGGGACAGGGAGTGTTGAGGCAGGGAAAGGGTGCAGGTGCCTGCGGATTTGAAGATGAAGGCTTGAAGACACTGGAACCTCACGGAGGAAGAGGCGTAGACCGGTCACTGGAGGGATTCAGCGGAAGCCAAGCAGGTATGAGGAAAACACTGCACGTCAGGAAAAAAGCAAGGTTGGCAACTGGCTGGCAACGAGGTACAGGAACGAAAGGCAGGTACATAGTCAAGGACGAGCAGGGGTCTGGTAACGTGCTGGCAGTGAGGTACAAAATCAGGAAGCAAGCCGAAGTAGGAAGTCCAAGCCAAGGTCAGTAATAATCCAGGAAGTAGTAAGCAGGGAAGATCCAAAAGAATAGTTGAGCAAGCCGGGTAATCAGGAACAAGGTCACAGGTACAAACAACGATCAGATATCTCAGGGACAAGCTGAAGACGATCCAGCACTGGTATCAGGTCAGGATCCTGTTTATATAGGGTGAGATGTGCCAGGATTGGTGGACGTGGCCGTGCGTGAGTACGCACATACGTTCGGCTGGCGCGAGTGCGTCCACGTGTTCGTATTGGCGCGCGTCCGTTCGTTCAGGAACTCGTACGCCTCTGACGGGGACACCGCGCATGGCCCTTGGAACGAAAGTGAACCGCTGCTACACGGGGACGGACATTCACATGGTGAGTTCCCTGACAGGGGCTGAATACAAATGCATGTCACATTTTTCACATATTTATTTGTAAAAAATTTGGAAAACCATTTATCATTTTCCTTCCACTTCACAATTATGTGCCACTTTGTGTTGGTCTATCACATAAAATCCCAATGAAATACATTTACGTTTTTGGTTGTAACATGCCAAAATGTGGAAAATATCAAGGGGTATGGATACTTTTTCAAGGCACTCTATGTAACATATTGCTGCCATGGTACTTGTACTCCCACTGCTGGTGAATTTGTATTATTGCAGTGTATATTGCTATATAGCGTAAAGCATCTTGTTTTAAAAGACCCAGGATACATACATTTAGTGATTTCTATCATTTTTACACCATGTATTCCATATTTATTATTTTTTTACATTTTTTTTTACCAAATTTTCACTTTTTGGCACATTGGTGATAAGGTACTTATATAGCGCCGTCAGTTTAAGAAGCGCTTTACATATACACTGTACATTAGGGTAACCAGATGTCCCCGGTTTCAGGGGACAGTCCCTGGATTGAGGACCCTGTCCCCGGACCAAGTCTGTCCCCGGCTCTGTCTCCAGATTTGACTTCAACAGGAGCTGGGGCACTTTTCAAAGACAGTCAGTGCAGAATAAAAAAAAATCTGAATTACACACCCCCGCTCCTACTTGCTTAGGTGGGTGTATTTTTTTCCATTATATGTGTCTCTCTTTCTGATGATGATGTGCTGGTCAAAGCGGATGGACTATTTCTTCAGTTTCGGGCACATGCCCATTCAGCTCACATGTTCTTCTGCCTTGGCTCAAATCCCGGACAGCTGCCTGCCTGCTTATCTCCTTGCCTTCCCCGGCAGAGTCACTATCCTCCGCTCCCCACCCAGTAATAGCCGAGGCCCGGAGAGTAAGATACGAGAGGCTTTGAGGCAGGTGGCGAAGGCGGCGACGGGCAGAGAGAGGCAGCTGAGCTCAGCTGACAATGTCCAGCAGCAGGAATAGAGGGGAAGCAGATCCAATCTTGGGGCTGCCAGTGCCTTCAACACAGGTGTACTTTCGGGGTGTCTGTGAATAGACTACATTGCACTGTGTCTGTCTCGCTGGCATAATGGATGGTATCAGAACTCACAGGAAGTGGGCACTTATTGGTCAGAAGTTAACAAAATCAGCACCCAGCAGCCATGTTATGTGACAAACTGTGACAGAGCCATGATAGAGCGCCTGCTGCCTGTGAGTTATCATAATGCTGATGATCTTAACCAGTTTCCGATCGCCTGATAGCAGATTTACTGCTACAGGGTGGTCGTGCTGCACAGGATCATGTATATACATGATCCTGCATTTATGGGTATCAGAGCCAATCAGCGGATCCAGCGAACTCGCCTAGTGGTCTGCCTATGTAAACAAGGCAGTTCGACATTCTGTCAGTGTGGAAGACGTTGATCCTGTGTTCCTGCAAAGCAGCTACAGGGATACATGTCTTCCCTTAGTAAAAGCACCTCCCCCACAGTGAGAAAACACTTGTTAAGCACACATTTAACCCATTGCTTGCCCTAGATGTTATCCCCCTCCCAGCCAGTGTCATTAGTACAGTGACAGTACATATTTTTAGCACTGATCACTGTATTAGTGTCACTGGTTCCCGCAAAGTATCAAAAGTGTCACTAATGCTGTGTACACACGAGCTGAATGTCTGACAGAAAAATCAGACGGAATCTTTTCATCGGATGTTCCGATCGTGTGTGTGCCTCATCAGACTTTTTTTTTTTTGAAAATTCTGACGGACCTAGAAAAAGAACATGTTCTAAATATTTCTGACGGAACCAATTGCTATCGGGAAAACCGCTCGTCTTTATGCTGTTCCAACGGACCAAAAACAACGCATGCTCTGAAGCAAGTACGAGACAGAGGCTATTGGCTATTGAACTTCCTTTTTCTAGTCCGGTCCTATGTCTTGTACGTCACCACGTTCTAGACGGTCGGACTTTGGTGTGATTGTGTGTAGGCAAGACAGTTTCAGTGGAACTCTGCCGGAACTCCATTGGAAAAACCTTCGGAATTTATTCTGATGGGAAAACCGGACGTGTTTATGTGGCATTAGTGTCCGATTTGTCCACTGCAATATTGCAGTCCTGCTATGAGTCGCTGATTCCTGCCATTACTAGTAAAAAATAAATTAAAAAAAAGTATGTCCCCGGATTTCATTTTAAAAATCTAGTCACCTTACTGTACATTCACATCAGTCCCTACCCTCAAGGAGCTTACTAACTAAGGTCCTAAATTACATCCATACATACACATACTAGGGCAAATTTAGACAGGATCCAATTAACCTACCAGAATATCTTTGGAGTGTGGGAGGAAACCCACTCAGGCACAGGAAGAACATGCAAACTCCAGGCAGGTACTGTCGTGGTTGGAATTTGAACCAGTGACCGTCTTGCTGCTAGGCAAAAGTGCTAACCACTACACCACTACGCCTCCCAATTTTCCCTCTATAAGAGCCCCTTTCACACTTGTGTGACTTGTCCTGCGACTTGGTACTGCAAAGCCGCATGACAAGTTGTATCCCATCATTTCTGTGATGCCATTCAAATCTGTGCGACTTCCCTGCACTACTTTGGTTTGACTTTGATGCGAATTGAGGTCCATAGACCTCAAGATTACTCAGGCATTACTTCAAGTCGTGGCAAAATCATGTCAAAATTGCGTGACTTTCAGGTTGAAAAGGGGCCTATCTCGTATTTTGTAGACATTATAACTTTTGCGCAAACCAATCAATATGCGCTTATTGCGATTTTTTTTAACCAAAAAATAACATATCGGCCTAAACTGAGAAAGAATTTTATATATATATATATATATATATATATATATATATATATATATATATATATATATATATATATATATTGGGGATTATTTATTATAGCGAATTATTTTTTTTTTTTAATTTTGATCTTTTTTGTTCATATAGCAAAAAATAAAAACCACAGAGGTGATCAAATACCACCAAAAGAAAGCTCTATTTGTGGGAAAAAAAGGACGTCAATTTTACTTGGGTGCAACGTCGCACGACCACGCAATTGTCAGTTAAAGCAACACAGTGCCGTATCGCAAAACGTGCTCTGGTGAGAAAGGGGGTAAATCCCTCCGGGGCTCAAGTGGTTAAAGGATAAGTTCACTTAAAAAAAAAATGCACATTTTTTTCCCAGGTAAAAAAATATGCATTTTTTTTTATAAAGCATTGCACCATTGCTGATGCCGTGCAGGTCTCCTGCAGACCTGTCAGTGTATCTGTGTGCCAATACATCCCATACGGGCATGCAGATACACTGACAGGAAGAATCAATGAACTACTAGTGGGCACATGTTGGGGTTCTTCCAAAATTGGGGTTCTTTAAAAAGTGGTACTTCCGCTCTTGTACTTCAGCGATTTGCACAAAGCAAACATTGACATAAAACTACTTTAAAAAACACCAGACTGCAGGTGACCTCATTTCCAAATCATCTCTCTTCCTCTCTGAAACATGCACTCTTCACCTCTCCTTTTCACAGTTGCAGCCTGTCTCCTCAAACTCAATTTTTTTCACCCTTTTCTCCACCCCACAATCTGTACATATCACCCTCACTTCTGCCCTTTCTTTTAACTACACTCATCACCTCCATCTAAATCTAATCCCACATGCTAATAAAACCCCTGGTATTCTGAGACATGTACCCTCATAAAAATCATATTCTCATATTACCTCCTTTACTGGTCTGCTTCTCCTAACCTCTGGAGATATATCCTCAAACCATGTGCCTCCCTTATTTAACTGTACCCAACACACCCATCACCATCACCCCACATCATCTGTCAGTAGTCGTAATCTATGCAATTTAGTCTCCATTCCTCTTCTTCCCAAAACCAGCCTCCCCTTCTCCAGTGTCCTCTAAAATGCCCACTCTGTCTGCAACAAACTCACCGCTGTTCACAGTCTTTTTGTCACTAACTCCTTTAATCTACTTACTGTCACCGAAACCTGGCATTATTAATAACACTCCTTCTGCTGCTTCCCCTTCCCACGGTGGTCTTCTCTGGACTCACTCCCCTAGACCTAATGGACGCAAGGGAGGTTGTGTGGGAAACCTCCTATCCCCCCAGAGCACCTTCTATGTTCTTCACTCTCTTCCCTCTCTGTTCCTCTCATCATTTGAAGCTCACTGTATATGTTTATTCCCTCCAACTTCCTTAAGAATTGCTGTGATCTACTGGCCCCCTGGACAATTTTCAACTTTCCTTGATGACTTTTCTGCCTGGCTACCCTACTTTCTCTCTTGTTAAATTTCCACAATCCTTCTCTGCAACTTCAACATCCCTGTTAATACAAACACTCCTGCTACTTCTAAACTTTCTAGTCTAACCTCCTAATTTGACCTGAAGAAATGGGTACAGGCTTCTACTCACTCTGATGGCAACACCCTTGACCTTGTATTCTCCTACCTATGCGCTCCATGCAACCTCTCCAACAATCCTTTTCCCCTCTCTGATCACCCTCTTAATAGTTTCGGTCTCTCCCTGTCTTCCACCACCTTTCCCTCCAATAGACTAAACATCACCCGTAGAAACCTTTGCCACTTAAACCCTTCTCTTCTATATTCTGCTACTGACCACCTCTATGACAAAATCTCACCCCTGTCCTGCCCCAACCTAGCCAATTATGTCTACAATAAATCCCTGTCCTCAACCCTGGATGAGCTCACCCCCCTCACTACACACAGAATCAGGCCTCGACCTTTACAACCCTGGCAAACAGATGACACCAGAAATCTCAAGAAATGTAGCCATGCTCTTGAGGGTCTGTGGCATAAGACTAAATCTCTCAAATACTTCAACCAATACAAATCTGCCCTCCAAAAATGCAATCCTTGCCTCCACACTGCCAAGCAGACCTATTTTATCACTCTCATTAACACCTTCTCATCCAGTCCCTGTCAACTCTTCTCTATCTTTAACTCTCATTAACTCTCTACACTGCCTCCACCCACTATCTCACTCACTGCCCAGGAGATTGTCAATCACTTCAAAAATAAGATTGATACAATTTGTGATGAAATCCCCACCCTACAGGTATCTCTCCCACTTAACACCCCATGTCAACAGATACAATCAACACTCCAATTATTCAACCCTGCTACTATAGACCAGGCCGCTAAACTTATTTCTAACGCCCACCTAACCAGTAACCATCTGTCCCCTGGAACCTATTCCCTCTCAAATACTATGGTCACCCTCTGACTCTAGCAAAAATATAGGTACAGGAGGAAAAAGGACCCCCTGAGAAAGAAGTCACAGGCGGACCAAGCTTCTTGTTAAGGAAAATTTTATTGCACAATTGTAGAAAGAAAAAAAAATAATACAGTGAAAATATAAAAACTAGGCACCCACCACAAAACACCTAGACTAATATAAAATAAGACAACGTTGTCTAATTAAAAGCAACTGCGTCACATCATGCATCAAGCATACACCATATACTCCCAAATAGGTATTACTATAAGGTACAAAAGGTAGCAATTAGATAAGCATATAGATAACGGTGACAAGCACCATCTGAAAACATGCATATATCGCCCCTAATGACCTTCAGCTTTGGAGACCGCACCATAACTGGTGAGTCTGTAATTCTAGGGATGCTGTACCTGCTTTGCACGACTACCTGATGGTACAGCACCTATATAATAGTGAGTTGATGGTTTCCATTTTCTGCATGTTCTGTGGTTCCTTAGGGGACATATAGGCCCTTGGCATTTCCTCTCATACTACTCCTAGTATGTTTCCTAGCTGTGGATTATTTGGGCTTTAGCAACCTCCCATTTTGGAGGCCCGACTGATATTATGGTATGCCATAATATCAGTCGGTCCTGCAAAATTGGAGGTTGCTAGATAGGGGATGATATTGATCAGGAAATCCAAACTGCGTTTACTAGAAATCAGGGCCCAGAGGGAACTGATGATGAGCAGATTAAACAACTATTTAAACAGCATAAAAAAACTAACCATTAGATACCTCAACCGCAAATGGGATATTTCATCCTTGGAATCCCATATTCAATTCGGGGTAATCCTGAGGGGCCTGCATGAAAAGGTGGTTCTTGCAGAGCATTTGCATACACCTAGGTTTTTGGAGAAATGGAAGGCTAAATGCCTGGAACATGGGCTGTCTGTTATTCAACTGACAGTCGACAAAGAAAAATCTCAGTTAGACGAGCTTAAAATAGATTTGAAACAGAGTAGTAAAGCACTGGAACCACTTCAGGGAGAATCTGACTTTTACAAACATAATGATATACTAAAAAAGGAAATTGAGAAGGCTCAGAAGCACCTCATGACGATGAAATAGCATAAATTCAGACAAAATCTGGATGACCTTGAAAAAGGTGAGGTCTTTGATCTAACAGTACCCAGGGGACGTAGTCAGAGTAGGCGCAATATAAATAGATCTACTGCCCGCTTCAGAACTAGACAATATTCCTCAGACAGTGAAACTTGTGACTGCAGTAAATCAGTTGGATTTGCACACAGAGATGAACTTTATGTCACTGATCTGACCCCTTTGGGGAACTATGCCAAAGAGGAGGGAAGACTAGACACAAAAGGCAGAGGAAGAGGAAGAGGAATCAGAAGCGGAGGCAGTACCAGGGGGATAATTCCCAAAACGCAGAAGCAGATAAGGACACGCAGTTCAAAACATTAGAGGGAGGCAAAATTTTGGCTCCAGCGTTATCCCCTAAAAAAGACATTAAGGTTATTAATCTGTCAGACTTTCCACTTGAGGAAAGACACATTAATCTCCTAAGCAAGGGGTTTGTCAGGTCACCTAGAGCCCAGGTGACAGATGCACACCGTAGGGCTTAGGAGTGCACCGCAAGGTTGTGGACCCTACGGCTGACTGCTGCGGACAGGGGTCAAGGTGATAGGAAGGCAGGGCCGCCAGAACACCAAGATGGATCCCACCGGGGTTAGAGCATAAGATTCCCTGGGGCGTGGAGTCTAAGAGCCAGCAGGTGTTCACCAGAGCCTCGAGTGGTGAGGATGGACTTGGCTGCAACTTGCTCCAGGTCGCGACCCCCAGGGTCCCTCAGCTCACACCCACAGTAGGCAGCAGGAGGATAGGGATGGTGGGGGACAAAGCCAAGGTCGGGACCACAAGCAGACAAGAATAGTCGGGGACACGCCAAAAGGTCAGGATCACAGGCAAACAGGGATAGTCAGGACACGCCAAAGTTGGTAACGGAAAACAGTAGAAGAGCACACGGCAGGTAACAGGAAGCTAACACACAAAGGTTGATCAGCAGGATTGGCCAGCAGTGCATAGGTTAATATAGAGTTGTCTGATAGGAGCTAGGCTGGAGCCATGCCAGAGGATGGATTATAAAAGCAGTCAGGTGAGGCTCGGCTGGTCTCTAGAAATGAACACATGGAGACAGGTAAGCAGACGAACTCTAATGCATAACCATGACAGTACCCCCCCTCTTACGAGGCCTCCCCCTTCCCCGTCTGCGACCAGGTTTAGAAGGGAACTTCAAATGAAACTTCCTCAACAGACGAGGTGCAAAGACCTCGGAAGCCAAAATCCACGACCTCTCCTCAGGACCAAAACCTTTCCAGTGTACGAGGTACTGGAGAATGCCTCTACAGAGTCGGTGAAGTAACTGATCAATACCCTCTATTCTTATTATTATCAGTTATGTATTCCTTTGTTTAGTCCCTATAGTTTAGCTATCAATCAATATGCCAAGCACATGTTACTGTTACTATCACAATGCTATCACCCTTGGCTATGAAATCAATACACGTTTAAGGTCAATTAAATCTCATTTATTTCCCAAGGAAATAAGGCAAATGTGCATCAAGTATCAATAAAAGTTACAATAATATACATAGCATACAATCACAGTGCAATCTAAGCCATACTTATCCGACCCTTGTGATTCGACCTCCTGATGGAATAGGGAGAGGGACAGAGGAAAACCTCATGGTCGCAAATCTTTTTGTCAAACATCCCTCAGCCATACCACACCCTACTGCCAGTCCCATTTGGTTTGGACCAATCAGTGTTCACATGACAGCCCTCCTAATATTGCCATACTTGGTTTTGTGGCCAGTCCCATCTGACGTGCCCTGGGCCGTCTTTGTCATCAATCTCTTTGAAGCTTGTGTACACCATTTGGGCTGAAGGTAACTCCTTTGATATGCAGGTTCTGCCACATTCCTCTACACATTCTAAACATGTGTCATGCAAACATCAACATGGCTGAGTTCGGCTGTACAAACAGCGGTGTAGATGTATAATAATAATTCCTGTCTGATTCCAACATATTCCGCTTTGCGCCTAAAAGGCGCATACCACCCTTCTTCAGACACGGCTCCTTTTGAACAGTCCATAACTGTCTTAACGTGTGTGGTTCCCCAACATGTGCTTCCGAACCAGCACCTGTGGCACAGTCCTTAGCTTGTGTAACGCGTGGTTGTTTCCAACGAGCGCTCCAGAGACATCTCTTATGGAACAGTACACAAGTGTCTTACCACGCTGTGTTTTCAACGTGTGCAGAAACAGGTCCTATGGAGCAGTCCATAATTGTTTTACCACGTGATGTTTCCCAACACGTGCCGCTTTGCCACTGAGTGACACATCTCCACCATTCTTCAGCGACAGCTTCCATGTCACCATTCTGTATCTTGGGTATCTTCAGGACGGCAGTACAGGCAAGGGGTGCCCATTCATTCACCATTCACCAGCACCCATTCAGAGCAACATATCACCCAGCTTTCAGACCCAGAGTCTTGAGGAGGGCCTTTCTTGCCCATATTACTAGCCTACAATACCCATAGGTCATACTCTACCACAAACATAAATCAACTTATTACCATAATATATACTTATATATGTATTACGCACCCCGCTCCCAACCTCCTATAACCTTTTACTGTAAATACGGGTCGGGATTAGGCGGGCTTGCTCGCAGCGGCGTTGCAGGGCTCTGACTTGGCAGCAACGTCTCCAATTTGTACACAGAGAGCTCACTGTCAAATCGTCCCTCAACTTGCATAGACAACTGGGAGACCCTTCTAGATAAATATCGCTTAACTACACATATAAGTTTACAACAATTACCAAACCCACACAATTCCACCCCTGTACCTGGATTTCAGAGATCATGCCCACTGTGTACCATGCACCTCTACCTACGGTTAGGTTCAAGGAACCCTCGAGTCCCATGACTAACACTACACCGGTATTCTTTAGGACAAAGAAACAAAAACTCGCCTATGTCCTAAATAATACCTGGGTGCCTTCTTCCCAGCAATGACCTCTCCATCCAGAATACACTACTCGTTCATCCCCATGTATTGACCTGGCCTACAAAGGACATCATGGTCATGCTTCCGGCAAAGGGAAATATCAACCTGCCTCCAGCGTTCATCTTCTCTAATCACATGTGTGATATAGCCTCAAATGCAACAAGATAGAGTCCCCAGTCAGTAAGCCCATTGATGCCACCAAATATACAGACCAAGTCTGCACTTCTGTATATGAGAACATACAGCATAACTCCTTTCACAATCCAACTTAGTACCACCCATACAGGCATTCGACCACTATTTTGGATTAGTATAAGCAACGTGTTTTGGCAAAATCTTACTGAGCGGTGACGCTAACTCATCAGGCCACTGCCCCTCATACAGAGACAGTACAATCAGCTTGATGTTGGCTGATATTTCCACCTGCCACAGAGTGCGCGCCAGAGCCAATGACAGGTTTCTGTCTTCCCTACCAACCTCTCAACATGGTTGACAAAATCCGGAGCCACTCTAACCTGAGTGTTTCTGTGATTTCATTGAATGTTATCAAGGATACCACCAATCTCCCGGGGTAACAAAGTCACGCTCCTTCTCTGAAGCTATGGCTGTGAGTTTGTTCCTCAGGAGGCTGATGTCCCCTCCATTAACACCCATCCCAGCTATTGTTCCCCCCCAATATAGTGCTGAATACATCCCTTCTCTTTCGGGTTACTCCTCAGAAATAAGCATCCTGCATGGACCTCATTCTCATCTCTGGGAGTAAGTCACTGGTACAATAACCGCACCTGATTCAGTGTATACTCAGCACATATAGGGTGATAGGTTTTTGTCAACCACCATGAGATGTTGCAGCACCATGTGGTGAAGTCCTACGGTACCCTGGTAGCCAGCGTTTGTTCCCTTTATTTTAACAGAGCATGCTCCTGTGTGTATTCACTGGCATTATCTGTGCAGGGTTTCAACCTCTCAGGTGAGACACCAACCGGGCGTATCTTCCTTGTGTCTAGTTCTGGTGTCCCGCATGTCCTGTACACGAAAGCTTCTCTCTAGGACCGCTAGGATTGAGACACCACCCCTACGAGGAAGTTTTCCCCCATTGATGTGTCACCTGGCACCCTTTAGTCTGATCCACAGCTACCTTATTATGCATAAGTGCCAGTATGCCTCCTGGGTACCTGCACCATATTAACTCCCTTACACCAATGCATGTCATACATTAAAACCTTACTTCTTTCAATTCCTCCTTCCAACATAAACAACACATATTTTACATTTTCATGTTTTGACGGATTGGATGTGTCAATTCTTCCCCAACCTCCAACCCATTGCACATGTATAAATAACATGTTTGCATTCATCAGGAGAGACTTCAGCAAAAATATTTCACAAGTTCTCTTGCTAGGCACAGTCTTTCAGATTCAGCATTAGCACCAAATTGTCCATACGAAAAAAAAAAGTATATTCTGAATCTTTCAAGTTTTTCCTTTTTTCCTCTCCTGATGTGTATTGGAACTAATTTATGGTATGGTGTGGCACAGACAAACTGCCAACCAGATGATCATCTGTCATCCATGTTCCAGAAGCCTCTCCAATTCTCGCTCCACTTGGATTCTGGAAGTGAAAAACAAGAGCAGTATCAACTTCTTATCCACAATATCTGATCGCTTACCATGTTTACTTATAGTTCCCTCCTTGGAGCCCAGGACCTCAGTATTCCTGGCTTCTGCAACTCTGACCAAACTATCCAAACAACCATGACCTATTTAGGCTGAACCCACTGTAAAATGGATCCCCATGGTATGATCAAAACGTTTAAACCTGAACGTCAGTGTTGCTTCTCAAAAACTTCAAACTTTACAAACTAAAAAAACAATGCATCTATCTGTATCTTTACGATGTATGCACTACCCCTTTTCAGGTGACTGGTTCTAACTGAGGGCATTGTCAATTCCCCCCCTTTCAGGTGGATTAGACCTACTACTTTTCCACCTGAATAAAAATATAACTAACATAGAGGACTAAACCAATATCAACAAAAAAAAAATTTTAGAAGAAAAAAATAAAAAAAAATAAAAATAAAATCAAAAAAAAATAAAATTAAAAAAAAAAATTTAAAAAACTTAAAAAATCTGGCCATGATCACACAAACAACATGACAAGACAACCATCATACGACAAGACAACCATCATACAACAATGACAAACACTCAACTTTTAGTTGACAACATCCATGGATTTTTCTCCTGCAAAGAGTGCTTATTCCAATCTGAAATACAATTAGTTAATGGGGAAAACAAAAACAAAACAAAGCATATGTATCATCACAACATTTTAGCTTCATTTGTAACTCTTTTTAGTACTATTTATTTTTCATTGTTTGCAAACAATTACTAACTAATGAGCTCATGGTACCATGTGATAATCGATTATGCATTTACAATAACCTAACCCATGTTCTGTTATATTTTGCCACTGTTGTTACTTTGAGAGACCTGCAGACAAATGCAAATGTCTGTATACGAATCAGTTTAACTTCTTCCTGGTCTCTGGAAAAAGGAACACACAAGTGATTACACACAATTCTTATGTTAATCAGCAGTATTGGATACTCAGGAAAGGTTTACAAAGACTGACAATAAGAGAAGAGTACAGAAACACAAGATTAAAAAAAAACTCATAACAGAAACATCTTTTAACCACACAAAAGAAAAACCACAATACCAATTCAGGGGTTTATCCCTAAAAGTACAAAACAAAAAAAAAAAAAAAAAATGTATATCTATATCCAGGTCCTCTATCATATTCTGAACTTGAAACTTACATCAAACCTTTTTCATAGCCGGGAAACATTGACCAGAATATTCTTACCATGCTTGCAGCTCACTAAGTTCTGCTAACATTGTTTCCCCCAGTGCTATATTTGAGTAACCATGCGTCTATCTCCATTTTGACTCTACACAACTGTCCTACATATTGCTTTTTAGTTTCTAGACCCCGCATTTGCGTTTTACACGGGAAATGGGTTTGATTACTATTGGTTCCGTGCTGTGGATGGCTACCCCACCTGGCTGAATAACACACACGAAGCCTTGGGGTCGTTTTCGGGTATAATTTCCTTTCGATATCATTATTCGCCGCCCGACAATATTTTGAAGTGTGACCCCCCCTTTTACGCAAAAAACATTTTAGTTCTGGTTTCCCTGCATAGGCCATTTTTTTAGCATATGGCGCTGGAAATCCACATTGCTGGATAATATTACTGCGATTGGAATGCACAGACTTTACACTTTCGTTGTCTGAGGAGTCATCCGAAGTGTCAACTCCTGAGTCAATTTCCAGTGCAGTTATCCCACCTTTATTTGCTTCTTCCACATCGATTCCCATCACATTACTATCATTTGCAGTGATAATAGCATACGGGTTTTCTTCATATTTCACTTCTGGCTTTTCTATACACTGAGCATGTGTGGAGGGTACCTCCACTATTGCACACTTGGAGGATAATTCCATTATGGCTGCTTGTGCCTTAAGCCTTGTGATAACCTGCAAATTCTCAGCCTCCCTTTGATTCAAAGAGGCAATGCAATTTTCTCTCAATTTACACGTTTGTTCTAATTCATCAAATCTCTGTTGCAATACACATTTCTCAGCCACTAATTGTTTAATCCGACTACAAGCATCCGCATCAGCCTTTTCAATCCTGATTGATATATCCCTTACCTGTTCCATCACTTTTTCTCTATCCGCAAACCATTCTAATTCTTTTTGTTCCGCAATTTCTTTCATTCTCATTAACATGCATAAGGCATTGGCCATTCTCTGTTTCCTGCCTTTTTTTGATTTATTAAATATGCGACTGTTATGTGTATTACATTGTTTTAAAAGTTCATTAAACTGATATGTTAATTTACCTTTGTGAGTAATTTGAAATCTAATCCCACCATGCTTGCTAACGAAACCTTCAATGGCTTCCATTGATATGCTAATTAGCCTATCCACACCAACTGGTTGAGCAATCTTGCTTAGACAAAAGAAAACAGATAACAAATGGACAACAAAAAAAAAAAAAAATACGAACCGTTTAAATTTCCAGTGACTTGTGGTTCTACAGCATACAAGACACAAGGCACACTCTTAATCAATGCCTTGGTCTTCTATTGGACCAGAGCTATTTCACTCTCACGTGTGTAGAAATAAAAAACCTATACTTCTCCCACTTTTTCCTCAAAGATGTATGGTAATTCCTGCCACTCTCTAACCAACACTGTGCATTAGCAATACACTAAACAATCAGATACCAAGCACACAACGACATAGAGGAAGCTGTTTAGAAGCTAGCTTTGACCTGTAGTCCCACTCCATAAAAAAAAAAACAACAACAACAAATACAAATCCGTTTACCCACGAATTTCTGTAGGAGAACACACTCTTATTCAATGCTCTTCTACCCGATAGCAGGTCATAGGGAATTTCTATTGGGACAGACCGCTTTTTCACAATCACGTGGATATTTCCACTTTTCCCTCAAAATTGTATGATTTATCCTGTCAATCTGCGGTTATATCACATAACCAGGGATGATCAGTCCCTTATCTCGCCAGTGCGCCAATTTGCCCTCTGGTTACAGTTTCTGCAGCAAACACAACAATAATGTACATATATATATATATATATATCAGTCACAATTCTCACCAGGTTTTACGCGTCCGTTCTACCAGTGGAATATCTCCCAGAATCCTCCTGCTCATCCAAGCGTGGTTTCAGAATTCGCGAGCCAGCGCTAATCTTGTCCACACTAAAGATGACTTCCAGTTCTGGGTGGCTTTGAGCATCTGTGCTTACAGGGACTCAAACAAAAATACCTTAGATTTTTGTGGATTCTGTGTAAAAATACGTTTTACACGCCTTCTGGGGTGCCAAATGAAGTAACTGATCAATACCCTCTATTCTTATTATTATCAGTTATGTATTCCTTTGTTTAGTCCCTATAGTTTAGCTATCAATCAATATGCCAAGCACATGTTACTGTTACTATCACAATGCTATCACCCTTGGCTATGAAATCAATACACGTTTAAGGTCAATTAAATCTCATTTATTTCCCAAGGAAATAAGGCAAATGTGCATCAAGTATCAATAAAAGTTACAATAATATACATAGCATACAATCACAGTGCAATCTAAGCCATACTTATCCGACCCTTGTGATTCGACCTCCTGATGGAATAGGGAGAGGGACAGAGGAAAACCTCATGGTCGCAAATCTTTTTGTCAAACATCCCTCAGCCATACCACACCCTACTGCCAGTCCCATTTGGTTTGGACCAATCAGTGTTCACATGACAGCCCTCCTAATATTGCCATACTTGGTTTTGTGGCCAGTCCCATCTGACGTGCCCTGGGCCGTCTTTGTCATCAATCTCTTTGAAGCTTGTGTACACCATTTGGGCTGAAGGTAACTCCTTTGATATGCAGGTTCTGCCACATTCCTCTACACATTCTAAACATGTGTCATGCAAACATCAACATGGCTGAGTTCGGCTGTACAAACAGCGGTGTAGATGTATAATAATAATTCCTGTCTGATTCCAACAGTCGGGAATCCAAAATTTGGCTAACCTCGTACTCCTGATCATCCTCAGAGACCGGTGCTACGGTAGAGAGAGGACGAGAGAACTTATTGAGGACTAAAGGCTTCAGAAGGGCAACATGGAAGGAGTTAGAGATTTTGAGGCTTTTGGGAATCTGGAGCTTGAAACAAACCGGATTCAGTTTAGAAATTATGGTGTATGGACCAATGAATCTTGGGGCAAATTTGAGAGAAGGAACCCGGAGTTTGATGTTCCTGGTGGAGAGCCAGACTTTGTCTCCTGGCTGAAGAGAAGGTGGCTTACGCCTGCGACGGTTAGCAAAACTCTTGAATTTGTTGGCAGCTTTCTGGAGGGAATCATGAACGTCAGCCCACATGGAATTGAATGATTCCTGAACAGTAGCCAAAGCTGGAATGTCAGAAGAACAAGTCATAGGAACAGGAAGCTGAGGATGTCTTCCATAAACAGTGACAAAGGGTGTTTTCTGAGAACTGACGTTAACATGATTATTGTGGGAGAACTCAGCCCACGGTAATAGTGATGCCCAATCATCATGATGGGCAGAGACCAAGGTACGGAGAAAGACCTCCAACTCCTGATTAACTCTCTCAGCCTGGCCATTGGATTGGGGATGATAAGAAGAGGTAAAATCCAAGGTAATGTGGAGGGATTTGC
Organism: Lithobates pipiens; assembly: GCF_037356315.1. Taxonomy (NCBI): domain Eukaryota; kingdom Metazoa; phylum Chordata; class Amphibia; order Anura; family Ranidae; genus Lithobates; species Lithobates pipiens. The sequence continues at coordinate 334,758,991 of NW_027507764.1, read as the reverse complement.
AAAAGGCTCTCCAAAAACGAGAAGTAAACTGCACACCCCTGTCCGAAACGAGATGAGAAGGAACACCATGAAGGCGGAAAATCTCTCGTACAAAAATGGGAACCAAGGCAGGGGCAGAAGGGAGACCAGGAAGAGGAACAAAATGAGCCATCTTGGAGAACCGATCGATTACTACCCAAATGGCCGTATTATTCTCCGACAGCGGAAGATCAGTGATAAAATCCATGGCGATATGAGACCAGGGCTCCTTAGAAATGTGCAAGGGCATGAGAAGACCAGCAGGGGCTTGAGTGGAAGATTTAGACTGAGCACAGACGTGACAAGCCTTAACATAGTCTTTAACATCCGAGTGGAGATTAGGCCACCAGTAGTGACGACTGATGAGCAGGAAGGATCGGAGGAACTCAGCATTACCTGCCACCTTGTCCCCAACCATGTCCCCAACGAAGGATCTTAGTTCTTAGCTCCGTGAGAACAAAGGTCTTACCAGGAGGAATTTTTGATTCCAGGATGGTAGAATGGGCAACAATGCATGAGGTAGGAATGATCGGCTCAGGATCAGGGTTGGACTCCTAGTCCAAAGTGTCAAATGACCTAGAGAGCGCATCAGCTCGACCGTTGCAGGAACCAGGTTTGTACGTAATCGTGAATTTAAAACGAGAAAAGAAGAGACTCTACCTGGCCTGTCTGGGGTTCAGACGTTTAGCATTCTGTAGGTACTGTAGATTCTTATGATCAGTAAAGATCGTTATGGAGTGAGGGGAACCTTCCAAGAGATGACGCCACTCCTCCAACGCCAATTTAATTGCGAGAAGTTCCCGATCACCAATGGCATAATTTCTCTCTGCCTGAGAAATTTTTTGGGAGAAGAAGGCACATGGTTGACGTTTCTTCTCAAAGTCCTGAAGAAGCACAGCTCCCACCCCCATAGAAGAAGGGTCTACTTAAAAAAAAAATGGGTCCTCAGGATTTGGTCTCCTCAAGAGGGGTCCAGAGACAAAGGCCTGTTTCAGATCGTGAAACGCAGAGACAGCCTCGGGAGGCCAGTCTTTGGCATTCGCACCCTTCTTGGTCAAAGCGATAATAGGCACAGCAATGGAAGAGTAATTCCTTATGAACTGCCTATAATAATTTGTGAAGCCAAGAAAGCGCTGTGTGGCCTTGAGGCTAGCGGGAAGGGGCCAGTTGGTAATGGCTGAGACCTTTCCGGGATCCATGCGAAGACCCGCACTAGAAACAAAACATCCCAGAAACAGGACCTCGGAACATTCAAAGGAACATTTCTCCATCTTGGCATAGAGATTGTTCTCTCTAAGGCGCTGAAGTACGGTGCGTACATGGTTTCTGTGAGCAGGCAGATTTTCGGAAAAGATGAGAATATCATCCAGATAGATGACAACAAACTGGTACAGTAGATCCCTGAATATTTCATTGACAAAGTCCTGGAACACAGCTGGAGCATTACACAAACCAAAAGGCATAACCAGGTATTCGTAATGCCCGTCCCTAGTGTTAAACGCGGTCTTCCATTCGTCACCTTCCCGTATTCGAATGAGATTGTATGCACCTCTGAGATCCAACTTAGTGAAAATGGAAGCCCCCTTCAACCGGTCAAATAGCTCAGATATTAGAGGTAAGGGGTAACGGTTTTTAATAGTCACAGCGTTTAAACCTCTATAGTCGATGCAGGGTCTGAGGGTACCATCCCTTTTGGCAACGAAAAAGAACCCTGCTCCTGCAGGCGATGAGGATTTCCAGATGAAACCTCTCTCCAGATTCTCTGCGACATACTAAGACATGACCTGGGTCTCTGGAATGGACAAAGGGTAGGTACGACCTCTGGGCAGGGTTGCTCCAGGGACAAGGTCAATAGCACAGTCAAAAGATCTGTGGGGAGGAAGCACCTCAGCAGACTTCTTGCAGAACACATCTCGGAAATCGCTGTATGCCGCGGGAAGATCGGAAGATACAGATGTGGTAGCAATGGGAAGTTTCCTCTTGGGGGTCACCTTGGGAAGACAGGACGAGAAATACGAAGGACCCCAAGCCAGGATCTGCCCAGAGACCCAGTCCACATGTGGCGAGTGGAGCTGTAGCCAAGGAAGGCCCAATACAATGGGGGTAGAGGCCTTGGGTAGGATGAGGAAGGAGATGCACTCCTTGTGGAGTATCCCTACCGACATCCTAATAGGTAGCGTCTGGAAACTGATAGGGCCCCCTGGGAGCACAGTGCCATCAATTGCCGAGACTACCAGTGGAGTACCGAGGGGAGAAAGGGTAAGCTTCAGAGAAGAAGCAGTTCTCCAGTCCATAAAATTGCCAGAAACCCCGGAGTCCAGATATGCTAGGACCGATTGGGTAGAAGTGTCTACATGGAGGAACACCAGAAGAAGGAGACGAGAAGGTGATGTTTCTGGGTCCAATGCTCCACCTTCCAAATGTAGAGTTCTGCGTCTAGCACGTTCTTCGGGGGTTAGTCTGGTCCGGCCCAGCTGCATGGGTTCCTCAGCAGACAGAGGATGCTCCACAGGGCGACGGGGGAAAAAGCTCAGGCTGACTAGGACCTAGGGGGTGCTGGCGTCTTTTTTCTAAGGACCTCTCCTGAAAACGAATGTCAATCTGATTGCATAAGGAAATTACATCGTCCAGACCGGCGGGGATAGCTCTTCCTGCTAATTCGTCCTTCACTCGGTCAGAGAGGCCGTGTAAAAAGGTTGCGACCAGGGCCTCATTGTTCCAGCTCAATTCCAATGTAAGGATACGGAACTGAAGTGCATATTGTCCCACTGAACAAGATTCTTGGCAAAGGCGTAAAAGGGCACTAGCCGCAGAAGAAACCCGAGCTGGCTCCTCGAAGATGTTACGAAAGAGCTTCAAGAAGTTGGACAGGCTGGAAACCACTGGATCATTTTTCTCCCACAGGGGAGCAGCCCAGGCTAAAGCTTCACCGGAGAGGAGGGAAAATTATATAGGCTACCTTTGCCCGATCAGACAGAAAGTTTTGAGGCTGGAGCTCAAAATGAATGGTGCATTGGCTGAGGAAGCCCCTGCAGGCCTTGCAGTCCTCAGAGAAACGGGACGGAGCTGGCAGTACTAATGAATGCGTGGATGCGACTGGTGCAATAGGTGCAGTCGCAGACTGTACTTGAGGCTGCAGGTTCGGGGTCCCCAAGGAAGCCTGTAGCTGCTCGAAGCGGGAAGCCAGATCTTGAAGGAATCGCATCACCTGAGTCTGATTAGATTCCTGGGTTTCGAGTCTCCGAACTATGCCCTGCACAGGATCGACTGCAGGAAGCGGCACATCAGCCGGGTCCATGGCTGATCAAACTGTCAGGTCACCTAGAGCCCAGGTGACAGATGCACACCGTAGGGCTTAGGAGTGCACCGCAAGGTTGTGGACCCTACGCCTGACTGCTGTGGACAGGGGTCAAGGTGATAGGAAGGCAGGGCCGCCAGTACACCAAGATGGATCCCACCGGGGTTAGAGCGTAAGATTCCCTGGGGCGCGGAGTCTAACAGCCAGCAGGTGTTCACCAGAGCCTCGAGTGGTGAGGATGGACTTGGCTGCAACTGGCTCCAGGTCGCGACCCCCAGGGTCCCTCAGCTCACACCCACAGTAGGCAGCAGGAGGATAGGGATGGTGAGGGACAAAGCCAAGGTCGGGACCACAAGCAGACAAGAATAGTCGGGGACACGCCAAAAGGTCAGGATCACAGGCAAACAGGGATAGTCAGGACAAGCCAAACTCGGTAACGGAAAACAGTAGAAGAGCACACGGCAGGTAACAGGAAGCTAACACACAAAGGTTGATCAGCAGGATTGGCTAGCAGTGCATAGGTTAATATAGAGTTGTCTGATAGGAGCTAGGCTGGAGCCATGCCAGAGGATGGATTATAAAAGCAGTCAGATGAGGCTCGGCTGGTCTCTAGAAATGAACACATGGAGACAGGTAAGCAGACGAACTCTATTGCATAACCATGACAGGGTTGTCCTTTTCACCATCAGGATCTATGGATGAGTTCACAGTATACAAAGATATTAATCTATTTTTGCGCAAGAGCAATTTTTCGCTACTGGCATGATGGCCACAACAATAGTGCCCAAATGAACAGATTGACCTTGAGGATGAATCTGACTCTGATTGGCCTAGGAGACCTAGCAATCTCTCTATTAAATCCATAAAAATGCCTCCTCTGTACAAACACCACTGGATAAAGGTTTTTCTTGATCTCGTCAAAAACGATCTTAACAAAATAGATTGGTCGTGGCGTGGTCTTGATAACCTGTCCAGTGAAGAAAGGAAAGGCATGTATGAGCTGGAACGGGCAAGGGATTTGATAGTCAAAAGTAGTGACAAGGGGGGAACGTGTTTCTGCTATCCAGTGATCTATATGAAAAGGAAGTCTTTCAGCAGTCGAGTGACACCTCCACCTATTTAAAACTGTCATCAAATCCCTTCCCCGCTCTTGTTGTAAATATTAAACGGCAACTATTCCTAGCCCGTGAATCTTCTGACTAACAAGGAGTGGGACTATCTGAGGGTGGATGAATTTAATAACCCCACCTTCTATATAATCCCCAAATTACACAAATCCCTCACAGGGCCCCCTGGAGAGAATAGGTAGGTTTATAGACGGGTTTATCAAAACCATAGTGTCTTCACTGCCTTACTTTGTCTAGGACACTCTTGATGTCCTGGCCAGGCTGCAGGACTTGGAAATTCTGCCTGGGGGCCTACTCGTGGGGATCGACGTGGAGTCGCTGTATGCGTTGATACTCCACGAGTGGGGCCTCAAGGCGGTCTCCTTTTTCCTGGATAAGACCCATCCTGAATATGGCGCTCAAAATGAGTTTATCCTTGAGCTTCTTGAACTTGCTCTAGTGAATAATTACTTCCAATTCATGGATGGCTACTATCAACAGACAAGTGGAACAGCTATGGGAGCACCCTGGGCTCCATCATATGCCTGCCTCCATTTAGGCCTCTGGGAACTGGAGAGGATCTACCGGAATTTGATGTATCTCACCCGGGTACTTACCTGGATGAGATATATTAATGATATCCTGGTTGTGTGGACTGGTGATGAGGAGTCAATTCATGAGTTCCTCTCGGCACTAAATAACAATGAGAGAAACATTTGATTAACTTATGTGATAGACCCCCAAGACAATCTCCTTCCTGGATCTAAAAGTCTCCCAAGGTGGCAATAGAATAACAACCTGTACCTTTAGAAAGCCGACTGTGGCAAATACACTTTTGCAGGCCTCTAGTCATCACCCAGATCATTTGGTTAAGAGAATCCCTGTGGGCCAGTTCTGGCGGCTACGCAGAAACTGCTCCAGGGATGATGAATTCCACAGGGAAGCAGGAGAAATGTACAGTAGATTTAGGGACAGGGGCTATTCCCATAAAGTCCTTAAAAGGGCCCGGACTAAGGGAAAGGAGGGACCTTCTGGCTAAGATGCAGGAAACCCAAAACATAATACATAAAGAACCCCCCTTAAGAATAATAACTACCTTTTGGGGTTCAGTGGGAACAAGTGAAAAGTGTACTTCAAAAAAATTGGGGAATCTTAATTAAATCCCCCGCACTAATCAATATTGTAGGTCCCCGCCCCTAACTAGTTGCCAGAAGGGCCCGTAACCTTAAAGATACCTTAGTCCATTCTGAATATAATTAAATGTAGTAAAATACTGCGCTGACCCCAAATGTGAGCAGCCAACACGATAATTCTGTGTACACATGACCAGACTTTCCGGCAGACTAGGTCCGAAGGTCTTCCCGACTGACTTTTCAGCGGAGTTCGGACAGACTTTCCAAACGAATGGACTTAGCCACACACAATCACACCAAAGTCTGACGGATTTGAACGTGATGACATACGACCGGACTAGAATAAGGAAGTTCATAGCCAGTAGCCAATAGCTGCCCTAGCGTCGGTTTTTAGCATACAGATGAACAGATTTTTCGACCGGACTCAAGTCTGTCGGAAAGATTTGAAACATGTTTCAATCTAAAGTCTGTCTGATTTTTAGACAGCAAAGGTCCGATGAAGCCCACACACGATGGAATTGTCCGGCGTATTCGTTCTGTCGGACCTTTGCTGCCGAAAAGTCTGGTTGTGTGTACACGGCATAAAACTGATTGTGAACAAATGTGTAAGAAAAAGGTGTGGCGCTAAAAATAAAGTGAATGTGGCACACCTTAAAAAAGGAGCTATATGGTCAAAAATTATATAGTGATCCGTCTCTCATAGTGAAGAACACAGAATAAATAGAAAAGACCTCATGTGATAGCGAGTCGCAAAGAAGTCGCAACACTATAGCGGAATTTGTTCGCAAAGGTAATATGGTGACTGAATGGAACCTCAGTATCATATACAAGAGCTAAAAAATAAACTCATATGTGATCCAAAACATAATTTGTAAGGACATAGAATTTGTAGTAATAATGACCCACTACCAAAAACACAATATCATATATAAATGAGAAACAGACCAATGTATAACCATAGGCATGTAATAAATGAACAAACAATACTAATTTCAAATGTGAATGAAAGCAAACATGTGATAGTCCATAAAGCATCAGAAGTAAGTAGTGATGGACGAACTTCCGACGGGTCGTTTCGTGAAGGCGAACGCGGCCAAAAGTTTGCAAACCGCAAAGGTTTGCGGCGGACCCCATTGGCTTTAATGCCAGACGAACCTTAAAAACCTCCAGGTCATATTTTCAGCCACAAAATACTAGCTGTGCACACATAGTCCCACAACATGGACACTGACATAACAAAAGTATTAAGTGAATCTGGGATCGACAACGACAAGCATTCTTTTTTTATCTGTGAAAATGTTGACAATTCAGGAGCGCATGAAGGCCATGGAGGAGAGGCAAGGTCAGGGCAGGCTATGAAGGGGGTGCAGGAGATGATCAGTGCCACAGTCAGGGCAGCGCAGTCCTGTGCCAGTGTTCCAGTGTGCCAACCTGTACTTGAGCCCCTCCCTCTGCCCGGCCCTTACCCCCACCTATGCAGGGCTCCACTGCGGTGGTCCGGAGGTGCAAGTCCAGTGCTGATCCTCAGCCATGGTGCTGGCACTGCTTGCTGATTGGCTTCTCTGCTGCTATCTCCATCACTGTCTGAAACCACCACCACGATAGAGACTGAGCACTGACACCAGCACCATGATAGAGAGCACTGACACCAGCACCGAGATAGAGAGCACTGACATCAGCACCCCTGTGATAGAGAGCACTGACACCAGCACCATGATAGAGAGCACTGAGACCACACCAGCACCAAGATAGAGAGCACTGACACCACACCAGAACCAAGATAGAGAGAGAGCACTGACACCAGCACCGAGATAGAGAGCACTAACACCAGCACCAAGATAGAGAGCACTGATACCAGCACCGAGATAGAGAGAACTGACACCAGCAATGTGAGAGCACTGACACCAGCAATGTGAGAGCACTGACACCAGCACCGTTATAGAGCGCACTGACACCAGCACCGTGATAGAGAGCACTGACACCAGCACAGAGATAGAGAGCACTAACACCAGCACCAAGATAGAGAGCACTGACACCAGCAATGTGAGAGCACTGACACCAGCAACGTGAGAGCACTGACACCAGCACCGTGATAGAGAGCACTGACACCAGCACCGTGATAGAGAGCACTGACACCACACCAGCATCGAGATAGAGAGCACTGACACCAGCACTGTGATAGAGAGCACTGACACCAGCACCGAGATAGAGAGCTCTGACACCAGCACCGTGATAGAGAGCACTGACGCCAGAACCATGATAGAGAGCACTGACACCAGCACCATGATAGAGAGCACTGGGCCACACCAGCACCGAGATAGAGAGCACTGACACCACACCAGAACCGAGAGAGAGAGAGCACTGACACCAGCACTGTGATAGAGAGCACTGACACCAGCACAGAGATAGAGAGCACTAACACCAGCACCAAGATAGAGAGCACTGACACCAGCACCGAGATAGAGAGCACTGACACCAGCAATGTGAGAGCACTGACATCAGCAACGTGAGAGCACTGACACCAGCACCGTGATAGAGAGCACTGACACCAGCACAGAGATAGAGAGCACTAACACCAGCACCAAGATAGAGAACACTGACACCAGCACCGAGATAGAGAGCACTGACACCAGCAATGTGAGAGCACTGACACCAGCAACGTGAGAGCACTGACACCAGCACCATGATAGAGAGCACTGACACCACACCAGCATTGAGATAGAGAGCTCTGACACCAGCACCGTGATAGAGAGCACTGACACCAGCACCATGATAGAGAGCACTGACACCAGCCCCGTTATAGAGAGCACTGACACCAGCACCGAGATAGAGAGTACTGACATCAGCACCATCATAGAGAGCACTGACACCAGCACCGTGATAGAGAGCACTGACACCAGCACCGAGAAAGAGAGCACTGACACCACACCAGCACCGTGATAGAGAGAGCATTGACACCACACCAGCACCGAGATAGAGAGCACTGACACCAGCACTGATACCAGCAACTCGCTGCGGGACCAAAAATATGACACCGCTCAACCTCTTCAAACAGGAGGGTACGGGCATATAGTACGGTGTGCTTTTTTTGTACAAGGAAGTGAGCCAAAGGTAGAAAAAAGGTCCGTGTGCTCAAATAAATAAATCGTTTATAGAGTTATGCATATACATGGTCTACTGGTCACATGTGTTGGATTCCTCCGAGAGCCATGCCTTATTCATTTTTAGAAATGTGAGGTAGTCAACACTGTCGTGAGCTAGGCGAGTGAACTTATCGGTCACGGTCCCCCTTGCTGCGCTGAACGTCCTTTCAGACAGGATGCTGGACGAGGGGCAAACCAACAGTTCTATTGCAAATTGGGCAAGCTCTGGCCAGAGGTCAAGCCTGCCCACCCAGTAGTCCAGGGGTTCATCAATCCTCAGAGCGTCCACATCGGCCGTTAACCCGATGTAGTCGGACACCTGTCGGTCTAGGCGTTCCCTGATGCTGGATCCGGATGAGACCTGTCGATGGGTCGGCTGAAAGAATGATCTCATATCAGAAGTCACCAACACATCTTCAAACCGCCCTCTTCTTGCAGGCGCTGTTGGATTGATACCCGCAACTCTTTCTCTGGAAGTGGGAATTCCTCTTCTGCCAGCGCACGCAAAAGCAGAATGCAGCATTTCTTGAAGCAAGGCCTGGAATTGCTCCATTCTGACAGTCCTCTGTAATGGTGGTAACATTTCCGCCATTTTGTGTTTGTACCGGGGGTCTAAGTACGTTGCCACCCAGTACTAGTCCTTGACCCTTATTCTTTTTATACGGGAGTCCCTGTTAAAACACTGGAGCATGAAGGCCCCCATTTGCACTAAACTGGAAGTGGTGTGGTGGCCTGGCTCCTGCTCATCATCCAGGATAATTTTGCCATTCTCATTCTCCTCTCCCCATCCACGGACAACAACAGGGATCCCAGAAAGGTTTAAAGCATGTTCTTCTTGCTCCTCCTCATCCGCCCCCGCCACCATCCTCCTCTGACTCCTCTTCAGACTCCTGTTCTTGACTTGTCTCAGATAGAGTAGCCCCCCCTGGGAATTCATCCAGCATTGCGACTTCCTCATCTGCCTGCTCCTGCTCCTCCATGGCTTGATCAATGACATGACGCAATGCACTCTCCATAAAGAAGGCATAAGGTACGATGTCACTGATGGCGCCATGTCTGCGACTGACCAGTTTGGTGATCTCATCAAATGGCCGCAGAAGTCTGCATGCGTCGCGCATGAGCAGCCCCTGGTGCGGTGAAAAAAAACCAAGCTCCCCAGAACCTGTTATGCCTCAGAGTTCGTACAGGTAGTCGTTAACTGCACGTTTCTGCTGGAGCAGCCTATCAAGCATATAGAAGGTTGAGTTCCATCGCGTCGGGCAATCGCAAATAAGACGTCTGACCGGCAGATTGTGTCGCCGCTGAATGTCAGCAAGGCGAGCCATGGCCGTGTAAGATCTTCTGAAATGGGTGGAGATTTTCCTTGCCTGCCGCAAGATGTCCTGGACCCCAGGGTATTTGACAACGAATCGCTGCACGACCAAGTTTAAGACGTGTGCCATGCATGGCACGTGTGTAAATTTGCCCTGTTTCAATGCGCTAAGCAGATTGGCACCTTTGTCACACACCACTTTACCAACTGTCAAATTGAGCGGTGTTAGCCACTGATCTGCCTGTGAACGCAAAGCTGAAAGGAGTGCAGGGCCAGTGTGGCTTCCAGGCACAACAGACGCAGCACAGCATGGCAACGTCTCACCTGGCATGTTGAATAGGTTCTGGGGATCTTGGGCGGCGCAGCGGAAGAGACGCTAGCAGTGGAAAAGGAGGAGTCAGCCGAGGAGGAGAGGGAGGAGGATGGAGTAGGAGGAGGAGAAGAAGAGCCAGGCCTGCATGCAATCCATGGCGGTAAAACCAAATCTACATGGGTGCCACGGGTTACATGCTTGACGTCCGTCAGAAGGTTCACCCAGTGGGCAGTAAAAGTTATACACCTTCCCTGCCCGTGTTTGCTAGACCACGTGTCTGTGGTCAGATGTATCTTGGCACCGATACTGTGTGCCAGAGATACATTCACTTGCCGCTGAACATGGCCATATAGCTCTGGGATGCTGTGAGAAATACTTCCTTCTTGGGACCTTCCATTGTGGTGTTCCAATGGCCACAAATTTTCGAAAGGCCTCCGAGTCCACCAGTTTATATGGCAGTAGTTGGCGGGCTATCAGTTCTGATAAGCCAGCCATCAACCGTTGGGCAAGAGGGTTATCCGGCGTCATCATTTTTTTACGCTCAAACATTTGGCCCACGGAAGCCTGCCTTTTTCCAGAAAAACGCGAGGACGGCATGATACAAGGTGGAGTGGAGGACAATTGTGAGGAGAGAGGAGAAGGAGAAGTAGAAGATGAGGCTGGACGGTGAGAGCCTGGAGTGTGGCTTTGTGGGTTCCGTTGCTCCCACTGGGCTTGGTGATGGCAGCTCATGTGCCTTCTTAAGGCGGTCATCCCTAGGTGAGTGTTGGGCTTACCGCGACTTATGTGTTGACTGCAAAGGCTGCAGAAGCACAACACTATTGTCAGCAGCGGACACGTTTAAAAAAGCCCAAACTGCGGAGCCATGTACCGGTGTCCTGGGAGCGCCAGATGTGACCATACATGGTTGATGCCTTGCTCCTGATACATTAGCAGTCTGCTTTGTCCCTCCTGTGCAATCTAAGTTCCGCCTGCTTCTCCTCCCTATCTGCTGGTCCATATCTCCCTCTGAACTCCCCTCCTCTTCCTCTCTTGTGGGCACCCACGTGACATCACCAGACACGCCATCATCTACGTCACCTTCCCCACCGCTATAATTAGAGATCTCGGAGTAGGCAGCAACACCGGGGACCAACCTCCTCCTTGGGCTGATCTGGGTACTGTCGTCAGACTGCTGAGTGGCGGTTGTTGCTACCTCCTCTTCCTGATCCAATTCCAAGTGTGGCTGCGCATTGGCAATGTCTTGTGATGGATCGGAAAATAATTCCTGTGACTCAAGCGGAGGGTATATGGTGGTGGTGTTGGTGGTAGTGTCTTTGGGGGTGCACACAGCAGAGAGTGAATAAGAGGGTGCAGATCGAGAGGATGAGGAGGGTGCAGAAGAGTAAGGCTGAGTGAGCCACTCAACCAAGTCTGGTGCGTCCTTTGACGTAATCGCAAACGCACCTTCTGCAATTTGCCACTTTGGCTCAAGCCTGTTGCTCCTGCCCTACCCCTACCACCCCTGCGGAAGGGCCTGCCTCTTCCTCTGCCTGTCATTTTTTAAATAACCCTGTGACAAAAGTCTCTAGAGAAGTGCAGTATATGTGGAAGAAGGTATATAACACCCCGCTTCCATCTGTCGTTTTGGGGGGGGGGGGGCACTGGTCTATCACACCAGTTATAATACTTTTTTCTAATTGCGTTTGTCACTCTTTGTAGTATCGCTGCAGAACCGCTCAGCAGTCACAATGCTGCACAGTGGAAATGCACTATACTATGCTTTCTATATGTGCAAGTATTTTATACGTGTATTACACCCCTATATACTGCACACCAAATAGTACACCTATACCAGTCCTTAAAAGGACCTTTGTGGACCTAATAGTGGCTAGCTAGTAGCTAGTGAATTGTAGACTGTCCCTGCTCCAAAAACCAAACTGTCCCTCCCTACACTGAGAAACGACAGCTGCAGAATCGGTCAGCAGTACTGCATGCAGTGCACTATAATATGTTTTCTATATTTGAAAGAAAGTATATTATATGTGTACAATCCTATATACTGTACACATATAAAAGGTCCTTTGTGGACCTAGTAGCTAGTGATTTGCAGGCTGTCCCTGCTCCAAACACCAAACTGTCCCTCAGTCCCTACACTGATAAAAGACAGCTGCAGAATCGGTCAGCACTCAGCTCAGCGGCACAGCAGTCAAGTATAATATGCTTTCTATATTTGAAAGAAAGTATATTATACGTGTAAACCCCTATATACTGTACACCATCAGTCCTTAAAAGGACCTTTGTGGACCTAGCAGCTAGTGATTTGCAGACTGTCCCTGCTCCAAACACCAAACTGTCCCTCCCTACACTGATAAAAGACAGCTGCTGAATCGGTCAGCACTCAGCAGCACAGCAGTGCACCATAATATACTTTCTATATTTGAAAGAAAGTATATTATAGGTGTATTACAACCCTATATACTGTACACCTATACCGGTCCTTAACCACCTCAATACAGTGCAGTTACACCCCCTTCCTGACCAGACCAATTTTCAGCTTTCAGCGCTCTCACAGTTTGAATGACAATTACTTAGTCATGCAACAATGTACCCATATGAAACTTGCGTCCTTTTTTCCACACAAATAGAGCTTTCTTTTAGTGGTATTTAATCACTAGTGAGTTTTTTATTTTTTGTTTTGTTTTGCTATAAATAAAATAAAACGTAAATTTTGTGAAAAAAATGCCTTTTTCTTTGTTTTTGTCATACATTTTTGCTAATTAGTAATTTTTCTTCATACATTTTGGCCAAAATTTATACTGCTACATATCTTTGGTAAAAATAACCCACATTAGTATATATTATTTGGTTTTTGTGAAAGTTATAGAGTCTACAAACTATGATGCCAATCGCTGAAAATTGATCACATCTGATCAAGCCTTCAGTACATCAGGTGAGTCTCATTTCTTGAGACACTAACAAGTCAGAAAAGTACAAATACCCCCCAAATGACCCCTTTTTACAAAGTAGACATTCCAAGGTATTAAGTAAGTAGCATGATGAGTTTTTTTAAGTTGTCATTTTTTCCCACAATTCTTTGCAATATGAAGATTTTTATTATTATTATTATTTTTTTTTACAAAATTGTCATATTATCAGGTTATTTCTCACCCACAACATATGCATACAACAAATTACACCCCAAAATACATTCTGCTACTCTTCCCGAGTACGGCGATACCACATGTGTGAGACTTTTACACAGCCTGGCCACATACAGAGCACCAACATTGATGTAGTACCTTCAGACGTTCTACGAGCAAAAATGGAGGTGTTGACGATGTGACGATGGGCTTCCCGCCGGCGGGAACGTCGGCGGCGTCTGACGTCACATCCGTTGGGGATCCCATATAACAGCGGTCATGGTTGACCGCTGTTCTGGGCTGGCATTCCATGTGATGGATGGGAACTCTTCTTTTCATTTTTATTTATGCTACCTATGCCACCAGGTATGTTGTCCATTGTTGGACTCTCCTATTATTTACTTATACTTTACTACTTATGGCCATACTATGCATCCCTATATGGAAGACTTAATTCCCTATATATATCTGTTTGCAGGAACATTCTACTTTCTATTGGAACCACTGAACTTGAGAAGTCCTCACCCCTGGTAACCATCTTCGGATGGGTGTGGGGGTACCCTATATATATAGTAATTGCTGGTATTAACTCTTTTTGAGTATCGTGGCTAAGCAGATACCACTAATTCTTTCATTTGGATATCCTCTAGCCAGGTACACCATTTGTTTTAATGAGATCCATAATTTAACTTATGATTTTATAACATATTATATCATATTATTTGGATTTTTCTCTTCCCCTGTTTTTCTTTTCCTCCCTGTTTTGCAGTTAGTGCTGTTAGTTAGAGCACCTACATAACCTATTGGGCCCAAGTTTCTAAACATGCAATATCAATTGCCAACGGTAGTTGCCTGATGTACAGCCTTCAGCAGGTAATAATCATGTTATTACTTGATCTGCATACTTTGTACTCACCTAGGGGGACTATGATTATACCCCATTATAGGACTATAAATATAATTATAATGTTTGTTTGTTTTTTTTTGTTTTTGTTTTTTTTCACCATCATATGCACCGTATCCCCCATGTCCGCCGGTGGGGAAATATGGAGTGGATTTGATTCTTGTTTTATGTAGTATGTGTTTGACTTTGGGTTTTTTTTTTTTTCTTTTTTTTTATAGGTATTTCTGGATGTAATAAATTTCTCCTACAATCCCTTTATTTTCAAATATAATTGTATATTTTTGTCTTTCCTTTATATATATTCATATTATGGTATAACTATATGAACTATCAATGGGTATGCACTGTTTAATGTATATTAAATTTTAGACCTCCTCCAGATGAAGCGGATAATTCCGCGAAACTAGTCGAGGAATCCTCCACTTGCACCCCCAGAATGGAAATCCACCATGAGTAACTGTACATACGAATCTGGGGTGTACTAGCTTTTAACATGACTTTTTTTGTGTAATTTTTTCTATTCTATGTATTAAAATTTATATGAAATCTTACTTTATACTCCCTGTTTTCTGATTTCTTATGTATGTAAATTCAGTACCGGTATAGTCCAACATTTTTTTGTCATTTTGGTCTGTGATTTGGTATAAGGAGATTAACTTGTACAGCTCCCTCCCCATTTCCAGAATTCCAAAATACCCTTTCCCCTTTTTTTAAGTTGTCATTTTTTCCCACAATTCTTTGCAATATGAAGATTTTTTTTATTATTATTTTTTACAAAATTGTCATATTATCAGGTTATTTCTCACACACAACATATGCATACAACAAATTACACCCCAAAATACATTCTGCTACTCTTCCAGAGTACGGCGATACCACATGTGTGAGACTTTTACACAGCCTGGCCACATACAGAGCACCAACATTGATGTAGTTAGTACCTTCAGACGTTCTACGAGCAAAAATGACGCATCTCATTTCTCAACCACCTATGACACTTTTGAAGGCCCTGGAGTACCAGGACAATGGAATTGCCCATAAAATAACCCCATTTTGGAAAGCAAACACCCCAACGTATAATCTGTGAGGCATAATGAGTCTTTTAAATGGTTACTTTTTTTCCAGAAGTTTTTGGAATATGTGGAAAAAAATTAAAACGCATTTTTTTTTACACAAAATTGTCAATTTATGAGATATTTCTAACACATAGCATGTATATAGAAAAAATTACACCCCAAAACACATTCTGCTACTCCTCCCGAGTATGGCGATACCACATGTGTAGAACTTTTACACAGCCTGGCCACATAGAGAGGCCGAACATTGAAGTAGTACGTTCAGGCGTTCTAGGAGCATAAATGACACATCTCATTTCATTCCTACCTATCACAATTTTGAAGGTCCTGGACCACCAGGACAGTGAAATTACCCACAAAATGACCCCATTTTGGAAAGCAAACATCCCAGCGTATATTCTATGAGACATGGGCTGCAAATAGGTACTGGGGTACTCTGATGGGCTGGAGATAGGTACTCTGGTACTCTGATGGCCTGGTGACAGGTACTCGGGTACTCTGATGGCCTGGTGACAGGTACTCGGGTACTCTGATGGCCTGGTGACAGGTACTCGGGTACTATGATGGCCTGGTGACAGGTACTCTGATGGCTTGGTGACTGGTATTTGGGTACTCTGAAGGGCAGTGACAGGTACTCATATGGACTGTGACAGGTACTCGGGTACTCAGATGAACTGTGACAGGTACTCAGATGAACTGTGACAGGTACTCGGGTACTCAGATGAACTGTGACAGGTACTCAGATGAACTGTGACAGGTACTCGGGTACTCAGATGAACTATGACAAGTACTCGGGTACTCAGATGAACTGTGACAGGTACTCGGGTACTCAGATGAACTGTGACAGGTACTCGGGTACTCAGATGGACTGGGACAGATACTCGGGTACTTTGATGGGTTGTGACAGGTACTCGGGTACACTGTTAAACCGTGACAGGTACTCGGGTACCCTGATGGACTGTGACAGGTACTCGGGTACCCTGATGGACTGTGACAGGTACTCGGGTACCCTGATGGACTGTGACAGGTACTCGGGTACTCTGATGGACTGTGACAGGTACTCAGGTACTCTGATGGACCGTGTCATTTGACGGCCGGCGGTCAGCATCTAGTTAAAAGGACTTTTGTGGACCTATTAGTAATAGCTAATTAGCTAGATAGTGATTAGACTGACTGTCCCTGTTCCACACAGCGTCCTTTCCCTACACTGACAAAAGACAGAATGTAAAATGGCCGCCAGATCAAGTCTATTTATAAGGTGGGGGTATGTCCAATTGTCCATGTGCTGAAATGTCTCAATTGGCTGTCCTGTACCCCATGATGGATGTGTCATGGGTCAAAGTTCTTAACAATGTAAACAAATATGGCCGCCGCGAGCAGCGCCAGAAGTCCGCCGGTTTGGCGAATTGCGAACGAGCAAAATTCGCCGCGAACCGACCGCCGAGCGAACCGCAAGGCCATCTCTAGAAGTAAGCAGTGGCAAGTGAAAACACACTGTTGCTAATGATGTCCGACAGTCTCTTGAATAGACGTATAGGCAATGGATAGATACATCCGGGAGTGCCTTCACCTTCCAAGAGAATTGGGGAGAAACAAAAGGGGTACTCTTACCAGAAGTAGTGGACCTAGCTCACAGTATGGTGGTGGATCTATCAGGCATGGAACCGGAAATGTGGAGTGAGCCTACCAGGGTGACCCATACGATCGCCCCCTCTGTAGGCCATTAGAAATCCAAAAAAAATAGTAAATGTGGAGATGAATGGAACTCCCCAACAGTAGGCAATGGTAAATGCAGCTCTCCAAATATGTCCCCTCCAGATATAGGCATATATATTCAAGGCATTAAATAGAAAAGGCCTCCACATAGCGTAAATCCAAATTTTGGAATTTATTAGCATAAAAAAATATCCAAACTAATGAATATTAAGATAAAAACTGTTCAATTGAACAGTAAAAGCAGTGCAGTATTAGATGGCTCGGGCCAGCGTATTAACCGTACGCGTTTCATCTAATGAGACTTCAACTGGGATATACACCTGCCAACCACCTCCTGCACTTATATGTGACTACCAATCAACTAATTACAAGCCTGTGTGACATGGAATCTGACTTCCAGTGTCCCACGTGCGTTCCAGACGCTGTGATGTCATATGACGTAACTCTCAAGTGCGTTCCAAACATCAAAGCGTCACCCACCACAACGTGATTAATCACACTGCGTCACATGACAAGAGTGTGTAATCTATAGGACGCAGGGGACAGGAGTATGTAATCTTTAGAATGCAGGGGACAGGAGTATGTAATCTGTAGAATGCAAGGGACAGGAATATGTAATCTATAGAATGCAGGGGGCAGGAGTGTATAATGTACAGAATGCAGGGGACAGCAGTATGTAATCTACAGAATGCAGGGGACAGAAGTATGTAATGTACAGAATGCAGGGGACAGAGTGTGTAATGTACAGAATGCAGGGAACAGGAGTATGTAATGTACAGGATGCAGGGGACAGGAGTGTATAATGTATAGAATGCAGGGAACAGGAGTATGTAATGTACAGGATGCAGGGGACAGGAGTGTATAATGTATAGAATGCAGGGTATAGATGTATGTAATGTACAGGATGCAGGGAGCAGGAGTATGTAATGTACAGGATGCAGGGAACAGGAGTATGTAATGTACAGGATGCAGGGGACAGGAGTATGTAATTTATAGAATGCAGGGGATAGATGTATATAATGTACAGGATGCAGGGAGCAGGAGTATGTAATCTATAGAAGGGATGCAGGGGTCGGCTTCATCCACCACCCCAATCCCATTCCGGCTCCATCCACCACCCCAATCTAATCCTGGCTCCATCCATCCCATCCCATCTCCATTTCCCTGAGCTCATTCCAGCTCCATCCATCCCCCGATCACATCCCAGTTCCACCCCCCCCAATCCCGGCTCCATCCATTTCCCCATCCCATACCAGCTCAATCCATCCCATTTCCATTTAGCATTTTGATTCCATCCCAGCTCTACTCATCGCCCTGATCCTATCACGGCTCCATCCATCCCCCGATCTCATCACTGCTCCATCCTTCCCCCTGAGCCCCTCCCTGCTCAATCCTTCCCCCTGATCCCACCCCGGCTCCATCCATCCCCCTGATTCATCACAGCTCCATCCATCCCCCTGATCCCATTCCAGCTCCATCCATACCCTGATCCCATCCTGCCTCCATCGACCACTCTAACAACATCCCAACTCTATCCATCCCTCCTTTGCATCCCAGCTCCATCCATCTCCCAATCCTATCCCAGCTCCATCCTCCCCCCTGATCCCGGCTCTATCCTTCCCTCAATCCCATTCGGCTCCATCCTTCCCTCTATCCCATTCTGGCTCCATCCATTCCCCTGATCCCAGCCTGGCTCCATCAACCATGCTGATCCCACCCCAGCTCCATCCTTCTCCCTGATCCTATCCCAGCTTGATCCACCCCACAATCCAAGCTCTACCCTTCCCCCCCTAATGAGACTTCAACTGGGCTATACGCCGGCTGACCACCTCCTGCGCTTATATATGACTACCAATCAACTAATTACAAGTCTGTGTGGCCGACATGGAATCTGACTTCCGATGTCCTACGTGCATTCCAGACGCTGTGATGTCATATGACACAGCGTCATTACGTAACTCTCACGTGCGCTCCAGACATCAACATGCTTTGATGTTTGGAACACACGTGAGAGTTATGTAATGACGCTGCATCACATGACAAGAGTGTGTAATGTATAGAATGCAGGGGACAGGAGTATGTAATGTATAGAATTCAGGGGACAGGAGTATGTAATGTATAGAATGCAGGGGACAGGAGTGTGTAATCTATAAAATGCAGGGGACAAGAGTGTGTAATCTATAGAATGCATGGGACAGGAGTATGTAATCTTTAGAATGCAGGGGGTAGGAGTGTGTAATGTACAGAATACAGGGGACAGGAGTTTGTAATCTATAGAATGCAGGGGACAGAAATATGTAATGTACAGAATGCAGGGGAAAGGAGTGTGTAATGTACAGAATGCAGGGAACAGGAGTATGTAATGTACAGGATGCAGGGGACAGGAGTGTATAATGTACAGCATGCAGGGAACAGGAGTATGTAATGTACAGAATGCAGGGGACATGAGTATGTAATCTATAGAATGCAGGGGACAGAAGTATGTAATCTATAGAATGCAGGGGACAGGAGTATGTAATCTATAGAATGCAGGGGACCAGAATATGTAATTTATAGAATGCAGGGGATATAAGTATGTAATATACAGGATGCAGGGAGCAGGAGTATGTAATCTATAGAATGGATGCAGGGGGCAGCTCCATCCACAACCCCAATCCCATTCCGGCTGCATCCACCACCCCGATCTAATCCTAGCTCCATCCATCCCATCCCATCTCCATTCCCCTGAGCTCTTTCCAGCTCCATCCATTCCCCCATCCCATACCAGTGCAATTCCTCCCATTTCTATTTACCATCTTGATCCCATCCCAACTCTACTCATCCCCCTGATCTTATCCCAGCTCCATCCATCCCCCGATCCCATCACTGCTTCATCCTTCCCCCTGAGCCCATCCCTGCTCAATCCTTCCCCCTGATCCCATCCCGGCTCCATCCATCCCCCTGATTCCATCACAGCTCCATCCATCCCCCTGATCCCATCCCAGCTCCATCCATCCTCTGATACCTTCCTGCCTCTATGGCCCACCCTTATCCCATCCCAACTCTATCCATCCCTTCTTTGCATCCCAGCTCCATCCATCTCCCAATCCTATCCAAGCTCCATCCTCCCCCCTGATCCCGGTTCTATCCTTCCCTCAAGCCCATCCGGCTCCATCCTTCCCTCTATCCCATTCTGGCTCCATCCATTCCCCTGATCCAAGCCCGGCTCCATCAACCATCCTAATCCCACCCAACCCCATCCTTCTCCCTGATCCTATCCCAGCTTGATCCACCCCACAATCCAAGCTCCACCCTCCCTCCCAGCTCCATCCTTCTTGCCCCCATCCCAGCTCCATCCCCCTCCATCCCATTTCCATCCTTCCCCCTTCATCCCATCCCAGCACCGTCCTTCTCCACCTCATCCAAACTCAGCTCCATCCTTCTCCCCTATCATCCCATCCCAGCTGCATCCTTCTCCCCCTCATCCCATCCCAGCTTCATCCTTTTCCCCCATCCCATCCCAGCTCCATCTTTCTCCCCCCTCATCCACTCCCAGCTCCATCCTTCCCCCCATCCAATTCCAGATCCAACCTTCTCACCCCCTCATCCCATCCCAGCTCCATCATCCCCCCATCCCATCCCAGCTCCATCCTTCTCCCCTCATCCAATCCCAGCTCCATCCTTCTCCCCCTCTCATCCAATCCCAGCTCCATCCTTCTCCCCCTCTCATCCAATCCCAGCTCCACCCCCCCATCCCATCCCAGCTCCATCCTTCCCCCTCTCTTCCCACCCCAGCTCTATCCTTTTCCCCCCTCATGCAATCCCAGCTCCATCCTTCTCCCCCCTCATCCCATCCCAGCTCCATCCTTCTCCTCCCCATTCCATCCCATCACCATCTGAACCAAATAAGTTTATCTTGTTCTCATCAGACCACATGACATTAATCCATGTCCTTAGACTGCTTCTCTTCAGCAAACTATTTGTGGGCTTTCTTTTGCACCATCTTTAGAAGAGGCTTTCTTCTGGGAAGACAGCCATGCAGACTGATTTGATGCAGTATGCGGCATAGTGTCTGAGCACTTACAGGTTGACCCCCTCACTCCTTCAAAATCTTCAAAATCTGCAGCAATGCTGGCAGCACTCATGTGCCTATTTCCCAAAGACAAAATCTGGATATGATGATGAGCACCTGCAGGTAACCTCTCTTTGGTTGACCATGGCGAGGCCTGCTCTGAGTGTAACCTGTACTGTTAAACCGCTGCATGGTCTTGGCCACTGTGCTGCAGCTCAGTTTTAGGGTCTTGGCAATCTTCTTATAGCCTAGGCCATCTGTATGTAGAGCAACAATTCTTTTTTCTAGATCCTCAGAGAGTTCTTTGCCATGAGGTTCAATGTTGAACTTCCAGTGACCAGTATGAGAGAGTGAGAGCGATCACACCAAATTTAACACACCTGCTTCCCACTCACACCTGAGACCTTGTAGCACTAATGAGTCACATGACACCGGGGAGGGAAAATAGCTAATTGGGCCCAATTTGGACATTTTCATTTAGAGAAAACTTTTGTTGCCAGCGGTTTATACATTAACGGCTGTGCTTTAAGTATTTTGGGAGGACAGCAAATTTATACTTACATTTACATTTACACAAGCTGTACACTCACAACTTTACATTGTAGCAAAGTGTAATTTCTTCAGTGTCGCCAAAAGATATAATAAAATATTTAAAAAATGTGAGGGGTGTACTCACTTTTGTGAGATACTGTATATAATAGGAAGTTGATGGTTTCCATTTTCTGCACCCTCAGACTCTATCCTACACTCTCTAACCCACATCTTCATTCTCTCCCTCTCTTCTGGCATCTTCCCTAACACTCTAAACCTCCTCCTCGTGCCCAAAGCCCGGTATAAATCCAAGGGGGATCGTAGATTCGCTGTCCAAGGGCCTCGGCTATGGAATGTTCTACCAATCAACATCCGCCTGAAAGAAAATCACCTGGTTTTTAGGAAAAAACTCAAGATCTTCCTCTTTTAGCAGATGATCAAAGCTCGCCACAGTGCCTAGAGGTGATTCAGTTCGCGTTGTGCGCTATACAAGTATTTCATTCATTCATTCACTGGTCACACCCATACTTAAAAAGCCATCCTTGGACCCATCCTTGTGACCACCTCATTAAGAATAACCTTCCTGATCCCCTTCAGTCTTGATTTCTCCCTCAACACTCCACAGAAACTGCTCTTCTAAAACTCTCAAATTACTAACAGCAAAAATCAACAGACACTATTTTGTACTCCTACTTCTGGATGTTTTAGGTTTCCTTTGATACGGTTGACCACCCCCTACTCAAAAACACTTTACTCCCTCTGTCTCCATGATTGTGCTCTTTGCTGGCTCTCATCCTACCTATCCCACTGCACCTTCAGTGTCACTTACAATTCTACTTCCTCCTCTCTTCTTCCTTTCTCCATCGAGGTCCCCCCCAAGGTTCTGTTCTTGGACCTCTCCTATTTTCAATCTACAATTCCTCCCTAGGTCACCTGATAGCCTCTCATGGCTCTCAATATAATTTCTACGCTGATGACATTCAAATCTATCTCTCCACCCCACAGCTCACTCCATCAGTCTCCTCACGCATCACTAACTTACTAACAGACATATCTGTCTGGATGTTACACCACTTCCTTAAACTCAACTTGTCCAAAACCAAGCTCATAATATTTCCTCCCCCACGTGCCTCTTCCCCTGACATCTCTGTCAAGAGCAATGACACAACCATCCGCCCATCCCCACATGCCAGGGTCCTAGATGTTATCCTGGACTCCGATCTCTCCTTTTGGCCCCACATCCAATCACTTTGCAAAGCTTGCCGCCTCAGCATCTCCAAAATATGTCCCTTCCAACCAATGAAACCACAAAGCTCCTGATTCACTCCCTGGTTATCTCTTACCTCAACTACTGCAACTCCCTCCCCATTAGCTTACCTTTAAAAAGGCTATTTTCCTTCAGACCATCGTGAATGCTGCTGCCAGACTCATCCACCTTACAGACCGTTCAGTGTCTGCTACCCTTCTTTACCAATCCCACCATTGGCTGCCACTCACTAGCCTAGACTCAAAATACCAACCTAATTGTCCTCTTCGTTCCTCCCAAGACCTCCTGTTCTCTAGCTCCCGCATCGCCTCCTCCTCTACTCACCTCCAGGACTTCTCCCAAGCCTCTCCATCCTCAGGAATTCCCTACCCAAATCTGTCAGACTATCTCAAATCTTTCCACTTTTAGGCTATCCCTGACAAGGTTTCTCTTCAGAGAAGCCTATCCTTCCTCCACCTAACAACTGTACGTTTATTTTCTTCATCAGCTCATCCCCCACAGTTATTACCCTTTTGCATCACTTGACCCTCCCTCCTAGATTGTAAGCTTTAATGAGCAGGGCCCTCTGATTCCCCCTGTATTGATTTGTATTGTAATTGTACTGTCTGTCCTAACGTTGTAAAGCACTGCGCAAACAGTTGGCGCTATATAAATCCTGTATAATAATAATAACTAGTATAGCACTCCACAGTGCCATGGCAGTTCATTGACAGTGCTTGTAGTTCATTCACACACAGACCTGTGAACGAATGATGCGGCCGTGTGGGCGAAGCCCCGCATGGCCGCTGACTTCAAAAAGTGACAGCTAGTATGGGGGACTTCTCCCTGTACTGCTGTCACAGGGAGAGGGGAGATCAGGCAACAGCAGCAGCATTGGGAACATGTTACATGTTCCACCCTAAAAACGAGTGGAACATGTAACATGTTCCCAAAGGGGAACTTATCCTTTAAATCTAGTCTCTCATACTCTTTGTTCAGAGACTCAACCTGAAACATATTTATCTTAATTATATTGTAATCACCCACCGAAATCATGTGTATCAAGTGAAAAGGCTCTGCACACAGAATTATTTTTCTTGGACATGGTTTTCTGTAAGGACTAGTATGTATATAGCCTAATGTCATATTGTCCCAAAATGTGAAATGCAAAAGTAAAATTTTTGTTTAATCCTTATATAACCACTTGCAGCCCCTAGCACATACCAGTATATCCTACACTGCAGCTGCAGTCATGACTCCAGCATCATTTTTTCAGCCGGTGATGCTGAACAATGTAAAAGTGATCCAAATGGATATACAGCTGCTGGATCACTGTTATATGTACTGTTACATGTAGAAGGTACTGGGCTGCCTGCAGGGCCGTCTTTAACCACATGCCGTCCAGACGCCGCAGTTGTACTGCGGCAGAATGGCACGGCTGGGCGAAAAAAGACATTATGTAACATTGCTTTGCCCTTTGGCCACTAGGGGGCGCACACTCACTCCCAGAGCCGATGTGAGTGCCTGACAGTCTTGATCACCGCCAAGCTCCCGCGATCGATCGGGGCACACGGAGAACCCGGAACTGTGTGTGTAAACACACAGTTTCCAGTTCTCTGAGCGGAGAACTGACAGATCATCTGTTCAAACAGAGTATGAACAGCAATCTGTTCGTTTCCCTGCACAGTCCCCATCCCCTTCAGTTAGACCCCTTTCACACTGGGGCGTTTTTCAGGCGTTTTTCAAGCGCTTTAGCGTTAAAAAAGCGCCTGTAAAGCGCTTGAAAGAAGCCTCATCTGCAGTCCCAATGTGAAATGTCAGCGCCCAAAAAACGCTCGTAAAGCGCCGCTTAAACTAGCAGCGCTTTACCAGCATTTTTCGAGCATTAATGGGGCGCTTTTAACCCCTGCTAGTGGCCAAATAAAGGGTTAAAAGCGCCCACAAAACGCTGCTGCCAATAGCGTTTTTCAGGCGTTTTACAAGCGCTTCCCATTGATTTCAATGGGAAGGGGCGTTTTAGGAGCGTTGTATTCACCGCTCCAAAAGCGCTGCAAAGAAGCTGCTTGCAGGACTTTTTTTGACGCTCTGCCAGCGCAGCGCCTCAGTGTGAAAGCACTCGGGCTTTTACATTGGGATTGCAGTTGCAGCTTCTTTCAGGCACTTTTTTTAACGCTAAAGTGCATGAAAAACGCCCCAGTGTGAAAGGGATCTTGGTGTGAAAGCACTCGGGCTTTTACATTGGGATTGCAGTTGCAGCTTCTTTAAGGCGATTTTTTTAACGCTAAAGCGCATGAAAAACGCCTGAAAAACGCCCCAGTGTGAAAGGGGTCTTAGAGCACAAACTAGGACACACATTAACCCCTTCTTTGCCCCCTAGTGTTAACATCTTAACTGCCAGTGACATTTTTTACTGTAATCAATGTATTTTTAATCGCTGTATTAATGCCAATGGACCTAAAAATGTGTCAAAATTGTGTCGCTAATCGCCGTCATTACTAGTAAAAAAAAAATTATTAATATAAATGCCATAAAACTACCCCCTATTTTGTAGACGCTATAACATTTGTGCAAACCAATCAATATACACTTACAGTAGGTGCCCACGATATTGTGTCAATCTCAACGCCTTTATTGGCAAGATTGACACCCTGCGAGCCCCGTCGCTGGCTCACATCGGGAAAGGAAAAATGTTTCTTTTCCTTTCCGGATAAGCGACAAGCATCGCTGACATTGAGGCCGGGTTCACACTGGTGCGGGGATCCAAATTGGATTCCCGCCAATACCAGGCACTGTATTTGGTATGAATATTAAGTGAAAACTCTACGCCAATTTTTAAATAAAAATGGGTTCCCCCTCCAGAGTCATACCAGGCCCTTAGATCTGGTAAAAATCCATACCAGGCCCCTATCCAAGCACGCAGCCCGGCCGGTCAGAAAAGGGGGTGTGGACGAGCAAGCACCCCAGCCCCTGTGCCGTACCAGGCCGCATGCCCTCAACGTAGGAGGTGGGTGCTTTGGGGAGGGGGGGCGCCCTGCTTTCCACCCCCACCCCAAAGCACCTTGTCCCCATGTTGATGCGGACAAGGGCCTCTTCCTGACAACTCTAGCTGTTGGTTGTCGGGGTCTGCGGGTGGGGGGCTTATCGGAATCCGGGAGCCCCCTTTAATAAGAGGGCCCCCAGATCCCGGCCCCCCACCCTATGTGAATGAGTATGGGGTACATAGTACCCCTACCCATTCACCTGGGGAAAAAAGTGTTAATAAAAAAAACACACAACACAGGTTTTCAAAGTAAAAAGTAGGCAGCTCCAGGGGTCTTCTCACCGGGCTCCTCCGCTATCTTCTTCCAGCTATTTTACTAGCAGAGGAGCCCAGCTTTCTCCCTCGCCGCCGACCGGGGGTCTTCTTCTGACTCCTTCTCGCTCTCCGGTTCTTCTTTGCGCTCTCCGTCCTCTTCTCCCGTTCTCCGGCTTCTTCGCCCTGTGGCCACTAGGGGGCACGTGTGCTCCTCGAGCCGATTACTGAATTTTCAAAATAAAAACATAGTCATAACTCATGAGTCTGACTCATCAGTCTTGTTCTGAATCTCATACTCTTCCCAGTGATACCAGTGACACCTACTGGCAGCAGTCAGGAATCACATCCCAACTAAGCTTAGCGAAAGACCGAATGAAAAACTATACAAATCAATTTGAGCTAACTATAACCCAGAAAAAACACTAGATTTGGGCAATAGGCACTGTTTGGGACAGGATGCTACACTTGTATTATATGACAAATTTATTTAACCACTTCAATACAGGGCATTTTCATTCTGCCCAGGCCAATTTTCAGCTTTCAGCGCTGTAACGTTTTGAATGACAATTGCGCGGTCAACACTGTACCCATATGACATTTTGACCATCTTTTTCCTACAAATAGAGCTTTCTTTTAGTGGTATTTGATCACCTCTGCAGTTTTTATTTTTTGCGCTATAAACAAAAAAAGACAGATAATTTAAAAAAAAAACAAATTTTTTTTTACTTTATAATAAATATCCCAATAAAAAAAAAAAAAAAACATTTCTTCCTCAATTTAGGCCGATATGTATTTTATGGTAAAAGAAAATCGCAATAAGCGTATATTGATTGGTTTGCGCAAAAGTTATAGCACCTACAAAATAGGGGATAGATTTATGGCATTTTTATTTACTAGTAATGGCGGCGATCGCAGGTGCCTGGCGGACATCGCGGCCGCAAGGCACGCGCATCGGCTACCAAGCGACCCGGCAGAGTGCACACCCCCTAATGACCGGGAAGCTGGGGACATCATAGGACAGCCGCCCAGGATGAGAGCGCCAACTTGCGGCTGTCATTTGACCATACGCGGGATGGGAAGGGGTTAAATCAAAAATAGTATTAAATGAATCAAAAGAGCTGTGAGAGCAAAAGAAATGCCCTTGTACAATAATGAAATTGTCCTCTGACAAAGTCCTGAATACCTCAGCCTAGTGAAAGCTTATGCGGGTCTTCCTTTTTACTCCTTGTGGCCAAACAAAGCACAGGGAAGAAGGTATGTGTAGCTGGGAACAGTGAACCTGCTGCCTTGTGCACTTTGTCATTAGAGTGAAACTAAAACCTCACTTTGTAAAAGTAACTTTTTTTTAATGCAATTACATGCCACATGCACTGTGCTGTATGCATCCCAGCCAGGGGCGGACTGACAATTGGGCCACTCGGGCACTGCCTGAGGGCTCCATGCCACTAGGGGGCCCCATCAGTGTTGCCAGTCTCAGTAAAACCAGGGACAGTATGTAAAAATTAGTTTTTTTTTACATCTGTCTCTGAAATGTCCCTTACCGACATCCTTTTGGTCTAAAAATCCAGAGATTATAGCTGCCTCACCTCTCCAGCACCTTCTCAGGCAATAGAAACATGTCTGTGTATATTGTGTGATTGTATACTGTGTGTGTGTGTTTGTGTATACAGTGTGGCCCCATAATCTCTGATTGCCTGGGGGCCCCAAAATCTCCTATTGACCGGGGGCCCCATGAGTTGTCAGTCTGCCCCTGATCCCAGCTCATTCTCAGTATGCCACACAAGTTACATTATCTGTATCCATCCAATGGCTAAAGAGGATCACCTTGGGACCCAGAAGAAAACAGGGGAAGGAGAATCTGCATCATAGGGAGGGACACAATCCTGACCTGTCACTGCTGGAGGAGTGCACACTATGGTAAAAGCTAAACCAAACACAGCAGAATTTAGTTCAGTTTTAATAATTCAGTAGTAAGTAAACCTTAGGGCAGAAAAAGTGGGCATCTGCGGTAGCCTTGCCACCTTGCCTAAAAATGAGACTCTTTCAAGATGTCAAGTCTCCCAAATAAATCAGGGGTCACCAATTTTACCACCCCCTGTCCCAGTGTATCTCCTGGTCTTGACAGGTGCATACAGTGATGCAAAAAGCTCTAGTCTTGTTCCTCATGTCTGATTTTCTTCAGTATCAAGAGGTCAGAATCAGTGTTCTATCTCTAATGATAAAACCATGCCCCAGCAGCTTGTAAGTAGCCTCCTCACATACAGTTTACTTTGACAGGACAGTCTTGCTGGCTGAGAGGAGAAGTGGGACTACAATTGTATCATACTTACTACCTCATGCAGAAATGTCATATTATATTCAGAATGTGTTTGTGTTTTCCTGCTGTTTAGTGAAATCCTGTGGAGGCTATAAGTTCTCTGAATTTGTCTCCAGCAGCCATCTTGGAGAAGCCTCATGTTCTGATTGGTACCAAGTTATGATGAGGTTTTGTCCACCATTTTCTGTTAGCTTCCATATAAAAGAAAGCCACCCCAGCCACCATTTTGAGGAGACGTGTGTGTGGAACGAGTGAGGGAAAGGTATACTGCCTGTGAGGGAAAGCTAGGCCTTACTCAGGGAGAGTGTTCCAGCCTGTAGGGACAGAACCGGGTTCCTCATGAGTCTTGCCTATCAGCGCTGCTGCTGTACTGGTGATAGAAGCTCTGCTAAGACAGTGTATTTTCCTGTTAAATCATCTCTGTTGCATCTGTGGAACCTGCTTATGGACAGCCAGGGCTGCTGTTAGAAATCACTGGGCCCCATACAGCCTACCTGGTAGGGCTCCCCTCAAATATATCAAAACAAAATTTTCAGAAAAAATATACTAAAATCATTCTTAGCGGACACGAAGATAACAGAGAAGCTGTGAATTTTTAATTGTTTTTTACGTTTTGAACAAAAATATTGTATCATTTTTTGTTTAACTGTTTAAAAAAAAAAATTTACAATTTTTTTTTACAAGAATTTAATTGTGTTTTACAAGTGATTAAAACAATACAGGGTTATAATTTGTTATTTTTTTTAACTGGACAGGGAAGTCGGCTGCTGTGTCTGTGTCTCTCCCTGCAGCAGCTGGAAGTCGGCGGGAGGGAGAAAATCCAGTTTTCAGCTACTGCAGAGAGCCGCACAGAGCATCCTGTAATCCCCCCTCCGTCCGACCACACTGATTTCCTCTGTTGTTTGGGCCCCCCTTGTGTGCCGGGCCCCCTACAGGAGGACTGGTGGTCCCCCCTATCAGCAGCCTATGGTAAGTAATCAAAATTTGCCTTGTATACCACTGATGTACCTGAAGAGAGGAATAATAACTACAGTGCCAGTTTACTGAGCTGAATTCTGTATCTTTGGTGAAGGGACTGTGAATCAGTGCCATATATATGAGGAATATACTGTATTATGAAAACATATACATGTAGTCGGTTGCTCGGCCGGCTGCTGGAGGAGCGGGCTGTGTGTGTTTGCACCGGTTCTCCTCCCTCACTCTTCAACAACTCATTGAGGGGCCAAGCTATCTTATAGAATCCTTTGGCGAATCTTCAATTGTATGAGCAGAACCCCAGGAACGACCTATGCCCAATCACATTGGTATGTCTTGGCTAGAAGGTGACAGCTTCGAGTCACTGGGGTCAGTGGCCACTCCAGCTGAGACAACATGTCTGAAGTAAGTGACAGAAAGCTGGTAGATATCATTAAGTCTCTTTAGGACCTTCTTCAGGAAGTACCACATGCTCTTCAAGGGTTTTGCCAAAGATAATATTGTCTAGGTACAATAGCATTTCAATGAGGCTTATGTCCCCTACTGTATTCTCCATCAATTTCTGGAAGGTTGCTGCAGCCCCCAACAGACCTTAGGGCATTCTGTCAAATTCCCTAATGGACAGATGAAGATCGTGTTCTCTATTTTCTGGAGGCATTGGATCTGTTAGTACACTGAACCACTTAACCACAGACAGGCATCTTTTCTCTAAAGTGTGGTATACTGGTTGGGGATGGTTCTCCTGTTGGATGTGCAATAGTTGATATACATCCTCAGAGTACCACTCTTCTTTTGTACCATCACTACAGGGAAAATATAAAGGCTCCATGATTCTCGATTGATGCCCATCCTCTTTAACTTTGCCTGATGTTCACAGAGATCTTCCAGGTCACCCAGGGGAATCCATAATGCTCTTTCTCTGAATGGCTTGAATGTCTTTCTGAAGGTGAATTCAGTACTGGACACCTTCTTTGCGCACCCCACACCCCTGACTGTCATCCCACATGACACATGGGTGACAGTCAGGAAGGGTAGAGGGGCAAGTGCCAGGGAGGCCAATCCAGGGCTGGAGCATCCCAATAAGTACGCTCCATTGAGTAACATTGGTGATCCCAGTCAGGGACGAGCAATGCTGAGGGATTCTCCTAGCTACCAGGAGAAGAACTCCTCCAGTGAGAGTGGGGGGGGGGGGGGGGAGCGAAGGGAAAGGAAAGTCAGATTCTGGTGGTAGGGGACTCAATTATTAGGAGGACAGAGAGGCTAATCTGTAACAACAACCTGAAGTGCCGAACTGTATGTTGTCTGCCGGGCGCTCTGGTTCGGCACATCACGGATCTGGTGGACAGATTACTGGGAGGGGCTGGGGAAGACCCAGCTGTCATGGTGCACGTTGGCACCAATGACAAAGTCAGAGGCAGATGGAGTGTCCTAAAGAATGATTTTAGGGACTTGGGAGCTAAATTGAGGAAAAGGACCTCCAAGGTAGTATTCTCAGGAATACTACCAGTACATCGAGCCACACCAGAAAGGAAGAGGGGGATTAGGGAAGAAAACAAGTGGCTCAAAAGCTGGTGTAGTAAGGAGGGGTTTGGGTTCCTGAAGGACTAGGACGACTTCTCAGTCGATAACCGGTACTATAGAAGGGACTACTTTTCAACTCTTTCCCCCTCTCTCTCCCTCACCACACCGATGCCTTTTGAGCTGCTCTGCTCCCAGGGCCCCTACCAAGCAAAGCTTATCTCTAATATTTACCGTATACTTCAGCAGAGGTCCTCTCTCACTGCCCTATCCCACTCCTACATGGACAAATGGACGCAGCTCCTTAATCAACAAATCACTCTCCCACAATGGTCCAGAATTTGGTCCTCCACCTCTAAAATTTCCAGATGCGTGGCACAGAGAGAGACAGCATATAAAGTCCTACTGTTCTGGTATAGGACCCCCGAGGTTATTCATCGGTATGACCCCTCTCTTTCTCCCATGTGCTGAAGGTGTGGGAGGACCAAGGGAACAAATTATCATATCTTTTGGCAATGTGTTCTAATTACTCCTTCCTGGTCCATGGTATCCCACATGCTCCAGCAGATTTTTGACACCCCCATTCCATTGGATCCTGTCCACCTTCTCCTATGCCTTTCCTTCCCGGAGTTGGGGAAGGCAGTTAATAAATTAGCCTCCTATGTGCTGCTTGCTGCTAAAAGAGCTATCCCCTCTAATTGGTTGTCTACTCAGCCCCCAACCCAGACTCAGCTGAT
The DNA here is from genome assembly GCF_037356315.1 of Lithobates pipiens. NCBI lineage: Eukaryota > Metazoa > Chordata > Amphibia > Anura > Ranidae > Lithobates > Lithobates pipiens. Next base: position 334,727,180 of record NW_027507764.1, on the reverse strand, counting down.
ACAAACCATCAAGGACATACGCAGGATGGAACATTTGATGGCTATGGTGGAGGATGGGACCGACCGGTTTGGCGTGATTTGGGCCCCCTGGGATACCTCGATCTTTGGGCTCCCACAGGTGCCCTTGGTACCCCTAGCCATCCGGTCGTGTCCATCTCCTAGTGTTCCCTGACCTTCTCGCTCCCCAATGTTTTGTATCTTGTTGGTACTTTAAGTCTTTTTCTGCTGGCCCAACGGCCACTCAAAGCTTACCTTATCTCTTGAGGAAATTTATAGTGGTATGTAGCCCTCTTTTGTCAGATATTAGTCATGTTATTGAAGCACCAGTTCAAGACCCCAACCTCTGCATTACGACATATACGATGTCTCTCAGTCTTTCTTTTTATTTTAATATTGTTTTACGTAATACTTTTCTGTTGTTTTTTTTCCTTTATGTGTTTTGTTTTGCTTTGTTTGCTTTTAGTTATTTATTTTTATTCTTTGACTACTACTGTATACCTGTAGTCACCATAAGGTTATATCAGTCTCTCCAATACGGTATGCTCCAGATTTTCTTTGTCTATTGTCAGTTCTGTATCTTTTCATATTCTGTAAAAAAATTCTCTCAATAAAAATTACAATTAAATAAAAAAAAGAAGGGACGGAGTGCACCTAAATGAGGAGGGTGCAGATCAGCTGGGATTAAGGATGGCCAAAAAGTTAGAGGGGTTTTTAAACTAGGTGATGGGGGGGAGGGTTCAGAGATAGAGATAGTCAGCGTGGAGCATATTCCAGAGGGTAATATTAGGGGCATTAGTGGTAGGGTAACCAAAGCACATAAACCCAAGGTAAATATAGTAGCAAGTCCTAGTTGTAATCTTGGAACACCCAAGAGGATAGTATGTGACCGGTCAAAATATATTAATACATTAAAATGTTTGTTCACCAATGCCAGAAGTCTGCCAAGCAAAATAGGCGAGTTGGAAGCTCTGGTGCATCAGGAGAGCTATGATGTAATCGGTATTGCTGAAACTTGGCTTTATTCCTCACATGACTGGGCTATTAATATTCCTGGCTATACACTCTTTCGGAAAGGTGGAGGGGTCTGTCTGTATTTGAGAAGTGATCTCAAAGCGAGTGAGAAAGAGGACCTGGTGGACGGAGAGTATGATGAGTCCAAAGTATTATGGGTGGAACTGCATACAGATGTGCGCAGTTCAAAGTTAATCATTGGAGTTTGTTAAAGACCACCCAATGTTAATGAGGAGGTGGAGACTCAGCTCCTTGCACATATAGAAAGGGCTGCAAGGGCTGGGACAGTGATAATAATGGGGGATTTTAACTACCCAGAAATTGAGTGGGGTAATGGCAATGCTGGGACAGTTAAAGGGCAAAAATGTATAAACCTATTACAGGACAATATTATGGTCCAGTTTATTGAGGCCCCAACGAGGAATGATGCTCTGTTGGACCTGGTAATCTCAAACCATGCAGAACGTATTACTAATGTTCAGATAAAGGAACATCGGGGTAGCAGTGACCATAACATGATTTCATTTGATGTTAGCTGTAAGCAAAAATCACATACGGGAAAGATAAAAACACTTAATTTCAAGAGATCAAATTTTCCAAGGAGGAGGGCTGCTCTCCAGGACTTAGACTGGGAGAGAATATTGGCATCAATGGGCACAGAACAGAAATGGGAACTCTTCAAAAAGACTGTTTGTGATCTCACTGCAAAGTATATTCCCATGGGCAATAAGTTTAAAAGACTAAAAATAAAACCGATGTGGCTCATGGCCAAAGTTAAAAAAGCTATAAACTATAAAAAAAAGAGCTTTTACAAAATATAAAAACGAAGGAACGCTAGTGTCATTTAAATGTTACAAGGAATATAATAGAATATGTAAAAAGGAAATCAAGGATGCAAAAATTCAAAATGAAAGACAGATTGCAAAAGATAGTAGGACAAACCCCAAAAAAATCTTCAAATATATTAATAGTAAAAAGGTTAAGTCTGAGCATGTAGGCCCTTTGCAAAATAATCTGGAGTGGGTGACTGGGGACAAAGAGAAGGCTAACTTATTAAATACTTTCTTCAGCTCTGTGTATACAAAGGAGCATGGGGGAGCTCATGTCCATAATGGGGGTGGTAGTGACGCAGCCCAAAATCCACAATGGCTCAAAAGAGATATGGTCCAGAAATATTTGGACAGAATAAAGGTGGATAAAGCACCTGGACCTGATGGCATCCACCCACGGATCCTAAAAGAATTGAGCTCTGTAATTTCAAAGCCATTGTATCTCATTTTTAGGGACTCATTAATGACAGGAATAGTACCACTGGATTGGCGCAGGGCCAATGTGGTGCCTATATTTAAAAAGGGAACAAAGTCTTTACCAAGTAACTATAGACCCGTTAGTTTAACTTCTATAGTTGGGAAGATACTGGAGGGATTAATAAAAGACCACATAGACGAGTTCTTACAGGAAAAAAATATTTTAAGCAACAGACAGCATGGATTCATGAAAGACAGAAGTTGTCAGACAAACCTGATTTCTTTTTATGAAGTGGTAAGTAAAACCTTGGACAGAGGGGTGGCGGTGGACGTGATATACTTGGATTTTGAAAAAGCGTTCGATACAGTTTCGCACACGGCTCATGTGTAAGGTAAAGTCTACAGGTTTGGAAATATCAGTTTGTAAATGGATATAAAACTGTCTAAAAGTCAGAATTCAGAGAGTAGTGGTTAATGATTCTTACTCTGAATGGTCTAAGGTTATCAGTGGTGTACCCCAAGGTTCAGTGTTGGGACCCTTACTTTTTAATAGCTTTATAAATGATATTGGGTCTGGGATCAAAAGTAACATTTCCGTCTTTGCAGATGACACCAAGCTATGCAGTGGAATAACGTCCTTACAGGATATCTCCAATTTACAAGCCGACCTCAATGCTCTGTATAATTGGGCGACTATGTGGCAGATGAGGTTTAATGTTGAGAAATGTAAAGTTATGCACTTGGGGGCTAAGAAAATGCATGCATCATACATGCTAGGAGGAGTACAACTGGGGGAATCCATAGTGGAGAAGGATCTGGGGGTTTTGGTAGATCATAAGCTCAATAATAGCATGCAATGCCAAGCTGCGGTTTCCAAAGCGAGCAAAGTCCATTCCTGTATTAAGAGAGGTATGTACTCCAGAGAGAGAGAGATATCATTTTGCCCCTGTTTAAATCATTAGTAAGACCTCATCTGGAATATGCAGCTCAGTTTTGGGCACCAGTTCTCAAAAAGGATATCGGGGAACTAGAGAAAGTGCAGAGAAGGGCAACCAAACTGATAAGAGGCATGGAGGAACTCAGCTATGAGGAAAGATTAGAGGAACTGAATTTATTCACTCTTGATAAGAGGAGATTAAGGGGGGATATGATCAACATGTACAAATATATAAGGGGTCCATATAGTAAACTTGGTGTCGAGTTATTCACTTTACAGTCAACAAAGAGGATAAGGGGGCACTCTTTACGTCTAGAGGAAAAGAGATTTCATCTTTAAATACAGAAAACTTCTTCACAGTAAGAGCTGTGAAAATGTGGAATAGACTCCCTGCAGAGGCGGTTATGGCCAGCTCAGTGGATTGCTTTAAGAAAGGCCTGGATTATTTCCTAAGTGTACATAATATAACTGGATACTGACATTCATAGGGAAAATTGATCCGGGGAAAATCCGATTGCCTCTCGGGGGATCAGGAAGGAATTTTTTTCCCCTGCTTTAGCAAATTGGATCATGCTCTGCTGGGGTTTTTTTGCCTTCCTCTGGATCAACTGTGGGTATAGAATTGGGTATATGGGCTGGTATGATATTATTATATATTTTTTTTTGTGGTTGAACTGGATGGACTTGTGTCTTTTTTCAACCTGAGTAACTATGAAATTTACTCTTTGTGAACATTGCTGGCCATCTCAGAAGCTGGCTCTCTCTGTCCTTTCAAGTGAGAGTGGAGTGTTCTGCAGGTAGAACCTCTCTAAAGCAGGGGTCATCAACCCCCGGGCCGCGGCCCACTGCCGGGCCGCGAAGGCTGCACTGTCTCTGATGAGCGGTGGCGGAGCAGGCAGAGAGATGACATCCTCTCTCACCGCCCGCCAGCATCACCGCTGTTCCGTGCTCACAGCGGGGCCTCTATATGGAGGCGAGCGAGCAGAGAGATGAGATCATCTCCAACCGCCCGCCTGCATCGCCGCTCTTCTGCGCTCACAGCGGGGATGCTATAATGCTGGAGGTGGGGCGAGGGAACAGAGAGATGAGATCATCTCTCACTGCCCACCCACTTTACTGCTCCTCTGCCGACACAGCGCGGCAGAACCCTGATACACTGTCATCGATCATCTCTCACTACCGGCGCCCCCCCCCATTACCGCTGTTCTTCCTTACTACCCACTAGTCCAGACTTGCCTCTGAACTAATGTGCACACCTGTGCTGTCACCACTGCAGTGACAACCGTCATGTGGTGGCAGGTGACAATCCACATTTGGTGGCAGGCAACGTGGTAAATGACAAGCTGCATCTGATGGCAGGGGACGTGGCAAGTGACAATCCAAATCTGGTGGCAGGTGACGTGGCAAGGGACAAGCTGCATATGAAGGCAGGCGACATGGCAAGTGACAATCCGCATCTGGTGGTAGGTGACGTGGCAAGGGACAAATTGCATCTGGTGGCAGGTGACACGGCAAGGGACAAATTGCATCTGGTGGCAGGTGACGTGGCAAGGGACAAATTGCATCTGGTGGCAGGTGACGTGGCAAGTGACAATCCGCATCTGGTGGTAGGTGACGTGGCAAGGGACAAATTGCATCTGGTGGCAGGTGATGTGGCAAGGGACAAATTGCATCTGGTGGCAGGTGACCTGGCAAGGGACAAATTGCATCTGGTGGCAGGTGACCTGGCAAGGGACAAATTGCATCTGGTGGCAGGTGACGTGGCAAGTGACAATCCGCATCTGGTGGTAGGTGACGTGGCAAGGGACAAATTGCATCTAGTGGCAGGTGACATGGCAAGGGACAAAATAGCATCTGGTTGCAGGCGACGTGGCAAGGGACAAAATGCTTCTGGTGCCGAGCAACATGGCAAGTGACAAGCTGCATCTGAAGGTAGGCGACGTAAAAAGTGACACTCTGGCACATTCTGCGTTATGGTGAGTTGAACTATTTCATTATATATTACAATGTAATAATAGAAATAATGCGCTTCAATCATCCTAACATCATATCAATGTTGGTGCCGGGATGATTGAAGCGCCAACGCCAGCCATCGCCCTGATAAATTGCCCGCGAAAAGCCGCATACACCCCCCTGGGCCTTGGCACAATTTTCTTCAACTACGCCAGTCCCCGGTGCCAAAAAGGTTGGAGACCACTGCTCTAAAGGAATCTCATCCACTCTTCCCCCATCAAATCAGAGGGCGAGACTGGAGTAGCTGAATTTATATGGCCTATCAGCATTCGGGCCCAGACCTGTATTCTTCCCATGGCTTTGTTGTAAGGCCCTAGCTGACACTACTTTGAGGATTACCTCCACCCCCTGTGTCCTTTCTCTGAGAATCAGCTTTAAGGACAACAAACTGAACTTGACAATCTGTCTGTAGGTGACATTAGCATGTCCTGTTTGTTTATCGGAATATGATGTGCTAGTTGATACCTTGGACTGGATTTATGCTGAGGAGGTGCAATCTGCGGTTTCACTACAGACCCATTCTATGACTGGGTTTCATTGCTGTATGGAGTGCGCTAGGGCCCTTAGTGTGACTCTAGACCCATGATTAGTTCCCTAATAACAATAATAGACCTAAAGTAATTATAATGGTACATTTTCATGGTGAAAAACAAACAAATCATACTTACCTCCTCTGTGCAATGGTTCTCTTCTGTGGTCCCTGCTGGTGCTCCTGGCTCCGCTCCCTTTCTGAGTGCCCGCCCCCGTAGCAAATCGCTATGTGGGCACCAATGTGGGCTCGCTCCCAAGCAGTGCTCTGTATGTCTATCGGCATACACAGCATGCCTTGGCACAGCCCAGCCCCCCACACCCACACACACACACACACACACACACTCTCCCCTCACAGGCTGCAATTGACACCTGCTGCTGCCTCAATTTCCAGTGAGGATAGAGAGACCGGAGAGTGCCCCTGTTCTCATCAGAGCACCGGAGGGAAGGGAGCTAGGGAGTATTTGCACACAGAAGAATGCATTAAAAACTTCAGCCTTTAGAACCACTTTAAAGAAGTGCTATTAGAAGCTTTATAAGACCTTAAACAATTAGCCCCTATGGTGTCTGATGCCAGATGTTCTGCACCAGGATTGGGCAATGTGCAAATAATTTCTACAGATTTCAGCAGTAGGAAAGTAGATACCCCAAGGTATATGTTGAGAGGCATGTTGAGTCTTTGGAAGATCTTATTTTCTTAAACTTTCACACTACTTTGCAGCACAGCCGAATGAAAATACATATGCAACATTGTCATGTTTTTGGTGCGCTGCACTAAATTTACCGCACTGAGCGTTTTTTATGCATTTTTGAGAGTTCATCCAGAAAAGTTTAAGAATTACTCAGATGAGCATTCCTGTGTTACTGGCAATTCTTGTTTTCCATGTCGTAAGGTTTGGGTCAAATGAATAGGATATTCTTTAACTATTAGGATTGGATTAGCAGGGTGCTGGGAGTAAGATTAGATTTAGCTAGGGTTAGGGTATTGACATATTGTCATGGGGGGGGCCCTGGATTTGCGCCGTCAGAGCCACCATGCCAGCCGCCGGATTCATCCACTGAAGCTCAGCCATCCATCCACCTCTCTGTCAGCCCAGCAACATCGTGGGAAGGGTGAGTCTCAGCATGCCGCTGCCTGCAGCCCTGAGGACCCCCTCATATTTTCCCCCCCAGAGGACACTGACCCAGTTTCCCCCCATGCTGCCATCACAACCACAGACTGTGCAGAGCCCTCCCTCTCACAAATCATGGAGGCTATACAGCACAGCCATGCTTCCCTCACCACTCAGATGGACTCAATTAAGACTGACTTATCCTTACTAAAGCACGATGTACAGAATCTAAGGCACATTGTACAGAACGTTGAACAACGTATAGGGGAGTTAGAGGATGACACACGTCCATTACAGGGCTGCAAGGAGACCGCACTAACAGTATCCTTTATGGCTGACTATCCCCACCACTGCCGAGCTGACGTCGGGTATGAAAATCCTCCGGCCACTCTAGAAAATAATATGCCATTGCCGGGCTAGCATCTGTCCAACCAAATAAGCAAGTATGTTCAAGAGCTTGCGACCACAGACCCCCCCCCCCCTCTTTTTTTATTATTATCTAGGGTTTTTGGCCATGTGACTACTTTAAACCCCCCCCTGCTTTGCAGTTACAGTTCAGGGTACAAAGATTCCATGTGTTTGAGTATGGGAGCCGGGAGGGCTAGGGTGGGTCCGGAGGGTCAGGGGATTTTCCCTAAGGTGCTTGCCCAACGATTAAATACAGTAATTACAACCATTGCCGGGGGCGGACCAAACTGGATTTATGCCTGGAAGATCGACCTCTATTAATTTCCGTTGACTCTTTACCAATATGCAAGCGGCTCATGACATGACTGGCTCTCAAACTGTATTGGCTTTAGATGCCCACAGGCGCTTCGACTCTTTTTGAAGTTCAGGCTAAATTTGGATTTGGCACAACCTTTATAAAGTGGGTACAACGTCTATACTCTAAACCCAATCGCTAGACTGAGGGTCAATGCGTCCATATCGGATACCTCCATAACAAAGAGAGGAACCAGACAGGGAAGCCCACTATCGCCGCTCCTGTTTGCGCTAGCAATAGAGCCTCTTGCATCAATGATAAGGTCCAGTGGGGAGGTTAGGGTACTGACGATTGGGGGTCTAGAGGAAAGAGTGTTCCTATACGCAGATGATATGCTGATATATTTGGAGGACCCCCAGTCGTCACTCCCAGCCCTGTTGGAGATTATCCAGCGGTTTGGTCACTTTTTGGGGTTCCAGGTCAATTGGGACAAATCCCTTCGGTTTCAGATTGACCAGGAAACACTAATAATACTACCCCCCAGCATGCCCACTACAAATAGTTCACAATTTTCGATACCTTGGGGTCCTGATAAAACACCCTATCTCATCATATGCCAAGCTGAACTTATACCCACTTATCAGTAGATTAAAAATGACTCTGAAAACATGGAACAACCCCCACCCCTTACACTGTTAAGAAGAATAAATATATTCAAAATTATCTACTTCCCACGATTTTTATACATCTTGAGCAACTTACCAATATACATAACCAAAGCAAAATTTAAAGAGATAGACTCCATAATCACCAATTTTATCTGGAGAGGTGGTGTGGTGAGGATCGCTAAGCACACTCTACAACTACCTATTTTGGAAGGGGGACTGGCGCTCCCCTGTCTCCAAATATATTATATTGCATCGCAAATGACACATGCCCATTTGTGGTTTTATCCTGAATCCAACAATACAACTGCTGCACTAGAAGCGGCTATCCTCACCTCATATGAATCGCTCCAAAACCTAATACACCATATGTCGCTTAGAGGGAGGGACGAGGTAAATGTCCTGGCCATGACCATAGGAATCTTTAGAATTTCTAAACAAATACCACCCAGTACCCAAGCTATACATTCCCCCAACACCCCACTATGGGGAAACCCATGCCTACCAGAATTCTAATCGGAGAACTGAGGGGGGATATTGGTTCAAGAAAGGGGAGAAAACAATATCACACTTATTTTCAGGCAATACATTCCACTCTTTTGCGGAATTTCAAAGTCACTTTGGACTCCCACGCACAGCCTACTTTCAATATCTACAGATAAGGCACACCACAGCGGCACAGTTCGGGCTTAGAAACATAGAATTGCGATCTTCCCCCACTTGAAAACCTACTATAAGAATTTACTCCATTCCACGACTACTAGGCTTGCCACCATTGAACACAGACATACCTGAACTGATGGAGGAGATCTGGGGGGAGATTCTTCCCCTGCAGGTTCCCTCCCTCATCTCCTCAAGGGACAAGGTAATTCAGACCAAGTTGCTGTATAGAGCATATTTTACACCGAATCCACTATATAGATTAAAGAGATTAGATACTATGGTTTAGAAACTAACAGGGACTAAGCCCTGATGAATAAATTGTGCTGAATGATATCTCCTGTATGCCGTTTCACAATGTATACCTGATCAATGTATTGCACTATGACTGAAGTAATGCTCGTTATGATTGTACACCTGTGTAAATATTATTTGTTATGTTCATAAAAACAATAAAAAAGTTAATCTTTTAAAAAAAAAAAAGTTAAGGTTAGGATTTAGGGTTAGCATAGTGTTATGCCGTGTACACACGGTCTGACTTTCCGGCAGAAAAAGTCAGATTGAATAATTTTATCGGATACTCCGATCATGTGTGGGCTTCAGCCAACTTCTTTTTTTTTTTTTTTTTTATTCTGATGGACCTAGAAATAGAACATGTTTTAAATCTTTGCGACTGAATCAATTCCAATCGGGAAAAAAGTTTGTCTGTAAGCTGTTCTGACAGACCAAAAACTACGCAAGGGCAGCTATTGGCTACTGGCTATTGAACTTCCCTTTTCTAGTCCCGTCGTACCAGTTGTACATCACCACGTTCTAAACTATCGGACTTTGGTGTGATATTGTGTAAGCAAGTCCGTTTCAGTGGAACTCTGCACAAATTAAGAGTGTCACCTCTGATAAGTATTGTTTATAATCAGTACCATCATCCACAAATCATTATGTCCAGCAAAAAAAGAAAAAGTCCCTTTGGGGTAAGGGTACCAAGAATAGCTGCTTGTACTGATCCTAAAAGTAACTCCCCCCCAAAAAGGAATTTTTTTGAAAATTGGACTATACTGGTACTATCCGAAAAAGAACAAATGAACATTTAAAATATCATCCTGTTTAATAAACATATAAATAATACAAAAGACAGACAACACCTATATTAAAATACAGATTATGCATATCACAGTAGTAGCGTCTTTAGTAACTTCTCCAAAAAGTGGGAAATTCAAAAGCGCATGGGGGTCTCCTCTACTAGTTTTGCGGTATATAAGCCGTTTCCACAGGAGGATATCTATACAAAATATAATGAATTAGTATAAAACAACAGCAAAATGTAAATAAACATAGTAGTCAATAGTAATTATTCCATAGAAAGGGAACAAAAGAATCAGCTCACACCTGACTTCAGGAGAATGGATTACACACAGCGAGATTCCCATATATATCTCCCCTACGGCGGACATGGGGGATTGGCCCAACGGCCCTAGTGGAGGAGAGGGAAACAGACTTCTTAGAGAGAAAAAATAAAAAAATTAAAAAAAACACCACCTTTTGGCAGGAGGTTATAAATTAAATTAACTCACCAGAAAAAGAGAAGATTCAATTTCTTGATGTATTAATTGTATTGGTCTATCAGTTAAAGATCACTGAATTGTGTTTAATAACTGGCTCTGTATTACGGTTCCATAAGGGTATCATGTGCAGTCAGGTAGTATGAATGGGTTACCACCAGTGTAAGTCTGCAAATAAAATAAGGCACATGCCATAATGAGCCAGGTAAAAACAAGAGCATCTAATGTTAAGCGTATAGAAAATAGTATACCTGGTAGTGAAGACTGCCAACACAAAAGTTTGTAAGAAAGTCTGTTGATCCGTCTGAAGCCTCCAACACAGCCGCACGGTCTGCCCACTCAGGGGTCAATACGATCGCTTAAATAGGCTCCCCAACACACACGTGTCGTGATGCCGCGAAACGTTCGGCGGCGTCCGACGTCATGTGGTCAGTTCCTCCACACTGCGCATGTGCGGTACTGTTAACGCAAATGCGGAAGTGCGCAGGGAGACGTTGACAGACCCGTAGGTCCCAGCGTTAACCCCTGCAAGCCAGCAAAGGAAAATATTACCTAGCCGGCCAGGAGGAACATGTCCGTCAGGGGGAAACAAAAGGGAAAACAATTTGCCGTGGGGAGAACCACCAACGTTCGTCAAGGGTGAGCCAAACTTGAATATTGTAAATACATATGAAAATAATACAAAAAAATAATATACAAAAAAGATTGTTTTAACAATGCAAAATAACATTTAAATAACAGGGTTAATATGATACCCTGATATACAAGTGACTTCATTATCAATTGGGCGAGCCTTACACAGAGAAGGAAGGGGGAGGAAAGAAGAGGGAGGGGGAAGGGGGGGGAGAGAAAAAAAAAAAGAAGAAGGAGAGTTCGTAATTAAACTTACTTTATAAAAAAGGTTTATAGGAGATCGTTTCGTTCAGGCCCGGGGGATGGGTGGCATTGAGCCGTTCAATCCACAGAGTTTCCTTCTGTAGGATCTTGCGGTCCCAATCACCCCCCCTCGGGCCCGGAGGAACAACCTCCAAAATAAAAAACTGAATCACTGAAGTGTCAAAACGGTGACAGAGACCGACATGTCTCCCAATTGTTGTCAATTTACCACTTTCAGAATAGTAAAGGTGGTCACCAATATGTTGTCTAAATTCTCGAAACGTCATCCCTATATAAAATGCTTTACAATTACAATTCATCATGTAGATCACACCTCTAGTATTACAATCTGAGTATGAAATATTTCCCCATTGGGTAAGGTAAATTTTTTACCTTCCATTACCCATGGGCAACGGGACAGTTGTTGCATTTAAATGTACCTCTTGGGGCATTATCTGAAGAATTAGAGGGTGTATAGTGACTACATGTTAGTCTATCTCGAAGAGATACTGCTCTTCGGAAAACGAATTCTGGAGTGGAGCATAGGTATTTAGACAGGATGTGATGGTCGGTAAGGAGGTGCCAATTTTTACTAAGGATATTACGTAATGTTTGATGGTGGGCAGAATAAGTGGTGATGAATCTAACAGATTCTCTATCAGTATTTTTGGGGCGTGAATGTAGTAATGTGTTACGAGAACGCGATACTACTTTATATATGCCTTTCTCAGGCTCGTGGATGAATAGCCTCTCTCTAATAATCGGTCCCGTAGGGCATCAGCCTGAATCTTAAAATCTGTATCTAAGCTACAGTTTCTGCGTAAGCGCAGGAACTGTGCGAAGGGGATACTACGTATCAGGGGTTCCGGGTGGGCACTGGTGGCAAATAAAAGGGTATTACCTGCTGTCGGTTTACGATAGAGGTCTGTGCATAAAGTGCCATCAGATTGTTTAATGATGAATAGATCTAAAAAAGAAATTCGTTCAGAATCGAAAGTGAACGTAAATTTAAGATTAAAGTCGTTTATACTCAATTCTTGTATAAATTGCAAAAGTTTTTCTTGTGTGCCCGTCCAGACCATAAATAGGTCGTCCAGATATCGGTACCACAAAAGTGCATCTTCCAAAAAAGAGGCAAATCGTTCGTTCGAATGTAACTGTCTCTCCCAGGCTCCCAAATAAAGGTTTGCGTATGCAGGGGCACAGGACGTCCCTATAGCGACGCCCTGGGCCTGCAAATAAAATTGATCATTAAGTACAAAATAATTTTTAGTTAGGATAAACTGCAAGAGTGTTAAAATAAAATTATTAAAGGGCCAAGTGGTCGTATCCTGTTGATATAGAAAGGATCCAGCCATCCGGACGCCCAACTCGTGGGGGATACTCGAGTAAAGGGCCTCGATATCTATTGCCACGAGTAGGGCGTCCGGATGGATCTGGATCCCCTCCAGGTGTTGTAGCAATTCAGCAGTATCCTTAATATACGAGGGTAGACTTCGAACATGGGGCATCAGACAGGCATCTACCAGTTTACTGGCATTGTCTGTCAATGAGCCCATCCCCGATACAATTCGTCTGCCCGGGGGTAGTAGTATATTTTTGTGGGTTTTTGGGACAGCGTAAAAGGTAGGGGTGATCGGAAATTTAGGAGTCAGGAATTCAAAAGTGTCCTTGTCAATAAGGCCCTTTAATAGGGCCTCAGTGCAAAGGGCACAGAGTTCCTGATGAAACAAAGAGGTCACAGATTGATCAATGAGTTGATACCAAGTGCGATTATCAAGGAGAGCCATACACATGGCTTGATATTGGTGGTGTGTCATGAGGACAATGTTGCCCCCCTTGTCTGATTGTTTGATGACCAAGTCTGGGCGTTTTTGTAAAGATTTAAGTGCACGGGACTGTCGAGAATCGAGGTTAGGGGTAATCTTAAGCCATTGTTGTTGTTTCAGGTCTTTAATTGTAGTCTGGAGGAAGGCCCAAATAGTGGGGCATGTCATAAGATCCGGGAATCTACGGGAGCGTAGTCTGAATTTTTTATAGGTATGTCCAATTGGCTAGACAAGGTCAATTGGGATGTGGTAGATAAAGGAGGGGGAGGGGGAGAAGGGGAATCCTCAATAGCACCTTCATCATAAAGAAGCATAAGGTCCCTCAATGCCCTAAATTGTGCCATAGTAAAGTGTTTAGTACGCTCAGTAAGTTGTCGTTCAAGATTGAGGTTAGTGCTGTTTTTATCATACATAAATTTAAATGTGAGGTTGCGTGCAAATAAATATAAATCTTTTATAGTTTCATTTACTTTTAATCTGTCAAGAGGACAGAAACCTAAACCCAATTGGAGCACTGATACTTCATCCTCAGTCAGGGAGTGAGTAGTTAAATTTATGACATTGTGGTTGGTGTGGGGTTGGGGATCTGTAGTGGGGTTGGTGTTGGTTTTAGGACATAGGAATCCAGGTTCCCTTGTTGTTTCTTGAGATCTAAAAAAATTAGATCTTCATTTACTTTAGTGTATTTATTAGACATAAGTGTGTAATTTAAGACTTTAGGGATAGTGTCATGCAGTGTGGAATGACCCGTAGCTCCTTCCAGTGGAGAGGGGATATCCATTGGTGTTTGTGTATTGGATGTGCCTGCAGATTTGGGATTTTTAGGACCCTTTTTATCTTTTTTGAGATTCGCAGGTGGAGTATTTCTTTTGTTCCCTTTCTATGGAATAATTACTATTAACTACTATGTTTATTTACATTTTGCTGTTGTTGTTTTATACTAATTCATTATATTTTGTATAGATATCCTCCTGAGGAAACGGCTTATATACCGCAAAACTAGTAGAGGAGACCCCCATACGCTTTTGAATTTCCCACTTTTTGGAGAAGTTACTAAAGACGCTACTACTGTGATATGCATAATCTGTATTTTAATATAGGTGTTGTCTGTCTTTTGTATTCTTTATATGTTTATTAAACAGGATGATATTTTAAATGTTCATTTGTTCTTTTTCGGATAGTACCGGTATAGTCCAATTTTCAAAAAAATTCCTTTTTGGGGGGGAGTTACCTTTAGGATCAGTACAAGCAGCTATTCTTGGTACCCTTACCCCAAAGGGACTTTTTCTTTTTTGCTGGACTCAGTGAAACTCTGGTCGGAAAAAAACGTCAGAGTTTATTCTGACGGAAAAACCGGTCATGTGTAAGCGGCATTAGGATTAGGGTTAACACAGTGCTAGGATTAGGGCTAGCACAGTGCTAGGATTATGGTTAGGGATAGGGGTTAGCATAGTGCTAGGATGAGGATTAGCATAGCGCTAGGATTAAGGTTTGAATAGTGTTGCGATTAGGGTTAGCATAGTGCAAGATTAGGGTTAGCACAGTGTTGGGATTAGGATTAGCATAGTGCAACATTTAGGGTTATATTTAGTGCTAGGATTAGGGTTGGCTTTAGGATTAGGGTCAGGTTTAGCATCCTGCTAGGGTTATGGTAATATTATGTAGCACTGACCCCGCCAAGGAGCGGCTGAAATTTTCTGGGTTTACCGATTACCTCCTTCAGCTCGTAACTCGTCGTTCTTGTCTAGGGGTTCCCAGGGTTGATGGCCCAGTAACTTCAGAGACCACACTTGAATTCCTTTTTAGGGTTTTTATTTGCATAAAACAGTTAAACAGAACTCAGTCTCTCAATTGGGAATAGAGGGTATAAGGATGAAGTATAGCTCAGGTACTTTGGAACTGCTGACTTCAATAAAAATCTCTCTTTACATAATCCAGGGAATAGCCACTCGCAACTGGATTCTTTAACCACTACAGATCCGCGCTATTGCCAAATGACGGCATTAGCGCGGACCTACATTTCCGGGACTACGTCTATTGACGTGGTCCCGGTTACGAGCGGCCTGCGCGCCTCCTGAGGGGCGCGCGCGGCGCGCTCTGTGATCGGCGAGTCCGTGAGACTCGCCTGATCACCGATCCGTGTAAGGGGTCGATCCCGACCCCTTATCACGTGATCAGCTGTCAGCCAATGACAGCTGATCATGTGATAGAACGGAGCCGGTAATCGGCTATTATTCCTCCTCGCGCTGACAGCGCGAGGAGAGAAAAAAAAAGCCGATCGCCGGCGGCCGTGATCGGGACATCAGTCCCGATCACGGCCATCAATACAAGGGACCACCTGCCACCTGCCTGTGCCCACCTGCCTCCCGCAGTGCCATCCTGAAATAAAATAAAAGCAAAAGTAAGTGCCCCCTGTCAGTGCCCATAGTGCCCACAGTGCCACCCACAGTGCCACCCACAGTGCCACCCACAGTGCCACCCCACAGTGCCACCCACAGTGCCACCCACAGTGCCACCCAATCTGCCTCAAAGGTGCTGCACCCCAGTGCCGCCCATCAGTGCCCAGCAGTGCCGCCCATCTGTGCCCAGCAGTGCCGCCCATCAGTGCCCAGCAGTGCCACCTATCAGAGCCACCTATCAGTGCCACCTATCAGTGCCCATCAGTCCCATCTATCTGTGGTACCTATCAGTGCCCATCCGTGCCACCCATCCGTGCCACTTATCCGTGCCACCCATCCGTGCCATCTTATCTGTGCCCATCTTTGCCCATCAGTGCCGCCTTATCTGTGCCCATCGGTGACGCCTTATCTGTGCCTATTAGTGCCGCCTTAACTATGCCTATCAGTGCCCACCGGTGCAGCCCATCAGTGCCCACCAATGCAGCCCATCAGTGCCCACCAATGCAGCCCATCAGTGCCCACCAATGCAGCCTATCAGTGCCGCCTAATCAGCGCACTTCAATGAAGGAGAAAAATGACCCGTTTGCAAAATTTTATAACAAACTATTAAAACATGATTTTTTTTTTTTTTTTTTTGCATCTTTTTTTGTTTGTTTAGCAAAAAATAAAACTCCGAGCTGCAACTAAATACCACCAAAAGAAAGCTCTATTTGTGGGAAAAAAATGATAAAAATTTCATTTGGGTACAGTGTTGTATGCCCGCGCAATTGTCATTCAAAGTGCATCAGCGCTGAAAGCTGAAAATTGGTCTGGGACTGAGGGGGGTTTAAGTGCCCAGTAAGCAAGTGGTTAACTGTTGGATAGATCCTCGTTTATGGATACTAGCAGCCAACAAGTAACTTTAGCTTAGCAAAGTCTCTGCCACAGACTTGGTTGAAAACTTAGTGGCCAACGGAAGGATAGAGGTAGGAACTTTATTACTGTACCAGAATCTTGCAGCCGGTCTGGCCATACCGTAAGAAATGCAGATTCAATTAGTGTCCTTAAAAGCTCAGCTTCCAGGCTCTTACCAAGCAGCCAGCCTTGTGCGTAACCCTCTTACTGAAGAGTCCTCCCCTGGTTGCTTGTTGAGTTGCTGGGCCTCTCCAAACCCGAGAGGGCACCGGAACACCTTAGAATCCTCCTTCCACTTACTGTGCATCTGAATAGCCAGTTCCGAGGCTCAGAAATGGATGGGTCCACACCCCAGGCCATGAGGGCCTCTGGAGGCTGGTCAGGAGGACCAGGACCATGGAGTCAGCAACAACTTCTGGAACCCAGAACCACATGACTTCAGCACCTTAACCACTTCCCCCACGAGTTGGGCGTCCGGATGGCGCTACAATTAAAATAGGGTTAGAGGCAGGGCTTTGAGGTCATGGTTAGCTAGTGTTTACAATTGACCTTTTGTTTTCTTTTGCAGATTTGATTTTCTACTTCAGCTTCTTATACCTTCATTGACAAGGCAGGATACAAATTGCAGAGATGCAATACCTCCATGTGAGCATTTGCCAATTACTCTCTGGTAAATTGACAATTGATGCAGACTAGATTAGAACTAGTGGTTTTAAACCCAATACACTCAGTGACAGAACTACCCTATTTCAATATACAAATAAACCACCAGAATGTAAATGCTAATTTTTTTATTGCTTCAAAAATAGAAACATGCAAATTTCTCTTTGCAAAGAAAGAACAAACAACCCGTTCAAATTGTTCAGTCAGGCAATACTGACCAAATTTGTCTTACATCAGACAATATAAAATGACACTTGCAAAAGTAACATTGCTCTTCCAATATTACCAAATTATTATAAGCCAACCAGGAAACCAGGCTGCGGGATCCAGTGCCACTGTCTGTAGAGGTATCACTACCAGTTGTTGTGGGGTGGTAAAGCTGACCGGGGAGCCAAGCCTGGTTTCCTGGTCAGCTTACACCACTCTGCAGTGAACGGCAGTGACACCTCCCAGGCACGCCAGTGTCCTCCGGTCTCAAGCCATTAGGGATCTTCCCTGGACCAGGCTTCCATGTTACACAGCATGGGCATTGGCACCCCTCCATGCTCCAACAGCTGGTCCTCTGGATGGTGCTAACCCCTCAACGCCCATGGGAACCAGAATGGTATTGTTGGCTTTTTTATCTTTTCAACTTCAAAAGGTGTAAATTTGTCCCAAGTGATTGAATAATGACAAATTTTATATATATGATATATTGCTCACACATGCCATGGTTATATGTGGAATTGCACCCCAAAATACATTTTGCTGCTTCTCCTGAGTACAAGGATATCTTGTGTGATACTTTTTGGGAGCCTAGCCGCGTACGGGCCCCGAAAACCAAGCACCGCCTTCAGGATTTCTAAGGGCGTAAAATGATTTTGATTTCACTCCTCACTACCCATCACAGTTTTGAAGTCCATAAAAGGCCAAGATGGCACAGACCCCACCCCCCCCCCCCCCCAAAAAAAATGACACAATTTTGGAAAGTAGACTGTCCAAGCTATTTGCTGAGAGGCATGTTGAGTCCATGGAATATTTTATATTTTGCCACTAGTTGCAGGAAAATGACCTTTTTTTTTTGCATAAATTTGTCACTAAATGATATATTGCTCAAACATGCCATGGGCTTATGTGGAATTACACCCCAAAATAGGATTTTTATAACAGCTTACCTGTGAAATCCTTTTCTTGGAGTACATCATAGGACACAGCGCCTTAAGTATTTACTTAATGAGTTATAGCTACCTTCAGGTGTTGACACTGACACACCCAATACAGGAAGTTGACTCCCTTATATAACCCCTCCTCCTTCCAGGAGTACCTCAGTTTTTGTAGCCAAGCAATATACTTAGACCCCATAAAAGAAGAGGTGCGGGACCTCTGTGTCCTATGATGTACTCCAAGAAAAGGATTTTACAGGTAAGCTGTTATAAATATTGTATATCATAGTATTTACTTAGTAGGACATCCCATAGCAATGCTACTTGAGGGGAGGGAGACACAACCCATAGGGCACCCCCAGACCTTGAGGACTTATACTGCTGCCTGCAGCACACTGTGCCTGAAGGTGATATCCTCATTGCTTCTTACATCTACTTGGTAAAATTTTGTGAATGTATGGACCAAAGACCAAGTTGCGGCCTTGCAGAGCTGAGCAAAGGAGGCCTGGTAACGCACTGCCCAAGAAGCACTAACCTCTCTGGTAGAGTGCCCCTTAACTTGAATAGGGGGAATCTTACCCCTTAAATCATAAATTTGAATTATAACTTGCCGAATCCACTTGGCAACAGAGGATTTCGACAATGCCTGTCCTTTTTTAGGACCTTCTGGCAGAATAAATAAGACATCTGTCTTACGAATCTGAGCAGTTCTCTTTAAATAGATTTTCACTGCTCTCACTACATCAAGACAATGTAGCGATTTTTCTTCCCTAGAACATGGTTTTGGGAAAAACGATGGCAGGACAATATCTTCAATCAGATGAAAGCCTGAAACCACTTTTGGCAAAAAGCCTGGACGAGGGCGTAACACCACTCTGTCCTCAAGAATAATCAAATATGGCTCTTTACAAGAAAGAGCAGCCAATTCTGAAACCCTCCTTGCTGAGGCTATAGCAACCAAAAATATCAGCTTCCTAGTCAGAAGGAGGGATGAGGCGAACACCCCCCAGTTTGGTTCGCACCAGAACTTGCGAACAGACCAAAAATTTGTGCGAACTTTAGAACCCCAAAAATTGTAATTACATGCCCCTGTTAAACAGGGGCTGAAAAATTGGGTCTTAGCCACTGGTGGCTGTGCCCAGAACCCAAAATGTTCTTCCAAGCTATCAGCAGGATCATTGAGGAAGAGGATAGTCAGTCAGCATAACAGGATAGTCACTCAGCATCAGTATAGGCAGTCTTGAAGGGATGTGACATTTTAAAAACGTTGGTTACATCAGCTTCAGGTGCTTGGTAGCTGGTGGTGATCCAAGACTGATTAATCTTTATAAAGGTCAGTCGATCAACTGAGTCAGTGGTCAGGCGCACCCTGGGATCGGTTACAAAGCCTCCAGCAGCACTGTGTGTTCCGAAAGAACGCTGGATGCAGGACAGGCCAGTAGCTCAATTGCATACTGTGCAAGCTCCGGCCAGTAATCCATCCTCAAGACCCAGTAACCCAGAGGATTTTCGGTGGGAAGGTGTCTGCCTGATCTTGCCCCTAGGTATTCCTGTAAATCAGACGCTGGCGATGGTTGCTGGAACCGATCATACCTTGGGGCTGCGGACTAAAAAACTGTCCGACCGCATCGGTCAGACGGCCACCTTCTCCACTGCTCCTTCTGTGACTGAGCCTCAGCAACACGTTGTCCAGGACCAGGAATTTGTAACCTCCCAGTCTCTGGGAACGCTTTGCACAGACCTTTCTGCAAGGCCTCCTGGAGATGTCTCATCCTCTGCTCCCTCTGCAATGGCAAGGTCCGCAACCTTACCCTTGTACCATGGATCAAGGAGAGTTGCCAGCCAGTAATGATCACTCTCCTTGATCCGCTGAATATGAGGATTCTTCCGCAGGCTTTGCAGGATCAGGGAGGCCATGCAGCATAGGTTAGCTGAGGCATTCGGTGCGGCATCCTCTGGGTCACTAAGGACGACATGATCCGCAGCCACCTCCTCCCAGCCACGTACAAGTCCGCGGATTTCTTGGGACTGTAAATCATCCCTAAAAGACTGCTGCTGATGCTGAGTGCCAGGCTCCACCTCCATGCTGACACAATCCTCCTCCTCCTGTGTGATCGGCGGGACAGCAGGAACACTGTCTGGATAAAGGGGGCCTTGAGAGGCAAGGAAGGCCTCCTCTTCCTGCTTCTGTTCTGCCTCAAGTGCCCTGTCCATTATTCCACGCAGCGTGTGCTCCAACAGGTGGACAAGAGGTACAGTGTCACTGATGCATGCACTGTCACTGCTCACCATCCTCGTGGCCTCCTTAAATGGTGACAGGACAGTGCATGCATCCCTGATCATGGCCCACAGGTGTGGGGAAAAAAACTAGCTCCCCTGTCCTGGTGCCATAGTCGCACTGGTGCTCATTGATGGCCCTCTGCTGCACGTGCAGCCGTTGCAGCATGGCCAACATTGAGTTCCACCTGGTGGGCATGTCACAGATAAGGCGGTTCTTGGGCAGGTTCAATTCCTTTTGGAGCTCAGCCAGCCAAGCACTGGCATTATATGACCAGCGGAAATTAAGACAGACTTTCCTGTCCTGCCTCAGGACATCCTGTAAGCCTGGGTATCTGCCCAAGAACCGCTGCACCACCAAGTTAAGGACGTGAGCCACACAGGGCACATGGGTCAGTTGTCCCTGTTGGAGGGCGGAGAGAAGGTTGGTGCCATTGCCGCAAACCACCATTCCTGGCTTAAGCTGGCATGGAGACAACCACCTCTCAGCCTGCCCCTGCAGAGCTGATATAATATCTGCCCCAGTGTGGCTCCTGTCCCCCAAGCACACCAGCGCAAGCACAGCATGGCATCTTTTTGTCTGCGTACTTGCGTAGCCCCTTGAACGCCTATGGAGCACCGCTGGTTCCGAGGACAAAGCACAGGCAGAGGCGGGGGTGGAGGAGAGAGGTGTGTCACAACCAGTAGTAGCATTTTGGAGGCATGGTGGTGGAACAACCTCCAATACTACTGCACCTTGTCCTGTATCCTTCCCAGATGCCAGAAGAGTCACCCAATCCGCAGTGAAAGACAGGTAATGTCCCTGTCCATGCCTGCTGGACCATGAGTCACGGTAATATGCACCTTACCACTGACCGCCCTGTCCAGCGAGGCATGGACATTGCCTTCCACATGCCGGTAGAGAGCCGGAATCACCTTCTGTGAGAAAAAGTGGCGTTTGGGAACCTGCCACTGAGGAACCGCACATTGCACAAACTCACGGAAGGGGGCCGAGTCTACCAACTGAACAGGCAGCAGTTGAAGTGCTAGCAATTTAGTTAAGCTAGCATTCAACCGCTGGGCATGTGGATGGCTGGGAGTGAACTTCTTTTGACGGTCCAGCAGGTGGGGCAGGGAAATTTGCCTGGTACAATCGAACGTCAGTGTACTGCTAGCAGAGTGCCCGCAAGTACTTGGCTGTGACACACCTAATTCTACACCTTCATTCCTCTCAGTGCAGGTTTCAGAGAGGACTGAAAGTATACTGGGGTTGAAGATCCCAGCTGATGAGGAGCAAGGAGAGGTCCGCTTTGTTCTTTGGTGTGGGTCTTTAAGGTACACTTGCCAACGAACTGCATGGCAGGTCAACATATGTCTGGTCAAGCATGTGGTGCCCAAGCAGCTGATGTTTTGGCCGTGCGAGATACACTTGAGACATATGTTGCAAATAGCAGCAGTGTGATCTGATACACTTGTCTCGAAAAAGGCCCACACCAAAGAACTTTTGGAATAACACGCAGAGGCAGCGCCCTGCATAGGCAGAGCTCTGCGGTGTGATTCAGTCAGTGTGCTGCCCTTAAGGTGGCCCCTGGAGAGCATCCTGCCTTGTTGGAGATGTGCCTCCTCCTCCTATCAGGCACTCATGTATAGTCAGTGACCTCATCATCCCCTCCATCCTCATCACTGGAGCAAACCTGGCAGTATGCTGCAGCTGGTGAAACATGACTGCCAGATTACTGTCCTTCTTGGGCATCCCCTCTCTCTGGGCTCACTCTACTGTCTTCCACTAGCTGGGTATCATCAGAGCCTTCAAAATGCTGGGCATCCTCCTGGAGCATGTACCCAACACTGTGCTCAAACAGTTTGAGGGACTCCTCAGGAGGACATGGTGGGTCTAGGGAAGGAGTGACTGATGCCATTGAAACAATGGAAGAGGCCGCGTTGGCAGCTGCTTTGCCAGTACCCTGAGTGAGAGAGGATGAGGAGGGCTTGGTCATCCACTCTACCAAGTCTTCGGCTTGTTGCGGCTCAACACGTCCAGCTGCCGAAAATAAGGACAAGCGTGTCCCATGGCCATGTGCTGATGAGGATGCACCGTGTCCACGACCAGAACTGTTGCCTCTAGACACAGAGCTTGTGACTGTTTGCCTCTCCTTGTTGGCCTTCCAGACATACTAATGGCCTGCAGGGAGATGAGAACACCAGAAATTGAGGTAGCTTTAGGTGCACACTGAACAGATGATACAGTACACCGACTGTATTTACTGCAGTTGCCTGCCTGTGGTATAGGATCTGAAGAACATGAGCAATTGGGGTAGCTTCAGGTGTACACTGTGCAGGTGGCACAATACACCAACTGTAACTGCTGCAGCTGCCTGTGGTATAGGACTAGAACAACACAAGCAATTGGGGTAGCTTCAGGTGTACACTGTGCAGGTGGCACAATACACTGACTAACTGCTGCAGGTGCCTGTGGTATAGGACCAGAACAACACCAGCAATTGGGGTAGCTTCAGGTGTACACTGTGTAGGGGGCACAATACACTGACTGTAACTACTGCAGCTGCCTATGGTATAGGACCAGAACAACACCAGCAATTGGGGTAGCTTCAGGTGTACACTGTGCAATGAGCACAATACACTGACTGTAATTGCACTAGGTTCAAAAGAAATGAAGACACTGTCTCTGCCTATCTGTCTCTATGAGCCGTCCGCAACACACTATGCAAGGCCGCCGCATAGGCGGCCTTATATAGTGTGGGGCGTGTACTAAACCCCCTGAGCCATAATTATTGCTCTCCTCGCTGCCGACGCTGTGATTGGCCAAGCATGCGGGTCATAGTGCATGCTTGGCCAATCATCAGCCAGCAATGCACTGAGATGCCGCAGTGCATTGTGGGCCGTAAGCGCCTTTCAAATATGGCATGAACAGCACATAATGTTCTGGTTTCGCCAAACGGGCGAACACCCAGCTCATCCCTAGTCAGAAGGACTAAGGGAACATGCTGTAATGGTTCAAATGGTGGTTTTTATAACACTGACAAAACTAAATTCAAGTCCCAAGGGGTTAAAGGTGATTTAACTGGCAGATTAATCCGCATCACCCCTTGCATAAAACCCCAGACTAAAGAATGCCTAGCAATCGGTCTTTGAAATAAAACCGATAAGGCTGAGACTTGGCCCTTAATAGTACTCAGGGCCAACTTCATCTCTACACCCAATTGTAGAAAGGCAAGGATTCTGCCTATAATATATCTCCGAGGGTGTCAAAACTTGGATTCACACCAGGAAACGTAAGCTTTCCAAACTCTATAATATATAGCTCTGGAAACTGGTTTCCTTGCATTGATTAAAGTTGAGATAACAGACCTGGAAAGTCCACACTTCTTGAATGTGGGTTTCAATAGCCTAGCCGTTAAATTTAGCGTTCGTAAAGTAGGATGGAATATCGGCCCCTGCAATAGCAGGTCTGGCCTTAGTGGGAGAGGCCAAGGACCCTCCACTGCCATCTTTACGATCTCTGCGTACCATGACCTTCTGGGCCATGCTGGTGCTACCAAAATTCCAGGCATTCTTTCCAGCTTGATCCTGCAAAGAAGTCTAGGCAGCAACTGAATCAGGGGAAAAGCGTAGATCAGTGAAAACTGATCCCACAGAGTTACCAGCGCATCTGTTCCATATACGAGTGGATCCCTTGTTCTGGACCCAAAGTTGACTAACTTCATGTTGAATCTGGACGCTGGAAGATCTATGTCCGGAGTCCCCCATCTTTGGCAAACAGCCCGAAACACTTCGGAGTGAAGAGACCATTCCCCTGGGAATAACTGCTGGCAACTTAGATAGTCCGCCTGCCAATTTTCTACTCCCGGAATGAAAACTGCCGATAGGGATGGGACATTCCTTTCTGCCAAAGTTAGGATATGGTTCACCTCTCCCTGAGCTGAGAGACTCTTGGGGCCCCCTTGATGATTGATATAGGCCACAGCTGTGGCATTTTCGGATTGAATCCAGACTGGACAATTCTTTAACCTGGAGTTCCAGGTTTTCAGAGCCAGATACACTGCCTGAATCTCTAGGATGTTGTTGGGCAGGGCTCTTTCGAGTTTTGACCACTGTCCCTGGACAAATCATCTCCCCTAGTACCACTTCCCAGCCTGAGAGGCTGGCATCTGTCGTTACTACTTTCCAGATTATTGGTCTGAAGGATTTCCCCTTCAGCAAATTCTGGCTTCGTAACCACCAACTGAGGCTTTGAGACACTCTTGGAGACAGCCGCTTTAACAAGTCAAAAGCTTGGATAGTCTTGTTCCAAGCAGAGAGGATTCTGTTTTGCAACACTCTTGAATGGAACTGGGCATAGGGGACTGCTTCGAATGCGATCTTTCCTAACAACCTCATGCAAAGGCGAATTGAAGGATGTGCTTTTGACCTGACCATCCATACCAGCTCTTGTATGGAGCTGATCTTTGCTGGAGGCAAGAACACCCTTTTCTGGGCTGTATCTATGATCAGGCCTAAGTAATCCAGCCTACTTACTGGTTTAAGCCCCCGTTCACACCAATGCGAATTAGATGCGGCTTAGAACGCATCCAATTCGCAAGACATTTTAAACTAAGTTAATTTGAATGAGGCAAGTTCACATATGTGCGTTGCATTCGTACTGCGCATTGCACAAAAAACGTGTGCGTTTTCTGGTCATTGCAGTGCAAATTACAAGCCCATTATCTTCTATGGGCACGCATCTGATTTGCAGCTGTTTTGCAGTGTGAACATAAATGATCTCCCCTCCTCCTACACCTCCCCCTCTTCTAGTTCCTCACCTGTCTGTTTTGTGTGATGACCAGAGAGCAAGCATGGCAAAAAGGGGCCGAAAAGTGGCATCAAAGGTCAAAGAATCTGTGGATTTCTGAGGAGCTGATCAGACTTGTGAGAAACCAATGGTTTATGACACCCGGAATCCTAAATATAAGGACAACGTTCTTAAAAAAACGTGCTTGGCAGGAAATTGCCAGAAACATCTTGCCAGAGTGGAGCATGTGCTCATCCCAAGTTCAGGCTGACAAATGTACTTTTTTTTTCCCCTTTCACTACCTGTAGATGCTGTCCTGTTTCTTTATGTTGTCCATTTTTAGGAATTCTAATATTATTTTACTAGACAACAGCGTGCGTTCACCCACAAATCCATACCAGGCCACATGCTCTCAACATTAGGCACATAATGGCGTCATCCAGCGACGGAGGAGTCCCTAAATTAATTACTAATCTAATTGTTTGCATTATATTACCAGGGCCTTTACAAAATGAAAAGTGTGCTGTAAAAAATGTTTTTTTTATGTCATTTTTATTTAAAAAAAAATTTTTTTTCACATTTGTGTTGTATATTATTTTGCAAACCTAAGCGACTCTAAGATTAGTAATTCATTTAGGGACTCCTCCGTCGCTGGATGATGCCGTTATGTGCCTAATGTTGAGAGCATGTGGCCTGGTATGGATTTGTGGGTGAACGCACGCTGTTGTCTAGTAAAATTTATAATTGGCGTCTGCCACTGCCATTAATACCAATGAAAAAAATTCTTATAATTAAAATATTGGCTCCCACTGGCTGGAGGCTTGAGGATGCGGATGTGCTTCCCATCTATGGCTCCTAGACAGTTGGGGAAGTTGCAACACTCCCAGAATAGTTCCACTATCTTCAACCATTCTTTTTTTTTTTGGCTTCTTCATAACCAAATCCTTCAGTTCTTCCCATATGACTAGGCAGGTTTCATTAAAGATGCCACTAATAGTTGACTTCCCAACCTTAAATTCATACTGCAAACTTCCAAAAGAATTTCCTGTTGCTAGGTACCTAAAAGAAAACTTAAAGAAAATGATACATTTTTATGTTTTTAAGTGCACTACTTACAGACAAGGTGGCGTAGCATGCGTGATGAGTATCGAAAATACATGCGTCACATCAAAAGAAGCAAGGAGTGGCTCGGGGGCAGCGCCAAGGGTACCCTATATGTTTGCCAGGGACTTAGATTTTCTGAAACCCATTGTGGAGATGAGGGAGTAAGTTTTCATCTATATCATCTATGTATCTGCTAACCTCTTAACTTTGATTATGCCTAGTTAAGTTCCCCTCTTTATTTTTGAAAAACAGGACAGAAGCTAGTTGGGAGGAACAAGATGTAATGGAGGACCAACCAGAGGCTCAACCGGAGGCCCAAGGCCACATTGAATTTCAAGAAGGCACAGAGGATTTATCACAAATCCAAAGCTCGTCCAATCCTTGGGAAACCAAGCCAGATGAACAATCTGCAGTGGCAGAGGCTATCCCTGGGCCCTCTTCTGCTCCTGCAGACATTGTTCTGCCAGCCAAAGTGCCACGGAGGTGAGCATCTCAAACCCAACCTTACATAAGTGAGCGCCTACTTGAAATGTTGAAAATCATGTCAGAAAAGGTGGATGCTTTTTTATGTCTGGATACTATACTGGCGCTCAGTTTGGTCCCTCTAATTAAAAAAGGTACCACCAGAGCGCTACTTTGAAATGCGAAACACTATTGAACAAGTGCTTCACTTCTTCTCACAGCCATGTGAGGAAGCTTCATTTAAAGTGCCATATGTTCCACCACCAAGACCTCCCGTTAACTACCCCAGATATGTGCAATACCCTGAACAACACCACCAACCTTACCCCTTTAATCCCCCATCCTATCCTTCAAGTTTTGAAAAGGCAATCTCCAGATATGAAGTGTCACACAGTAACATTCCCTATCCCATCCCATCCCCAATTCCTTCAATCAGGCCCCCCCCCCCCCCAAAATCCGGGTATGTATGTGCCAAGTCAACATGGCGAGGCTAGGCCTGCTCCCAGCACTGCCAGTGATGACCCAGCTTCTGCCAGTCACTACTCCAATGAGCCCCCTTAACAAAAAACCAATCACAATCTATGATTAACCACTTTCAGACCGGACCATTTTGCTGGTAAATGACCAGAGGTCTTTTTACAATTTGGCACTGCGCTGCTTTAACTGGTAATTGCGCGGTCATGCAATGTTGTACCCAAACAAAATTTGCGTCCTTTTCTTCCCACAAATAGAGCTTTCTTTTGATGGTATTTGATTGCCTCTGCGATTTTAATTTTTTGCGATATAAATGGAAAAAGACCGCAAATTTTGGAAAAAAATGATATTTTCTACTTTTTGTTATTAGAAAAATCCAATAAACTCAATTTTAGTCATACATTTAGGCCAAAATGTATTCAGCCACATGTCTTTGGTAAAAAAAAAGTCAATAACTGTATATTTATTGGTTTGCGCAAAAGTTGTCACATCTACAAACTAAGGTACGTTTTCTGGAATTTACGCAGCTTTTAGTTTACGACTGCCTATCTCATTTCTTGAGGTGCTAAAATGGCAGGGCAGTACAAAACCCCCCCAAATGACCCCATTTTGGAAAGTAGACCCCCTAAGGAAATTGATAAGTGGCATGTTGAGCCCATCGAATATTTTATTTTTTTGCCTCAAGCGATTGAATAGTGACAAAAAAATAATTTTTTTTTTTTTTTACACAAAGTTGTCACTAAATGATATATTGCTCACACATGCTATGGGCATATGTGAAATGACACCCCAAAATAAATTTTGCTGCTTCTCCTGAGTACGGGGATACCACACGTGTGGGATTTTTTGGGAGCCTAGCCGCGTACGGGGCCCCGAAAGCCAAGAACCGCCTTCAGGTTTTCTAAGGGCGTAAATATTTGACTTCACTCCTCACTACCTATTACAGTTTTGAAGGCCATAAAATGCCAAGATGGCACAAAACCCCCACAAGTGACCCCATTTTAGAAAGTAGACACCCCAAGCTATTTGCTGAGAGGCATGTTGAGTCCATGGAATATTTTATATTTTGCCACAAGTTGCGGGAAAATTACAAACTTTAATTTTTTTTTATTTTTTTTTTCACAAAGTTGTCACTAAATGATATATTGCTCACACATGCCATGGACATATGTGAAATGACACCCCAAAATAAATTCTGCTGCTTCTCCTGAGTACGGGGATACCACATGTGTGGGATTTTCTGGGAGCCTAGCCGCGTACGGGGCCCCGAAAGCCAAGAACCGCCTTCAGGTTTTCTAAGGGCGTAAATATTTGACTTCACTCCTCACTACCTATTACAGTTTTGAAGGCCATAAAATGCCAAGATGGCACAAAACCCCCACAAATGACCCCATTTTAGAAAGTAGACACCCCAAGCTATTTGCTGAGAGGCATGTTGAGTCCATGGAATATTTTATATTTTGCCACAAGTTGCGGGAAAATTACAAACTTTAATTTTTTTTTCACAAAGTTGTCACTAAATGATATATTGCTCACACATGCCATGGGCATATGTGAAATGACACCCCAAAATAAATTCTGCTGCTTCTCCTGAGTACGGAGATACCACATGTGTGGGATTTTTTGGGAGCCTAGCCGCGTACGGGGCCCCGAAAGCCAAGAACCGCCTTCAGGTTTTCTAAGGGCGTAAATATTTGACTTCACTCCTCACTACCTATTACAGTTTTGAAGGCCATAAAATGCCAAGATGGCACAAAACCCCCACAAATGACCCCATTTTAGAAAGTAGACACCCCAAGCTATTTGCTGAGAGGCATGTTGAGTCCATGGAATATTTTATATTTTGCCACAAGTTGCGGGAAAATTACAAACTTTTTTTTTTATTTATTTTTTTCACAAAGTTGTCACTAAATGATATATTGCTCACGCATGCCATGGGCATATGTGAAATGACACCCCAAAATAAATTCTGCTGCTTCTCCTGAGTACGGGGATACCACATATGTGGGACTTTTTGGGAGCCTAGCCGCGTACGGGGCCCCGAAAACCAAGCACCGCCTTCAGGCTTTCTAAGGGCGTTACAGTTTTGAAGGCCATAAAATGCCAAGATGGCACAAACCCCCCCCAAATGACCCCATTTTGGAAAGTAGACACCCCTAAATTTAGGGGTACACTAGTGAGACTAGGTAATAAATGGCGGGTGCCCTGAAACTATAAAAAAATAACTAACCAACCAGCGTCACCTGTAACCGTTATATGGTGATCACTGGTGAAAGGGTTAACTAGGGGGCAATCAGGGGGCTTTATGCGGTAGTATATGGGGGTCCCTGGCGCTATGAAAAGCTGTGGCGAACCTAAATACCTACCTGCCTAACTAGCGTCACCTGTGACACTAATACAGCGATCAGAAAAATGATCGCTTATTAGGCTGGGTTCACACTGGAGCGATGCAGGAACGCCACGAATCCGCGGCGGGTTCCCGCATCGCATGCCTCCCGGCGGCAGTTCACACTGCCCTATGCGAACTGCTGGGAGTGTCAGTGAAATGTTAATGACACCCCCAGATCAGTTCGCATATCGCAGTGCGATCTGCAAACTCGGATCGCATGGTGTGAACACCCATGCGATCCGATTCTGCTGCGGACCAAAAAAAGGGTCCCGTGCTAGTTTGCGGCGGGTGCGGCGGGTGCGACACGAATTCAGCCATACTATCTGTATGGCTGAACTCGAATCGCACAGAGATCGGATGTGATTTGCACTGCAGTGCGAATCACATCCGTTCTCAAACCGCTGCAATGTGAACCCAGCCTTAGTGACACTGGCGACGGGGGGTGATCACGGGGTTAAACCTTTTATTGCGGGTGTTAGGGGGGTACCTTAGAACTAAAGGGGGCTAACCCTAACTGCCCTAACAGTTATTACAGTCACAAATGACACCCGCCGGGTGATCAGGGGGTTAAACCTTTATTAGGTAATAAATGGCGGGTGCCCTGAAACTATAAAAAAATAACTAACCAACCAGCGTCACCTGTAACAGTTATATGGTGATCACTGGTGAAAGGGTTAACTAGGGGGCAATCAGGGGGCTTTATGCGGTAGTATATGGGGGTCCCTGGCGCTATAAAAAGTTGCGGCGAACCTAAATACCTACCTGCCTAACTAGCGTCACCTGTGACACTAATACAGCGATCAGAAAAATGATCGCTTATTAGGCTGGGTTCACACTGGAGCGATGCGGGAACGCCACGAATCCGCGGCGGGTTCCCGCATCGCATGCCTCCCGGCGGCAGTTCACACTGCCCTATGCGAACTGCTGGGAGTGTCAGTGAAATGTTAATGACACCCCCAGATCAGTTCGCATATCGCAGTGCGATCTGCAAACTCGGATCGCATGGTGTGAACACCCATGCGATCCGATTCTGCTGCGGACCAAAAAAAGGGTCCCGTGCGAATTTGCGGCGGGTGCGGCGGGAATTCAGCCATACTATCTGTATGGCTGAACTCGAATCGCACAGAGATCGGATGTGATTTGCACTGCAGTGCGGTGCGAATCACATCCGTTCTCATAAACCGCTGCAATGTGAACCCAGCCTTAGTGACACTGGCGACGGGGGGTGATCACGGGGTTAAACCTTTATTGGGGGGGTTAGGGGGGCACATTAGAACTAAAGGGGGCTAACCCTAACTGCCCTAACAGTTATTACAGTCACAAATGACACCAATGCAAAAAAAAAAAAAAAAAAAGCAATTGGTGTCACTGTGACTGGGGGGGCAGGGGTAATTGCGGGGGTGATCGGGGGGTAAAGGGGGGGTGTGAGTGTGCCTGGCATGTTCTACTGTATGTGTGGTGTGTTGGTGCAACTCACCGAACCTCTCTCCTCGGTGCCGGAACGAAAAATACCGACACGGAGGAGAGAATACATCACTTCCTCTCCTGTGTTTACAGTACAGGAGAGGAAGTGATGTCACGAAGGATTTCCATTCGTCGAGAGCAATCGCGAGGGGGTGGCCATGAATGAATGGCCGCCCCCTCATCCCGGATCGCTCTCGAACGAATGCCGACCGCCGCAGGCACCGGGGGGGGGGCCCGATCGGGCCCCCCACCCGCGGGCAGGCAGGGACTTATATATACGCCCATATGCCTGCCCGTGCCATTCTGCCGACGTATATCGTCGTGCGGCGGTCGGCAAGTGGTTAATGATGTCTGTCCAAGGTTGAGGACCAAGAGGACACCTTTTTGGTAAACTAAGTTGAAGAGACCTACTTGAGAGCCTTTTTTTTTTCATTTTTCTATGTTAATTTATGATGGCTACATGAGCAATTTATTTTTTATTTTTTTATATATATATTTTTTAATATATCTTGGATAATTCAATAAATCCTTATTATGCCAACTTTTGTCGGGTTATATATTTAGAATTACACATGTTTGAAGAGTTGTAAAAACATTAGATTACATGCTCCAAAATTCACATGACAGAGGACATCAGTGAAGAAAAGTACCTTAATGTGATCAGTAATGGCTGGATACTAGGCTGGATACTAGTTCTGTAGCACGTGTTCTGACGCTCCAAGCGAGGGGAGATTAATCCAAGCAATTCATCAAAACTAAATAAAAAAAAAAAACATTAGATTAGTTACATGTATGAAACACATTTTGCCATACAGTCTTCAAAATAGTAAGGCAAGTGGTAGAGAACATTATTATTTCAAAGAAGGCCTGCATCTTTCATCTACATCAAACTGTAGGTTAAATAAGTGACATCAAAAATAAGATCCTACGTCATTTGCAGTTGTGACATAATTTGGACATAGATCTAGCCATTGGCATTTGAATTGAACAACAACAACTGTCTGGTCACAAACTGCACAGCAAAGCGGCATCGGATCCTACCCCCCCCCCCCCCCATCAACTTGGGGATCATCTGTTTTTTTTGGGGGGGGGGGGAAACACTTATTTATTTATCAAAATAGAAGACTGACATAATCACACACAAAGGTTACACTTTATGGACTTGTGTCTTTTTCAAACATCCCCTACTATGGAATATGCATGCAAAAAAATGATTGGTTTGGCAGGTAAATGACTCACCTAGTTATTGACATGCGTGTGTAATTAAAACATTTCTCATCATGCACCATGGACCACTGAACAACTGATTTTTATTTGCGCAGTGAAACCGCAGCTTCAATTCGCAATGCACAAGTGTGAACCCGGGCTTAAGAAAGACTTCTCTAGGTTGAGAATCCAACCGAGACTTTCCAGGTAACTATTCTAATGTTTGAAACAGGGATTGTCTTTTCCCTGGATCCTTGGGAATGTTTGATCTCGGAAAGTGACATGGTGGAAACTCCTGAAACTCTAGTTTGTATCCTAGCGTCACTGTGGAGAGAGCCCATCTGTCATGAGTTTCCCTCTGCCAGACTTCTGCGAAATGTAGAAGTCTTCCCCCCACCTTGGTGAGGGGAGACACCTCTTCGTGAAGAGGTCTTAGTAATCTGCTTTGTAGTCTTGCGGGTCCAGGTTTTCCTTTGAGCCTGGGCCTGACCCTGCGATTTTCCTCTGGAATCTGACGGTGGAAGCCGTCGCCACTGCCTAGAGGTGGATGTGCTTGGTGCAGGAGAGAAAGTCTGTTTAAATGAAGGACGTTTATACTTTCTTTTGACTGGCAAAAGAGTACTTTTTACACTGGAAATTGTCTGGATGTATTTATCCAAATCATCGCCAAATAGTCGCTCCCATGAAATGGGAAACTAGACAGTAGGTTTTTGCAGGGTGCTAGCACAAGTGCAAGTCGAGACGCGACACCTGGTGAATAGAATCCTTTATAGCATTTATGGCAAAACAATGCTCTTGGTAAATCGGCCAACTCACTGGCCTGTTGCGCAGGGAGCTTGTTAAGGGCGTCTGT
Organism: Lithobates pipiens; assembly: GCF_037356315.1. NCBI lineage: Eukaryota > Metazoa > Chordata > Amphibia > Anura > Ranidae > Lithobates > Lithobates pipiens. The sequence goes on along the minus strand of NW_027507764.1, from coordinate 334,693,942 downwards.
GAACTGGTCTTTTAAGAACTGACAGATACCTATAGCTGCAATTGCAGGCTGAGCAACAGTACCTGCTAAAGAAAAAAAGGATTTTAACAGGGATTCCAACTTTTTATCTGTTGAAACCTTTAGCATTTGTGCATTGTCCACTGGACAAGTTAAACTTTTATTAATACTGGAAATCGCAGCATCTACTGCTGGAACTTTCCATTTTTTTGGCGAATTTTTCCTCTATAGGATAGAGAACTGAGAATCTCTTTGGAGGGAGAAAATGCTTATCCGGATAATTCCATTCAACATAAATAAGCTTCTCTAGTAATGTGTGGAATAAAAATGCATGCACTGATTGTGAAGGTTTCAAAGGAACCCAAAGAAGAAACCAGACTTTCAGCTGACTCTGTTAGGGGTAGCATGAAAGTGGAGTGAACCCCCCTCCTTCAGCTGCACACTATTACTCCCTCTAGAGGAGTTTTTAAGGCATTTTACAATATAATTCAAAGAAAAGTCATAGGTGGACTTTGCAGTTCCTATGCTTTCCTCTTACCCTTACCTCACTGCGTGATACTGCTGTAAACAGACAGATCTAAACTTCACCCATCACGGCGGGCAGCGTGGTTAAACCTTCAAAGACTGGGGCCCTTTTAATAGGGGTTCCACTCCTTTGGACCATGTATAGCACCCCTCTGGACAGCTTTAGGTAATGTAGCAAGACCAAAAAGAGTCCTGGTTCCTAGGGTCCAGCCCTCAAAGAGGAGCATTACAGGCAAAACCTCGTTCTTCTATGCGAGGCTCGGGTACCATCCTGGAGCCGCAGTGGTGGGATTGATCCGGTTGTGGAGGCTTTTTAAATCCAGCATGGATCCCTCCTGGAGCTCTGCAGAGCACATCTTCACTCGTGCTAACACCTTTAGACACTGGCGAAAAAAATTGAGGTACTCCTGGAAGGAGGAGGGGTTATTTAGGGGAGTCAACTTCCTGTATTGGGTGTGCCAGTGTCAACACCTGAAGGTAGCTATAACCCACTAAGTAAACACTTAAGGCTCTGTGTCGTATGATGTACGATAAAGAAATACATTCAATACATGTGTGGGTCTTTTTGGGAACTTACCCACGTACGTGGCCCCGAAACCAAGCACCGCCTTCAGGATTTCTAAGGTTGTAAATTTTTGATTTCACTCCTCACTACCTATCACAGTTTTGAAGGCCATAAAATGCCAAGATAGCACAACCCCCCCCCCCCCCCCCACACACACACACACGACCCCATGTTGGAAAGTAGACACCCCAAACTATTTTCTAAAAGGCATGTTGAGTCAATGGAATATTTTAGATTTTGCCACAAGCTATGGGAAAATTACAAACTTTTTTTTTTTTTTTTTTAAACACCCCAAGCTATTTGCTGAGAGGCATGGTGAGTATTTTGCAGCTCTCATTTGTTTTTGAAAATGAAGAAAGAAAATAATTTTTTTTTTCTTTTTTCAATTTTCAAAACTTTGTGACAAAAAAGCGAGATCTGCAAAATACTCACCATACCTCTCAGTAAATAGCTTGGGGTGTCTACTTTCCAAAATGGGGTCATTGGGGGGGGGGGGTTGTGCCATCTGGGCATTCCATGGCCTCCAAAACTGGGATAAGCAGTGAAATCAAAAATTTACACCCTTAGAAAGCCTGAAGGCAGTGCTTGGTTTTCCGGGTCCAGTGCGCGGCTAGTCTTCCAAAAAGTCTCACACATGTGGTATCCCCGTACTTAGAAGAAGTAACAGAATGTATTTTTGGGGTGTAATCTCACATATGCCCATGGCATGTTTGAGCAATATATCATTTAGTGACAACTTTGTGCAAAAAAAAAAAAAAGTGTCTTTTACCCGCAACTTGTGTCAAAATATAAAATATTCCACAGACTCGACATACCTCTCAGCAAATAGCTTGGGGTATCTACTTTCCAAAATGGGGTCATGGGGGGGGGGGGTTTGAACTGTCCTGGCATTTTCTGCACAACATTTAGAAGCTTATGTCACACATCACCCACTCTTCTTACCAATTGCAGACAAAGCCCTTTCTGACACTTTTTGTTTACATGAAAAAAAATGTATTTATTTTTTTGCAAGAAAGTTACTTTGAACCCCCAAACATTATATATATTTTTTAAAGCAAAGGCCCTACAGATTAGAATTGTGGGTGTTGCATTTTTTTTTTCACATAGTATTTGCGCATCGATTTTTCAAATGCATTTTTTGGAAAAAACACACTTTTTTTTCATTTTAATACACTAAAACACACTATATTGCCCAAATGTTTGATGAAATAAAAAAGATGATCTTAGGCCGAGTCCACGGACCAAACACGACATGCTTTAACATTGGGCACAAACTTGCAGTGGTGACAAACTACATACATTTTTAAGCCCTTACAGGTTACCACTTTAGATTTACAGAGGAGATCCTCTGCTAAAATTACTAATTGCCCTCGATCTGACCTTAGCAGTGATACCTCACATGCCTGGTGCAATTGCTATTTACATATGATGCCAGACCGACACTTGCGGGACAGGGGTGCTTTTTAATTATTTATTTTGCTTTTTTATTTTGTTTTTAAACTGTTCAATTCATTTTTTTAAAATCATTTTTATTGTTATATCAGGGGATGTAAAAAACCCCTATGATAGCAATAGGTGGTGACAAGTACTCTTTTTTTTTTTTTGACTGGAATCTATTAGACCCTAGATCTCTCCTCTGCCCTCAAAGCATCTGACCACACCAAGATCGGTGTGATAAAATGCTTTCCCAATGGCGCTGTTTATATCTGGCGAAATCAAAGTCATGAAATGCTCGTAGCTTCCGGTTTCTTGGGCCATAGAGATGATTGGAGCCGTTCTGGTCTCTGATTAGCTCTATGGTCAGCTGGCGGAACCACCGGCTGTAGTCTCAGGTTCCCTGTTGGGACAGGAGAGCCAGAGAAATCCATGGAAGATGGTGGGGGGGGGGCATTCCCTCCCACTGCTTGTAAAAGCAGTCTAGAGGTTAATTAGTCGCTAAGATTGACTGCTGGCTGAAAAGAATGATACCAAGATGATACCTAAACCCGCAGGCATCATTCTGATATAACCACTCAAAGTCCAGCAACATACCAGTACATTGCTGGTCCTTGTTGGGCATATATTGTAATCTATTTTCATGCAGCCTGTGGGCTGAGCGAAAAAAAAAATTTGATCGGTGGGTATGCCCACCATTAGAATACTTCCCTTCATCCACCCACTTATAATGATGGGCATGCATGCACCATTTTGTTTTTATCTGTGATGGTGAAATCACCTCTTACAGAGCTGGAGTCACGGCTTTATGTATCATGGGAGCAAACGCTGTTGCTGTCAAGATAAATAAATCTGTGTTGCATCTAAATGGCGTACCTTCTAAGCAAGTGATGATTAATAAAACAAAGTAACATTACAGTATAACAGGAATGTCCTGTACACACAGTTGGAAATTCCAATGAAAAAAGTCAGATCGGATTATGTTGTCGGAAAATCTGATCGTGTGTGGGCTCTATTGGACTTTTTCTGTCGGATTTTCCGACGCACAAAGTTTGAGAGCAGGATCTAAAATTTTCCCACAACAAAATCCGATCGCATAAATTACGATTGTGTGTAGACAATTCCGACGGACAAAAGTGCCACGCATGCTCAGAATAAACTAAGACGAAAGCTTATAGTCCCAACGTACATGTTTGATGTCACCTCGTTCAGAACGATCAGATTTTCCAAAAATGTTGTGCGACCGTGTGTATGCAACACAGGTTTTGGACAAAATCCATCGGAAAAAAAATCAGATGGATTTTGTGGTCAGAATGTCCGACCTTGTGTACAGGGCATAAGGCTTACCATACCTGAAAAGCAAATACAAAAAAAAAAAAAAAGTTAAAAACAAAACATTTTTTACGCAACCTGTGCCTAAAATATATATATATGCCGAAGCATGGGGCATCTGCCTCAAAAGTTAGGAGCAAATCACTCCTCCACCCCAGCTGCCCCCATGCTTCCGCATATATGCTCTTTTTTTATTAACTGTGAAATCACCCCCTACATCGCTGGAGTCACAGCTGTATCATGGGAGCTAAGGCTGTTGCTGTCAAGATAAATAAATCCACGCTGCAGCTAAATGGCATACCTGAAAACAAAAAATGGTTAACAATAAAACATTGCAGAATAGAATACAGTAAAAAATAGCAGAACAATAGAGAGAGAATAGAGAGATAACACGAGATAAAATGACAACTATTTTTATAGAAGTTCCAAAAGGGAAAAACAGGGGGGCCAATGGGGCTGGGGGGTAACCAACCCCAGGACTTTAGACGGTATCAAATCAAGTGAATCATAACATTATAATATAAAATAAATTTATCAGTTGAATCTGATTTACAAAAATAAGAAATTTTATTTTCATCTTATAACATCAGTGTTGAAACATCAATAGATGACCATGAAAGTGAGCATACATGGTACATATCGTAAATCCATAAAGAATTACCAAACCTATAGATAAAAAACAAAACTGAGCTGCGATTCTCAACATGTTTCACTCCTTCGAGCTTCCTCAGGAAATAATGCAGCCCACAGCAAATGCACTTCACCAGGATTCCCCAAATTCCTAAGGCTCGGTTCACACAGGAGGCGGCACGACGCGGCACGACTTGCAGCGCCGCGACCTGCCGAGACCTCAGCGGCGACTTGCAAAATGACTTCTGTATAGAAGTCAATGCAAGTCGCCCGAAGTCATGCCAAAAGTAGTACAGGAACCTTTTTTCTAAGTCGGAGCGACTTGAGTCGCTCCTCTTAGAACGGTTCCGTAGTACAGAACGGGGGCGACTTGTCAGGTCGCGGCGCGGCAAGTCGTGCCGCCTCCTGTGTGAACCGAGCCTAATACATTCAATTCATAGGTGAAAAATTGGAGAAGGTAGATTTTAGTAAAGCAGTGGCCAATAGGATCACATCGCCAATAGAGGTCTGAAGAGCAGGTCATGCAGTGGAATCAATAAATGGTAGCTTTAATGGCTTGAAAGTATAAAAAAGTAACCACTTGTATTGTCAGGCAGTAGCAAAAAGATTGCACCCAGGCATGCTTTGTTTGAAGTGGTAAATGATCCACAATGTAAAGATCGTGGTGGAAAGATCCTCTCCCGTCAATTGCCAGGATTCTGCAGGAAGGACACTATGGGCATAACGGCCTGTCTTTGTCTTCCTGGTGGCAGTGGGACACTACTTGTGCTTGCCACCTCGCCAGCTTGAACTACACTTATGGGACTCGCCAGGGCTGGGACAAGGGGTGGGCAGGAGGGTCGGCTGCCCTGGGCACTGTGGTATCATGTGAGGTGGGGGGCCACCAAAAAGGAAATTGGGGGAGGGGATTTGTGTTGGAAAGGGGGATTTGGGGGCATCAGGGAGTAAGTATTGTTCTAGGAGGGGAAATTCGGGGTATGCTAAAAATTTAGGGGGGAGAAGGAATGGGGGAAGAAGATTTGTGCTAAGAGGGATGATTGGGGCACTTTGTGCCGGAAGGGGGGATTTGCAGTGGGGTTATTGGGAGTGGCAATTTTAGGGGTAGATAATTTGTGCTTTTTTTGGGGGGGGGCACTTGAATTGGGGGATGGGGGATTTCAGCAGGGGAACAGATTTGAAAAAGAGATGAGGGGGAATTTATGCTTAGGGGGGTGAAAAAGATTAGTGCTCAGTTTTTTTTTGGGGGGGCGGGATTTTTGATGACACATAATGCTCATACACCTTGGGGGCGGGGGGCACAGTTTGCCATGTTTGTCCTGGGCTCTGGATGACCTTGTCCCGGCTCTGGGACTCGCCATCTCACCACGTGATACTGCAGTGCTGGATGTACAACCAGGGTGTACTAGGCCGCTGGTGCTTGCCAGTTCACCAGGCCGAGTAGCACTAGTACTTCTCTGCTCCATACAAGAGCCCTGTGGTTCTTGCACATCAACTACAGCAGAAGATTGGGGTCTGGTACGCCTGACCTTGGCAGGGACCACAACTCCGTCATCAGAGCTATCTGTCATGGAGCCGCAGTCATCTACAGGATCGTATTCTGAGCCTGAATCTGACAGATGAGTGACTTCCACTTCACTATCTGTCATGCTCAGAAACATGTAGGCCTCTTCACTAGTGTACCTTCGATTTGCCATTTTGGGCTCTTAACTTACTTGCACACTAGTGAGACTCACAGGGAAAAAAAAGCTCCTAGGTTGTCAGCAACTGTATCAAACGCTACCAAAAAAACCTGTTAGCGAGCACAGGGATCAGGCCTAACACTGCGAACGCTGCAGTTATGCGTTTAGTGTTTTGTAAGTGACAGTGATCTATCAATACTGCACTTGAGCGGGCTGGGCTGGGCAGAGGGGCAAAATGCAAGTGCTAGCAGGTATCTGGGTTGATCCCGCTAACACTGCATTTTTGGGAACCCTAAACTGATACCACTAAGGGAGGTGTATGCTGCATGCATGGATTTTAGCACTACTGACACTAATCTGACGCTGCCTGGGGCCACGCAGATCCCGACTGACCGTTAAAACTGATATCAACCCCCCAGGCGATCAGTGAGTTAAACCTTTATTGGATAATAAACGACAAGTGCCCAGCATCACTCGTATCACTTATATAGTGATCACTGGTGACAGAGGATGAAAGGGTTAACTAGGGGACAATCAGGGGGTTAAAACTTTTATTAGGTAATATATGGTGGTACCTGACACTATAAAAAGCTGACGGTGAACCTAAAAAACGAACTGGCTTCCAAGCGTCACCTGTGACACTTATATGGTGATCACTGGTGACAGGGAGTGAAAGGGTTAACTAGGGGGCAATTAGGGAGTTAAAACCTTTATTAGGTAGTATATGGGGGTACCTGATGCTATAAAAAGCTGACAGATAACCTAAATAACCAACAGGCTAACTAGCATCACCCGTGACACTAATACGACGATCAGAAAAAAAGATCGCTTTTGTGACACTGTCGACAATTTTTTGCCACGATTTTGCAGCGACTTGAAGCAATGCTTATGTAATCTGGAGGTCTATGGACCTCAATTCAGATAAAAGTGGGACCAAAGTAGTGCAGGGACTACTTTGAAGTCGCACAGACATGAACGGTTCTCATTGAAAATCATAGACTAAGACTTGTCATGCAACTTTGCAGGACAAGTTGCACAAGTGGAAATGGAACCTAAATGAAAAGCATGTGAACTGCATTCTGATGGGCCAACTTCACAGTTAACATTGCTAGCCATCAAATTTGTGGAAACCTAGGCTCAGGGCCGGTTCACACTGCTGCGTGGTGTAAAAATCGCATGTGATTCGCACCACACTGCAGTGCAAATCACATGCCATGTCCATGCAATGCGATTTCAGCCATACAGATAGTATGGCTGAAATCGTATTGCATTGGGGCTAAACTCGCACAGGACCCTTTTTTTTTGTTCCGCACCAGAATCAGATCACATGGCACCCATGCGATCTGATTCATGTCCGAACTGACACTTTGCAGTGTGACATGCGAGCTGAAATGGGGGTGTCGTTAACAGTGTATGACACTCCCCAGCAGTTCGCATACATCAGTGTGAACTGCCTTGCGAGTCGGGTGCGATGCGGAAACAGCAGTGGAATCGCATGGTTTCCGCATTGCACAAGTGTGAACCCAGCCCAACACAGCTGTTTGTGTCAAAGTTCACGACGCTGGTTAATCTGACAAATTGTGGTCTGACAACATTAGGCTTGTGCTCTACGCCAATGAACTAAATCAAAGTAAACGTCCCCAGAACCTGCCAACTTTCTGTGTTAATCATTTAATATGGTTGAGTCAGAGCTTCAGGTTCACTTGCTTGTCAGCAGACTCAACAAGTGAATCGAAGAATCAATTCATTTCAGTGAGTAGTTCGAAATGAACCGATTCACTTTAAAGATCCGGACTTCCCATCACTACCACACTGTTAAAAGTCTCACACATTGGTATCGCCATACTCAGGAGGAGTAGCAGAATGTATTTTGTGGTGCAATTTGTGCTATAAATATGCTGTAAGAGAAATAAACTGCTAATATGACAATTTTGTGGAACAAAATAAAAAATAAAAAATCTTAATTTTGCAAAGAATTGTGGGAAAAATTACAACTTCAAAAAATATCACCATGCCGCTTATTAAATACCTTGGAATGTCTACTTTCCAAAAAGGGGTAATTTGGGGGGGTATTTGTACTGTCCTGGCTTATTAGGGTCTCAAGAATTGAGATAGGCCGTCAGTACATCAGGTGTGATCAATTTTCAGAGATTGGCACCACAGCTTGTGGACTCTATAACTTTCACAAAGACCAAATAATATATACTGATTTGGGTTATTTTTACCAAAGATATGTAGCAGTATACATTTTGGCACAAAGGAAGAAAAATTACTAATTTGCAACATTTTATAACAGAAACAAAAGACAAATTCCTTTTTTCTTTTACATTTTCAGTATAGCGCAACATTTTTTTGAAAAAAAAAACAGCGGATTAAATACCACCAAAAAGCTCTATTTGTGTGAAAAAAAAAAGGAAAACATTATCATATAGGTACAGTTTTTTATGACTGAGTAAATGTCATTCAAAACGTGAGAGTAGAGTACCGAAAGCTGAAAATTGGTCTGGTTAGGCAGGGGGTTTAAGTGCCCAGTGGGTAAGTGGTTAAAGAGGCAGTAAACCCTGATGGGTTTTACTTCCTCTTTTTTTCCCCTGCAAAGTAAAAAGCATAATGGGCTAGTATGCATCGCAAACAAAGCCCAAAATGTCCCCACTGGTGGCGTGTCCATCTTCACCCCTCCTCCTTCTGGGGGGGCCATGGACTCCAGCTCTGTGACTGGCCCAGAGTCACGGGAGCCGACGATCACGGCATGGGCCCTTTAGAAACAGCACAATCGTACCCTCTCTTCAGTGCACCGATGATGTTGGCGCATGCGTATGTAGCACTGACCCCCAAAGCAGCTGCTGGTTTTATTTGGGCTTACCGTTACCTCCTTGTTTGCTTCTCTGTCTTGGAGTAGATGGCCCAAAGAATGTGGAAACTGACACTGAATCTTCTTTTGAGTTATTTATTTAGAACAGAAACAGAGTCTTTCAATAAAGGGTAGAGGGTTAGGAGTGAGTTCAGGTACTTAGATTGCGAAAGACTGAAGTCTTTAGAAGAAAATCCAGAGAATAGCAACCATTTCACAACTAGATTTAACAACCCCCAGACAGACCTCCTCTCACTAGGTCTAGTAGCCGGTAGGGTACTCGACACAGTCTCTACCACAGACTTGTGATGTACACTTGAGCGTTACTGAGGGACATAGATAAAATTTAAAGAGCCAGGTTCTCTCAGCTGATCCGGCGATACCGTATGAGTGTTGATCCAGGTTGCGTCCTTCAACTAAGCCTCCAGGCTCCTTCAGAGAAGCCAGCCTTGCGCACGGTCTTCTCCTGAAGTGTCCTCCCCTGGGGTTCTTCAGTTGCTGGGCCTCTCCCTTCAGATGAGATAGCACCAGACCACCCTTGGATCATTAGGCCCGGAAATCCAGTCAGGCCTGTCCCTGCAGTTGCGTCGTCTCGGGCCAGCCGGCCCCGAGACTCGGGATGCATGGTTCAGCACCCCAGGCCAGGGGGCCACGATTTTCACGATAACAAGTAATAAAAGTATAAATGAACACAAATCAGCGCTCAATATATGGACATAAAAGCATAAGCAGTGCTATATAAGTCCATTGCATGTATGCATTCAGGATCAATTAAAAAACTGGAGGGGGGAAGGGGGGTGGGGCGGGGAGGGAGAAAAAAAAAAGGGAAGGAATTTTTTCTCCCAAATAAAAAACAAAGTCCACAAACACGGCAGCCGTCTGATGGAAACTGAAACCAGGTTCCCGATTACACTGTAGAAAATAGAAAAGAACAAGAGGCATCTCTGGGTGTAGACTGCATAAAACTTTCCTTTAATATAAATAGTAATACTAAAACTCGCATTGTAGTGATTAACATCAGGCAGTGTATAGGTCCCATACAACGGAAGGGGGGAGAAGCACCAGTGTAGTCATTCCCGAAAGCTGTAGACGTGCTGTCAGGTTGTTCCCCAGCTGGTCACGGCAAGTTCTACAGTTTATTCCGGCCGGCAGCAGAGACGAGCATCCATCCGAGGCCTGGGACGCAAATAAAGCTTCTGGCGAGGGGAGATGATGTCACCGGGCATACGACGCGTTTCCTGAGCTGACAGAGCCGTGGGTGGAGCGACGGCTGCACTCCTTTGTCAAGCTGACCGTTCGGAACCATGGTAAAGGAATAAATATCAGGGAAGGAAGGAGGGGCCAATAGGGAGGGGAGTGGAAATACATAGATGGAAAAAAAAACTAATTCTACTACACAAATTCATAAAAGGGAAACGGTAAAAGAATGAATAAATAGAGGGATAACATGAGCTATGGTATGTGGAGATACTTAGAGAAAAGAAGGGGTGGGGGAATAAAAAAAAAAAAAAAAAATTGGATAAATATAAAACTAAAAATAAAAATAATAATTAGTTTTATATTTATCAAATTTTATTTTTATTTATCCCCCCCCCCTTCTTTTCTCTAGGAAAGTTTTATGCAGTCTACACCCAGAGGCGCCTCTTGTTCGTTTCTATTTTCAGGAGGGCCATGGGGCTGGGTCAGGAGGACCACCAGAACTGAACAGACAGAAAATCAAAGATGGAATGCCGAAGCACGTGGCGTCGGTACCTTAAATACCCCCTCCCAGAATGCACAGCAGGAAAACCCTCCCACTGGGCTGGTTGCGAGAGAAAAGTGGCATTCAATGCACCCAACTAGACTTCGTTTCTACTCTTGCCGGTGATGACAGCAACACCTGCAGTCAAGGGGAACCCAGTGCAACCCAGCTGAACTGGTACTAAAACCAGAAATTTAGAGAAATAGCCCCGAAACCCAACTATGGTTTCAGGCAAATTAACTTTTCAAAAAAACATAGCTCCTGCTTGTCAGGAACCAGAGCTACACATATATGGTAAATATCTCAGGTTTAAGAGATATTTTCAGTACCTACAGGTAAGCCTTAAAGTGGTTGTAAACCCTTACAAACCACTTTGACCTACAGGTAAGCCTAGATTAAGGCTTACCTGTAGGTCCAAGAAATATCTCCTAAACCTACACGGTTTAGGAGATATTTGCCCGAAGACAGGCACCGCTGTCTACGGCGCATGCGCCGTAGACAGCGGCGCGCAGGCACACTGAGCGCGGCATTTCCAACAACAGAGCTGCCATGCGTGTCGGCTCCCGTGCGCATGTGCGGGAGTGACGTCATCGCGGGTCCGCCGAATGACAGCGGCGGAGCTGCGAGACCCCACCGAAAAGATGGATGCGCCGGACTACAGGGGAGAGCGGTGACATCGCTGGCTCCTGTGTCAGGTAAGTGGCACATAATGGACTACTATGCGATGCATAGTAGTCCATTATGCTTTGCCTTTGCAGGGAATGAAAGAGGAAGTAAACCCATCAGGGTCTACTTCCTCTTTAAGAGATAGGCTAACCTGTGGGTAAAAGTGGACTGTAGATGTTTACATGTTGTGAGATTTCTCCTCGCTTCATATTTCCACACAGGGCTCGAGTCCTGCGGGAACGCGTGGGAACGGCGTCCCCGCACTTTTTTCACAGCAGGAACGCCGTTCCCTTTGCAGGACCAGAGCCGCCCGAGGCTCTAGCACAGTCTGCTAGCTGCGTTGTCTTCACAGAGCTGACATCGGAAGAGCAGCACAGTGATGCACGGAGGGCAGGGGCTGGCTCAGTTAACTGATTGGTTAATAGAACTGCTCTGCATTCTATCAACCAATCAGTTAACTGGGGCAGGTCCCGCCCTCTGTCCATCCCTTTGCTGCACTTCCGATGTCATCTGCTGTGTCCTGTGTAAGGTAAGACAGGGAAGAGGGGGCTGTTATGAAGGAGGGAGGGGGAAAGTATCAGAAACTGAAAGGAATGAGGAGAGGTGATATAAAAGGGAGGCAGGGCAGGAATGTGAAGGGGGGTTCTACAAAGGGGGTGAGGACAGGAATGTAAAGGAGGTGCCATAAAGGGGCTGAGGACAGGTTTAAATTTTAAAACTAGCTACTTGGTCATCTTCCGTACTATGTCGCATTCGCAGTCTGGTCATCTCCTGTAGTCGCATTCGCAGTCTGGTCATCTCCTGTAGTCGCATTCGCACTCTGGTCATCTCCTGTAGTCGCATTCGCAGTCTGATCATCTCCTGTAGTCGCATTCGCACTCTGGTCATCTCCTGTAGTCGCATTCGCAGTCTGATCATCTCCTGTAGTCGCATTCGCAGTCTGATCATCTCCTGTAGTCGCATTCGCAGTCTGGTCATCTCCTGTAGTCACATTCGCAGTCTGGTCATCTCCTGTAGTCGCATTCGCAGTCTGGTCATCTCCTGTAGTCGCATTCGCACTCTGGTCATCTCCTGTAGTCGCATTCGCAGTCTGATCATCTCCTGTAGTCTCATTCCCGGTCTGGTCATCTCCTGTACTATGTCGCATTCGCAGTCTGGTCATCTCCTGTAGTCGCATTCGCAGTCTGATCATCTCCTGTAGTCGCATTCGCAGTCTGATCATCTCCTGTAGTCGCATTCGCACTCTGGTCATCTCCTGTAGTCGCATTCGCAGTCTGATCATCTCCTGTAGTCGCATTCGCAGTCTGGTCATCTCCTGTAGTCACATTCGCAGTCTGGTCATCTCCTGTAGTCGCATTCGCAGTCTGGTCATCTCCTGTAGTCGCATTCGCACTCTGGTCATCTCCTGTAGTCGCATTCGCAGTCTGATCATCTCCTGTAGTCTCATTCCCGGTCTGGTCATCTCCTGTACTATGTCGCATTCGCAGTCTGGTCATCTCCTGTAGTCGCATTCGCAGTCTGATCATCTCCTGTAGTCGCATTGGCAGTCTGGTCATCTCCTGTAGTCGCATTGGCAGTCTGGTCATCTCCTGTAGTCGCATTGGCAGTCTGGTCATCTCCTGTAGTCGCATTGGCAGTCTGGTCATCTCCTGTAGTCGCATTCTGGTCATCTCCTGTAGTCACATTCGCAGTCTGGTCATCTCCTGTAGTCACATTCGCAGTCTGGTCATCTCCTGTAGTCGCATTCGCAGTCTGGTCATCTCCTGTAGTCGCATTCGCAGTCTGGTCATCTCCTGTAGTCACATTCGCAGTCTGGTCATCTCCTGTAGTCGCATTCGCAGTCTGGTCATCTCCTGTAGTCGCATTCGCAGTCTGGTCATCTCTTGTAGCATGTCGCATTTGCAGTCTGATCATCTCCTGTAGTCTCATTCCCGGTCTGGTCATCTCCTGTAGTCTCATTCCTGGTCTGGTCATCTCCTGTACTATGTCGAATTCGCAGTCTGGTCATCTCCTGTAGTCGCATTCGCAGTCTGGTCATCTCCTGTAGTCGCATTCGCAGTCTGGTCATCTCCTGTAGTCGCATTCGCAGTCTGGTCATCTCTTGTAGCATGTCGCATTTGCAGTCACTGTATTTTATGTGAAATATATATATGCATATGAGCGTATCTTTTTTTTTTTTTGGTGGGGGAGTGGATCTTGGGTGGGAGTTCCCACACTTTTTTCCCCAGGACTTGACCCCTGTTTCCACATGTTACTCAGCACAAGAAATTAGTATAAAGAAAGCGTCTCCACAGACTCCTATGAATTCACGGACAGCTCCTGACTCGCCTCCCCCCTGACATTTGAGGGAGAACAAATACCGGTTACTGCCAAAGTTTCCGTATCAAGTGACAAGGCCCAAACCATGTGACCGAGACATCAGCCAGACTTTCCGGGGAAACCATCCAATGGTCGCCCTGGCAGTGGGCATGCGCTATTGTGATCTATGACAGGAGACGTGTTACGTCAGTCAGGTGCGGTCCGGTGACGCTGTCAACTCCCGGTCATGTGCTAGAATTGCTTTAGTCAGGTGGTGGGTGAGTCGTCGGTGACGTATTCCGGAAGCGTTCTACTGCACGCGGAAGTGACAGAGAAGAGGAGGGTGTTGTTGGACGCTTCCTTACCGGGGTTCTGTGAAGTGGGGGGATTCTTAGGGGAGACGTCACACGACACCGGAAGTAGAGATGGCAGCGAACGGGAATAACCTACAGGTAAGCGGCGGCACTCTCATGGGGCTTCGTACGGGGATTAGAGGTCTTCCTTAATGTGTCACCAGGACCATGGGGGTCTTTTCCTGCAATGCCTTCCTCGTTAGAGTCTACCTAGAGCTCACTGTTTAGGGAATGAGGTGACACTCAGGAAATAGAACTGGATGGTGTCATGTTCTCTGATCCCTGTCCCCAGATATTCCTCTTATAGGTCAGATGTGTATACACTTGTGTTCCATCTCACAACTTGACCTCTGGAAGATATTCCCTTCTACATGACCAGGGCATGTTTTGCTTTTCAGCACTGCGCTGCTTTAACTGGCAATTGGGCGGTCATACACCCCTGTACCCAAATGACATTATATATAACACTTTTTTCATACACATAGATCTTTCTTATGATGGGATTTGATCACCAGTTTTTTTTTTTCTTATTATTATACATGGGGGGAAAAAAACAACGTTTTGAAAAACTTTTTGGAAAAAAAACTTAAATATTTCCTATTATAAAACATTTTCCAATAAAAAATTTCTTCCTAAATGTAGGCCAAACTGTAGTCTGCTACATGTCTAAATCAAAGTGCGTTTTTCAGGACACTGTACTATTGGGGACACTAGTAGAGCCGAGCATCGGTTTCACCCCAAACAGCTTCCGTGCGGGTGTTCGCTGAACACCCAAATTTGCAGGGCGCTCGGTGGGATGTTCGCCACCCGAATGCCCCTCAATACACTGCGTGCTGCACAGTCCATTCTAGGACCTTAATTGGCTGAAGCAATGCACCTGACTGCTGGTCAAGTGCAAGGCTTTGCCCAATCAAGCACAGTTAATAGCTGGTTGTTAAGGAGCAGGCCTGTGTTCTATTGAAAAATGCCTTCCGTTGAATAATGCCTCTGATGATTCTGCATCAAGACAGCGCATGCGCAGATCGGCAGAGGCATTATTTGACGTTATGTAAACAGCGGAGGGAGCATGTACTTGTCAGATTCTGCCCAGTGGTTGAAGGGCGGTTTTTGTGTGTGGGCCACCCACCCTTGGATTCAGGCAAAACCTGCTAAACCCACCCTGCAACACACACACAACCTGCCTCACAACAATGAGGCATAATCTGACAACTACGGTCTTCCTGCGATGTTTGCATAGCGCCTAATAATACCACCTATGATCTGCGCATGCACAGTGTTGACATCCCCTTCAAATCCAAGCCCTTTGGGTCTGCTATGGATTTTAAGGGATAACCCAAGCCAAAATTGAAAGAAAAAAAAAAACATGCCCCCCCTCCCCAAATAGATACCACACCCTTATCTGAGCATGCAGCTCTGCCCTCCCACCCCAAAGCACACCAAGGGCCTCTTCCCCACAACCCTGGGCAGTGATTGTCTGTGGGCAGGGGGCTTATTGGAATAGGATTGTATGGCGTTTCCTTTTCAATTTTTATTGGGTGAACTAGATGGACTTGTCTTTTTTTTTTTCAACATTACTATGTAATCTGGAAGGCCCCCTCCCCCCGTAAATGAGTAGGGGTACAGTACTAGTCAGATGGGGGAACCAGGAAGCACACAGTGATGTATGGGTACATCATTGTGCCCACTTGCATTATATCTACTGTGAGTGTCAGGCAAGCAGTTAAAGTGTATCTAAAGCTACATTTCCACTAGTGCGACTTGTCATGTGACTTAGGACTGCAACATCGCATGAAAAGTTGTACCCCATGATTTTCAATGAGTACCATTTATAGCTGTACGACTTGATGTTGCAGCCACTTCTCTGCACTACTTTGGTCCGACTTTGATGCGACTTGAGGTCTACAGACCTCAAGAATACACAGACGTTGCCTCATGTCTCATCAAAATTGTGCAATAGTGGAAACCTGGCCTAAAGCCAAAATCTTCAAAATCCTTTTCATTGTTATTAGTGAGAAATTATAAAATAACCCTCTCTGTTCATCCAGGTGGTACAAACACAGCATAATCGCATAGTGAAAGTAAAAGTAAAAATACAAACCTTTTTGAGTTATCATCGGAACAGGAATGGAGAGAAAATTATCAAACGGAGACACTTGTTCTTGTTTAAAAGGAGATCCCTTATTATGGAGAGCCCTTCCTTCTAGGGATGCACCGAATGGGTTTTTTGGTGCCGAAACCGATACCGAAAATGAAAAATACACTAGGCCGAAAACCGAAACTGATACCGAAACAGCACCGATACCGAAAATGACTGTTTTTAAAAAATATTTTTATACAGGAGGTGGTCAGAGACTGGGGACATGGTTCAGGAGGTGGTCAGAGACTGGGGACATGGTTCAGGAGGTGGCCAGAGACTGGGGACATGGTTCAGGAGGTGGCCAGAGACTGGGGACATTGTTCAGGAGGTGGCCAGAGACTGGGGACATGGTTCAGGAGGTGGTCAGAGACTGGGGACATGGTTCAGGAGGTGGTCAGAGACTGGGGACATGGTTCAGGAGGTGGCCAGAGACTAGGGACATGGTTCAGGAGGTGGCCAGAGACTGGGGACATGGTTCAGGAGGTGGCCAGAGACTGGGGACATTGTTCAGGAGGTGGCCAGAGACTGGGGACATTGTTCAGGAGGTGGCCAGAGACTGGGGACATGGTTCAGGAGGTGGCCAGAGACTGGGGACATGGTTCAGGAGGTGGCCAGAGACTGGGGACATGGTTCAGGAGGTGGCCAGAGACTGGCGACATGGTAAAAGAGATAAGTGTGGTGTCCCCTCGTGCAGCCAGTAGTGTTTGTGTCCCCTGTGTAGTCAGTGATGCAGAAAGAGAGGAGAGCCACCTCTGCCGTCTGGATCAATAGAGCGCCGGAACATCACAGCTTTAATTTTAATAGCTGTGTGTTCCCCCGTCGCGCGCCATCGCATAAGCCCCTCCCCCTCGTTCGGGGAACTGTGATAGACAGATCACCCGTCCAGGTTTGACGGGGGATCTGTCTATCACAGTTCCCCGGACAAGGGGGAGGGGCTGTATGCGACGGCGCGCGACGGGGGAACACACAGCTATTGAAATTAAAGCTGTGATGTTCCATTTCAATAGCTGTGTGTTCCCCCGTTGCGCGCCGTCGCATACAGCCCCTCCCCCTTGTCTGGGGTACTGTGATGGACAGATCCCTCGTCCAACCTGGACGGGTGATCTGTCTATCACAGTTCCCCGAACGAGGGGGAGGGGCTGTATGCGACGGCGCGCGACGGGGGAACACACAGCTATTAAAATTAAAGCTGTGATGTTCCGGCGCTCTATTGATCCAGACGGCGGAGGCGGCTTTCCTGCGCTATACACCTCCCGTGATGGGCGGCACCAGGGGCGGGGGCGGAGCTCCGCCCCGCCCAGGCCCCGCCCCATTTTCGGCTCAATTATCGGCCGTTTTTTCCTTTCGGCAAATTGCCGAAAGGGCCATTTTCGGCCGATATGTTTCGGCGGCTGAAATTTCGGTGCATCCCTACTTCCTTCACTTCTTGTTGCATTAATGGGACAGAAGTGAAGTTAATTCTTCCCTGTGGGACAAAAAGAAAAAAAAATAACCTTAGAGCTCTTTGAGCCATGTTTTTATTGCGCCCTTCTTATCGCGGAAATAAACCCTCCTATTCTGTTCAGCCAAGGAAGCTATCATCTTAGCCTCTGTTTGATCTGCAGTTGCCATGGTGCTGCACATGTGATCAGTTATGACTAGAGGTCGACCGATGTGGGGTTTTCTCCGGCCAATGCTGATATTTACAAATCACAGTGATGCCGATGGGAGATGCATGACGATTTTTTTTTTTCCCCCCTTCATCTCATAAAATCTAACAGTTAGACCCCTTTCACACTGGGGTGTTATAAAATAGCGCCTGTAAAGTGTCTGCAAAACAGCTCCCCTGCAGCCTCAGTGTGAAAGCCTGAGTGCTTTCACACTAAGGCAATATGCTGGCAGGATGCTAAAAAAAAAAAGTCCTGCAAGCAGCATCTAGATGGTGTATAACGCTCCTCCACTGTTCCTTCCCATTGAAATGAATGGGCACCATTGCCGAAGCGCTTGCAAAAGCGTTTCGGCAGCAGCACTACACGGGTGCATTTAACCCCTTCATCGGCCGCTAGCTGGGTTATAAGCGACCTGCTAGTGGCCGAATACGCTGCTAAAATGATGGTAAATCGCCGCTATAACTAGCAGCGTTTTACCATCAACGCCTTCCCGCTCCATTGTGAAAGCAGCCTTAAGTAATAAGTGATACAGAAAATTTCTTACATTTAAACATTTATTAAACAAAACAAACCTCCGTTTCACGTGTATGTATAATTTAGATTAAAAAAACGATATCTTAAATATTAACCACTTGCCGACCGCCGCACGACGATATACGTCGGCAGAATGGCACGGGCAGGCATATGGGCGTATATATAAGTCCCTGCCTGCCCGCGGGTGGGGGGCCCGATCGGGCCCCCCCCCGGTGCCTGCGGCGGTCGGCATTCCTTCGAGAGCGATCCGGGATGAGGGGGCGGCCATTCATTCATGGCCACCCCCTCGCGATCGCTCTCGACGAATGGAAATCCCCCGTGACATCACTTCCTCTCCTGTAATGTAAACACAGGAGAGGAAGTGATGTATTCTCTCCTCCGTGTCGGTATTTTTCGTTCCGACACGGAGGAGAGCGGATCGGTGAGTTGCACCAACACTCTACACACACAGTAGAACATGCCAGGCACACTCACACCCCCCCCCTTTACCCCCCGATCACCCCCCCAATTACCCCTGCCCCCCAGTCACAGTGACACCAATGTCATTTTTTTTTTTTTTTTTTTTTTTTTTTTTGCATTGGTGTCATTTGTGACTGTAATAACTGTTAAGGCAGTTAGAGTTAGCCCCCTTTAGTTCTAATGTACCCCCCTAACCCCCCCAATAAAGGTTTAACCCCGTGATCACCCCCCGTCGCCAGTGTCACTAAGGCTGGGTTCACATTGCAGCGGTTTATGAGAACGAATGTGATTCGCACCGCACTGCAGTGCAAATCACATCCGATCTCTGTGCGATTCGAGTTCAGCCATTCGCCGCACCCGCCACACCCGCCGCAAATTCGCACGGGACCCTTTTTTTGGCCCGCAGCAGAATCGGATCGCATGGGTGTTCACACCATGCGATCCGAGTTTGCAGATCGCACTGCGATATGCGAACTGATCTGGGGGTGTCAGTAACATTTCACTGACACTCCCAGCAGTTCGCATAGGGCAGTGTGAACTGCCGCCGGGAGGCATGCGATGCGGGAACCCGCCGCGGATTCGCGGCGTTTCCGCATCGCTCCAGTGTGAACCCAGCCTAATAAGCGATCATTTTTCTGATCGCCGTATTAGTGTCACAGGTGACGCTAGTTAGGCAGGTAGGTATTTAGGTTCGCCGCAGCTTTTTATAGCGCCAGGGACCCCCATATACTACCGCATAAAGCCCCCTGATTGCCCCCTAGTTAACCCTTTCACCTGTGATCACCATATAACTGTTACAGGTGACGCTGGTTGGTTAGTTCTTTTTTTATAGTTTCAGGGCACCCGCCATTTATTACCTAATAAAGGTTTAACCCCCTGATCACCCGGCGGGTGTCATTTGTGACTAATAACTGTTAGGGCAGTTAGGGTTAGCCCCCTTTAGTTCTAAGGTACCCCCCTAACCCCCCCAATAAAGGTTTAACCCCGTGATCACCCCCCGTCGCCAGTGTCACTAAGGCTGGGTTCACATTGCAGCGGTTTGAGAACGGATGTGATTCGCACCGCACTGCAGTGCAAATCACATCCGATCTCTGTGCGATTCGAGTTCAGCCATTCGCCGCACCCGCCACACCCGCCGCAAATTCGCACGGGACCCTTTTTTTGGCCCGCAGCAGAACACCCATGCGATCCGAGTTTGCAGATCGCACTGCGATATGCGAACTGATCTGGGGGTGTCAGTAACATTTCACTGACACTCCCAGCAGTTCGCATAGGGCAGTGTGAACTGCCGCCGGGAGGCATGCGATGCGGGAACCCGCCGCGCATTCGTGGCGTTCCCGCATCGCTCCAGTGTGAACCCAGCCTAATAAGCGATCGTTTTTCTGATCGCTGTATTAGTGTCACAGGTGACGCTAGTTAGGCAGGTAGGTATTTAGGTTCGCCGCAGCTTTTTATAGCGCCAGGGACCCCCATATACTACCGCATAAAGCCCCCTGATTGCCCCCTAGTTAACCCTTTCACCAGTGATCACCATATAACTGTTACAGGTGACGCTGGTTGGTTAGTTATTTTTTTATAGTTTCAGGGCACCCGCCATTTATTACCTAGTCTCACTAGTGTACCCCTAAATTTAGGGGTGTCTACTTTCCAAAATGGGGTCATTTGGGGGGGGTTTGTGCCATCTTGGCATTTTATGGCCTTCAAAACTGTAACGCCCTTAGAAAGCCTGAAGGCGGTGCTTGGTTTTCGGGGCCCCGTACGCGGCTAGGCTCCCAAAAAGTCCCACATATGTGGTATCCCCGTACTCAGGAGAAGCAGCAGAATTTATTTTGGGGTGTCATTTCACATATGCCCATGGCATGTGTGAGCAATATATCATTTAGTGACAACTTTGTGAAAAAAAAAAAAAAAAAAAAAAAGTTTGTAATTTTCCCGCAACTTGTGGCAAAATATAAAATATTCCATGAACTCAACATGCCTCTCAGCAAATAGCTTGGGGTGTCTACTTTCTAAAATGGGGTCATTTGTGGGGGTTTTGTGCCATCTTGGCATTTTATGGCCTTCAAAACTGTAATAGGTAGTGAGAAGTGAACTCAAAAATTTACGCCCTTAGAAAGCCTGAAGGCGGTGCTTGGTTTTCGGGGCCCCGTACGCGGCTAGGCTCCCAAAAAGTCCCACATATGTGGTATCCCCGTACTCAGGAGAAGCAGCAGAATTTATTTTGGGGTGTCATTTCACATACGCCCATAGCATGTGTGAGCAATATATCATTTAGTGACAACTTTGTGTAAAAAAAAAAAAAAAAAAAATTTTTTTTTGTCATTATTCAATCGCTTGAGGCAAAAAAATAAAATATTCAATGGGCTCAACATGCCTCTTATCAATTTCCTTAGGGGGTCTACTTTCCAAAATGGGGTCATTTGGGGGGGTTTTGTACTGCCCTGCCATTTTAGCACCTCAAGAAATGAGATAGGCAGTCGTAAACTAAAAGCTGCGTAAATTCCAGAAAACGTACCTTAGTTTGTAGATGTGACAACTTTTGCGCAAACCAATAAATATACAATTATTGACTTTTTTTTTTACCAAAGACATGTGGCTGAATACATTTTGGCCTAAATGTATGACTAAAATTGAGTTTATTGGATTTTTCTAATAACAAAAAGTAGAAAATATCATTTTTTTCAAAATTT
Organism: Lithobates pipiens; assembly: GCF_037356315.1. Taxonomy (NCBI): domain Eukaryota; kingdom Metazoa; phylum Chordata; class Amphibia; order Anura; family Ranidae; genus Lithobates; species Lithobates pipiens. The sequence goes on along the minus strand of NW_027507764.1, from coordinate 334,672,402 downwards.
GCGGTCTTTTTACGTTTATATCGCAAAAAATAAAAATCGCAGAGGCAATCAAATACCATCAAAAGAAAGCTCTATTTGTGGGAAGAAAAGGACGCAAATTTTGTTTGGGTACAACATTGCATGACCGCGCAATTACCAGTTAAAGCAGCGCAGTGCCAAAGTGTAAAAAGACCTCTGGTCATTTACCAGCAAAATGGTCCGGTCTGAAAGTGGTTAAATACACAAAAACAGGTAATAAAACTTTTGGACGAAAAATTTGCTAACTTTACTGTTTTTATTTTATTTTTATTTTTTTATTCATTTGTGAATTTTTTCCCAAAAAATTGCGCTTGAAAGATGACTGCGCAAATGCCGTGTGACATAAAATATTGCGACAGCCACTATTTTATTCCCTAAGGTCTCTGCTAAAAAAGATAGATAGATAGATAGATAGATTCTAAGTGATTTTCTAGCAGAAAATACAGGATTTTTACTTGTAAGCAATAAATGTCAGAAAAGATTTAGTCTTTAAAGTTGTTGTAAACCCTTACAAACCACTTTGACCTACAGGTAAGCCTAGATTAAGGCTCACCTGTAGGTCCAAGAAATATCTCCTAAACCTACACGGTTTAGGAGATATTTACTAAAAGACATGCACCGCTGTCTATGGCGCACAGACACACTATCACTGTTAGCAGCATGCCACTGGTAATGGCGATATGCCATTAGTGACTGCTCCCATGCGCATGCGCGGGAGTGAAGTTATCGATGCTCCGGCGCTCTGAGTGGGCGGAGCAGCGACACCCGGAAGAAGATGGATGCTCTGAACTACAGGGGTCAGCGGTGATATCGCTGGCTCCTGTGTCAGGTAAGTGACACATAATGGGCTACTACGCAATGCATAATAGCCCATTATGCTTTACCTTTGCAAGGAGACGAAGAAGTAGTAAACCCATTAGGGTTTACTTCCTCTTTGTTTCCCTGCAAGTGCAAAGCATAATGGGCTACTATGCATCACTTTCCTGACACAGACGCCTGCGATATCCCCGATTTCCTCGCTGGCTGGAAGCGTCAATCTTCCATCCGGGGACGCGGACTCCGGCTCGTGACTGGCCGGAGTCGCGTGACGTCACTCATGCGCGTGGAAGCCACTATTCACGCCATGTCCTTTAATGAAAACGGCACGCCGTGACTCTTCTAAAGTGTGCATGCATCGAATACATCGCCGCATGCGCAGAAGGAATCCTCGTACAGGGAATCGTAAATCTCTCCTAAACCATGTTGGTTTAGGAGATATTTACAGCACCTGCAGGTAAGCCTTAATCTAGGGTTTTAAGGGTTTACAACCACTTTAAATGGTTAGTCCATTGATAAGTATAAACATTGTATCTCTTTAGCTTCTTTTCTCAGACTGGGCGGGCTGCCCAGATAGTTGAGACAAGTCTCTTGCATTGACTTCTATTACAGAAGTTATTTGCAAGTCTCACTGAAGTTTTAAATCTGCTTTTTTTTTTTTTATCAGCACAATCGACGATGCAGATTAATCAAAAATATGCCAAATATCGGCTGATATATTGGTCGACCTATAGTTATGACCACAGCCGTTTCATGGCATGACTGCAGTTACATTGATAGGTTTAGTTGCACTTTAACTTAAGTAAATGAAGTGTGATGTCACTTCTGGGGGGGGGGGGGGGGGTGCTGTGATAGTGTAGTTCGAGCTGCGCTGCCATTGCCACAAGCTTTAATAGCGTGGGGAAAAAATTGCATGCCTCCCATCATGGAACCTCAAGAAGAAGCAAGCAGTGAGTCCTACCTATGTGGCCCTGCTTAGTGTTGTGGTTTCATTGGGGCTAATTGGCAGGGTCTGGATGTCATATGGAGTTGGGAGGGAGGGGGGCACTTCCCTTCCTTGATATATCTTATTTTAGTGGGCTGCAGTTAGCTTCTGTCTGCTTATTATTTCATAGATGGCTTCTATGGATCCTTTTTATACTCAACTTTTTGCTGGGTACATGAGACTTCTGCCTTAAAGGATTTTTTTGGACATCATGAGATCCAAGATGGTTTCCACCGTTTTTTATTTTATTTATTTATTTATTTTTTGTGTCCTTTCGTATTACTTGTCTTCCACATCACATCTCAATCTGGACTGTCTGCCTTTGGATGCCAATTCCTCAGTTGTGGTCCCTTGTTTGGGGTCAGCTTTCATGGCTAGAAATGTTGTTTTCTGTCTTGAACACATCTCATAGCACCTGGCCCGGGGTGCCACAGCTGAACAACTGCTGTATTCTCTGTTGGTAGTGGGTGAAACTATGGCCTACGTAGCAGTGGAGTTCATTAAGCTAGGTCTGCAGCATTATTCAATTAAGCCAGGACCAGGCTTGGAAGGCAATTAGTCAGAAGTTACTTGACAAGAGGATACGAGTATGCATTCTTCTCTTTATTTGTTTTTGTTAAAGGCCCACCAAGGTCTACTCGGCAGAGAAGTAAAACTTTGGCACAGATACCAAGTGATATCATAAGTGTGGCACTGGGGGATGGCTGTCCCCTTCCCCCACAAATCTTTTTTATAAAGAGACTGCTGAAAAATCCAGAGAATGCCCTGATGGCACTGCATTCCGATTCAGTCTTTTGCCCATCAAGACATAATTGTTCCTGTTCTGGAAGATCAGCCTTTTCAGGGATTTCACTCATGCGTTTCTAGTTCCAAAGCCATCAGGGAAATACAGGATTAAAATAAACTTGAGGAAGCTGAGCAGGTATCTGCAGTACAGAAAATTCAGAATGGAAAACATTTACTTGGTCAGTAAGACCCTTCTATAAGGCCCCATTCACACCTGAGCATAGCGTTTTCAGGCAGAAACTCAGGATTATGCAGCTTTTTTTTTTTTTTTTTTACCGTGATTTTCTGCAGGGCAAAAGGTCACCAATTTAAAAAGAAGAAAAACTCTGCCCGATTTGAGCGACAAAACTTGTTTGAGCTTCAGGCGTTCGGCTTTAGGCGACTTGGAATAGAGATGTGAACCATCTCCATTGAGAATAATAGATTTTTTTTTTTTTTTCCCCTCCAGCGTTTTGTAGCTTCAGGCTTCAAGCTACAAAACGCTCAGGTGTGAATGGGGCCTAAGAGGTTTATGATCCCCCTAAACCTAAAGGATGCATTTTGCATGTCCTAATCCATCCCACTTATCAGTGTTTTCTTAGTTTTGCTGTTTTTAGATCAAAAGATTTATTGGCAGCTCCAAGGATTCTCATCAAGATCATACAAGGCTCCTCAGACTCCAGAAGATTTTTTTTTAAATCCCTTACCTAGTTGATATTCTGCTATACGCCCCAATAAAACAGAATGTTTTGGAAGTTCTCCTTCTCGTGCAGTGGTGTATTTAGGTCTTGTGCTGCCCTATGCCTAACTAAACTCATGCACCCCCTAATTTAAATATGATCCACTCCTTCCTGGCAAGGCTACACCCCCTACTGTCTTAAGACCCGCCCAGCCGTGCAGCCCACAACAGAGTATAATGGGCCCTGGAGGGGGGGGGGGGGTGTCTCTTTCTAACAGTGTCCATTAGAAAGTCTTTGTTAGAGAGAGAGACCCCACCCTTCCAAGACCCATTGGAGAATTCAAAGGGGTCTAATGGGACCCGGAGGGGGCGTCTCTAACAGAGGCCCTTTCAGTGTCGATTAAAGAGTCTGTTAGAGTCCCCTCCCCATCCCATTAGAGATTGAAAAGATGTATAATGGGACCTGGAGGGGTCTCTTCCTAACAGTGTACAGTGAACATCTTCATTCACTCTGGTCCTCATGGGACCCCCTCCTTGTACCTTGACTCTCACCCCTGCCCCAGCCTCTCACAAAGTAAAAAAATAAAACTGGCACTGTGAAGCGCTCTTCTTACCTTAACTATGGGTACTGTAGCTGTGACTGGCTCCTGTGTCCTCTGTGATTAGCCCATGTGGATGGGTCACCCTGGCTGTGCTGTGGCTGGGTCACCATGGCTGGCTGGCTCCTGTTGTGGCTGGCTGGTTTCCTGGTGTGGGTGGGTTACCCTGGGAGGCTGGCTGTCAACCTGGCCGTGCTGTGGGTGGGTCACTGTAGGTGGCTGGCTGACACCCTGCTGCCGGTGGCTGGCCTGGCTCCCTGCTGTAGGTCAGTGGGTGGGTGGCTGGCAGGCACGGTGCACCCTGCTGTGGCTGACAGAGAGGGGAGGGTGCTGGCTTACAGAGAGGCATGGGATGATAGAGAGGGGCTGACTGACAGAGAGGGTCACTTCTTCAGTGAGTGGTCTGGTTTCAGATGTCTCAGCGGCGGATTTGCCACAAGATCACTTTTAGCGGCCGGAGAGGGGAGGCCCCCCCCCCCCCCCCCCCCCCCGGTGCCCTCCGCTGCTTAGCTGAGCCATCCGATCCTTCTCCCAGTTTAGGTATGGAGCTGAGTGAGGGGAAGATGGCTCCCACCATTTTCTATTACAAGGGGTGTTTACGTTCCTTGTAATTAGGGATGCACCGAATGATGTTGTTGTTTTTTTTTTTTTTTTTTTTTTTTTTATTATTTTTTTTTTTTTTTTTTGGTGCCAAAACTGATACCGAAAATGAAAAATACACTGGGCTGAAAACTGATACTGAAGGTGACTTTATAAAAAAAAAATTTTTTTATACAGGAGAGGGTCAGAGACTGGGGACGTGGTACAGGAGAGGGTCAGAGACTGGGGACGTGGTACAGGAGAGGGTCAGAGACTGGGGACGTGGTACAGGAGAGGGTCAGAGACTGGGGACGTGGTACAGGAGAGGGTCAGAGACTGGGGACGTGGTACAGGAGAGGGTCAGAGACTGGGGACGTGGTACAGGAGAGGGTCAGAGACTGGGGACGTGGTACAGGAGAGGGTCAGAGACTGGGGACGTGGTACAGGAGATCAGTGCAGCCTCACCAGTGTCCCCCGTTGCAGCCAGCCAGTGTCCCCCATTGTCAGAGACTGGGGACATGGTACAAGAGATCAATGCAGCCTCGCCAGTGACCCCCCCGGTGCAGCTGGCCAGTGCAGGGGAGGAGAGCCGCTGCTGCTGCCTGGCTGATTAGAGCGCCGAGAACATCACAGATTTCATTTCAATAGCTCTGTGTTCCCCGCCACGCGCCATCACAGCCCCTCCTCATTATCCGGGCACTTTTGATAGACAGATCATCCACCCAATCCTGGTGCATCCCTACTTGTAATAGGAGTAAAGGTGACACAAATTTTTTCTTTTATTTTTTTAGAAAGAACAGTGTAAAAATAAAAAGCAAAATAAATAAGAAAAAAATAGACCTCCTCTGTAACTCAAAACATGCCAGCTGTAAAAATAAATTTAAATGTCGCCTAAAGAGATTTTTTAAGGGTAAAAGTTTGTCACCATTCCATGAGCGGGTGCAATTTTGAAGCGTGACATGTTGGGTATCGATTTACGTAAAATTATCATTCACAATATAAAAATTTGGGCTAACTTTTCTGTTGTCATATTTTTTAATGCAAAAAAGTGTACTTTTTCCAAGAAAAGTGCTCTTGTAATGCCCTTTACACACGGCCAGACATACCGACGGCAAAATCCATCTGATTTTTATTAATTTTTTTCCGACGGATTTTGTGATTTTGCATACACACAGTCACACAAAGTTGTCAGAAAATCTGATCGTTCAGAACGAGGTGACGTATGACAGGACTATAAAGAGACCAGTAGCCAATAGCTTTACTCTCGTTATTTATTCTCAGCGTGTGTGGCACTTTGTGCGCCGGAATTGTCTACACGCGATTGGAATTTAAACAATCTGATTTTGTTGTTGGAAAATTTTAGATCCAGATCTAAAACTGTGTGTCAGAAATTCTGACGGAAAAAGTTCAATGGAGCCCACACATGATCGGAATGTCCGACAACACAGTCCGATAATTTTTAGTCGGAAAGTCCGACCGTGTGTACAGGGTATAAGACTGCTGTGTGACAGAGTATTGCAACGACTGCCATTTTATTCTCTAGGGAGTTGGGGAAAAAAAAAGTGTGTGTGTGTTTGGGGCTTCTAAGTAAATTTTCTAGCAAACAAAAATGATTTTAACTTGTAAACACCAATTCTCAGAACGGGGCTTGGTCCTTAAAGTGGGAGTCCGCGTTTTTTTTTTTTTTTTTTTTTTTTTTTTTCTTTAAAGCCAGCAGCTACAAATACTGCAGCTGCTGACTTTTAAAATAGTGACACTTACCTGTCCAGCGTGCCCGCGATGTCGGCACCCGAAGCCGATCTCTCGATCGTCTCTCGGGTGCTGCCGCCACCATCTTGTGTATGGGAATCAGGAAGTGGAGCCTTTCGGCTTCATTTCCCGGTTTCCTACTGCACATGCGCGAGTCGTGCTGCGCAATAAGGATGGACCCGCTGCCTCTGGGAACTGTGTGTTTCCCAGCAGGCAGCGGGGGACTTTCGGAAAGGGGCGTAATCTACGCCCCTTTCCGCAGAGAGCTATCCCGGAAGTGGGTGCAGATACCTGTACTGTACAGGTACCTGCACCCCCCTCCCCCCTGAAAGGTGCCAATTGTGGCGCCGGAAGGGGGGGGGGAGGGTTCCGATGAGCGGAAGGTCCACTTTAGGGTGGACCTCCGCTTTAAGTGGTTAATTTACATATATAAAAACACATAATGCAGCTATTTAACATTTCTTTGTTTAAAAAAAATAAATAAAAAATCTTTGCCTACAAATATGCTTTAAGCACAGAGAACTCCATGCGACACCACAGGCTCCACACCATGGACTTTATTTTATGATTTGTAAAATGCAAGCAGCAAACGCTGCAGTGCCCAGCATTTAGTGGTATGCACTCTCAACTAAATAAATCAGGCTATTAGTTGTCCATTTTTCTGCATTGGGTTTAGAGGTGTTAAAATGGTTGTAAACCCTTTACAACCACTTTAAACTACAGGCAAGCTTATCATTAGGCTTTCCTGTAGCTGCACTGGATATCTCCTAAACCTGCACAGTTTAGGGGATATCCCTGTATGCGCCGACATCGCGCGGCACATGCGCACTTAAGCCAACTAAAGCAACATCAGTTTCATGCCATTGCTTCAGTTGTACTGTACTGACAGATCATACAAGATCTGATCGGTAGACATTACTTTATGTATGTAGATACTTGTACGAACAAGTGTGTTTGCATTGGATGCATGTACTTGTATTTATGGCAAAGATAGTAGTAGCGTAGCATTTTTAGAACCAGGTCGGGGGGAGGAATAGGAAATAGTGACCAGCGTGAAGATTTTCAAACTGCCCAATAAATTTGCCCATATTTTATTATGACGCCATTGGAGATTCCCCTTCACTTCAGTGACGACCACATCCCTGCAAGTGAGGGAAACTCTCACCTTTAGGGTTATATAGGGAATTTAAAACCTATCCATATACATATCTATTTTTGTCTGGAGCTAAAAGTAACCTTTTTGATTTTAGTACAGTTGCAGTGTTTACTGAATAACATTTGTGGCTCACTGAATTCCTTCACTTGTTTCCTAGAATTTCTCAAATTCCCTCCACTGTTTGTATAGCATTCTGAGTTTGATTTACTAACCTGCCCTTCATAGTTGGAACCTGGTTGCTGTAGTCCTCCGCACTTCACTTACACAAGTTAGTTTTCCATTCTGATCAATGGAAAAAATAAGAAATAGCCTTTCTCCAGGGCTTACATGCCATATGTATAGAGTTAATGTAATACCTTTTCCCCCTCACTGTATTTGATCCCCTACTGCTTGTGTATGTTTGCCCACTGACAAAAATGATCAATCTACAATTTTTAATGGTAGCTTTTTTTTTTAACTGTGAGAGACAGAATAACAATAAATATCCATTTTAATGAGTGAAATAAGTATTTTATCCCTTATCAATCATCAAGATTTCTGGCTCCCAGGTTTCTTCTATAAAGGTAACAAGCTGAGATTAGAGCACTCTCTTAAAGGGAGTGCTCCTAATCTCAGCTTGTTAACTGTATAAAATACTCCTGTCTACAGAAGCAGTCAATCGGAATCCAATCTCTCCAGCATGGCCAAGACAAAAAGAGCTGCCCACGGATATCAGGGACAAGATTGTAGACCTACACAAGGCTAGAATGGGCTTACAAGACCATCGCTAAGAAGTTTGGTGAGAGGGTGACAACAGTTGGTGCGATTATTCGCAGATGGAAGAAACAAAAAATAACTGTCAATCTCCTTTGATCTGGGGCTCCATGCAGATCTCACCTCATGGAGTTTCAATGATCATGAGAATGGTGAGGAATCAGCCCAGAACTACATGGGAGAATCTTGTCAATGATCTCAAGGCATCTGGGACTATAGTCGCCAAGAAAACAATTGGTAACACATTACGCTGTGAAGGACTGAAATGGAGGGGGCTGAAGGTTCGAGTTACCAAATGTCAGCCTCAAAACCTTAAGGACTTGGAGAGGATCTGCAAAAAGGAGAGGGACAAAATCCCTCCTGAGATGTGTGCAAACCTGGTGGCCAACTACAAGAAATGTCTGACCTCTGTGATTGCCAACAAGAGTTTTGCCATGAATGGGCAAAACTGCAAAGGGGCCACATACTTATTTTACTCAATAAAATGCAAATCCATTTATAACTTTTTTGAAGTGTGTGTGTGTTTTTTTTTTTTTTTTTTTTTTTTTTTTTTTTTTTTTTGCTTTTCTGTCTTACTGTTAAAATAAACCAATTATAGACTGATCATTTCTTTGTCAGTGGGCAAATGTGCAAAATCAGCAGGGGATCAAATACTTTTTTCCCCTCACTGTATACCACGTGTTCTAGCCTAACCTCTTAGCGCCGACCATACGCACATATCCGCTCAGCTTTCAGGGACATCCCGTGGGAGGGGATTCCCGCCGCCGCCTTCCGCCACTCTTCTCGAGCCTCCCGTCCCATTGGGAGACCCAATCCGCGATCTTGCACTTCCACTGCCTAGAGTGAGACTGGCAGGGAGCCAGAAATGGCTTCCTGCCAGTCTCCTATGTGTAAACACGGAAGCAACGTCACAACATCACTTCCAGTTTACTCGGCTGCTAATGGCGGCAAATTAAAAAAAGATCAAATTATTCAGATCACCAAAAACTGCGATTCTAAATATTGTTAAGTGTAAAGGAGGGATTTGGGGGCTTTTACACCCCCGATCACTCCACAAAGAGTACCTGTCACCACCTATTAGGCCCCTTTCACACATGCGGACGATATGTCAGTATTTCATCCATCCGTTTGCGGATGAAATACGGACATACATTCATCCCTATGGGATAGCGGGTGTCTGCGGATGAGCATCCGCAGACACCCGATTTCGTCCGCCTCCGCAACAGTCCGGTTCTGCAGACGGAGGAAAATCCTATTTTTCTATCTGTCTGCAGAGTGGATCGGACGAACACGGACAGACGGTCCGTGCTCGTCCGATCCCCATAGAGGAGAGCGGAGATCTGACAGGGCGGTCCATGCACAGTGTGCGGAGACCACCCTGTCCGCAGCCAGCTCAGCGGGGACAACGGAGCGATCCCCGCTGAGCGAGCGGATCTTCACGGGGCGGATCATTACTGATCTGTCCCGTGTGAAAGAGGCCTTACTGTCACAAGGGATGTTTACAAGCAATAAAAGTAATCAAATTTTTTGTTTTGTTTTTTAAAGAGACCTGGTATAAAAATAAGGTGTGTGTGTGTGTGTGTGTGTGTGTGTGTGTGTGTGTGTGTGTGTGTGTGTGTGTGTGTGTGTGTGTGTGTGTGTGTGTGTGTGTGTGTGTGTGTTTGTTTTTTTTTTTCCTCTCTTTTCTTTTAAGAGCCCCCATCCCCATGAGCTTGCACAGCAAACAAAACGCACAAGTAAGTTGCGTCCGCATATGTAAACGGTGTTTAAATCACACGTGAGGTCTCGCTGCGATCGTCAGAGTGAAAGCAATTTATTCTAGCACTAGACCTCCTCTGTAACGCTAACCTGGTAACCCTAAAAAAAAAAATTTTTTAACGCGAAGGTACCGTACTTTGTCACCATTCCACAAGTGTGCGCAATTTAAAAGCATGACATGTTGGGTATCTGTTTACTTGGCATAACATCATCATCTTTCACATTTATAAAAAAAAATGGGCTAACTTTTACTGTTTGTTTTTATTTATTTTTATCCCTGAAAGTGTCCCCACCCCAGAAAAATTTGCATTTGAAAGACCGCTGCGCAAATAGAGCGTGCCATAAAATATTGCAACAATCTCCATTTTATTCTATAGATTCTCTGCTAAAAATATATAAATAATGTTTGGGGGTTCGAAGTACATTTCTAGCAAAAAATACGGATTTTAACTTGTAAGCAACAAATGTCAGAAATGGGCTTAGGCGTGAAAGGGTTAAATAGGGTAAAATATGAAGAAAGGTGAGTTCCTATTACAACATGTACCGTGCATAGACCGTTCACAACATGAGCCCATCCTTTAACGCTATTCTATAGCAGTATACTTCTATTTCTAAACCAATTCATATAATATTTCATTTAAATGTAAAAAAAATCTTTTTGCAAAAGTATTCAATGGCATATCATTTTAAGATGACATCTACCTTGTATCCCTCTACTGAAAGTCTTTTGGCAATTCTACAGTTTAACAATAAAATACTGCTTATAGGGAAAAGATAGAAGAAACTATTAAAATAATTGTGAAACTCAACATCCTATTTCTCCTGCTTAAAGAAAAGTGCTATTGAGTTAGTTTATTGATTCCCCCCCCCCCCCCTCTACTTTTAGCAAAAATAACCTATGTACTGCACCTTCTTATTGCTGATAATATCCTCATGACTGAATGACGTTCATCAGCTAATCTTAACTCGACTTGACTGATGAGACATTATGTAGGTTCTCTGCCTCACTGCCTCTACATAAATACCAGTTCTCCTTCCCTTATGCAACACCACATATCTCAGTGCTGGCAAGCTACTTCATCTATATTCTTTCATGACAGACTGACAAGTTTGGCTGGTTGTCGTGTTGCCACAATCTGTTAGACCTGAGATTGTTTGTTGCTCATCACGAGATCACTGCATTAGGACCAGTGATGTAATGCATTAGCTAGTTGTGTAGCTAATTGATTTAAGCTTGGGTATGAATATGGGGGGGGGGGGGGGGGGGTGTCTTTGGTCATGGATGAAGGGTAGATTAATGCCAGAGAATGTAGTACTAATGGACCTGTCAGCATTGTAAAACCCTGTAATCATATCTCAAGAGGCACCTGAACTTTCCTGGTTTGTTCATTCCTGGTTGCAGAATCCCCTAACGGGGGACGCAAAAGTTATTGTTGCTTTTATAGCACATTTTGAGAAGTGCTGGAACCTTTATATCATGCCTGAATTGGGCTAATAATCCTCAGATTCTCCAAGCAGCTGGTTAGGACTGATCACTCAAGTCTTGGCTCTGCACCTTGTTTTTAGTAAACAGGGTTCAAGTGTTTTGAAACTCGTGTTCTCCAGTACTTTAAAGATACACATGCACATATGAATGATACAATTTATTTGCATAAGCACTAATTACATACTATGTTGTTTTGTATTTCTAACAGAAAGCTATTGACCTCGCCAGCAAAGCCTCTCAGGAAGACAAAGCAAAAAACTATGAGGAAGCCCTTCGTTTATATCAGTGTGCTGTACAGTATTTTTTGCATGTGGTAAAATGTAAGTGTTTAAAGGAAACATGAGAAATACAGAAATGCCTAAAGGAGAACTCCATACAAAAGTGAAAACGCAGCTTTTGAATGAAAGCCTCTATAGGACCTGGGCAGCATCTGGGTGGAACCTAAAGCCATAGTGTGTATACCTGCCAGTTCTTGGTATTTCTAGCACAATTTACGTGCGCGTGCTGACAGGTAATGCCTGTAACAGTGTTCCAAATTAAAGTTGTTAAGGGCACACATATGATGCATTAAGTCAGTGTTTCTCAACTCCAGTCCTCAAGGCGCACCAACAGGTCATGTTTTCAGGATTTCCACTATTTTGGATAGGTGATTTGATCAGTTTCACTGCCTTAGTAATTACCACAGCTGTTTCTTCTGAGGGAAATCCTTAAACCATGACCTGTTGGTGCGCCTTGAGGACTGGCGTTGAGAAACACTGCATTAAGTGATGGGCCTTTTTCACACAGACTTTCAGATCAGGTAGACCTGATCGGACCCTCCATTCATTCCTGCATAGCAGCGGATGTCAGTGGTGTGCATGTCAGCTGACACCCGCTGCTATCCAATCCTGTCGGGCGGACGGACTGTGTTAAAGGACGCAAAGGTGTGTGGTGTTGTTGGTTTTTTTTTTTTTTTTTTTTTTTTTTTTGGTCTTGCTTGCTGGTCTATAAGTGAAATCTGTAGCTAAAGATCTGGTTAAAGGATATTTTTGCCCATGTTACTAACTGGGCAGCCCCACACCTAATAAAAAAGAAATAACAAATGCATTTTACTTTTTTAAACGTGAACTGTGAAAGACCAGCATTTTGATGGGAATCCTCTTTAGGCCCGGTTCACACCGCTGCGGGGGGAGATCCGGATGTGATTCGCACAGCAAATCACATCCGATCTCCGTAGCGATGCGAGTACAGCCATACAGATAGTATGGCTGAATTCGCAGCGCTCCCGCAGCAAACTCGCACGGGACCCTTTTTTGGGTCCGCAACAGAATCGGATCGCATGGGGGTTCACACCATGCGATCCGATTCCTGTGCGAGTCGGCAGATCGCACTGCGATATGCGGATGGATCTGGGGGTGTCATTAACATATCATTGACACTCCCAGCCATCCGCATAGGGCAGTGTGAACTGCCGGCGGGAGGTGTGCGATGCGGGTAAACGCCGCGGATTCGCGGCGTTCCCGCATCGCTATAGTGTGATCCCGGCCTTAACCTCTTCAGCCCCGGAAGAATTTACCCCCTTCCTGACCAGAGGGATTTTTGTGATTCGGCACTGCGTCGCTTTAACTGACAATTGTGTGGTCGTGTGACGTGACTCGACCACAAAATTGGCGTCCTTTTCTTCCCACAAAGAGAGCTTTCTTTTGGTGGCATTTGATCATCTCTGCAGTTTTTATTTTTTGCGCTATAAACAAATAAAAGAGCGACAATTTTTAAAAAAACACATTATTTTTTACTTTTTGCTATAATAAATATCCCCCAAAAATATATATATAAAAAAAAATTTCCCTCAGTTTAGGCCGATACGTATTCTACATATTTTTGGTTAAAAAAAAATTGCAATAAGCGTTTTATTTATTGGTTTGTGCAAAAGTTATAGCATCTACAAAATAGGGCATCATTTTATGGCATTTTTATAATTTATTATAATTTTTTATTTTTATTTTTTTTAACTAGTAATGGCGGAGATCAACGATTTTTTTATCAGGACTGTGATATTTTAGCGGACACATCGGACAATTTTGACACATTTTTGGGACCATTGGCATTAATACAGCGATCGATACTATAAAATTGCATTGATTTACTGTAAAAATGTCACTGGCAGTGAAAGGGTTAACCACTAGGTGGCAGTGTAGGGGTTAAGTGTTCCTAGGGGCGTGTTTCTAACTGTATGGGGGCGCGGCTGTGACACCACACTGATCGGTGCTCCCAATGACAGGGAGCAGACGATCAGTGTGCTATCACTAGGCAGAACGGGAAGATGCTGTTTACATCGACATCTGCCCATTCTTGAGCTCCATGACACGATCGCGGGTAGCCCCGCAGCGATAAAGTCCTCGAGACCCACGGTCACGGAGCTTGAGCTCTCGGCAGGCACGCGCATGCCGGGCAATTCAAAGTAATTTACGGGTACGTTGCTTTGCCCAGCCATGCCATTCTGCCCACGTATAGTTACTGTATTTGTTGGTGTATCATGCCCATCAATGCAACCTTGTCAGTGTCATTGCAGCCTTGTCAGTGTAGCTTTACAGTTTAAAAATGTCGCCGGCGGCTCTCGGCTCCTCTTGCAGTCCCACCCTATGATGAACATAACACAGGTCCAATGGCGGGACTGGGCGTGACTGTGTGGAGCTGAGAGATACCGAGTACACTCGGCTATGTATGTATATCGGCGCCGCTCACTCCTCCACTTACAATTGGCTGGGGATCGGTGTATAACACGCACACATGATTTTCCCCTGAAGGGGGGGAAAAAAGGTGCGTGTTATACGCCGATAAATACGGTATGTAGCATGAGGCTGTATATTCTGCAATATTTACATTTTTGGTAAACCCGTTCAGTGAATTGAAGCTCTGCGAGATAACATGCACTCCCAAAATTTCAAAATAACCATGAGATAAAGAAAAGTTCAGGAATATTACTTTACCACAGCGGTCAGCGGGCCACACCCAGCCTGCCACTGCTACTTGTCTGGCTCGACAGTGCCCGTGTCCTCTTCATTGGAGAGTGATGAGTGGCTAGTATGACAGGGCTGGATAGGGGTGGGAACCGCTGAATAAAATGTTTCCATTAAACAGCAGGCGATTGGTTGCAGGGTGATCCTAGCAACCAATCACCAGCCTGTTGATGTAAAAAGTTAACTTCAGCAGTTCCTGCCCCCATCCAGCCCTGTGATACTAGCCACTCGTCGCTGTGCTCTACACCAACAATAGGCAAGTTCTACCTACAGTGTGGGTATTTGGGTGCGGGGGGGGGGGGGGGCAGAGGACACTACTGTGGGGAGCACAGGAAACTTGCTATGGGGAGAGTGGCAGAGGACACTGGGGGAGTGGTGTTAAGGGAGACAGAGATTTGCTTGAGGACAGGGACCTCTTCTCCCCTGGGGACAGGGACCCCATCTCCAGACCATTCTGGCTGGCAGAACTGGCATCAGCCACCCTTGGGTGCCAGGATGGAGGAGGGGGCAGTAATCCAAATCCCTAGCCACATGCATCCTCATGACTTTGTATTCCTGAAGCACCTTAAAGTGAGGTAAATCTTTACTGTTGTTATTACTATGTTAGGATTATTATTCTCTTCATTTATTAGTAGGTGAATGCAGCCCTCCATGCATTCACAAATCCACATACATTAAATCTGGCCAGGAAAGGTTGCTGACCCCTGATTTATCCCATTGTTTTGCAAATCTATGTACACCAGGGGTCATCAACCCCCGGGCCGTGGCCTGCTTGCAGCCGGGCCGCGAAGGCTGCACTGTCTCTGAGCGGCGGCGGAGCAGGCAGAGAGATGACCTCCTCTCTCACTGCCCGCCCGCATCACCGCTGTTGCGTGCTCACAGCGGGGCCTCTATACGGAGGCGAGCGAGCAGAGAGATGAGATCATCTCCAACCGCCCGCATCGCCACTCTTCCGCGCTCACAGCGGGGATGCTATAATGCTGGAGGTGAGGCGGGGGAACAGAGAGATGAGATCATCTCTCACTGCCTGCCCACTTTACTGCTCCTCTGCCGACACAGCGCGGCAGAACACTGATACACTGTCATCGATCATCTCTCACTACCGGCGCCCCCCCCCCCATTACCGCTGTTCTTCCTTACTACCCACTAGTCCAGGCTTGTCTCTGAACTAATGTGCACACCTGTGCTGTCACCACTGCAGTGACAACCGTCATGTGGGGGCAGGTGACAATCCACATTTGGTGGCAGGCGACGTGGTAAATGACAAGCTGCATCTGATGGCAGGGGACGTGGCAAGTGACAATCCAAATCTGGTGGCAAGGGACAAATTGCATCTGGTGGCAGGTGACATGGCAAGGGACAAATTGCATCTGGTGGCAGGTGACATGGCAAGGGACAAATTGCATCTGGTGGCAGGTGACGTGGCAAGGGACAATCCGCATCTGGTGGCAGGTGACGTGGCAAGGGACAATCCGCATCTGGTGGCAGGTGACGTGGCAAGGGACAAAATAGCATCTGGTTGCAGGCGACGTGGCAAGGGACAAAATGCTTCTGGTGACGAGCAACGTGGCAAGTGACAAGCTGCATCTGAAGGCAGGCGACGTGGAAAGTGACACTCTGGCACATTCTGCGTTATGGTGAGTTGAACTATTTCATTATATATTACAATGTAATAATAGAAATAATGTGCTTCAATCATCCTAACATCATATCAATGTTGGTGCCGGGATGATTGAAGCGCCAACGCCAGCCATCGCCTTGATAAATTCCCCACGAAAAGCCGCATACACTCCCCTGGGCCTTGGCACAATTTTCTTCAACTACGCCGTCCCCGGTGCCAAAAGGTTGGGGACCACTGATGTACACTACAAACTGTATGATTGAATCAGTTCTGATGTCGCTGTTTTACTAACCTGACAGCTTGTTCTAAATAGAAATCCTCCATTTTGTTTGCAAATATTAAAGATTCTAACTACCAGCAAGAATGAGTCCTTGCATGTAAAGAGCCCCTGTCATTTCAGATCCATCATGGCAGCACCCGTTAGCGGGCTTCCACTCACCTGCTGCCACCACATCTCTCACCTTGTGTCACTGCTGCATCACTAGCCATCCCAGTTAAAGTGAATGGGACTGTCAGTGAGTCAACAGCGGGTCAGAGGAGGAGGTGCCGTGAGACAGATGACGGTTGCTCTTTAAAAATGATGATTGATTTAAATTGAGTTGATTTTTAATCAAATGTTTTTTTTCTAGTGATTTAAATCAAATCCACCCTGAAACAAACCATCGTGCTTTTTGCCCAAATCCCTTTAAAGTGAACCTGTAATTTACTGATGCAGGACAAAGTAACAGGTTCACTTCCACCCTCCAGCAGCACAAATCTATCTTTCATTTTATACCCAGACAGCTCCATTTTTACTCTCCAAGAGCAAGGAATGCTTGTGTAAGCTCAATATTATTTTAGTCATATCCTACACTGGGCTGAGAACTGTCTCCCTCGGCTATGTGGCAATGATGGGCCAAACACCAGTTGAATGCTTCTGTATACCAGGAAGTTCCTAATGGCTGAAATGAAGTTATGATGAAGCAAAGAAAGATTAAACAATTTCCAGCAGGGTAGAGCTGCATGATTTGGATAAAATTAGAATCACTATTTTTTTGCTTAGAATAAAGATCACGATTTTCACAGCGTAACATTATCTTTCACATTGTACAAAAAAATCGGGCTAACTTTACTGTTTTTTTTTTTTTTTTTTTTTCCTCAAAAACTATGTTTGAAAGACCACTGCACAAATGGTGTGAAATAAGTAAAATATTGCAACAATCTCCATTTAATTTTCTAGGGTCTAGGGAAATGTTTTTTTATATATAAATATAATATTGGGGAGGGGTTTCTAAGCAGGGTGGATTTGATTTTAAATCGCTAGCAAAAAGGCTTGATTTAAATCATAATTTTTAAAGAGCAACAGTCCTCTCTATCCCACAGCGGCTCCTCTTCTGACTTGCTTTTGACTCACCAAAAGTCCCATTCACTTTAATGGGACGGCCAGTGAGGGACTTGGCGGCAGCAGGTGAGTGGATGCCTGCTAACGGGCACTGTCATAATGAATATGAAATGACAGGTGCTCTTTAAATGTAAGGACTCATTCTTGCTGGTAGTTTAGAATCTTTTAATATTTGGAAGCAAAATGAATGTTTCCTATTTAGAATAATAAGCTGTCAGGTTAGTCAAACAGTGTTATCAGAACCGATTCAATCGTGCAGTTTGTAGTGTACTCAGATTTGCAAAATAATGGGATAAAGGAATATTTCTGAACGTTGGTTTATCTCATGGTTACTATGAAATTGTATGAATGCTATGTCACCTCAGCTTGCAGAGCTTGCATTTGTTGAATGAGTTTACCAAAAATGTAAATATTGCAAAATACAGACGCATGCTACATAACCAAGTTCCATTTCATGCTGAATAAACTAAATTATCAATGTATCTTAAATAGTAAACTATCTTCAGATAGATTTTTACTCCAAACACATATTTTAAATTTGATATGAATCAAAAAAAATCAAATTTTCAATAAAAATCTGATTTTTTTTTTTTTTTTTTTTTTTTTATCCACCCTGCCGTTGGTGGTGTTGAAAGCATTTCCTATTCAAAATATAGGGTACTGAATTTTTTGTTGGTGCGCACAGTTTTAAAGCTTGACATGTTGGGTATCTATAAACTTGACACACCTTTTGTCCTTTTTATATTATTAAAACATTGGGTAATAGCGCATTTGTGTTCCCTAAAATTAACTTTAGTGTATTTTTTCACAGAAAATTTGCATTTGGTAAACTTGTGTGAATAACCTAAAACTAGAACTACCACTATTTTATTCTCCAGGGTGTCTGCTTTCAGAAAATATATGTTGGGGGTATCAACTATTCTTCAGGCCCAATAATTTTATTTTTTGACCCTTTTCAAAATAACAGAAAATCATTCCTGGCAGTGAAAGTGTTTAAATGTGCATTCACAAGTGGCTTGTATAATGTGTCTCATCCTTAGAATGTTACTGAGCACATTTGGTGTGAATAACTTTTGTCATTTT
Source organism: Lithobates pipiens (assembly GCF_037356315.1). NCBI lineage: Eukaryota > Metazoa > Chordata > Amphibia > Anura > Ranidae > Lithobates > Lithobates pipiens. Next base: position 334,653,975 of record NW_027507764.1, on the reverse strand, counting down.
AACATTAACAGGATGATGCATCATCTTGCAAATACAGGATTAAGACCCCTTTCACACGGAGGCAGATTTCAGGCGTTTTAAATGCTTTAAAGTACCTGAAAACTGCCTCTCATTCTTCCCCAGTGTGAAAGCCTGAGTGCTTTCACACTTGGGCAGTGCGCTTGCAGGACAGGAAAATAGTCCTGCAAGCTGAATCTTTGGAGCGGTGTAGGAGCACTATATACAGTGCTCCTACACAGCCCCTGCCCATTGGAATGAATGGGCAGTGCTTCGGAAGCACTGAAACATGGGTGCTTTTAATCCATTAACCCCTTCTTGGGGGTTAAAAGCACCCCGCTAGCGGCCGAAAAGCACCGCTTAAACAGCGGTAAAGTGCTGCTAAACTAGCGGCTCTTTACCGCTAATGGACTGGCCGTCCCAGTGTGAAAGCAGCCTAAAAGACGTGTTCCTTTCAAGAAATAGATACAGAAAATATACAGTGCCTTGCGAAAGTTTTCGGCCCCCTTGAACTTTTCAACCTTTTGCCACATTTCAGGCTTCAAACATAAAGATATAAAATTTTTATTTTTTGTGAAGAATCGCCAACAAATGGGACACAATTGTGAAGTGGAACGAAATCTATTGGATTTTTTAAACTTTTTTAACTAATAAAAAAAAATGAAAAGTGGGTCGTGCAAAATTATTCGGCCCCCTTGCGTTAATACTTTGTAGAGCCACCTTTTTGCTGCGATTACAGCTGCAAGTCGCTTGGGGTATGTCTCTATCAGTTTTGCACATCGAGAGACTGAAATTCTTGCCCATTCTTCCTTGCAAAACAGCTCGAGCTCAGTGAGGTTGGATGGAGAGCGTTTGTGAACAGCAGTTTTCAGCTCTTTCCACAGATTCTCGATTGGATTCAGGTCTGGACTTTGACTTGGCCATTCTAACACCTGGATACGTTTATTTGTGAACCATTCCTTTGTAGATTTTGCTGTATGTTTGGAATCATTGTCTTGTTGGAAGATAATTCTCTGTCCCATTTCAGGTCTTTTGCAGACTCCCAACAGGTTTTCATCCAGAATGGTCCTGTTTTTGGCTGCATCCATCTTCCCCCTCAATTTTAACCATCTTCCCTGTCCCTGCTGAAGAAAAGCAGGCCCAAACCATGATGCTGCCACCACCATGTTTGACAGTGGGGATGGTGTGTTGAGGATGATGAGCTGTGTTGCTTTTACGCCAAACATATAGTTTTGCATTCTGGGCAAAAAGTTTGATTTTGGTTTCATCTGACCAGAGCACCTTCTTCCACATGTTTGGTGTGTCTCCCAGGTGGCTTGTGGCAAACTTTAGACAAGACTTTTTATGGATGTCTTTGAGAAATGGCTTTCTTCTTGCCACTCTTCCATAAAGGCCAGATTTGTGCAGTGTACGACTGATTGTTGTCCTATGGACAGACTCTCCCACCTCAGCTGTAGTTCTCTGCAGTTCATCCAGAGTGATCATGGGCCTCTTGGCTGCATCTCTGATCAGTCTTCTCCTTGTCTGAGCTGAAAGTTTAGAGGGACGGCCAGGTTTTGGTAGATTTGCAGTGGTCTGATACTCCTTCCATTTCAAAATGATCGCTTGCACAGTGCTCCTTGGGATGTTTAAACCATGGGAAATCTTTTTGTATCCAAATCCGGCTTTAAACTTCTCCACAACAGTATTACGGACCTGCCTGGTGTGTTCCTTGGTCTCCATGATGCTCTCTGTGCTTTCAACAGAACCCTGAGACTATCACAGAGCAGGTGCATTTATACAGAGACTTGATTACACACAGGTGGATTCTATTTATCACCATCAGTCATTTAGGACAACATTGGATCATTCAGAGATCCTCGCTGAACTTCTGGAGTGAGTTTGCTGCACTGAAAGTAAAGGGGCCAAATAATTTTGCACGCACCCCTTTTCAGTTTTTTATTTGCTAAAAAAGTTTAAAATATCCAATAGATTTCGTTCCACTTCACAATTGTGTCCCACTTGTTGGTGATTCTTCACAAAAAATTAGTTTTATATCTTTGTTTGAAGCCTGAAATGTGGCAAAAGGTTGAAAAGTTCAAGGGGGCCGAATACTTTCGCAAGGTACTGTATAGATGTAAATAGAAGGAATTTGTAATGTTGCATTTAATCTTTTGTATTTGTCTTCTCTTTTTTCTTCTAGATGACGCTCAGGGTGAAAAAGCAAAGCAGAGTATTCGAGCAAAGTGTATAGAGTACCTTGACAGAGCAGAACAGCTTAAAGAATATTTAAAGAAAAAGGATAAAACCCCAGCTAAACCTGTAAAGGAAGGGGCCCCTCGAACTGCCGAAGATAAAGGGTATGTAATGGAAATTTGTAAGTTCTGTATATAATTGTATTCTATTTTATATGTATTGCACACTGCCCTCACTGTGCACATGGCACTAATAATGTTTTCAGTACATGTTTTGCATTCTTTCGAGTCCTGATTAGAATTAGCCTGCCTAACGCCCCTTGTTACCATAAACGTACAATTGTAATATTAATGTGATACCTACGTAATCGTGTATAAAAAAAAAAAACATTAAATGCGTCATAAAGGAGAACAGTTATTTGGAAAGATGCTAAGCATATCTTTTTGTGTCTGTTCCCTACTGCAGTAGTTATTAATTTGGAACCACTAATCAATAGGAGGATAGGAGTTGCCTATCTATAAAATATCTGTCTCAGGTGGTGAGCTTTACTGATTAAGGGTTTCCAGGTGACCTTGAGTATCCGAAACGAGGAGCTTGAGATGATCCAGGAATTTCTGATAATCAGCCGGCTGAGGTAAGCCTTTTGCTTACATTTGAGTTATCAGACTTCCTTGATCAGTAAGGCATTTTCGGGACAAAGGGTACCTATTTTACTCCCCTTAATCGAACTGTATTGATTGGTGGTTATGTTGTCACTGTCTACTGTCCGTTGGAGTGTTATAGATGAGAAAGGGAGGAATATTGCTGTTCACAAGTATATAAACACATCTGCTAGATAAAGTAGTTTTAGGCAAGAGGTTATAGGCACACATAAAGAAGACTGACCAGTCATTATGGGCATTTAATTAAGTAAGGAAATGAAGGGTAAGAGACCCTCAAAAATGCCCAGCGCAAGAGGACCGCTATATATAAACCAAAGGTGGGGTTTCCGCCTATACTGAGCCTCTAGATTAATGGTTAAAGTGGACAGGGATCCTCAAAGGGTAACTGGGTTACCACCAAAGTCCACAAGGACAAAGAATTATGCAGCGTATACAGCTAGAGAAACGGCTATCTATGTGAGCAGGATGGATCAAGGGTGACAAATAACACTAGACAGAAAGGGACATTTTGATAAGTTGTGGATAAATTTGGGGTCAGGCACTACAACTAGTAAAGCCAAGAAACACTGATGAGAGTTAAAACAGAATGCTTTATATGTTGTCATAGAGGGAAGATGGGATGAGCACTATGGCTGCCCATCTGATCATAGAAGGTACAGTATGTGAAGTATGGGATTACAATACATATGCAAAGGTGCTATTAAACAGTTACAGACATTATTTTAGTCAAATATTTAATTTTTAATGGTCCGACATTCTGCACAGCAAATATATAGCTAACTAAATGTTTGCCTAATGAAAGGTTCAAAATATGAATTTGTTTTTTGTACAAACCTAACAATAAAAAATGCGTACATTTGAATCCAGCCACCTTATTGCCTCTATTGGGGGAGGCTGGAGACAAAGAAAAAAACACGTGTTAAAGTGGTGTTGCCACCAAAAAATAATTTTTTTTTTTTTTTTTTTTTTTTTTTTTTTTTTTTTTATTCTTTAAAAAAAAAATTGGGAAAAAATAAATTTTACACACCTCTAAATACCTGTTGCCTAGGGGGTCCCTCGTAGTCTGCCTTTGTTGGCCGGGCTGGTGACATCACTTCCCCTCGCGCCGCACAGTCACCTGGAACCTGTCACGTGTCCCAGGTGACTGTACGGCGTATCACGGCGCCCTGCGCCGCTCACGCATGCGCAGTGGGGGCCTGGCTGTGAAGCCACAGCCGGGTGCCCACAGTACGCATGACGGCGCCGCGAGCGGAGCCGGGAACGAGGGGGGGCTTCATTCCCCCGCATTGTTGGACCCTTGGACAGGTAAGTGTTCGATTATTAAAAGTCAGCAGCTGCAGTATTTGTAGCTGCTGACTTTTACATTTTTTTTAATTTGGGGGGTACCCCACTTTAAATTGATTACATAGGAATTGGCTGCTGTGAGCACAGTGCAGGACACACTCCCTGAAGACCCAGATATTTAATTTTTTTGTAGTTATTCCCGGTTTTATACCGAGTATGGCAATGCCCATACTGAGTATGCAGTTTATCACCCAGAAGGATACTCTGTATTCAGAGTCATTGGATCCTTTTTCCCCAACTCAAGAAGCGGAGCTCCATGTTTAAGCAAAGCCTGTGAGCTATAAAAAGAGTATATGTTTATATAGATAGTCGAGATATAGAGAGCTTTTGGTTCCATTTGAAGGGCCAGAAGTATTTTTTTTTTCTTCGGCAGGTAAACCAATCAAGCATGCCAAGTTAATTTGATTGGCGGTTTTCAGCCTTCTAGGTTTTTGCTGAGGTAGCCATACTAACAGTAAAACTCGCACATGGAAGCAGACCAGGCAACTAAGGATGCTGCAATTACAGCCCCAGAGACTTGCTGGGTTTGTGCAACTCAGATTCCATCCCAGTTCTGGCCCAGTATAGCTGGGATTAATAATTCAACTTTTAAGGACCCCAGAACAAGAGGAACAAGTGGTCAACAGGGAGCAACTTTTTACGAAACAAGACTTTGGAAAAGGTGATCATTTATGTCTGCCAGCCACTTTTTTCCCTCCAGCTTGACACATGGACCATGTCATCAGTCACAAGTCGTTATGGCTGCCTTAGTAAATGAGCGTGGGATAGAGCCAGGGTTCTCCACAGTTGTTTTTATAACATACCACTTCTTGTTTTACCTGTTACCAAAGGTGCTACCAAAAGCTGAATATCCCTTCCAGAGATAACAAAAAGATATATCCAGATGCCCAAGTCAGGATCTTAAGAGTATGTATTTTGTTTGTATGGACATGTTTTCTGGATGCCCAGTGGCGAATACTACTGCAAAGGCCACAGTAAAAAAGTGTTATCAGAAATAGTTTGTAAGTACAGAGTGCAGAATCTACAGAGAGTAATAGAGGAAATCATTTTTATAGGAGTCCTTACTAGAAGTGTTGAGGTTTTATTTTTTTACACCCTACAGTCTACAATGTAGCGGACAAAGTAGAGTAAGAAACTAGAAAACTTTTGCTTGAATGTTTTCTTATATTTTATCAAACCCCTAAGGGGATGTTGGACTCTCTCCCTATGGGATTTGGTTTGGGAGTGTTACTTGCTTATATTTTGTCTCAGCAGCTGAAGTCCTCCATTCGCATCTCGCAGAGAATGTTGCTGATTTTTTTTTTTTTTTTTTTAGTTTTTTGACAAACTCATTTATGTGTTTTCTCCCCAATTCCAGATCCTAAAAGTTTGGAAGGATCTAAAACTAAAGCCAGGTGACTTGTGGATTGTTAAGAGACATTTATATATATATATATGGAAATGTTTGGAGACTAAATACAGCATCTATTTCATGTACAGTTTTGCAAAACTTGAAGGAAAAGTCACCTGGATCCACACCAGACTCTGCAAAAATGACTAAATTATAGAAATCTCTGTATTTGATTTGTTTCCCTCTTGCTATAACAGTCTAGGGTACTTTATGATTCAATTATAAGTTAAGTCAGCATACCAATTAAGCTAGAAGGCCATTCTGGCCACAGGAGTGTACAGTACTCTGTAAATATGTTTTATCAATCCTTTGTTTCAAAAGTCATTTTGTAATGAAAAAATCTGCTCGGCTCTTATTTTCTCCAAAATTGAGTTTTTGCCTCTTTTGACGAAGGCTACCTGCACCTAAGCGTGTGGAGGTTCCAGGTTAAAGGTGACAGCAGGTATGGTTATTGATCAAGAGGAGACTGTAATGGAAATTTGTAAGTTCTGTATATAATTGTATTCAATTTTATATGTATTGCACACTGCCCTCACTGTGCACACAACACTAATAATGTTTTCAGTACATGTTTTGCATTCTTTAGAATTAGCCTGCCTTTGTAACGCCCCTTGTTACCATAAACGTACAATTGTAATATTAATGTGATACCTACGTAATTGGGTTTATAAAAACCATTAAATGCGTCATAATAAAGGAGAACAGTTATTTGGAAAGATGCTGAGTGTACCTCTGCAGTAATTATTATTAATTTGGAACCACTAATCAATAGGAGGATAGGAGTTGCCCATCTATAAAATATCTATCTCGGGTATGTGCCTCCTAAGCCCCTGTATACACGGTCGGAGATTCTGCCAACCAAATCCGTCGGATTTAGTCTGACTGATTGTGCCTGAAACTGTTGCATACACACGGTCGGACTAAGTTGTCGAAAAATCCGATCTTTCAGAACGTGATGACGTAATTTCGTTACGATGGGACTAGGTTCAGGCTAGTAGCCAATAGCTTTGATGTAGGAATTTGATCTGAGCATGCGTGGCACTTGGTCCGATCAAAATTCTCTACACATGATCGGATTACGTCCAACTGGCCCAGTTGGTCAGGAAATATTTCCAACATGTTGGTAAATTGGGTCGGACGGAGATTCGGACGGAATCAGTCCGATGCATACCACACACAGTCGGATTATCTGACGACACGGTCCGATAAGACGCATTCCGACG